>NC_045962.1:62089754-63289754 GCF_010909765.2 Amblyraja radiata | reverse complement strand
ACCTTCTGTGGCAGAGAATTCCAGAGATTCACCACTCTCTGTGTGAAAAATGTTTTTCTCATCTCAGTCCTAAAAGATTTCCCCCTTATCCTTAAACTGTGAACCCTTGTTCTGGACTTCCCCAACATCGGGAACAATCTTCCTGCATCTAGCCTGTCCAACCCCTTAAGAATTTTGTAAGTTTCTATAAGATCCCCCCTCAATCTTCTAAATTCTAGCGAGTACAAGCCGAGTCTATCCAGTCTTTCTTCATATGAAAGTCCTGCCATCCCAGGAAACAGTCTGGTGAACCTTCTCTGTACTCCCTCTATGGCAAGAATGTCTTTCCTCAGATTAGGAGACCAAAACTGTACACAATACTCCAGGTGTGGTCTCACCAAGACCCTGTACAACTGCAGTAGAACCTCCCTGCTCCTATACTCAAATCCTTTTGCTATGAATGCCAACATACCATTCGCTTTCTTCACTGCCTGCTGCACCTGCATGCCTACTTTCAATGACTGGTGTACCATGACACCCAGGTCTCGTTGCATCTCCCTGAGGAGTTGTGTTCATTCCTGCTATGGAAAGATTGAGTCAGCCAATGTCACTAATTCTATTAAATGTGAGACAGCCAATGCCACTGATTCTATTAAATGTCTAACCTTAAGATTTGAGCTTGCATGTGCAAAAAGCCTACTAACACAAATGGCAGAACCACTACCCTTGTACAACTTGCAGACATGCAGAATGACTAACCGCAGAGAACTGATTTTAGCAAAGAATGGAAAACAAATAATTGGAGGTGATCAACTTTAAGCAACTTTGCTGATAACCAACTATAAACAAAGGGTGAAAAACAACCCCATATTTGAAGAAGATCCGATGACATCATGCTAATGGATGACTGATGTAAAGGAATATGTGAAAGAAATGTAATTGGATAAGAAAGGGGAAGGAAAGCTTTGTTTAAAAAGGTATATAAGGTAATGCCTGAAGAAGAGGAGTGGCGACTCTTTGAAGGGTTACCTGGCCTGCGGCCGGGTGAACTGATGTAAAGACTCTGCTCAATAAAAACGTACATTTTTTGGAACCCAGTGGTCTGGTCGATTATTGTCGCAACAATCGATGAAAAAAGGCTTGAATCCTCATCCCCTTTTCCTAATCGGCCACCATTCAGTTAAAGCCTACTTTCTTGTTTTTGCCACCAAAGTGGATAACCTCACATTTATCCACATTATACTGCATCTGCCATGCATTTGCCCACTCACCCAGCCTATCCAAGTCACCTTGCAGCCTCCTAGCATCCTCCTCACAGCTAACACTGCCCCCCAGCTTCGTGTCATCCGCAAGGAGATGTTGCATTCAATTCCCTCGTCCAAATCATTACTATATATATGTTTATTATATATATTAATGTTTTGTTTCCTTCTGTTGTCCTATGAAAGTTTCCCAATCCTCTGGCTTCCGGCTACTCTTTGCTGTGTTATACATATTTTCTTTTAGTTTTATTCTATCCCTAACTTCTCTTGTCAGCCACAGTTGCCTCCTACTCCCCTTAGAATCTTTCTTCCTTTTTGGAATGAAATGATCCTGCGTCTTCCGGATTATGCCCAGAAATTCCTGCCATTGCTGTTCCACCGTCATTCCTGCTAGGATCCCTTTCCAGTCTACCTTGGTCAGCTCCCCTCTCATGGCTTCATAGTCCCCTTTGTCCAACTGCATCACTGACACTTCCGATTTAACCTTCTCATTCTCAAATTGCAGATTAAAACTAATCATATTATGATCACTACCCCCAATCGGTTCCTTTACCTCGAGTTCTCTTATCATATCTGGTTCATTGGACAACACTAAATCCAGAATTGCCTTTTCTCTGGTCGGCTCGATTACAAGCAGCTCTAAGAATCCATCTCGGAGGCATTCTACAAACTCTCTTTCTTGGGCTCCTGAAAAAACTTAATGACTCTACCTCGTCAGTCCCTATGACTTCCCTCACGAGGCACTGAATTCCATCCCTCACCAGCAGAGCTACCCCCCCCCTCCCCTGCCCACCTGCCTGTCCTTTCTATAAGATGTATAACCCTGAATATTAAGTTCCCAGGCCAGATCCTCCTGCAGCCACGTCTCAGTAATCCCCACAGTCATATCTACCAACCTCTAACTGAGCCTCAAGCTCATCTACTTTACTTCTTATACTTCGCGCATTCATATACAATACTTTTAATTCCTTACGCATCTCACCTTTCACATTAATACCTATTACGCTTGGCCATACTCTCCTATCCCTTTGTGAGCTTCCTTTCCCATTAATTCTGGGGTCATTAACCATCCCTTTACTCTTTCCCTTTAACTCCATCCTCGACTATCCCATTTGACACCCCACCCCCCTTATTCAGTTTAAAACCACCCATGTAGCAGTGGCAAACCTGCCTGCCAGAATGCTGGTCCCCCAACTGTTAAGATGCAATCCGTCCCTTTTGTACAGTTCCTCCAAAACAGATCCCAGTGATCTAAGAATCTAAATCACTGCCCCCTGCACCAGTTCCTCAGCCACACATTCAGGTCCCGTATCTCCGTTACTGCTCTCGCCAACACGAGGAACTGGAAGCAAACCGGAGATAACAATTCTGGAGGGTTGTTATCAAACTCTTGAACGGGCCTCTCATCTGTTACAAATTAATTTTAGATTTTAATTCTGCATCGATGCGACCCTTTAATCTTTTTTTTTTTAATCTACACTTTAGCTAGAGCACTATATTCTGCCATCTTCTTTATTTTCATGTATAGTACGAGGCCTGGATAAACAAGATTTTTCCATTGCATTTTGGCACATGTGACAATAATAAACCAATATTGATATCAGTAAAATGTTCCAAATGTTCTCAACACTTATCACGCAGGGATGAGCAATCATAGGAAATAGGAAATGCAAGAGTTTAATTGTTCTATGGTTCTTTATTGTCACTTATGCACTGCAGTGACATAATTTGTTGCTATTTACAAAAAAAGAAAGTCTTATCCACAAGCATGATGAACCAGAGTGCCCCCAATCCAGGTAAGCCCCAGGCTGTAACAGGTCCCCCATTGTCTCCCTCTATCAGCTCGGCCCACCAACCGACGTCCCTCTCCTGCAGCAGCTAGAGGCAATAACTGCACCCACTCCTTGCATCCGTTGTCGTCAGTGGTTCCCTTTCTCTTGAATCTTTAGTCTTCAGGACCGAGCTTGGTGGCTTCTGAGGTTTCCCCACTGGCAGAGTATTGTAAATAATTTCCCACTCATCACCCTCAGTTCTTCTTGGTACTACCAGTCTGAGGAAATTTATTTTTACCTCTACAAATTCTGAGGACTCCAACTGAGTCACAGCCTCCCAAAAGATAAGCAACGATCAGGTAACATTTTAATGGATCTACTACACTCATATCAATAGACAATAGACAATAGGTGCAGGAGTAGGCCATTTGGCCCTTCGAGCTAGCCCATTCAATGTGACCATGGCTGATCATTCCCAATCAGTACCCCGTTCCTGCCTTCTCCCCATATCCCCTCACTCCACTATTTTTAAGAGCCCTATTTAACACTCTTGAAAGCATCCAGAGAACCTGCCTCCACCACCCTCTGAGGCAGAGAATTCCAGACTCACCACTCTTTGTGAGAAAAAGCGTTTCCTCGTCTCCGTTCTAAATGGCTTACTCCTTATTCTTAAACTGTGGCCCCTGGTTCTGAACTCCCCCACAATCGGGAACATGTTTCCTGCCTCTAGTGTGTCCAAGCCCTTAACAATCTTATATGTTTCAATGAGATCTCCTCTCATCCTTCTAAACTTCAGAGTGAACAAGCCCAGCTGCTCCATTCTCTCAGCATACGAGTCCTGCCATCCCGGGAATTAACCTTGGAAACCTGTGCTGCACTCCCTCAATAGCAAGAATGTCCTTCCTCAAATTAGGGGACCAACATTGCACACAATACTCCAGGTGTGGTCTCACTCGGGCTCTGTACAACTGCAGAAGGACCTCTTTGCTCCTATATTCAATTCCTCTTGTTATAAAGGCCAACATGCCATTTGCTTTCTTCACTGCCTGCTGTACCTGCATGCTTACTTTCATAGACTGATGTACAAGAACCCCCAGATCACGTTGTACTTCCCCTATTCCCACCCACGCCATTTAGATAGTAAGCTGCCTTCCTGATTTTTTCTATGTAACATCATTAAATCAGTGTAGCTCACTCTCCTGCTAGCTGTCATTAAAAAATACTGAATAGATCATGTCGCAACACTGATCTCTGCCCTGATAAGAAGTTATTGACTCACTCCCACTATGGCCTGGCCTGCTGAGTATACTTCTCATTTTCATTTTTTTTTTTTTTTAATCTCAGGTAACTGTTGGATACATCACATCCAACCAATGCTTTATAATCACAACATTATTGTCATTATCTCAGCAAATTTCTTAATCTGGTCAATAATTTACTTTTGACCCCAAATGCCTTAACTTTAGTTTGTCTCAGCATTAAATATATTGCGGGAGTTTACACCAATAATACCAAAAACCGGTCCCTTGTCTGCCACCCAAAAAAACCAATCAGTTCTTCAAATTTGACCTACCTCTATAGAAATCCACATTAGCTTCTCCTAATCTGCTGTAAATTTCCAAGATGTCCAGTCATGTTATCCTTATTTCCAGCCTCCAATAATTTGTTGACAACAGCCATTCAATTAACTGTTGTAGGAAATTTCCTGAAAGAAAGAATGGTTCTAAGATTTAGCTGAACATCTTATGCAGGGCATTTTAATATTTCAACAATATTTTTGTTGACCATTTCTGCCAAAACTGTTTTCAGATTTACAGCATTTTATTGCCAAGTATCTTGAAGAACATTCCGATACTACAATAAAAAAATCGCCAGTTTTCATTATTTATACATTGGATGATGCAGTTAATATTACATCTTCATTTAGTGCATTCATAAACAATAAATATTGAGACAAAAAGAATCAAAACAAATTTCAGTTCCCCTATTGTTATATTATCCAGCAAATTAACAATGCTAGTTACCATTTAATCTTGAACCTGCTTTGATACAGACGTAACTGGAGGAAGTAACACAAGACCATGAGATAGTAGAATTAGGCCATTCAGCCATCAAGTCTACTCCGCCATTCAATCATGGCTGATCTACCTCTCCCTCCTAACCTCATTCTACTGCCTTCCATAATCTCTGACACCCATACTAATCAACAAAGATGATTTAAGGAGAATCCACATAAATATGCAAAGGAAAGGAACTAAAGTGGATACAGATAGGCTCAAAGTGAAGAAACTCACGTGGTACATAAACAGTATCTATCCTGAAGATCCAAATGGTATCCATAATATGGTTCAATAGTGATCAAGTTTTTAAAAGCACCCAGTGCTGGAGTCACTCAGCGGGTCATGCAGCATCTCTGGAGAACATACCCACCATGGATTGGTGACGTTTCAGGTAGGGACCCTTCAGACAACACACATATTGCTTGTTGCTAGATGCATTTAAAAGATCCATTCCCCAAAAAACAATCCTTAGGTTCACCATACTAAGGAAGCAAATTTAATAAAGGCCAACATAAAGGAATAAAGGTATTGTGTGCTTCGTCTGCCTCTCCATCCAAGGTCTGACATTTCCTGTTCCTATCTCAATAATCCAATTCAAAGAAAAAGTAGACAACACAGGTGTCCACTGCTACATGCAAATCACCTGTCACATTTCCTACACTGCAATTTCTTCTTCAGCAGTTTTAGATCAATGATGACTTGCTCCCACTCCTGTTTTGTAGGTTCAAATGTGAGCGATGCAGCCAACAACCAAAGATAGGGCAGGTCGCTCCCGAAGTTCAAGGCAAGTGGGTACTTCATGAGATGGGCATTCTGTCTTGCATAACATGGCACATAGACTCGATTCTCAATGCTACCTCGGACGCTCCTCGACTTTGAGCAGTCATGGCCAATGGGCTTCCAAATATATGCGTTGATGATGCAGTTTCCCTGCGTAGCAAAGGTATTTAAACACACTCTTTCCCCTCACTGATAATACTTTCCAGTGAGAGGCCAAGAATCTGTACCAAGCCTGCAAGTAATGTGTCCACTCACTTGAACCAAACAAAAACAATTATAATCTTCAATAATTTCCTGTCAAAACATCTGCAATAGTGCATTGAAAACAGTGGTGAATCTTAACATCGATGTTGCCTTTGGTACGAAGTGGGTCCTAGTATATGGAAAGTGATTTATGTTTTCCAGGATCACGACACAGAAGAGGGGTGTTCCTTGGAAATATTGAGTAAGTTCTCCCTTACGTTTCAGTGAAGACTGAGTTGGCTTGGAGCTCAGGTCCAAACTCATAGCAAACCAGAGTGTAGAAAAAAGGAACTGCAGATGCTGGTTTAGGGAAAAAAAGACAATTGCTGGATCATAACGACAAAGACAATCAGTCTGAAGAAAGGTCCCAACCTAAAATATCATCCAACCTTGCTCTCCAGGGATACTCCCTGACCCATTCAATTACTCCAACAGTGTGTGTCTTTTATTATGAGTGTTATCTGTATACTTCAACTCAACCACCACGATTTGTGGGATTTTAGTTCTGATGCAAAGCCTTAGGGCAAAATTGCACCTTGGTTTGCCACAGAGCTTCACCAAGGTCATGGACTCTATTTTAGGCCAATTGGCTAGGATGATAGTGTGCAAGATATTCCAAGGAAACAACAAATTTAAGAAGGGTGTTTTTAACCTGTATGACAGAGGCAGACATCACACAAGTCCATGTATGCTCGATGTAGCTTCTTATATTTTCATTCATACTGTCACGTTCTGAAGATCACACCCAATGTGCATCTAGATGCATATAATCAACACTAATTTGGGGAACAGCTTTTCAGTCATTGCAAGAGGCATCCATGCAAGACCCTAACAATGATGTTTCCCTTGGCAGACAACAGAGACCATTCCACAATTGCCATAGACACATTGTTCCCTTCAGCAAACTTTGACCCCCTCTGATAAGTTCATCCTATTCATGGGTCTCAGTTCATCAACGTTTTGGCTGCAGCAGGCCTTGTCAACACTGATGAAACCAGTGAACCTTCTCGACTGTCCTTTGTTCTTTAAGTCAAGAGTCATCATCTGGATGGCTGCCTTCAGGTAACTGCAGTTTCCCCATAACCTCTTGAGGAATGGTGTAGCTTCCAATCCAGCAGACCCTTATGTTCGTGATTGATCTCATGGTTATGCTCAAACTAGTCCCGGTTCTTCTAGATGTCAAGAGAGATTATTCTGAGGCCACAAATGATGGACTTCAGTGCAGCTCATAAATCAAAATGTATTTGCAGCACCTGAAGGGCAGTTGAAAGTTTGCCTGTTAAGCACAGTCCAGGAACAGCTAAATTCCTGGGGGTACACAAAATTGCTGGGGAAACTCAGCGGGTGCAGCAGCATCTATGGAGCGAAGGAAATAGGCGACGTTTCGGGCCGAAACCCTTCCTGGGGGCTCTGAATGCTTCAACATTGATGCTATTGACATTGATCTTTAAAGGCCAGACTGACAGAATCAACATTACAATAAGTAACTGCACAAAAGGGTACTTCCACTAACTGTAGAATGCTTTGAAGCCTTGAAATGTTGTGAAATTACATAACTTGCTTCTGGTGGAAGCACCACATTTAATAAGTGCAAGCGCGTCCTGAATAATATTTAAACATCAATTAAAAAAAAAAAATCTGTACAACTTACTCCATTCAAGAAAATATTTTAATCACAGGTGATTAATTTTGTCAATTATATATCTGCAAGTATAACAAAGTGAAATATCACTTGCAGCATATATAATGTACTCAAACTTTTTACAAATATCAATCTAATTCTTTTAAACAGAAAATACAAACCATCTTTCAAGTTTAAAGGAATCAAATGAAACTCAAATCATAAAAGAGCTATAAACTGTATATATCATTAACTTTCTTAGTCCAAGTCTGTCCAAATTAAGACACAAACTACTGGAGTAACTCAGCGGATCAGATAGCATCTCTGGAAAAAAGGAATATGTGATGTTTCGAGTAGAGACCCTTCTTCAGAACGAGAGTCACCGGAGATGGAAATTAGAGATATGGAAATTTAAATTGGGAAAGCAAGAGTGCTTCTAATCTTTTAATAAGGTTTAAAGCATTTTCTGTGGCATCATTCACAGGTTTCCACATTCTTCAAAACAGCAAGGGGCGATGTGCATAACTTAAATTAGTATAAAGGCACAAGTTTGTTTTTAAATATATAAATTAAACCAAATATAACTACAAGAGGATGAACACATGCATTCTCAAAGTAGCAAATGATATGAAAGCGAAGAACTATTCCAACAAATTAGAGTGAAGGAATCATTCAAGATTGAGGATCCGAAGGAGCGCAATGAACAGGTTGCAGAGAATTAGTGATAGATCTTTGTTCCAATCGCCACCAATGTGGACGACTACAGCTGTTGCCTCACGGCACCAGAGACTCGGGTTTGAACCCAACGTAGAGTACGGACTGTGTTGAATTTATGCAATCTCCCTGGGTTTCCTCCAGTTTCTCTTGTTGGGATATGAGTTTCCTCATTGCTTCTCACGTTTTCTGCCATATTCCAACACGTGCAGATTTGTACGTTAATTGACCTCAAAATTACCCCTCGTAAGTAGAAAGTGGACGCAAAAGTGACAGAACATAAAACAAGTGAGAAATTAGAATGATCGGCATGGATTACGTGGACCGAGTGGTTTATTTCCAATGCTGTATCTTTCAAAATTGTGGGCATCAAGTTGCACACAGAACCAGAGTACCCAACACCAAATTTACATTGTGCCGAGGTTCTACCTGTCCAGTGTTGCAAAAGATGGGCCTGGCCTAATTGAGGCATGATGGTCAGTCTGGCTATGACACACTGGTTGTTGTCCGTTACAGAGGATTCAAATCTATGGATTCTTCCAAGAGATGCACAACAACACAAATATCAAGTTATGCTGGAGAAACAAATGCATTCCAAAAACCTTCCACATCGAGGTCGTACAAAACAACCCTGCAAATATTTATTCAATAAGGCCACAAGTGACATTGTAGATGTCCCGACCCAAAATGTCATCTATCCATGTTCTCCAGTGATGCTGCCTGACCGTACTCCAGTACTTTGTGTCTGTTAACATTTTAGGTTGTTGATCATATATCAGAATTGCAGGAAAAAAGTGAAACAAAAGGCATTTTTTTCAGTTGCAGAGCAGATGTTGGGGTGGAAGGGTGAGAACAAAGGAAATCATTGAAGGAGTCTATGAATCCAGATTTGCAAATGCCACTGGAAGGTGGTAAAGGTTAATCATTGCCAATCATCTGGAGAAAGGGTAAATGGGAGATGAGGACAAAAGAAACTTGCTGGAACTTAGATTAAGAATTTAGTTGATGCTTAAATAAAATAATCCAGGAAACAGTCAGGTTCTATAACACAGAAAAACAAATTTATAGGAAAGTTAGTTATCTAACATTGTTAATTTTAATATTAGAATCCTGATGACAATATGCAAGAAGGAAGGTTAAGTTATGATCCAGGTTTATGATGAGTTTCAATAGACCAGAAGTGGAGGTCAAAAACAGAGGTCAGAGTGGGAGTGGAATGGATAATTAAAGTGGCAGACAACAAAGCTCAGAATCACTCTTGCAGACTGAACAGTTATTCTGCAAGACAGTCATCCAATTCCCAACTGGCTTCCTACAACGCCCAAATCGAGCCCAATAAATACTACTATCTCACCCTGTTTGGATATATATTCCACTCGCTGGGGTGTATATTCAATGCACCAACGTCACCGGCCACTCTTCATTGGTTGTCACAACTGTACACTTCTAACATCTCATTATGGCAAAAAATTTACTCAGTGCCCCATTCAACATCCCTCCCCCTACTTGTACTGATCCCATCTGACCTCCTGTGTATTGAGCACTTTCTTTTATTTCAGACTTACAACTGTCCTGACTCACTTAGTTCCAGCATTTTTCAAGAAGAACAGAAAATACTGCAAATGCTCATCAGATCAAGCAATTGGAGAGAGAAAAAAGTAACAATTCAGGCTGATATCTGGACAAATGTTCTAATGAAAGATCGCCGACTTGAAACATTATTTATCCACCAGGCTGCCTGCTTTACTTTGCTTTTGAATGCAGAGGTGTAACAAAATTAAATAGGTTCCATGGTCCTATATGGACAATCCACTGATTTCTCAATGCAGTCTCTAAATAGGAGAATCACTAATTCCACTATTTACTGGAATCATTGAGACAGAGCCATACAGCCGAGAAACAGGCTCTTCGGCCCAACTTGCCCACGCCGACCAACATGCCCCCTCTACACTAGTCCCACCTACCTGCGTTTGGCCCATATCCCTCTAAACCTGTCCTACCCATGTACATGTCCAAATGTTTCTGTAACATCACAACAGTACCTGCCTCAACTACCTCCTCTGTCAGCTCGTTCCATACACCCACCACCACCCTTTGCGTTAAAAAACTTACTCCTCGGGTTCCTATTAAATCTATCCCCACCTCACCTTAAACCCATGTCCTCTGGTTCTCAGTTCGCCTACTCTGGAAAAAATACTATTATTTACTATAACATATTTTTCGTTATCTCAATACCCAATTGAATTATCTTCCAATTACCGGTGCAGTTAACCTATTGGCTTTAAACCTCTGCATATCTTTGCTTTAATAGCCTTTACAGGAATAACAGGACTCTTATGGCTTTCAATATTCATTCCAAAGGGATCAAATCAATCTGCTGGCTATAAGCACAACTGTCAAATCATAGTGGTTCTTAATCAACACAAAAATAAAAACAATTCATGGTTGGTTTTCTTCTTTCTGTAACACATCTTGCTCCATTTTCCTCAATCATACTAAGCAGGCTTGGAATAATGCCTATCCTCAACTCCTAAGCCACCCAGAAGCTCTGCTATGATTCAAAGGTCCTAGGCACCACTCGTCGATATCAGGAAGGCAATTGGAAGCTATTCTTATAATATTGTATAAAGGTCTTTTATTGTATACAGAGAATAATGCAGTATAGTTTATGTTAATAATAATAATATCTTTTATTGTCATTGCACATAAGCGCAACGAGATTTGGTATGCAGCTTCCATCCGATGTCATAACATAAATAACTAATAAAATTTAGATTTAGATACCCTGAGAACATGGTTTGTAAAAGAACAGTAAAATAGTCAAAACAGTTCAAACAGACTAAAGTGCAGATGTGTCTGTGCAACGTGACCATCCGAGGGAGACAGTCCAGGGGGGGTGGGGGGCACTAAGCAGGGCCGGTTCAGAGCCGCTATAGCTCTGGCAATGAAGCTGTTCCTGAGTCTGGAGTCATTATCATACATAAGTCATGAAACTTACTGGACATAATAAAACCAAAATTAACTCCCCTAGCAACTTCCAAACGTGTACAAATTCTATACATCATCAGATACCAACTTGTAATACTTGGGTCCCAGCATCACATGAGAGGGCTGGTCCCCCAATGCAATATTCCACCTCTCCACCAATTTCAATATTGGTGGCCAGTGGTGGGAGCTTTCTGAAGCGCTAGTATGGGTGTTGTGGGCTGAAGGGACTGGTTTCCAGAGGGCTAGTACGGACATTGTGGGTCGAATGGATTCTTGGGCTGGCGACTCAGTCATTCAAGCCTGCTGTGCTGGCAGCTCACTCACGGCTGGTGGGCTGGCAGTTGACTCGGGGCTATTCCTTGAAATTTCATTTCAAGCAGGGTGCAAGGCCACTAAAGACAGCGAGTCGTGACCTCTCCCTCCTCCATCTTACAGAGACCGAGCCACGCCCACACTTCTGGGTTTTAAAGTCCCTCCCCCCCCCCCACACCAGAAGGGTGGCCTTCATGGCATGATTGCCAGGAGAGAGAATCTCAACATTTAAAAAACACTAATAACTCTTATTTTTCATCGATGGGAAAAATCCTCGGCACCTGATGAGGGAGGGGGACTCTAAGATGGCCAAAGATCACAGATCAAAGGCAACACAACTTTAGCATTTCCAAACCAAAGGCAACATAGCTTTAGCATTTCCAAACCAAAGGCAACACAGCTTTAGCATTTCCAAACTATATTCTCAAACCACATTAAGGGTGCTGACAGGTCAGCAAAACCACTCACAGTTTAGTAGACATAGGTTTAGTGTTATTCACAGCTGAGACAGAGACGTGACCCTCTTGCTCTCCCATCTTGCAGAGGCTGACTGAGGCGCTCGACACTTCCGGGTTTTATAGTCCCACGGAAGGGACATGGCCTTCATGGCGTGATTGACAGGAGAGTGAATCTCAACATTTTTAAAACACTAATAACTTATTTTTCATCGATGGGGAAAATCCTCTTGTCCTGCGCAGCGGAGGGGTACTCTGAGTAAGATGGCCAAATATCACAGCCGTAAGTGGCAGCGTTTTTTCTAAAATCAATATAGAGAACAGGAAGTGGTCAAGATCAGACTTTTAGTAATATGTATGGATGTTTGCACATATACATTCATTGAGGCCACAAAATTAAAGAGGTAGATTTACTGCAGCTTGCTACTGTTCATAGACCAGAGGCAGCTTTTTTCTCAATCAAAAGATTTGTATCATTTCAAATATTTTTGAACACATTGCAACTAAGTTTTTGGTAGAAATAAGAAAGCAGGCAATCTTGGTTCTTGGTCCTCCAAAATATTCCAAATGGAATTTAAACTGGAGGTTTTAAAAAAATCAGAAAAATCTAAAAATCATTTTAGCAACATATATATATATTTTATATATATATATTTCTTCTGACATGTTAAGTTTCTGAATATGGGCCATTGTACTATGAACTGTGTTTTTCTAAGTTTTTAAACAAAGATTAACTTACTACACAGATTTCAATGAAACGGTAAACAACTTCCATATCACAAAAAAAAATTCAATTGGAAAATAATTGTTTTGGAGTCACTTTTTTATACTTTATTCATTCACAGATAGAGCCTGCACTTGGTCCTTATTCCCAATTTCCCCATGGTTATTCTACAGGAGAATTAAGAGACCACAACATGTCACTTTTCAATTTGCGGTGGAAACTAATATAATATACAGGCCAACTTGCAAATTTGCTTCCGTAAAGGACCTTACTGAACAATGGGTCTTGAACATCAAACTGGTAATTATAATCATTGCTGAGTTCACATTTAATCACATTTTTAATTTCCCCAATTACTTGGTGGTATTCAAACTTCTCTACATTAATAGTCCAGGATGCAAGTCTATCAGCCTAACCACTATCGCTCCAACTTTATTTCATTTATACTTCATGGCCTGTTTTAGAACCCATCTTTAGTTTCCAAGATTTGAACCAATCAAGTGGATCATCAAACCAGATTTTTTCAGAACAAACAGCAATCCAATGGAATCCAAGTCAATCACAAGGGTGTATACTGGCATTACACAAAACCAGAATGGTCTTTATTTCCTAAGTGAATTAGATTATTTCCCAGTATGGAACCATACAACTAAAGGTTTGTCCATAAAGTACATTTGATTTTGCAATTCTTTAATTCTTGTTCATTTATCAGAATTTAAATAAGCACAAATAACACCCTAATGAAGCACTTTAATGACAAAGGGTCATGTCCACTAGTTATTACAGTGGATGCTACTTGGACAACAATGTATGAAATACAAAATCAAGAACAAAATATATTAGCCACCACCACCTACTCTCCCCACAACAATCAGCTGTACCTAGTTGTTAAGAACCACCTTCTAAGATTTAAAAGATCCAATCAGCCAACAGCACTTTTGTTTTCACTACACATTGATGATGTAAATTAAAAGCCATCCGCACAAGCTAACTGCCAGGTTGGTAAAGAACCATTAGTTTGGCATCCACATTCCCAGGAGATGTCTATGCGATAGCATAAAGGAAGGTTGAATGAGGTTTTAATATATGTGCTTGCCATACCACTGTCATTACCAACCCCTGTGTGGGTCAGAAACAACAAGAGTTTAAATATTTTCAACTAGATGGAACTTTCCAAAAAGATTGTAAGTGTCTACGGGGAGAGAAATAATTAGGTAGCCGGGCCAGTATTCAATTTTCATCTGCTCCATTATACAACTCAGCTGGGCCAAATGGTGAGGTGGGAGGGGGGGTGGGGGTTGGGGGTGGAAGAAAGGGACAAATCTCTTTGTTCGTCGCTAACCAATCGCCTCAGGAAGCCCTGCGAAAAAGGTTCATATTGCGACCGAGGAGAGATAATAATGCGGCGCATTGAAGCTGCCACAAAACGACTCGCACAAGCTCTCTGTCTGGCACATCCTCATCACCGGATCCACACATCATTTTTGTCAGTCAAATAACAGTTAATGTTCGCCAATGGTTTACAACCTTGTGCTTTTTTTTTTTAAATAATCCCGGCAGTAATGTTCGTCCTCCCGGCGAGCAAGGATGATTTGGGGATAATAAAAGCCTGCCGGCCGAGGGTGCCGGAGCCCATGGTTACCTGCTGCTTTGTTAAGTTTCTCCCCCCTCCTCCTCCTCCCAGTTATTCGGGGACCGCCAGCGCACTCCCCTCAGCCCCAGAATAGAGCATCTTTTTTTATTTTATGCCTAAAGCATCCATTTTGCCAAACAAAAAAGGTAGAGTCCGCCAGGCTACTTACAGTCCCCGGGCCGGGGCCGGAGCCAGAGCGGCGCCGAGGGGCTCCTAACGTCCGCGGCCGCCACACAAGTTCAGGCTTTCAACTGTTTGGGGCGATCGGCCGCCCTTCGGCTCCCATCGTCACATCTCGGTAATTTCCGGCCCTTTCCGGAAGTCGCCGCCTCCTCTCTGTTTACGGGCGAGCTGTCAATCACATGGACGGCTGCCTGGAAGCAAATTCAGACGATAGTGTGAATTTCCCCCCCCCCATAATGTTCTGCAAGCAGGGATGCATTATTTTTGTTCATGTTTTCTATTCTTTTGCAATTTGCATCCCCGGGTTCCCTTTTCTGTAATTTAAATGCACATCGATGTTGCAATTAAGATTTGCATGACAGGCCGGAACTGTTAACGTTAACAACAGGCCGGAACTGTTGTTAACTTTCCAATCTGGCATGCAACGTTAGATATTCACCCTATTTTTCCTTCCACAGATGCTGCCTTACTTATAACCATATAACCATATAACAATTACAGCACGGAAACAGGCCATCTCGGCCCTACAAGTCCGTGCCGAACAATTATTTTCCCTTAGTCCCACCTGCCTGCACTCATACCATAACCCTCCATTCCCTTCTCATCCATATGCCTATCCAATTTATTTTTAAATGATACCGACGAACCTGCCTCCACCACTTCCACTGGAAGCTCATTCCACACCGCTACCACTCTGAGTAAAGAAGTTCCCCCTCATGTTACCCCTAAACTTCTGTCCCTTAATTCTGAAGTCATGTCCTCTTGTTTGAATCTTCCCTATTCTCAAAGGGAAAAGCTTGTCCACATCAACTCTGTCTATCCCTCTCATCATTTTAAAGACCTCTATCAAGTCCCCCCTTAACCTTCTGCGCTCCAGAGAATAAAGACCTAACTTATTCAACCTTTCTCTGTAACTTAGTTGTTGAAACCCAGGCAACATTCTAGTAAATCTCCTCTGTACTCTCTCTATTTTGTTGACATCCTTCCTATAATTGGGCGACCAAAATTGTACACCATACTCCAGATTTGGTCTCACCAATGCCTTGTACAATTTTAACATTACATCCCAGCTTCTATACTCAATGCTCTGATTTATAAAGGCTAGCATACCAAAAGCTTTCTTTACCACCCTATCTATATGAGATTCCACCTTCAAGGAACTATGCACGGTTATTCCCAGATCCCTCTGTTCAACTGCATTCTTCAATTCCCTACCATTTACCATGTACGTCCTATTTTGATTTGTCCTGCCAAGGTGTAGCACCTCACATTTATCAGCATTAAACTCCATCTGCCATCTTTCAGCCCATTCTGCCAAATGGCCTAAATCACTCTGTAGACTTTGGAAATCCTCTTCATTATCCACAACACCCCCTATCTTGGTATCATCTGCATACTTACTAATCCAATTTACCACACCTTCATCCAGATCATTGATGTACATGACAAACAACAAAGGACCCAACACAGATCCCTGAGGCACCCCACTAGTCACGTGCCTCCAACCCGACAAACAGCCATCCACCATTACCCTCTGGCGTCTCCCATTCAGCCACTGTTGAATCCATCTTGCTACTCCTGCATTTATACCCAACAGTTGAACCTTCTTAACCAACCTTCCATAAGGAACCTTGTCAAAGGCCTTACTAAAGTCCATATAGACAACATCCACTGCTTTACCCTTGGGTCGACAGATGGCACAATGGGCTAAGTGTTCGGCTGGCAACCGGAAGGTAGCCGGTTCGAATCCCGCTTGGAGTGCATACTGTCGTTGTGTCCTTGGGCAAGGCACTTCACCCACCTTTGCCTGTGTGTGAATGTGTGTGAATGTGTGTGTGAGTGATTGGTGGTCGGAGGGGCCGTAGGCGCAGATTGGCAGCCACGCTTCCGTCAGTCTGCCCCAGGGCAGCTGTGGCTACAGAAGTAGCTTACCACCACCGAGTGTGACTGAGGAGTGAATGAATAATGCGATGTAAAGCGCCTTGAGTATTAGAAAGGCGCTATATAAATCCCATCCATTATTATTATTATTACCCTCGTCAATTTCCCTAGTAACCTCTTCAAAAAATTCAAGAAGATTAGTCAAACATGACCTTCCAGGCACAAATCCATGTTGACTGTTCCTAATCAGACCCTGTTTATCCAGATGCTTATATATATTATCTCTAAGTATCTTTTCCATTAATTTACTTGCTGAGTGATTTGGTATTTTTCATTTTAATTCAGTTTTCCAGTGTTTTGTTTTTGCTTTAAATACATGTTTAGTTTGAAAGACAAGAATTACAGACAGCCAGAGCTTGTTCAAGAAGCATTTGAGTACTTCTAATGATGAAAATTACAGATTTGAACACTGCTAATGACAGCAGTGCTATCATTAGTTTTAGTACACTTTACAAGGGAAGGCCATTTTTTATTTGTTATCTACATGGATATGCATATCAAGGCCTGTGCTTAAGAATAGGTTTGCTTACTTGGCTTTGAGATGATTAACTGCACCCTTACCAGAAATTGATTGAAATAAATAGCATGAACATAAGCCCCTCGGCTCACTAATTCCATGCTGACCAAATATCACCCATTCATACTAGTTCTATGAAACACAAAATGCTGGGGTAACTCAGCGGGTCAGGCAGCATCCCTGGAGCACTTGGATAGATCATGTTTCGGGTCGGGAACGTTCTTCATACCAGTTACCTGGACCTTGTGCTGGCCCAGCTAAAAAATATCACGGACCCCCTGCTGGACCCTCTGCAGTTTGCATATCGGGCCAATAGATCTGTGGATGATGCAGTGAACCTGGGCCTGCACTTCATCCTCCAGCACCTAGACCGCCAGGGAACCTATGCGAGGATTTTGTTTGTTGATTTTAGCTCTGCATTCAACAACATTGTGCCAGAGCTACCTACACTCCAAACTTTCCGAGTTGACTGTGCCTGAACCCCTCTGTTGGTGGATCACCAGCTTCCTGACAGACAGGAAGCAGCATGTAAGGCTGGGAAAGCACATCTCGGACCCACAAACCCTCAGCATAGGAGCACCGCAAGGCTGCGTACTCTCCCCTCTCCTCTACTCTCTCTACACCAATGACTGCACCTCCACTGACTCCTCTGTCAAGCTCCTCAAGTTTGCGGATGACACAAACCTGATTAGACTGATCCAGTATGGGGAGGAATCTGCCAACAGACAGGAAGTGGCACAACGGGCGTCCTGGTGCCATCGCAGCAACCTGCAGCTCAATGCTCTTAAGATAGTGAAATTGATAGTAGACTTTAGGAGAGCTTCCCCTCCCCTCATCCCATTCACCATCAGCAACACCACAGTCACATCTGTGGAGTCTTTTAAGTTCCTGGGAACCACCATCTCCAAGGACCTTAAGTACCATCGACTCCACAGTCAAAAAGGCACAACAGAGGATGTACTTCCTGTGGAAGCTGAGGAAGCACAATCTGCCACAAGCAATGATGGTCCAATTCTATATGGCCATGGTAGAGTCTGTCCTCACCTTCTCCATCATGGTCTGGTTTGGCTCAGCCACCAAGCATGACATCCGGAGGCTGCAGCCTCCTTTTGCTCTGGTATTTTATTTAATTCACATGTTTAATCAATAATGTTTTATTATTAATGTTTTATGTATCATTCCTAACTGTCACTGTATGTCGTGTTGTCATTTGCAGGCGGAGCACCAAGGTAAATTCCTTATATGTGAATACGTGGCCAATAAACGTATTCATTCATCATTCATTCATTCATTATACCACTTTTGCATCCGCCCCCTACACATCAAGGGCAATTTATAGAGGTCAATTTACTAAAGAGGGTGTCAGAAGAGAATAAATAAAAATTGCTGTATCCTGATTAGCACAACACACAGCTTAGCCTCTTTATCATAATTTATGTTTTTCACAGTGGCAACATATTGTTTTACGATCAGGCATTCACATTATTGCTGACAATTGGGTAGGTACCAAACTGTGATGGATCAAAAGAAAAGATAATGAATCTTATTTGGATCATTTTCAATAACAATGTTGGGGCCAACAGATTTTAGACATCTCAAGCATTTGATTACCCCAAATTGTGGATTTGTCTGACAGAGAACCTTTTTTGAAATGCTTGCAAGGTACCCTCTGATGTATCAAGTCAAGCAAGTTCTCATTGCAAAATATTTCAGATTTCAGCTGCAATACTAAAAAGCAGGATAATTACATCAAAGTGTTTGACATTGTGAAGCACACCTCCAGGTCACCAGTCTTGTGGTAGGTGCCCCCAACAAATTCACTAGCTTTCATCAGGAAAGAGGCCACAATTATGGAAAGATTAAGCACCTGCAGAAAGCTTGCAAAAGGCATTACTCATGCAAAGTATGTGGATGACGCCGAGGCGGATAATGAATCAGAGGAAGGAAGGGCAATTAATGTTATCAACTGTCTGTACAAAATAAGATGATGTAAAACAAAAATGCCTCCAGATGATCCTGAAAGAGTCATAGAACTATACAGCATGGAAAAAGGCTCTTCAACACAACACATTCATGTTGACCAAGTTGCCTAATCAAGCTAGTCCCACATGTCTGTGCCTGGGCCATATCCCTCGAAACATTTCCTATCCATGTTGTGTCTTTGAGATGTCACCTCCATCAATTCTGGTGGCAACTGATTCCACGCAGCACCTTTAAATCTTTCACCTCTCAACTTAAAGCAACCTCTAGTTTTAGACTCCTCTAGCTTGGGGAATAGCGTGTCACTATTCACCTTATCTATGCTCCTCATGATTTCATAAACATCTATAAGGTCACTTCCCAGCATGCTAAGCTCTAGCACATGGGCGGAAATCCTGGGGGGATGAGGGGACACGTCCCTCCCATGTTTTGAGAGGTGGGGGACAATCCCCCCACGTTTTGTAATCCGGATTTTGAGATTTGGTGAAAAAAATCTATTAAAATCTCCGCTTTCTGCGAGATAGTGGGGGTGTCACTGTTAAGCGCTTGTTAACATGTCTCTATTAACATCGTATTAACACGATGTGTCACCAATTATGTTTTGACCTTCAAGTATTGCTGAAGGTATTCACGGAGAATTTCTTAAAGCTGTCTGATGCAGATACAATTACCATTTGAACTAATTGGATGTATTGTTGATGGGAAAGATTTAAACGGGTATCGGATTTAAATGGGTCAGGTCATTAAGGGCTCCGGTCGAATGGGTTTCCTGGCTGGCTACCAGGTAAGTCCCTCATTCACTGTCACTCACATTATTTAGTTTTTTTTCCCCATCTCTCTCTCCCCCCTCCAAGGTTGGCCCTTCTGTTTGCCTTTATTTTCTTCAGTTTTATTTGTTTAAGTGTTATTTATCACATTGTAGCTTTTGAAAGATTCAAGCAGGTATCAGACGCGTTCTAAGGGCTGAATCGGCCTGCTCGCGGGGTCTTTCATCGCCCGGCACAGCTTAAAATCAAACTGCTGCATCGAGGTGATCGAGGCTCCAAAAGTTGAAGCCCCCGCCGGCCGATGAAAAGCCCGGCAAATAGGCCGATTCAAGCCCCACGATTCGGGGTGGACGAAACTGCTGTTGCTGGATTTCGGTCACCACCAGGTCAGCTCCCGATGTTACCGTCCACAGGGCTCATGGCTGAAGCGTCCACAGCCTTGTGTGTGTGTGTGTGTGTGTTCGCGCATACGCATGTGTGGGTGTGCGCTGACCACCAAGAAATTGTGCCCCCCCCCCCAAATTGTGTCCCTCCTATGTTTTGATTGTGATTTCCGCCCCTGCTCTAGAGGAAGGAAGACCCAGCCTATCCAGCCTCACCTTATAACTCAAACCTTTGTGACCCAGTAACATCCTCCTACATCTATTTTGAACCCTTTCTAATTAATAATATTCTTTCCATGGCAGAAAAATCAGTTATCTTGCAGCTGGGCACCCAAATATGTTTTTAATCATTTGTTCTGGAGCGTAAGTACGAAGCATTAAATGCACCTAGAAGCCATCACACATTGACTTCTCAATCAAATATAGGAGACAGTTCCTGCTGTGGGAGAGATCCAGTGAAGAATGGAAACAATAATTGGATCCTGCCCCTGGTGACAATAACATTTGACATTGTGCAGTGTTCATGAGCAGGTTATTCTACCTGCTGACCTCTGTAGTGGAAGCTATTTGGAATGCAGTTTGTGGCAGGATGTAGCAAGATGTATTGCACACATCTGTTTACAGCCTTTCATGTTCAGGCATGTCAATATAAGAATCTCTTAGGACTATTTTTCTTGTCAAGTATTTGTACAAACTATAATTCTGACATATATACCGAGTGCACTCAGATAAAAAAGATATTACAAATTGTATGGATTATCTGCTCTGAATGAAGTCAAAGGGAAGTCAGGCAATGTCATCAATGATAGTGCAGCACTTATTGGTGAACTTAACTCCTTTCTATGCTCGCTTTGAGCAGAAGGACAACAGGGCCATGACATCCGTACCATCAAACTCAAGTGTGCCTCTTCATGGGGTCACTGTTGCAAAAGTTAGATCGCTTTCCTGAGAGTGAACCCATAGAAAACAACTAGCCTGGATGAGGTCCTTGTCCATGCACTCAGAAACTGCATGGACCAACTAGAGTATTCACGGACATCTGCAATCTCTCCCTACTCCGTTTTGAGGGACCTACCTGCTTCAAGAAGGCCACTATCATCCCGGTGCCAAAGTAAAGCAAGATTTCATGCCTCAACGACAACTGTCCAGTGGCCTTGATATCCACCATCATGAAATGCTTTGAAAGGTTGGATATGGAATGCATTAAATCCAGTCTAGCAAGCAGACTTGACCCACTGCAGTTCATCTAACACCACAGCAGGTCCACCGCTGATCCCATCTCTCTAGCCCTACACTCATCTCTGGAACACCTGGATAAGAGAGACACTTATATCAGACCTCTAATCATAGATTACAATTCGGCTCTTAATACCATTATCGTATCCAAGCTCATCATCAAACTTGTAGAACTTAGGGTCAGCACTCAATCAATGCAACTGAATCCTTGACTTCCTGACCAACAGACCACAATCAGTGAGGATAGGGGACAAATCATTTTTTATGATAATCCTCAACCCCAGTGCTTCACAAGGATGTGGTCTCATCCCACTTCTTTACTCCTTATGCACCCACGACTTGTGCAATCAAGGGGCGGAGGGAAATTATGTTTTGCCCATTATCTGTTGTCAAACCTAACAACTGAATTACCAACCAGAAGAATCTAAATTAAGTTCTTGTATGACTATAGTAGCCGGCGAAGCAAGATTTCTGGCCCAACTGGGCCTCAGAATGAGTTTCAAATCTGGTTTAAGAAAGATTTCAGCAAGCAATCATTGTCTGCAGATCAAGGTCCTTCCATTTGTATTTCTGGAATTTGAATTCAAAAGTTTGTTATTTTAAGTTCAACAATAACATTGTTGGAACAACAGTTGGAAAACTGGATGTTTTCTCAAATATTAATTGAAGAAGAAATCTTGCTAACTAAATGAACGTTCAGTCTCAAGGCAATGAATTCAACTATTGTCCAATCTCTAAAGCAGTTTAGTAGCAGTTTAGTAGTAGTGTCAAACTACTGCAAATAAGTGTAGTGGTTCAAGAAGATGATCTATTTTTGACAGTAAGTCTCAGCCATTCATAAAATATAGAACCGTACAGCACAAGAACAGGCTCTTTGGCCCATGATGTCTGTGCCAAACACAATGCCAGGACTATCTCTGATCTATTTGCACATAAACCATATGCCTCAATTCCCTGCGTATCCATATGCCTATTCCAAAAGTCTCTTAAATGCCACCATCGTATCTGCCTCTACCACCACCCCCAGCAACGTGCTGCAAGCACTCACCATCCTCCGTGCAAAAAATTTGTCCCGTACATCTGCTTTAAGCTTTCTTTCTCTCACCTTAAAGCTATGTCCTCTTCTGGAATTTTTTGTGGATGTAACTAGGAAAACGGACAAGGGAGAGCCAGTGGATGTAGTGTACCTGGACTTTCAGAAAGCATTTGATAAGGTCCCACATAGGAGATTAGTGGGCAAAATTAGAGCACATGGTATTGGGGGTAGGGTGTTGACATGGATGGAAAATTGGTAGGCAGATAGGAAACAAAGAGTATGGATTTCAATATGGCAGGCAGTGACTGGCGGAGTACCTCATGGATCGGTGCTGGGACCACTGCTATTTAGGGGTTAGAAGTAACATTAGCAAATTTGCAGATGACACAAAGCTGGGTGGCGGTGTGAACTGTGAGGAGGATGCTATGAGGATGCAGTGTGACTTGGACAGGTTGAGTGAGTGGTCAGAGGCATGGCAGATGCAGTTTAATGTGGATAAATGTGAGGTTATCCACTTTGGTGACAAAAACCAGGAAGGCAGATTATTATCTAAATGGTGTCAGGAGAAGTACAACGGGATCTAGGGGTCCTTGTTCATCAGTCACTGAAAGTAAGCATGCAGGTACAGCAGGCAGTGAAGAAAGCAAATGGCATGTTGGCCTTCATAACAAGAGGAGTTGAGTATAGGAGCAAAGAGGTCCTTCTGATGTTGTACAGGGCCCTAGTGAGACCACACCTGGAGTATTGTGTGCAGTTTTGGTCTCCAAATTTGAGGAAGGACATTCTTGCTATTGAGGGAGTGCAGCGTAGGTACACAAGGTTAATTCCCAGGATGGCGGGACTGTCATATGCTGATAGAATGGAGAGGCTGAGTTTGTATAATCTGGAATTTAGAAGGATGAGAGGGTATCTTATTGAAACATGTACGATTATTGAGGGTATGGATACGCGAGAGGCAGGAAACATGTTCCCGATGTTGAGGGAGTCCAGAACCAGGGGCCACAGTTTAAGAATAATAATAATAATAATAATAAATTTTATATTTAATGGGCGCCTTTCATACAAAATCTCAAGGACACCTTACATAGTAATCGGAATAAAAACATATAATCGGAGTAAAACAAGTAATTAAAGACATCACAATGACACAAATTAAAAACAGAATTCAATCCAAAAACAGAAAATCAAAAACACAGTGTGAAGAATAAGGGGTAAACCATTTAGAACGGAGATGAGGAAATACTTTTTCACACAGAGAGTTGTGAGTCTGTTGCGCCTGTCCCACTTAGCGATTTTTTAGCCAACTACGGGCGACTTGTTTGTCATCACATGTTTGCCGATGGTCGCTGGGAGTAGTCTCCTCAGTCACGCAAAAAGTCGTAGCGTCTTACTGGTCAACGCTAAATTTTCAACATGTTGAAACCTTTTCGGCAACAGTGGTTGTGCCAAGATGACGTAGGTTGTCGCCGGTTTTTCGGCGACCTGCTACGACTATGACAGTCGCCGGCAGTTGCCTAAAAAATCGGGAAGTGCGACAGGCCCATGTGGAATTCTCTGCCTCAGAGGGTGGTGGAGGCTGGTTCTCTGGATGCTTTCAAGAGAGAGTTAGATGGAGCTTTTAAAGATAGCGGAGTCAAGGGACTCCGCTATCCCCCCCCCCCCCCCCCCACCCATCACCTTTTTACAACCCATCCCAAAACCCTCATTTCCCCTTTATCTCCTCTCCCTCTCCCATTCCATCTATATCCTTCCCACTGGTTTTACATTTTATTCCCTCTCTCTCCTTACCTGACACCCTGTTGTCTCCTTTGTCACTTACTCCACCCATCTACCAATCCAACTCCCCTCACCGCCGGTAGGCGGCGCGACTCTCGTCAGCAGCGGCCTCTGCAGTCCGTCTGCGTTTTTATTATTTTATGTCTATGTTTTTATGTAGTTTTTGTTATTTTTTGTTGGGGTATGTGTGTGGGGGGGTGGGGGTGGGGGGGGTTGGGGGTAACTTTTAAATCTCTCCCTGCACGGGAGACCCGACCTTTTCTTTGTCGGGCCTCCGTTGTCGTTGGGGCTGCAACGAGGCTACTCACCTCACCGTCGCGGAGCTGGCCGAGTCCAGAGCGGGTGGAGCTGTGGTGGACGCTGCTGCGACCCGACCCCCGGAGTTTCGGTGGCTGCAACTGCGGGTTTGGCGGACGGCGGCACCGGGAGCCCGCGGGTCCCTGGAGGGAGGCCGCTTTTCCGGGCTCCCGCAACGGCTACTTCTCCCGCCCGAGTTGCGGGGTTGAAGAGCACCTGGAGCGGGGCCTTACATCACCGCCCCGCGCGGCTTGGAATGGCTGCGGGTCTCTGCGAGCGCACGCCGGGGGCTCTAACACCAAGACCCGGTGTGCGGCCTTGTATCACCCGGCGTGGCTTTAATGGCCACGGGACAATCGCCATCGCCCGCCGGGAGCTTTGACTTTGACTCTGACATGGGGGGGGGGAGTGCAGTGGAGAGAAAAGTTTTTTTGGCCTTCCATCACAGCAATGTGATGGATGTTTATGTAAATTATGTTGTGTCTTGGGTCTATTTGTTTGTAATGTATGGCTGCAGAAACGGCATTTCGTTTGGACCTCAAGGGGTCCAAATGACAATAAATTGAATTGTATTGTATTGCTTCCCTCCTGTCACGTCAGGACCCACTGCCCCACCTCTCTTTTGTAGCTTTCTCCCTCCTACCCCAATCAGTTTGAAGAAGGGTCCCAACCTGAAACATCGGCTAACCATTCCCTCCTAAGATGCTGCCTGACCTACTGAGTTCGTCCAGCACATTGCGTTTTGCTCAAGATTTAAGCATCTGCAGTTCCTTACATCCCAAAAACGTTATTTTCTGTCAATATGTTTATTAAGCTACTAACAAGCATTCTACAAATTGATAAGCTGTCCATCTTATCACTGCGCAACACTTAAAATGCACTAACTCATAGCACACATCATGGACACAGGTAAATATGCCAAGACGGAGCACATCATGATCAGATTGTTCCATGTAGATACCCCAAATGAGTCTCTGAGCTATCATTTGAACTTGTTTCATAAAAATGTATATCTAACCACGGGAACTGAGACAGCACTAGACAAATCACCATAGTCCCCACAGCTGAATAAATTACAAATATGGACTTCAGGATAATAGATGGCACGCAATTTGTGACCAGAACATTTTATGTGCCAACATTTTTGGTCTTATTTATTAATGTTTATCCTTTAAGTAATGCGAACAACATTGCATGTCCAAAGGAGGTTTAATGCTCAGGGTTATAAACTAACTGAATCAAGCAACTTATTTTCCATGTGAGAAAACCAAATGGCTCAAGGGCATTATGAATTGCAAGAGAGAAAAAATATTCTGTTCTGTCAATCTGTGCAAAACTACTGGGATTTACTGAACCTTTCCATCATTAATCCTTTACTCCAGGCAACAATTGAGAGATCAGCAACGGTGAAAGTACTATCAAGTCATTATTTGTTAGCAGTTTTGAAGTATTTCAGGCAGTTTGAATACCACATTAATAATCAGGATCAATTCTCTTGCTTAGATAGCATTGTTACTGCATTACAGTAAACAGTAAGTACCCACAATCATTTGTACTTTTGCTGTCTGTTTGCAAAATTATCTTACTTCTCGGCAACTGCATTTTTGTTGTAAACATATAGAGTCAGAAAGCAGGGCAATAGACCCTGCAGTCCAACCTATCCATGCCAACCAAGATGCTCCATCTAAGTTAGCGCATATATCAGGGCTTAGCTAATATCCCTCTCAACCTTTCCTATTCACATAACAATCCAAATGGCTTTTAAATGATGTTAATGTACCTGCCTCAACTACCTCCTCTGGCAGCTCATTCCGTATACTATGTGAAAATATTGCCCCTCAGATTTTTATTAAATCATTATCCTCCCATCTTCAACCTATGAACTCTAGTTCTTGATTTCCTTACCCTGGAAAAAAAGACACTGTGTGTTCACCCTATTCCCCTCATGATTTTCTACATTTTCTATGAGATCACCCGTCAGCCTCCCGCACTCAAAGTGATGAAGTCCTAGCCTACCCAACCTCTCTTTAGCTTCGGCCTTCAAGTTTTGGCAACATCCTTGTAAATCTTCTCTGCATTCTTTCATGCTTTAACAAAATATTCCCATCCTTTTTAATTGGCCTGGTAATCAAAGACTGATAATATTGAGTTGTTCAGCACAGATTTAATTTTGAAGATCTGACTAATTGTTATCACATTGCAAAATTTCAGTTCAATTTGCATTTCAACCGTTAACATGCCTGGTTGAAACCTAGTTTGTTCATACTCAGTAGCACTGTGGGAATACAAGCACTAAGAGTCAAGAGTTAATTGTGTTGAATTGTCATATGTACCGGGAATGGAATAATGAAATTCTTACTTGCTACAGCTTTATAAGCCCATTAATGGAATAACACAACAAATAAACATGCAATAATCAATAGTATGATAAATGAATAAGTAGTAATACTAGGGAACCAGACCACCAGGGGGGGGGGGGGGGCGTACGATTGGCAGCCCCGCCAACAGTCTGTTTGCTTTTTCGTCTATTTTTTATTTTTAGTGGATGTTAATTTGTGTAAATGTTCTCCGGGTTTGTTTCATGTGGGGGGAAGGGGAGGGGTCGGGGGAAACTTTTTTTTTCAGTTTCTTACCTTGCCGGAGAAACGATAAATTTTTGGTTCACATTCTCCGGTTGCTCTGCGGCCTACCATTGATGGAGCTGGAGGCCTCCTCGCACTGACCTTGGGCCCCACCCGGGTGGAGTGGACTTACATCGGGGTCGATCCCTTGCCTGGGATCACTGCAACCATGGCCTGTGGTCTTTACATCGGGAACTCTCAGTCTCGGGAGAGGCCATGGATGTTGAGAACTCTAACGTCGCGGAAGGTTCGACCAGACCCAACGCGAGGTTCAATCGTCTGGCGTGAGGGAGCTGACATCCCCGGATGCAGGAGCAGATTGCCTCAACGCGGAGGGCCCGCCATGGGCTACGGGAGTCAAGATCATCCCGTCAACGGAGGGCTCGAGGCCCTCGACCGCGGGAGAGCAAAGAGAAGAGATTGAACTTTTTTTCACCTTCCATCTCAGAGAGGAATGTGAAGGATCTCTATGATGGATGTTTATGTTAAAAGAAGCAGAGAGAGAGAAGGAGATGGAGGGAGAGGGAGGGAGGGAGGGAGAGGTAGTGAGAGAAATGTGAGAGTGAGTTAGAGGAAGTTGTGTAAAGTTTTGGGGGAGAGGGAAGGGAAGAGGGAGAGAGGGAGGGATGGGGAAAAGGGAGAGGGGCAGAGAGAGGGGGAGAGAGAGAACAAATGTGGGATACTGGTTGAGAAAATGTTGGAAAGTGTTGAGTAAGTTTTTGAAAGTCTTGGAAAGTTTAGAGACTAATTTGGAAAGTTTTGGAAATGTCGTGAGAGGGAGAGGGAGAGAGAGAGAGTGAGATTTGTCTGTGTGAAGACATTGGTAATCAATAAGTTGCCTTTAATTCACTGACTTTGAGTTGGTTAACACGTCAAAACAGTACTAATAGAAAGTTATGTAAGAGTGCCAAATATTAGTCTAATTATCCAATATTTAACCACTTAATTAGAGCACATTAAGATACTAAACCTCTTGGGAATGCTGATTCCCTGACGGATTTAAATACTGTTTTTTGGGGTCTGTTCTGTTTAGTTTTTAATAACTCCTTAAGGAGTGGCGTTACTTAATATTATCTACAGAAGTTATCATTAACCCAACCACCGTTGGGTGGTACTCACCAGCAGCATTTCTATATGCTGCAATTTCCGTTTTCCTTTTTCACTTTCTACCTCTTTTACTAAATATCTTAACAATTTTTATCAATGCACATTTTTCTTGGAGATATCTCTGGGGGATAGGGGAAAAGGGGACAGGGCTCACCCTCCCAGCAATTAAAGGTAATATTTCAAATAATGTGTTGGATCATTTGAATCAAAGGAAACCATGTAAGTTTCTAAAATGCAAGATGATGTTGCTAGGAAAATTGGAAGAATTACATTTTGTAGTTGGAATGTTAGGGGCATTAACGAGCCAATTAAAAGGGGCAAAGTACAAGCCCATTTAAAATCTATTAAAGGTACAAAAAAATGCTGGAGAAACTCAGCGGGTGCAGCAGCATCTATGGAGCAAAGGAAATAGGCAACGTTTCGGACCGAATCCCTTCTTCAGACTGATGATGGGGGGGGGGGGGGGGGAGAAGAAAGGAAAAAGGAGGAGGAGGAGCCCGAGGGCTGAGGGAGAATTAGGAAGGGGAGGAGACAGCAAGGGCTAACAAAATTGGGAGAATTCAATGTTCATGCCCCCAGGATGCAGACTCCCCATATGAGGTGCTGTTCCTCCAGATTCTGGTGGTGCTCGCTCTGGCCATGGAGGAGACCCAGGATGGAGAGGTCGGATACGGAATGGGAGGGGGAGTTGAAGTGCTGAGCCACCGGAAGGTCAGGTTGGTTAATGCGGATCGAGCGGAGGTGTTCGGCAGAACGATCGCCAAGCCTCCGCTTGGTCTCACCGTTGTAGATCAGCTGACATCTAGAGCAGCGGATGCAATAGATGAGGTTGCAGGAGATGCAGGTGAACCTCTGTCGCACATGGAACGGCTGCCTGGGTCCTTGAATGGAGTCGAGGGGGGAGGTAAAGCGACAAGTGTAGCATCTCTTGCGGTTGCAAGGGAAAGTGCCCGGGGAGGGGGTTGTACGGGAGGGAAGGGAAGAATTGACAATGGAGTTACGGAGGGAGCAGTCTTTGCGGAAGTCAGACATGGGGGGAGATGGGAAGCTGTGGCGAGTGGTGGGGTCACGTTGGAGGTGGCGAAACTGACGGAGGATTACTTGTTGTATGTGACGGCTGGTGGGGTGAAAGGTGAGGACTAGGGGGACTTTGCCCATGTTGCGAGTGGGGGGATAGGGAGAGAGAGCAGTGTTACGGGGTATGGAAGAGACCCTGGTGCAAGCCTCATCTATGGTGGGGGAGGGGAACCCCCGTTCCCTGAAGAATGAGGACATTTCAGATGCCCTGATGTGGAACGCATCATCCTTGGAGCAGATGCGGTGTAGATGGAGGAATTAGGAGTAGGGGATGGAGTCCTTACAGGAAGCAGGGTAGGAAGAAGAAGTCCAGATAGCCATGGGAGTCAGTAGGTTTATAGTGGATGTCGGTCAGGAGTCTATCACCTGCGATGGAGATAGTGAGGTCAAGGAATGGTAGGGAAGTGTCGGAAATGGTCCAGGTGTATTTGAGTGCCAGATGGAAGTTAATGGTGAAGCGGATGAAGTCAGTCAGTTGTGTGTGGGTGCAGGAGGTGGCACCAAAGCAGTCGTCGATGTAACGGAGGTAGAGGTCGAGGATGGGACCTGGTATGTATCGAACAAGGATTGTTCGACTTTTTTCTTCTCTCACTTCTTTGGCTGTTCAGGAGTCTTTTCTAACCCCGTTCTCCTGCCTTCCCACCTAACCCCGTTCTCCTGCATTCTCCCCATAACCTCTGACACCTGTACTAATCAAGAATCTATCTATTTCTGCCAAAAAATATCCACTGACTTGGCATCCACAGTCTTCTGTGGCAAAGAATTCCTCTGACTAAAGGTGCAACCAAAATGTAAGTCCATGGTAGATCGTTGCTGAAGTAAGGTTGTAGTTAGGGTTGCACATTGTGGTTCTAGAGCCTGATGGTTACAAGAAGAAACTGAGAAGAAAGAGTATAGTGGTTCAGAATTGCAACTCACCACTTTCTCAATTTGGGTTGGGCAATTTAAATGGCAAGGAGGGTATAATTTAAACTTGCTTCTTGGTTGACTAACTGTAGGTCAGTTACTTTTATTGATCTAAATTTAATTTTATTTAAAAATTGAGTGATTTTTATAATTGGTGGATGATTTGTCAAATGTACAACCAGGTGCTAAATTTGGAAAGAACTTTCCGTTATTGTGTATGAATTCCATATTATCAGGAACATTAGTCAATGGAGTGTTCAGGCACAAATGATCCTCTGAGATTAGTTAAGACCAAAGTTGGACCCTTGAAGACTGTAAAAGGTAAATTTATTATGGGGAATAAGGAAATGGCAGATGAGTTGAACAGGTACTTTGGGTCTGTCTTCACTAAGAAGGACACAAACAAGCTCCCTGACATACTAGTTGCCAGAGGATCTAGGGTGATGGAGCAACTGAAGGAAATTCACATTAGACAGGAAATGGTGTTGGGTAGACTGATGGGACTGAAGGCAGATAAACCCTCAGGGCCAGATGGTCTGGGTCCCATGGTACATAAGGAAGTGGCTCTAGAAATTGTAGATGCATTGGTTAAAATTTTCCAATGTTCTATAGATTCAGGATCAATTCCTGTGGGTTGGAGGGTAGCTAATGTTATCCCACTTTTTAAGAAAGGCGGGAGAGAGAAAACAGGGAAATATAGACCAGTTAGCCTGACATCGGTGGTGGGAAGATGCTGGAGTCAATTATAAAAGATGAAATAGCAGTACATTTGGATAGCAGTAGCAGGATCGATCCGGGTCAGCATGGATTTACGAAGGGGAAATCATGCTTGACTAATCTTCTGGAATTTTTTGAGGATGTAACTAGGAAAATGACAAGGGAGAGCCAGTAGATGTAGTGTACATGTACTTTCAGAAAGCATTTGATAAGGTACCACATAGGAGATTAGTAGGCAAAATTAGAGCACATGGTATTGGGGGTAGAGTGCGGATAGATAGAAAATTGGTTGGCAGACAGGAAACAAAGAGTAGGGATTAACGGGTCCCTTTCAGAATGGCAGGCAGTGACTAGTGAGGTACCGCAAGGCTCGGTGCTGGGACTGCAGCTATTTACAATATACATTAATGATTTAGATGAAGGGATTAAAAGCAACATTAGCAAATTTGCAGATGGCACAAAGCTGGGTGGCAGTGTGACCTGTGAAGAGGATGCTATGAGGTTGCAGGGTGACTTGGACAGGTTGGGTGAGTGGGCAGAAGCATGGCAGATGCAGTATAATGTGGATAAATGTGACGTTATCCACTTTGGTGGCAAAAACAGGAAGGCAGATTATTATCTAAGTGGTGTCAAGTTGGGAAAAGGGGAAGTACATTGGGATTTGGGGGTCCTTGTTCATCAGTCACTGAAAGTAAGCATGCAGATACAGCAGGCAGTGAAGAAAGCAAATGGCATGTTGGTCTTCACAACAAGAGGCGTTGAGTATAGGAGCAAAAAGGTCCTTCTGCAGTTGTACAGGGCCCTAGTGAGACCACACCTGGAGTATTGTGTGCAGTTTTGGTCTCCCAATTTGAGGAAGGACGTTCCTGCTATTGAGGGAGTGCAGCATAGGTTCACCAGGTTAATTCCCGGGATGTCGGGACTGTCATATGTTGATAGAATGGAGCGGCTGGGCTTATATACTCTGGAATTTCGAAGGATGAGAGGTGATCTCATTGAAACATATAAGATTATTAAGGGTTTGGACACGCTAAAGGCAGGAAACATGTTCCCGATGTTGGGTGAGTCCAGAACCAGGGGCCATAGGGGGCATAGAATAAGGGGTAAGCTATTTAGAACGGAGATGAGGAAAAACTTTTTCACACGGAGAGTTGTGTGTCTGTGGAATTATCTGCGTCAGAGGGTGCTTCTCATTGAGGTAAGGAGCAATTAGGTCAAAATTATGTGCAAGATTCAGACTTTCAAGTACTGTATATATATTTTTCAGAACAGCATGTCTTTAACACCTGCTGGTTCTCTGGATGCTTTCAAGAGAGAGCTAGACAGAGCTCTTAAAGATAGCGGAGTCAAGGGATATGGGGAGAAGGCAGGATTGTGGATGATCAGCCATGATCACATTGAATGGCGGTGCTGCCTTGAGGGGCCGAATGGCCTACATCTGCACCTATTGTCTATTGTCTTTTGTCTATTGATATGATTCTGATTGTAAATTGACCTGAACTACAGAATTAGTCTGTTCTTAACACAGGATGCCATCTTGGTAATGCTGTTGAACTCAATCCTGGCTAAAGGGCCTGTCCCACTGTACAAGGTAATTCAAGAGTTCTCCTAAGTTCTCCTAAGTTTTTCCCCTGACTCGAACTCGGAGAATGTCCATAGTAGGTCCGTAGAAGTTCGTGGACGTTTGTGGATGTCTCGTAGCGGCTTGTACAAGTAACGGTAGGTACTCGGGAATCCGGTAAACTCGTGACGTTTTTTCAGCACTGTGAAAAATGTCCACGAGTAGAAAAATACTCGTGATGAGAAAAATTGTTACTTTTTACTCGTACGAGCCGCTACAAGACATCCACAAACTCCTATGGACCCGTTCCGGACATTCTCCGAGTTCGAATCAGGTGAAAACTCGGGAGAACTCTTGAATTACCTCGTACAGTGGGACAGGCCCTTTAGGCTGCTACCACGTTCTGATGGTCTTAAGATGCGTAAAATTTTAATAATACTTGACATGCCTGCTAGCACTCACCAAAAAGATTGCGCAGGACTTTAGTAGCTACTGCTTAGCCTAATATTCTTTCCTAACTGCAAACAGTTGTTTGGAGATTAGCATAACATTTATATTGAATCAAACTGCTACTTAAAAAGATACCTGAATTTGTTAGTTACTTGTTGGAGATATGTAAAGGACAGGCAGCATCTCTGAAGAGAAGGAATGGGTGACGTTTCGGGTCGAGACCCTTCTTCAGACTCTTCTGATTTTTCAGTCGGAAGAAGGGTCTCGACCCGGAACATCACCCATTCCTTATCTCCAGAGATGCTGCCTGTCCAGCTGAGTTACTTCAGCATTTAGTGTCTACCTCAACTAATTGAACAGTTACTATGAGTCTGCAGGAAAAAACAGTCACAGAAATCTTGCCTGGGTCCATTTTCACTGGTTGAAAAATGAAAGGGGGACAGAACAGGCAGAACAGACTCAGAAATTCAAGAACAGAGGAAAAGAAAAGTGAACAGTGTAAGGTGGTATCTTTCCCTCTTGCAGGTAAAGGCCATTACTTTCCCAGATTTTTTTCACCCAAAATTTTTGGGGTGCTTCTAAGAACTTTGGGATTCTTGGTTAGTGATGCATTTTCCTGCACGTTATTAAATGCGTTAAAAAAATGCACTCATCAAATGTTCCTTCCACCTCCTTTGAAAATGCATCTATATTTATTGCTCCCTGAAAATGATATCTTGTCAGTACTTTAGTACTACATTGTCAGTGTTTGATTTAACATTTCCAGGAAAAGTTCTCATTGAGGTAAGGAGCAATTAGGTCAAAATTGTGTGCAAGATTCAGACTTTCAAGTACCGTATATATATATTTCAGAACAGCATGTCTTTAACACCAGCTTGTTGCCTTTACCTAAAATGAAACACACATTCTTTAAAAAAATGACCGACCATTTATTTATTTGAGAAGGTAACTAATGCAGTAGATTGTATAACCTTCCTTCTTTACTTGGATTTTGGTTTAAATGTAATCATAATTGGGTGATCATAATTCTGCATATTGATGATGTGAGTAGGAGGCAGCAGTCAGACATAAGTGGGCTGGCATTTTAAATAATGCCATCAGAGCATGATATTATTCAACACAGCTCTCAACTCTAATTGCTTTGTCAATACACCTACCTCAAATAGAGGTCGAAACAGTGAGAGATGCAATACACAATAATGGAATTAAAAGTTCCTCGTCCAGAAGATACATAAATTATATGTAAAGCAGTGAATGTTTCAATTGGCTATAATGTAAGGGTTAACAAATAAGGGTCAGCTCAAATTGCGTTATCCGCAAAATTAGTAGTACCACATGTCAAACCTACAGGAAAACAAGTAGATGCTTTGGAAGAATGCTTTAAGGGCCTGTCCCACTTGGCCGTCATTTGCGCGTCACGCAGATGGCGCGTGGAGAATTTGTACATCACAAAATCCTGCGATGCTGCATGCGCCATGCACGCATCACGTGCATATCACGACCCGCGCGTCGTGCATCGTGACGCGTAAATGATGTCGCGTAAATTACGCACAAATTATGGCCAAGTGGGACAGGCCCTTAAGATAACTTACTTAGAGGGACCAGTAAATCATGAGGCCATTTGCGAAGTCACTAAGATAGGCTTTTGCCTTCCGAGAGACATCCAAGACTAGCTCGATGTCTGATAGAACAAATAACTCACGCTATTAGGGCACAAAGGAGGATAGCTAGCTTTGACACATAGTCACTTGTTGTTCTTAGAGATTAAGATATTATATAAGAGCATGCTTTGACCATTAGATTAGGAACTTCACCTTCGGGAAGAGAGAGAAAGACTTCGCCTGTGAGGACGGAGAGAGAGACAGGTGTGAGTAGGTGTCAGGACTCTCGAATTGTCAAGGTCAGCCATCGCAGACAGGAATCTCAGATGTGCAAAGGCACGTGAGGCTTGATGATTTATTCATATTTTTTCTGTATTTTGTTTTAATTAATATAATTGTTTGTAATCTCAAAAATGTTTGTTCTCCATACATTGCTCCGAATCCTTGAAACCTGCTTATATTTTATTACATTTTGGCATAGTCGGCATGATTTGGTGAAAATGTGGAGGAAGAAGATTGAAGATGCGAAACCCAAGACCATTCAGATAGATAATTCTGAAGGTCATGGTAATCTGGCTAATGTGTTAAGTGAATGGGATCCCTAAATATTGGGAGATAAAATATAGGAAACATGGGGACATATCAGTAAAAACAGCGGCTTAATTGGAAGGAGATAACTATATCTTTGTTAAAAGCTGGCATGGAAAGAGATAAGATTGATGGCCTTCCAAATGCAGTACTGTATGATCTTTGGAAACAACACTGTGAGACAAGACAAACACAGTCAGGAACACCAAGGAAGGAGGAGGAAGAGGCAGTGAAGCCCTCTGTGCCTTCTATGACACTACTCTACACTGATCAGGAATAGTCTGGTCAATTGTGGTGTCTCAGTCTGGGGTGGGGCCAGGGATCCATGGCTCAAGTCTGAGCAACCACTGGAATATATCACCTGGAGACTTGAGGCCCTTCATCCCTTTACTCTTAGTGTGGAGAGGGGGAAATGTACAGAGGGAAATGGCACTGGTAGCACCGCTAGATACCAGTGCAGAATCTACTCCAAAACGCGGTAATCCGGATATATGTACGGGCGAGCAAGTGTCAATTCAGGGATACAGGGATGAGGTTGCTCCTGCAGTATGGACTGTTATTAGATTAAATTTGTAATGGTGCACCACAGACTGTGTTTCTTTTAATCTCAATATCTGAAAACATGTAGGAAGGAACTGCAGATGCTGGTTATACCCTGATGATAGACTCAAAATTCTGGAGTAACTCAATGGGACAGGCAGCATCTTTGAGGAGAAGAAATGGGTGACGTTTCAGGTTGAGACCCTTCTGAAAACAGAAAGAATTTGGAGAAACTATAGATGGACTCATAGAGGCAGGGGTTATTCAACTAGCACAGCGTCTGTTGGGACAAGTAACTCAGGGTATTATAGCACAACCGATCAAGATTCTGCTCCAATTTTTGACAATCACTGTAATTTTTGATAACCATTTTCACCTTATTTGGATTGAGAACATCTTACGTAGCTTAACCTGTCTTGTGCCAAACTTTTTCACCAACATTATCATATGCACTTGTTATACATGTCTCATGTTAGCTATGCAACATGTAGGGCAAGTGAGTAAGTTACATTTACAGTTCTGCGTGTTCATGATGTGAGGGAGAGCTGGCAAGCAAGTTGGCATTCCAAAGAGAATGCTACATGAACATGACATTGGCTGTTTCACCATCAAAACAATTACCTCTGATAGAAATAGCAGAAGAAAAGGAGGGCAATCGTTTGATCCGCCATCACCTATGATTTACTGTTATGGAAGCATAAAGTTATGTTTTTTTCAATTATTTTTCCTCAATCTTTCCAATGGGGAACGCACTTTAAAACTAAAGTGGTTGGAAGGATTCCAGAATGTTCCAACACTGCTTTTTTACACTGCTGAGGTAAAGCTTGCAAGTTGTGTACAGAGTCTCTTTGGGGAGTATTATTCCTTACCCACATGATCATATTTGACGTGCATGCCATTTGGAGCTTAAATGATTGAACTTTCCAAAAGGCAAATAAATTTTCATTTCTTGTGGGTATTCCTGGTGTGGGTTGATTGGTTCCTCACTGGTTCTAAACCTAAATGCCCAGGTTTTGGATGATTTAAATCATTTAATATTTCATGTGGACTTTCATTGGGAATTATTTGCCCCTTGCTAACTTCTCTTGAAAGGTGGTGAAGAAAACCTATTTCTGAATCAATTCAATTCATATACAGTAGCAAATGTGCTTCCTAAAATACAGTAATCAAGCAAGATTATAGATGTTGTCACATTGGTGACATAGTCCATCTGCAACATGATGTGTCATGAATATGATAATGAAGGCACAAAGCCATATTGAGACGCTTTCCTTTCTGGAGGCTTACAAAAGTCTCAGTAGCCTTTCACAAACGGACACATTACCATTGGTCCTGATCTTTCTAGTTCCCTCAATGCTCACTGTGTTTGATATCAAATAAAATATTTTGATTAGAAAGCATCACGATAAAGAAAGGTTCTGACCTGAAATGAATGTTCCAATCTCTCCACTGAAGCTACCTGAACCATGGAGTTTATCCACCATGCCGTGTTAACGTATCTGCATAATAAACTTATCGCATGCATCCATCTGACATTTACCACATAAAAATACAACTGCCATCTTGTTGGTCTCCCTAGAACTAACTTCAGTTAGATGATGGAAATGATGAATAATCTGAATACAAATGAAAATATATAGAAATGATTTTGTTGATTTGTTGTCTAAGGAAGCCGATAAGCACTGCAATCTGTGAGTGGGATTGTATTGACTTTAATGTAGTTTGCAGATGTTAATTACCAGCTGTTACCACAGCTTATAAAAATGAAATATCTACATTATAGCAGCTGATGAATATAATGATGTCACAGCTCCACAGCATGTGTTCTTACAGTATATTCCTTCAAATCTGAGCAATTAAAAGATTTATTCCTGGTTAGTGATGGGCTGTTTCTTTTCTTCCTGATCCCACAAGAAATAATTTAAACCTTAATTATCTTGGGCCGCTTTGATTGTGCTAATACATATACTAATCTGAAAATGCTTAATGTGGAGAGCACCTCAGTGCCATATTCAAATTCTGTGTGTCATTCATCACAGATGGTGCATCATCCACATGACCACCTAAAGAATAACATCAATATGACTGAAAATCACTTACTTACTTTAATGCTGACTAGTTCATGATGTGTCCATGAACTGCAAGTTAGGAACACAGCTGCGACAATATGTAAGCTTCTTGAAAATAACTTCCATTCCGTAGCATTCTCTAATCCAGCAAATGGCACTAGGTCATGATGAGCTTTTCTACAAAATGGAGGGCCAGGATAGTTCCTCCTCGCACATAGAACAGTACAGCAGAGGAACGGACCCTTCGGCCCACAATGTTCGTGCCAAACATGATGCCAATTTAAACTGATCTCATCTGCCTGTACATGATCCATATCCCCCTATTCCCTGCCTATCCATGTGCCTATCTAAAAGCCTCTTAAACACCACTATTATATTTGCCTCCACCAGGCTCACACCACTCTTTGAGTATAAATTTGCCTCACCAATGCTTTTATAACTCAATCTCCCAAATTCAACCATTTTGGGTAGATGATCAACATAGAACATTGGCTACATATCTATCATGGCAATCTTCTTCTTCTTGCGTATGGCGTGCACAACCTAAAGTTGTAGAACAACTTGTTCTATTTGATCTTATTTGATTGTGCACGCCAGGTTGATTGCATTTGTTGAAACAGGGCGAACCACGTGAAGGTTGCAATCTCTCACCCCATCATGACAATGAAGAGGGATTATTTTGAGGCCTGTACTTCATTTAAATAGAAGGAACAGGCTAACACTTCCATATAGTTAACCTGACACAGATTGCTGGACTAAAGGTGGTACATCATCGGGCAACTTGTACACTGTTTTACATTATCAAGGTAAACTGTGAGAGGTGCAATTATGACATCTAGGTTGATGATTCAACCTACTCCTTTTCATCATGTAAACTTTAACCTTAGGGGCGTCACGGTGGCACAGCAGTAGAGGTGCTGTCTCACAGCTCGGAGACTTGGGTTCGATTCTGTCCAAGGGTGGTGCCTGTGCAAAGTTTGTTTGTTCCCGCTGTGACTGCGTGGGTTTTCTTCCAATGCTCCAGTTTCCTCCCATATTTCGAAGTCATGCAAGTTTATAGGTTTGTAGGCTTCCGTAAATAGCCCCTAATGTGAAGGATGTGAAAGTGGTCTAATATAGAACTAGTGTACGGTGATCGATGGTTGGTATCAAAGGTATTTTATTGGTCACATTCACATACACCTAGGTGTAGTGAAGTGAAATGCTTCTTGCCATTTTGCAGCACATAAAGAAGGAATACAGATATAACATTAATAAGAGTTTTAAACATAAAGAACATCCCCCCACAATGGTTCCCACCATGAGGGAAGGCACAAAGTCCAGTCCCCAACCCCAGTTCACCCATAGTCGGGCCTATTGAGGCCTCCACAGTTGCCTCTACGGAGGCCCGATGTTCCAGGCCGTTCTCGCCGGGTGATGTTGCTCCGGCGTCGGGAGAGTCCTCTCAGCGGCTTGGGAACCCTGGAATGGCTGCTTCCATACTGGAGGCCACGGCTTCCAAAGCCACCAAGGCCGCGCCGGTTGGAGCTCCACAACTGGCGATCTCATCTAGAGATCCCAGGCTCCCGGTGTAAAGTCAGCGCCGCCGCCCGCAGCTGATCGCTCCACAGTCCCGCAGCTCCGTGATGTTTCACCCGGCGGTCTCAGCTCACCGGAGCTCCAGCGCGGCGACCCAGGCAAGGCATCGCCCGCTCTGCGATAGCGCTCCAGCGCTGTGCCGCCGCCGAAGCCGAGGTTCTGGGCGGTCCCCGACAGAAAACGCCACTCCAGGTCCGCTGGTAGGCCGCGAGGACGGGTCGAAGCTGCAGCCCGGAGAAAAGCTGCCTCTCCGACCAGGTAGGGACCCTGAAAGGTAGTTTCCCCCTTCCCCCCCCCCACATAAAAAAAGTCTAGACCTCCAAACAAAACACTTAACTAACTAAAATTTAAAAAAAAAAGATGAAAAGACAGACAGCTGCTGGCTGGGCAGCCGTGCACAGGACAGCGCCCCCTATGCACTCAATGGGCCAGGAGTTGCTCTGGCAGGAGTTGAGGGCAGAGCTGCACTCTCTTTTGATTTCAGACGATTTATACCAATTCATGTACATTTTTGCTTTAATACCTATCCCAACTGTACTTGAGAATATATAGCAAGTCCATATAAACTGCAGTGCTCTGTGCTGTGAATGTTTTGTACAACTGAGAGTTATTTTACAAGGCAGTTTGGAGTATGGGTGGTCACATTTGTGGGGCAAATTTCTTTCCCTGGAGTAAATTAGTGAATCGCATGAATTTCTCCAGCAATCTGGTAGTTTTATAGTCATCTTTATTGATACTTAAATTCCAGATAATTTAATTAAATTAATTTTAATACCACAGCTGCCACTTGAGCACATGTCTACAGACCTTTAGACCCAGCTTCCTGATAACTACTCCATCACTTTAATCATTATGCCATATTGCTATTTAATACAAATAACATTAACTTTAATCATACTTAAATTCTCTTGACATTTCTAACAATGTGAATGAATAACTTATCTAAACAAAAAAATCATCATGTTTGTTGATTTTATGAAATGCTACCGCACATTGTTGCTACTGCCACCTTAAAAGTTGTTTTATGTGACATTATAAATAAGGATCAATATCAATATGTTAGGGTGCAGATGGCTGACTTCCTGCAAAGACAGTAGGTGGCTCTCTCAAGAAACAATGCTATCCTTTGAATAAAAGCAGAAGGCACCACACCATCTCTGTTCAAGGTCAATGAGGGATGGGCATTAAATGTTATCCTAGTCTGTAATGCCCAAGTCATAAAAATGAATAAAACATTCCAGATGTATGATCTCATAGCCTCTATTCTGGGTTGCCGTCGTCAGACTTTTGAAGCAAAAAAGAGTATTCACACCCAGAGTCAAGCCGACAGCAACTGATTTTCAATAAAAATGGGCAAAGCTTTCAAAAGAAGTTCAGTCACTCTCAGGCCCATTACATAGTTAAGAGTTTAATGTTTGTGCATTCGTTAACAAAGGAAATGAAACACAAAATGGTAAATTAGTTAAAATAATTGAGATTGTATTTGAATACATTCTGTATGCATGACAAACAAATAACATAAAAGTCTTAAGTCAGAAAAAGTGTCCCGACTGAGTCATCACCTATTCATATTCTCCAGGGATGTTTCTTGACCTGCTGAGTTACTCCAGCATTTTGTGTCTTTCCTTGGTAAACCAGCATCTGCAGTTCTTTGTTTGATCGTAAAATTTGATATGTTTGATGTATTAGTCATTACTGAGACATTGCTGCATCATAATTCGCTAGAATTTAGGAGATTGAGGGGGGATCTTATAGAAACTTACAAAATTCTTAAGGGGTTGGAGAAGTCTAGATGCAGGAAGATTGTTCCCGATGTTGGGGAAGTCCAGGACAAGGGGTCACAGTCTGAGGATAGAGGGGAAATCCTTTAGGACCAAGATGAGAAAAACATTTTTCACACAGAGGGTGGTGAATATCTGGAACTTTCTGCCACAGAAGGTAGTTGAGGCCAGTTCATTGGCTATATTTAAGAGGGAGTTAGATGTGGCCCTTGTGGCTAAAGGGATCAGGGGGTATGGGAGAAAGCAGGTACAGGATACTGAGTTGGATGATCAGCCATGATCATATTGAATGGCAGTGCAGGCTCGAAGGGCCGAATGGCCTACTCCTGCACCTATTTTCTATGTTTCTATGTTTCTATAACCAAGGTTGGGAATTAAATACTGTATTCCAAGTATAATGACATATGAATAGGACGGACAAAATAGAAAAAGCTATTATCAGACAATGGTATAGTCTTGATAGTAAAATTAGTTTTGAAGGATTAATTAAAATAATGCATTTGGAACAACTTTCAAGGAACCAATGCAGAACAGCGTGCATTAGACTACGTCTAGAGTGATATTATATTGTTAGTTAGAAAGCTCCTTCTAAGGAATAATCTAGAGAAAAAAGAGCACAACTTGATAGATGTGTTCAATTGTTCAATTCAAAGTGGAAGAGGGGGATTTCATGCAACGACTAGTATCTTGGGGGTGGAAGTTATATCCTGTTTCTATGTGCCTGATGATAAAGTTTTACCTAAAGACTGATTGTCTGATTGCTTTTTCTTCTTCTTCTTGCGTATGGCGTGTACAGCCTAAAGTTGTAGGACAACTTGTTCTATTTGATCTTACTTGATTGTGCACGCCAGGTTGATTGCATTCGTCGAAACAGGACGGACCACATGAAGGTTGCAATCTCCCATCCCGTCTGATTGCTCAATGCATCAGTAATGGGGCTGTCCCACTTGGGCGACCTAATTGGCAAGTTTAGAAAAGTTTAGGAGAGTTTGAAAAAATGTCATGTTGAAGACATCCTTTGACTATGTAGAAGACCTCCTTCGACCTCCTTCGACTATGTTGAAGACTAGCTTCAACTAGCTACGACTAGCCACGACTAACTTGGGAAAATTGGACACCAAATAATGGAGAGTGAAGACGACCTCCTTCGCTCTCCTTCAACCTCCCTTCGACTACCCTCGAATACCTACGACTAACATGCCGACCTACTACGACCTACTATGACTAAACCTACGAGTAAAAAAAGTATTGATTTTTTCCATGGCGACCTTTTTTTGATTGTAGGCATTTTTCAACATGTTGAAAAATACGCCGCGACCTAGCTGAGGCCTCGAGTACACGGGGACTACTCTCGAGCATGAAGGAGAGTTACAAAGACCTCCTACGACCTCGTGTCGACCATGCTGCGAGTATGAGTCGAGGTCAAACTCGGCAGAACTCGCGGATTAGGTCGCCCAAGTGGGCAGCCCCTTAACTCAATGCACATATTCTATATTGTGCAATGTTAATGTATTTAAAATTTAACACACTTTTATGTACACTTTCACTTTTTAATTACGTTGCTATTTGAATATCACAATGGGCCATGTTATTGTTTGAAATTCTAGCAATTCTTCATGAAAATAATGCAATTCGCAATGTAACTATTCAAAAGCATAGGACTCATGCACAAATGGCACAAATGTATTAAGTTATGAATATTTATTGGCAATTTCATACTTGCATACAGAACTTGGGTGCCTCATGAAATGCAGCAATGAAATGGCAACATTCTGAACTACAAGTAATGTCAGGGAACCTACCCATGAACCTGTGCCAAGGTAATCCTGGTACAGATTCAATGATTCCATGTATTGCAATGGATAAGAATGGTGGTGAATGAAAGAGCTGACATAGCGGTATTTTATATTCTTATAATTAATTATGTTTATTTAAATGTGCTTACTTATTTTTAAGTGCTTTTTTTGTTTTGTTTTTTAAATGTTATAATTAATGCCTTCCACCACAGTGAGGAGGTGTTTGGTGAACTCACTGTGGTGGATGTTAAATTTGTGTTGATTGTGTGTTTTTGTCATTTTTTAAAATTATATGTATGACTGCAGGGAAACAAAATTTTGTTCAGACCGAAAGGTCTGAATGACAATAAACGAATCTAATCTAATCTAATCTAATGTTAACATTCCTTAATAACATAATTATGGACTGATATTTAATTATTCTGGGTGTAAAGATATTTATAAAAATCATATCATTTGTCTGTTTAGGACGGTTGATTTTAGCAACCAACAAAGAATGTTTCATCATTTCTTTGTTTGTGGGAGAGGTGTGAATCATGTCCTGCTATTTAAATGCAGAAAGACATGTGTTCGTTACAGTTTTGCCAATCATGCTGGAATCAGCTTAGTTGAGAAAGTAGCCCCTTGAAGATCCCCTCAAGGTAAATACAGTTTCAGTGCATAGATGAGCCCGAGCTTGGAGAGCCTGCCACTGTCAGGAGATTCCAAGCAATATTGTCCGAAGTAATTTTTAAAAGAATCCAGAAAATTTGCAACAAAAGGGAATGGAATCTGGTCTACCTGACTAGCACAGTGTCTCAACAATCAGTGGAACAAACATATAATATGTTAAAGATAGACACAAAATGCTGGAGCAACACAGCAGGCCGAGCAGCATCCCTGGAGAAAACGCATAGGTGACATTTCGGGTTGGGACCCTATCCATGTTGTCCAGAGATGCTGCCTGACCCTCTGAGTTACTCCAGCATTTTGTATCTATCTTTGGTATAAACATTTGCAGTTCCTTTTTATTACACAATATGTTACAATAGTTTTCAAGGAATCATGAGGATGCAAATTATGTAGTACCTCATATATGGTACTAGACTAAGCGCGACCCGTTGGGTCCCATGTTCACACAGAAGGGCTGGTCCCCCGACGCAATATTCCACCTCTCCACCAATTCCAATATTGGTGGCCAGTGGGGGGGGCTTTCTGGAGTGCTGGTATGGGTTCTTGGGGTGGCAGCTCAGTCCCTCAAGCCTGATCTGCTGGCAGCTCACGCACGGCTGGTGGGCTGGCAGTCGACTCATGAACATTCCTTGAAATTCCATTTCAAGCAGGGTGCAAGGCCACCAAATTCAAATCCATGTTCCTACCATTTCAAGCAGGGTGCAAGGCAACCAAATTCAAGTGCGGTTTCCTACCACTTCAAGCAGGGTGCAAGGCCACCGAATTCAAGTGCAGTTTTCAACCACTTCAAGCAGGGTGCAAGGCCATCGAATTCAAGTGCATTTTCATACCACTTCAAGCTGGATCCAAGGCCACCAAATTCAAGTGCAGTTTCATACCATTTTCAGCAGGGTGCAAGGCCACCAAATTCAGTGCAGTCTCATACCACTTCAAGCAGGATGCAAGGCCACCAAATTCAAGTGCAGTTTCATTCAACTTCAAGCAGGGTGCAAGGCCACCAAATTCAAGTGCAGTTTCATTCCATTTCAAGCAGGGTGCAAGGCCACCAAATTCAAATGCAGCTTCATACCATTTCATGCAGGGTGATCATCATAAAACCACTCAAAACACCAAACTATAAACTCAGTTCAGTAGACAATCAGTGTGTTCAGTTGATTCACAGCTCAGACAGAGTCGTGACCTCTCCCTCCCCAATCATGCAGAGACTGAGCCACACCCACACTTCCGAATTTTATAACCCCTCCCCCTCCCACCGGAAAAGTTGTGGCTTTCATTGCGTGATTGACAGGAGAGAGATTCTCAACATGTTTTAAATACTAATAACACTTTTATTTTACATTGATGGGAAGAAGTCTCCGCACATGCTCAGCTGAGGGGGACTGAGTAAGATGGCCAAAAATCACAACCGTAAGTGGTAGCATTTGCATTAAATAGTGCCTTTCAACTTCAAGCAAAAGCACCCACGCAACCATTTGCAGTAAGTAGTGCCTTTCAACTTCAAGCCAAAGCACCCAAGCCACCATTTGCAGTTAGTAGTGCCTTTCAACTTCAAGCCAAAGCACCCAAGCCACCATTTGCAGTAAGTAGCACCTTTCAACTTCAAGTGAAAGCATCCAAACAACAGCAGGCAGTGCCTTTTTACTTCAAACAAGTAAATTTTCACCAATTTTCATTTTCAAACCACATTAAGGGTACTCACAGTTGAGTAGACATTTGTTCAGTGGTATTCAGAGCTCAGAGAGACGTGACCCTTTGGCTTCATGCATCTTGCAGAGACTGAGTGAGGCACACCACTTCCTGGTTTTATAGTCCCTCCCCCTCCCTCCAGCAGGGGCAGCAGAGAGAATGGTGAATTTTTTAAAAACATTAATATCTCTCTGATTTATCATCGATGGGAAAAATCCTCTGCACCCACAAGGTGGAGGGGGGCTCTGAGCGAGGTGGCCAAAAATGACGGCCGTAGGTGGCGGTGTTCTGTCGGAAATCGCAGCACAGTGGGCCAAAAGCGGTCAAGATCAGAGTTTTAGTAATATAGATGTAGCATATGTAGTACATAATGCTATGTATCTCATCAATATATGGGGTGTAATAAAACAATGATTAATCATTTAGCTGCAGATCAGAAGTATTACTGAACTAATCAGTATTATTCATTTTTATCTTACGATATACAGTATTAGATGTTTGAAATGTAGGGGAAAATGTACACACTTTGGAGGAATTATGTACAATAGGGCTTGAAGAAATTGTGATTACAGTGATTTGATAGAGACTTGACTTTACTTATGATTGTGTGTAACAATGTAAAATTTAGAAGAGGATTAGTCTTACAAAATCCTGATTACCTTTTTGGATGTGTTTTGTGTTTGCAATGGTGGTGCCCATTGTTGGAAATGAATTACCCTTTGTTTTTTATGGCCATTCCTCTGGGAATTCCGTTCTATTTAATTTTTTAGTGACACAAAAGAAGAAGATAAAAGAAGAAGGAAGGGAGAATATTGCGAAAGCAATAGGGCATGAAGTGAACGTTTTCCAATTACTCGATTCCTCAAAGCCAGTATACAAAACAACAAAGGTTGACAAGAATTGACTAAGCTTCTTCGGAAAGTCAATAAGAAAGTTGCAGTAGCTGCCAGAACATGGCTAGCAATTATCATCCTGTTGCTTGACGTAAGAGAAAGTACTCACCAAATTGCATTGAAGTTGCACACATTCATTCTAGGCTGCTGCCGGGAGTGTCAGTAGTTCAGGATGATTTTTAGAATAGAGACATATCAAGCAAGTGAATGGTACCTTGCTTGTGAAAGCAAAAGCCTTTATAACTTTCTCTTTGAATATCTAAAAACAACAGTACATTAGATTTTCATCCTCAACAAGAAAGGTTCTAGGAGCTAAGAGCATTTTCATGTGATTGATTTTGTTTTTGAAATTGTGAGAAGAGTAAAGACATGTAAAATGGGTAGAGAGAGTGTAACTAGGATGTAAGACAATGAAGTTTGAAGTTGGATTTAATTAATAGTTAAAGTGGATTTCCTTTTGTTTCAATTTTATCATTTTGTTTCAAGGATAATTTACAGAATGTGTGATGCATATGGTAGGGACGGTACAAAATTTTGAGATTTTAAAAATCAAGCCTCTAATTTATCCCATCAAATAAAGCATAAAAATAACTTTAATTTGATACCTAATTCACTTTAATATCTTCAGTATTAAAAAAGTTATGGTTATTTTCATACTTGTAAATTAGCATCTTGTTCCCTATTGCTTTTCCATTAACTTAACACAAAAGCTGTGATTGAGGACAATCAATTGACATAAAAGCCCATAATGTTCTTAAAAATTAAGAGAACTGAATGAAATGTTCAGTTATTATAGATTGAAGCATTCTGAAACTAATATGATACATCTTACTTGGATGACCTGAAATTAAATTATATAATTAATTAATTACTTAATTAAGTAGCTAATTACAAAATTGGCCATTGTGCCAGAAATAGTAATAAACACCTAGACTGTCTTGAAAATTCAAAAATGTGATATTCTCAAGATCAGAACTTTAATATTATTGTATTATATGCTGTAAGTCTGTAACAGGTAAATAATTTGCAATTTCTAGCAAAAGAACAAGTCTTCATGGAGAAGATCAGCTGCTAGCTGGTACATTGGCATATCATAATCAGTTGCATCATCATAATCCTAAGACTGCAACCAATAAGCAACTCTGGACACCTTGTTTTTCCTCAACTTTTCAATTTTGGCATTGTAAACTACAAGTTTTTGCTCTTCAAACCACGCATGACATGCTTTACTGCCCACTACTTTCCCATTCAGACCGACTTTTTCCAAACGAGGTATACAAGTACAAGTGTCCATTTTTAAGATCTCTCTTAGACTCGGGCATGACAGAGAAATTCACTTCAAGGTGAGCTCTAGCTATGCCAGGCTGGGCATTTGGATTGACAATTTTGCATTTCTTCTTCGGAGGCATCTGTTTAAAATGTAAAGATAAAAACTACTGAACAGCATTGTCGAAACAAGTTTTTATTGACAGAATTTTCATACCAAATATCTGACTAAAAACTATGTATTGTGGAAGTTTTTAGTCATATATTTAATATGAAAATATTGATCATGGATAGACAATAACACAAAATATAGATCATTTAGATGTGCTAATGACATAAAATAATGAATTGTATTATATTGAGAGTGGATGTTTGTGGATTATGATAGAGAGATCGGATTGTGGCCGCCGCCATGATTTTGCTCACACTCACAGCCGGCAGGCAAGACACGGCCAATATTGGGGTTTAATAACATATTTCGCATCATCAGATTAAAATAAAATTACACCAAAAACTAGATAAGATGTCAAATAAATGTCCTACATTACATGCCTTTTGTTTTGCCATGAACTTGCGATCCATGATTTTGAAGGTGTTGAAGTTGAGCCCGACTTTCATCCAGCGATTCAATAGTTAAGGAATGTTTTCAAAAAAAAATCGCGAATGGGATCACAGAATGAAATTTCTTCATTAGCTTGTCGTACGAGCAAATCCCTCTCTGACAACCAATAAAAACCTGCATTTTAATCACCCCACCACCCAGCCACTTGAGTCGCACACACAGGTAGTGGGCAGATCTGGAGCGCCGCTGATGACAGGGACTTGTAATGACGCTACATATGGAATTCCCTGTGGTCCTTGAGAGGTTCCTACCTCATGCCCTAATGCTTTGACGATATTCTTCCTTCCATCTTCTTTTAACTTTGTGAGAAGAAGGCCTTTCAAATGAAACACAGATTATGGGTTATTTAGAACAAAATGGAATCAGGGGATAATGGTGCATAATGATTTGCTGCTTATTCAAATGACATCTGAGCAACTGGGTGGGATACAAATGCATGGGGAAACAATAACCAGTTAACAATAATTAAGAGCCACCCAGAAGTAAGATTTTTTTTTCAGTGATGATAGTCCCCTACAGAACCCCCCCCCCCCCACCCCCCCCCCCCCCCCCCCCACCCCCACCCCCCACCCCATTCACCAGCCTGGCAATTACCTTGCTTTTAGAATACTGCCAACCATCCCTCTTCCTTGGTGCAAAGACTTGGCACTGAAAAACCATAGACATATCAGTCGAATTTTGTGACTTATTATCACCATTTCATCAGGATTGTTGAACCGATGATTTTTCTGAATAGATCTCAGAGCCAGCACTCAACACTACAGTGGTGAATCTGTGGAATTCTCTGCCACAGAAGGTAGTTGAGGCCAGTTCATTGGCTATATTTAAGAGGGAGTTAGATATGGCCCTTGTGGCTAAATGGATCAGGGGGTATGGAGAGAAGGCAGGTACAGGATACTGAGTTGGATGATCAGCCATGATCATATTGAATGGCGGTGCAGGCTCGAAGGGCCGAATGCCCTACTCCTGCACCTATTTTCTATGTTTCTATGTTTACAGTAACAATTGTCCCAACATTGCCTGCTCTTGTAAATATGATCCTTGATCTGAGCAGCAAGGTCCCAGGTGATGCCAGGGCTTTTGAGTGATGTGATCTGGGAATATAATGCAGCATAAAATCTCTCGCAAGCTTTAACATTTGACAAAGCTGCTCCACCAGTTTTGTTGTTTATCAGAGTTGCCAAGCCTATTTAATGAAATTAAGAAACAAATGACATCTAAAAGTAATTAAATACATAATTTAAAATGTTTTTAATTTATTTTATTAAAACTATCACCCATCATCCATATTAAATAATTGTAAACAATGAAACAAAGAGAAGTAGTAAAAAAAAAAATCTACATTATCTTCTATCAGCACCTTCAGCAACTGGATGAGGGAGTAATGTGATATATCTACTTTGCAGCAATAGCAGTAACTCGAAGTCAGTCGAAAATCGGAATTGGTAATAGAAGCTTGTATAAGGTTGAAGTATGGATCATTCAGACGTGCTAGTCTTTTTTTTCTTTTTTTTAAATTATTTTATTTTATTAGAAGTAAGTACAATCATATGGCACCAAAGTGCCTAATATATATTTTCATAATACATTTTATGTACAGCTTCTTTTTTATTTTGTTATATTAAAGAAAGATTAGAATAAGAAAAATAAGTTAGATAGTAAAGGATAGAAAGACGTGAGATATATAGTGTGTGAAGAAAAAGAAAAAAGACGAATGAGTGAAGAAAGTTGAGAAAAAGAAAATAGAAAAAAGAGAATAAAACATTAAAAAAAAAAAAAGTAAGGAGATCATTGTTTATAATCTTGACCAACCCTCGTCCAGTCCTGAAACAGTTATTTTTTACAATTGTGTTGCACCATATGATTCCAAAAAGACGACACATGGAGACCAACTCGTTATGAATTGGCCTGATTTATCCATTAGGAGGAATCGCATTTCCTCAAGATGTGCGGTGGCCAACATACTTGCAATCCACATTTTATGCGTTGATATTGATGTATTTTTCCAAAATTTAAGTGTTAATTTTTTTGCTATTATTAAACCATAGTTAAAAAATAAATTTTGAGATGTGTTCAATTTATTCCCTTCTTCCATTACGCCAAATATAATCATTTCAGTATTAAGTTCCATTCTTATCTTGAATAATTTTGTAAATATTTCGAAAATATCACTCCAAAATCTATAAAGTTTTATGCAGGAAACTAAGGAGTATGTCAACGAGAATAGAATCAAAATACTGCAGATGCTTGTTAATACACAAAAGGACACTAAGGGCGGCACAGTGTCTCAGCGGTAGAGTTGCGGCCTCACAGCGCCAGAGACCCGTCGATCTGACTAGGTAGTTGACTGTACGGAATTTGTACGTTCCCCCATTACCGGGTGGTTACCCCTGGTGCTCTCATTTCCTCCCACACTCCAAAAACGTATAGGTTTGTAAGTTAATTGGCTTCGGTGAAGATGATAAATTGTCCCTAGTGGAAGAAGAAATTGGGGGAACAGCTTCTCATGTTTCGCTTGGGCAGCTTACAACCCAGTGGTATGAATATTGATTTCTCTATCTTCAAGTAATCCTTGTATTCCCTCTCTCTCCATCCCTCCCCCACCCAAGTTGCAGCAGCTTGTTCGTACCTAGTAAACAGCTAACAATGGCCTGTTACCTTTATCATCGATACTCTTTTGCATATCTTTCAGTCATTTGTTCTATATCTCTAAATCAACATCTACAGTATATCTCTCGTTTCCCTTTCCCCTGACTCTTGTCAGAAGCACGGCCTTGACCCAAAACGTCACCCATTCCAGAGATGCTGCCTGTCTTGCTGAGTTACTCCAGCATTTTGTGTCTCTCTTTAGCTGGAAGGAGAATTGGGGGCAGCAGATGGGCCTGTGAGAGAGAATACGTTACATTGGAATTAGTTGGGGAATTAGATTGAAAGGATTTTACTGTGAGCTGGCATTAACTTGGTGGCATTACACACTCATTTCTGTCATTATCCAACAGTCGCATGTGCTTTTACCAAAACCCGTTTATCAAGATGGTGTTATGTATACGCTCTCACAGATGCAGCACAGGCCTTATTATCAGACCTATTTATTCTACATTGGGATTAGAATACAGGCAATATATAGTCTATTTTAGTTTGTATTGAATCTAACATTCTCTTCAAATAATATCTAGTCAGGCCAAAATGACGTGAATAATGTTTTTCAACAGCTAATTGTAATATTACAATAAAGCCATTATTACAATGAAAATGAAAAAACTATATGATAAAAGAACCAATGATGTGAAACATGAAAAGATGTGCTTATGGTTTCTAAGTGAATGCAAATAAGATAAGGCACATCTATTGGTGCTTGCTGATGATAAAGTTAGAGGAAACCAGCAGTAATTGAATAAATGGCTCTCTTTTCTGCAATGTGATTCCATGGCACGGAGTATTTTATTTGCTAATCTAATGAATAATGTCTGCAAGGCCTGCAATTTTAGGCTGAATCTCGATCCTTAGATTTCTTCTGCATTAGCCAAGCAACCTTTGAAGGTCCAAAAACTCTGCCCAGTGTTTTGTAATTCATCAAAGATTCCATTGAAGTGGTGCAGAAGGCTTAAAAGTAAAAATAAATTTATGATACTCACTTCTGTCAACTCTCCGTTTCCCTTTAACATGGCAGGGTGCTTCTTGTACGAGGATGGCAGAGTTTCTTCACGGTGGACAGAATTTCTGGTGTCATGCCCCATATCATTCTCTAATACTTGGGATAGACAAAAAAGTGATTATATTAATATTACCAGAAAACATCTTTAGCATTTCCACTTCGTGACTATTCCAGTTTTACTTGTGATAGTTTGAAAAATCTGTAGGTGAAAACTAATTATCATCTTATTGATAAAACTGAATAACAATGTCAAGACAATTCATTCCTAGCTAGCTACCAACAAATGATGTATTACAGCTCAGGCAGAAACATGAATATCAGATAATTTCCCCTCCATTTACCATTTTCCAAAGCATTGAAAGAAACCTTAAGTGAATAAGCCTTTTAAACAGCTAAATTCATGACAATTTTGATTAGTTCTCACAACAGTATTTTTTTCCCCTGCAGGGCTACTATTGATCCCCAATGGTAAATATAACAGAGGCATGTCCCAGGGAAATTGTGTAAGTAGCTATTTCAGGATCAATATGTTTTGAGCTGGAAAATATCCCGCACTGATTTTGATAACATGCCATACATAATTTTCTGTTTAATCTTATTCATGGTTGATTGCAAATTTCCTTGTAGCAGGCATATCAGTGAAATTATATCCAGATTGCTTTGTGCAGCTGGTTGTTTATTTCTGAACACTTGACCTGATATCTCCCAATGATAGAACATGATCTCAGTCCCATCTAACAATCAGTCAGAAACTTGTTCCACAGGTGTACTGCAGATGCTGGAAAATCGAAGGTAGACAAAAGTGCTGGAGAAACTCAGCGGGTGTGGCAGCATCTATGGAGCGAAGGAAATAGGCAACGTTTCGGGCCGAAACGTTGCCTATTTCCTTCACTCCATAGATGCTGCCGCACCCGCTGAGTTTCTCCAGCACTTTTGTCTACCTTCCACAGGTGTACTGTTTTCCAGGGAAAGAAGAGATTAGCCCATTTCGGCCTTTGCACAATTTATGGGATGCATCTCTCTGTATAACAATGTGAGTAAATTCTAGATCCTTTACGAAATTATCATGTTATCTCCTGTGTGAGCTGAGGGGGACCTGACAGAGTTATACAAAATGATGCAAGGCATAGATACGATATATAACAAGAAACTTTACCCCATAGCAGAAGTACCTAATACCATATGGGAAAGGTTTAAATTAAGGAGAAAATGTTTTACATCCAACCAAGAACTAGAGAGCAGACCTGACCTGCTATCCATCTCATTGGAGACCCTTGAATTGTCTTTGATACATATAAAATTATAAAAGGACTGGACAAGCTAGATGCAGGAAAAATGTTCCCAATGTTGGGCGAATGCAGAACCAGGGGCCACAGTCTTAGAATAAAGGGGAGGACATTTAAGACTGAGGTGAGAAAAAAACGTTTTCACCCAGAGAGTTGTGAATTTATGGAATTCCCTGCCACAGAGGGCAGTAAAGGCGAAATCACTGGATGGATTTAAGAGAGAGTTAGATAGAGCTCTAGGGGCTAGTGGAATCAAGGGATATGGGGAGAAGGCAGGCACCGATTATTGATTGGGGATGATCAGCCATGATCACAATGAATGGCGGTGCTGGCTCGAAGGGCCGAATGGCCTCCTCCTGCACCTATTTTCTATGTTTCTATGGCTGGAATGCGAAAGATCACGGGCATGAAGCAGAAAGGTGGTACACTGCCTGATGGTGAACAGAGTCTGGCTGATGATCTGAACAGATTTTTCAACAGATTTGACTGCCCCACGCCACCCCAGCCTCCCCCACCTGGTCTGCTGACCATTGCTGCTTCCTCTCCACCTCCCCTCCCTCTCTCCATCATCTCCATCACTCCTGAGATGTCACCTGTACGGAGTCCCCTCTTTCCACCTCCCACTCCACCAGCAGCCCCACCTATGACTCTTCATACTGCTCAGGTCAAGATGATGCTGGACAGACTGAAGCCAGGGAAAGCAGTGGGGCCTGATGACACCAGCCCAAGGCTACTGAAGACCTGCTCTTCAGAGCTGTGTGGTATTCTAACACACCTGTTCAACCTGAGCTTGCGTCTACAGAAGGTTCCAAGGCTGTGGAAAACATCTTGCCTGGTACCTGTCCCAAAGAAGACCCATCCCACTCTCCACAATGACTACAGACCAGTAGCGCTCACTTCACATATTATGAAGACATTTGAGAGACTTGTCCTTTCCTACATCAGGACTAGTGTGTCAAATCAAATGGATCCTTTACAGTTTGCATATCAGCCTAACATCAGTGTCGATGATGCCCTCATTTACATGCTGCAGAGGGTGTACACACATTTGGACACTACTGATGCATCTGTAAGGATTACATTTTTTGACTTCTCAAGCGCCTTCAACACAATTCAGCCCCGACTGCTAGGGGAGAAGATGGAGAAGATGAAAGTGGATCCATCACTGGTACTGTGGTGTTTGGATTACCTTTCCCTCAGACCACAGTACGTGCGCCTACAGAACAATGTCTCAAGCACCATCTTGAGCAGCACAGGGGCTCCACAAGGAACTGTGCTGGCTCCATTCCTGTTTACCATCTACACAGCGGATCTCCAATATAACACCAACAGCTGCTTTTTGCACAAATTTTCGGATGACACAGCTGTTGTCGGCCTTATTAAAGGGGGCAATGAGGAGGAGTATAGAGACATGATAAGTAACTTTGTGGAGTGGAGTGCACACAATAACCTCCATCTTAACACCACAAAAACCAAGGAGATAGTTGTGGACTTCAGGAGGGGGAGGAGGAGGACTCAAGCAACACCAATCACCATTAAGGGCACTGAGGTGGAGGTGGTCGCTAACCACAGGTACCTTGGGGTGCAGCTTGACAGTGAGCTGGACTGGAAGTGTCATATGGAGGCGGTGTACAGGAAGGGACAAAGCCGACTGTATTTTTTAAGGAGGCTGAGGTCATTTAACATCTGCCAACCCCTACTGTGCAGTGTCTACCATTCAGTGGTGGCCAGTGCTCTGTTTTTTGCTGTGGCCTGTTGGGGAGATGGCGCCCGCATAGCGGACAAAAACAGACTGGACAAGCTGATCAGGAAGGCCAGCTCAGTGGTCGGGGCTGAGCAACGAACGGTCCAGCAGGTGGCAGAGGCCAGAACTCTGAACAAACTGGGTTCAATAATGACCAACCCCACTCACCCACTCCATGCCCTGAAGGTGATCAAGAGCAGCATCTTCAGTCAGAGACTGATTGCACCAATGTGCAAAACTGAGAGACATAGGAAGTCCTGTTTACCAGCTGCTATAAGGTTATATAATGCGCATAAATAACTGCACTATTTTTCATTAATTGTATTTTAACTTGTATTTTAACTTGTATTTTAACTTGTTAAGTATGGAAGCTATTTGAGGAAATGTGTGGTGTTATGTCTGTCTTGAAGCTGTCGTGGCACTGTAATTTCCTGTAAAGGATTATTAGTTTAAATCTTTTTATTTGCATTTTGAATTTAACAGCAATTTGCATACATACAATGATAACAGACAGTGATAATCAGGACATGATTGTACAACAGTATGTAAACGACCCTCAAAACCCTTACCCTTACCCTTACCCACCCTCGCCACCCGGGAACAAACAACACTCACATACGTACACATCCACACAAATACGATAAAAATAAAAATAAATGTGGGGAGGGAGGGGGGGTGGGGGAGGGGTTGAGGGGATAGCAGCTGCAATAAGACAGAGCTGTGATAGAGGGCACTCAGTCCTCTTCCGAGTCCGGAAACAAGTTAAGAGAGTTAACAAGTTCCAGGAAAGGGTTCCATGTATCTAGGAATGTCTTGGTAGAGCCTTTGAGAGAGAACCTAAGTTTTTCAAGCTTTAAGTTGTAGAGCACCTCCTTGATCCAGCGGGCGTGTGTCGGGGGACAGGTAAGTCTCCAGTTAAGCAAAATCAGTCTCCGGGCTAACAGGGTTGTAAAAGCCAGGACCCGCTTCAACGCAACAGAGAGGTTGGTGTTGGGGGGAATACCAAAAATAGCTGACAGTGGGTTTGGAGGAATAGTCTGGCCATAGGCTCTGCTTAGCACATCGAAAGCACTCCTCCAAAAGGTTGCTAGCTTAGGGCAAGACCAAAACATATGACTATGGTTGGCAGGGGATTGATTGCATCTGTTGCAGGTGTCTTTAACAGCGGGGTATATTCTAGATAATCTTGCGTTTATGTAGTGGACTTTGTGAAGGACTTTGCATTGGATTAGGCCATGACGGGCACATATGGAGGAAGAATGGATCAAATCCAAGGCAGAGTCCCATTGCTGGTCTGTTAGTTTCGTATTCAGCTCGCCCTCCCACGCAGCTTTTAATGAGGTATAAGGTTTCAATATAACCGACCCTAACAAGTTGTACAAAAAAGAGATGCATTTCTTCCGGTTGGGATCTAGAGCTAGGATGGAATCGGTCAGGGTTTCAGGGGGACGATTTGGGAAATGGGGGAATATCTTCTTCACAAAATTCCTAATCTGGAAAAAACGCAAAAGGTGGGAGTTTGGGAGGCTATAGTTGTACGAAAGCTCCGCAAAAGACGAAAAAATACCATCCTTGTATAGGTTTTTGATACTACTGATGCCATTACTATGCCAGGTTTTGAATGCGGAGTCTGTACTTGAAGGTTTAAAGATGTGATTTTTAAGCAGTGGGGTCAAAATGGAAGGGCCTTGTAAACCAAAGTTTTTCCTAAATTGACTCCATATCTTGAGCGAGAGGGACGCAATTGGGCCTGCACCCGCAGATGTTATCGAAAGGGGGAGTTGAGAGCATAGGACAGACCGCAACGGGAGATGTGAACTCGCCTTTTCCATGTGTACCCAGGTCGGTAGGTGGTCGCAATCATCATTCATCCAGTACAGGATTATTTGCAAGTTAGCAGCCCAGTAGTATCGCCTAAAGTCAGGAAGTGCCAAACCGCCGTCACTCTTAGGAGACTGTAGTAGCGTCTTTCGAATTCTGGCCGGTTTGCTACCCCATAAAAATTTAGATATTCTCCTAGAAGTACATGAAGTAAAAGTTGAGTTTAGTTTAGTTTAGTGAACCAAGTCCGCACCGACCATCGATCCCCGCACATTAACACTACCCTACACACACAAGGGACAATTTTACATTTACACTAAGCCAATTAACCTACAAACCTGTACATCTTTGGAGGGTGGGAGGAAATCGAAGATCTTGGAGAAAACCTATGCAGGTCACGGGGAGAACGTAAAACTCCATACAATCAACTCCATACAATCAACTCTCTCTAACTTCTACAGGTGCACAGTAGAGAGCATGCTGACCGGTTGCATCGTGGCTTGGTTCGGCAACTTGAGCGCCCTGGAAAGGAAAAGACTACAAAAAGTAGTAAACACTGCCCAGTCCATCATCGGCTCTGACCTTCCTTCCATCGAGGGGATTTATCGCAGTCGCTGCCTCAAAAAGGCTGGCAGTATCATCAAAGACCCACAACATCCTGGCCACACACTCATCTCCCTGCTACCTTCAGGTAGAAGGTACAGGAGCCTGAAGACTGCAACAACCAGGTTCAGGAATAGCTACTTCCCCACAGCCATCAGGCTATTAGACCTGGCTCGGACAAAACTTTGATTATTAATAACCAATTATCTGCTATTTGCACTTTATCATTTTATTTATTCATGTGTGTATATATTTATATTATAGTACTAGACCAAGTGCAGACCCGTTGGGTCTGTTCCCCCAACGTGCGTTTGTGGGGGGGGAGGCGGCATGCAGCGTCACACACACTAACTAACCCCCCCCCCCACACTCACGCTAATTACCCCCCTTGATATTATATTAATATTATTAATTTGCTCCTTTTACCCCATACACACCCTATCTACTGATGCATAGCCCCCAACTTGCAGTCACATCTAGAGAGGGGGCGGGGAGAAGGGGGTGGAGAGGAGGAGGAGAGAGAGGGGAAAAAGGTGGAGGAGAGAGAGAGCGTGAGAGTGAGGGAGAGAGAGAGGGGGTGCTGAGAGGGGGGAGAGGGGGAGAGGTGGGGAGCAGGGAGGGGGAGGTAGGGGGAGGTTGGAGGGAAGAGGGTAGGGGTGTGGAGGGGAGGGGAGGGGGTTTAGGGGAGGGAGGGTGGGGGAGGGGATGGAGGAGGGGAGAGAGAGAGAGGGGGAGGAGAGAGGGGTAGGAGAGGGGGGGGAGAGGGTGGGGGAGGGAGGAGGGGAGAGAGGAGAAAGAGGGGGAGAGAGAGGGTGTGCTGAGAGGGGAGGTGGGGAGCAGGGGAGAGTGGAGGGAAGGGTGTGTGGAATGTGTAATTTTGTAAAATCATTAATATCTCTGTCAATTTTCATCGACGGGGCAAATCCTCAGCACACATATGGCGGAGGGGGGCTCTGAGCAAGGTGGCAAAAATGACGGCCGTAGGTGGCGGCGTTCTCTCGGAAATCGCAGCACAGATGGCCAAAACCGGTCAAGAACAGACTTTTAGTAATATTGATATGGACACATTGATCTGTTTTGTAGTAAATGCCTACTATGTTCTGTAGTGCTGAAGCAAAGCAAGAATTTCATTGTCCTATCAGGGACACATGACAATAAACTCACTTGAACTTGAACTTGAAATTGAACACCAGAAGTCAGGATCAAACCCGGGTCTCTGGCGCTGTAAGGCAGTAGCTCTACCGCTACACCACCATGCCGCCCCATAGCTGACACAATAAAAGCTAAAGAAACTTAACCCGCAACTCAGGAAAGGAATGATTGGAGCGCAAATGTAAATCATTCGGCAAATCATTAAAACAGTTAAACAGTTATCATATCTTGGGATGCTGTTTCCTCCTTTCACATAGTCATGAACATTTTGAGATGAACATAGGGATTACTTTGTAGAGTTTATCTTGGTAGACTTTAATGAATAACTTTCAATCAACACTACAAAAAGCTCAGCATTCTCTTTTTTTGGAGAATTGGAAAGGAACATTATCCAGTTTTGTCCGTAAATCAATATCCAAGTAATCTTGTTGGAAAGCAGTCATGTAAATGTTAAATAAATATGAACATGGGTTGATCTCTTTCCACTAAATAGTGTTTTGTTATTCATTGCTATGTGAATGAAATAAAACAGATTAATGGTACCCATGAGTTAGCTTTTTTACTTTAGGGATTTTTTTTCTCAGAGGCTGTGAACTTTCAGAATTCTGTACTAAGAACCATGAAAGTTGAATTATTAAACTTAATAAAGTTTTGCTGATAAATGTTTATGTAAATAGCAATTCAAGGATAAGGGCTATCTGACTGGTGGTGAAGTGAATGATCATGACCTTTCTAAATGATGAAGCAGGCTCTAAAGGGCACACCACCTCCTCCTGATCCTGTTATGTTCTAAGTGAGAAGAAAGGACATACACTTTTTCTAATACTGTCTTTACATTTTGCCACTAAAGAGAACATAGCTATTGCAGTTTAATAATTTCCCATAACTAGAATGTCAAATTTCATGCACAACTGGTGATATTAAAGATCCCATATTGAAGAATAAGTTACAGTCATGACACATTTTTGCATAAGAGCAAAGAAGCATCTGTGGTGCCCCATCTGCCAGTTTGTTGTAGAAATTCTGCAATATTGCTAATGGAGGAAATAAACGGTAGCGTTTTATCCATTGTGAATGAGCAGCATTACTGCAACATTCTAAACATTGACCCAGAGGAGAAGCGAGCACTGCCTCAATGCCAAATAGACAGACAATAAGAATAACTGAACTATTCAGTAAGGGCGGCACGGTGGCACAGCGGTAGAGTTGCTGCCTTACAGTGCTTACAGCGCCAGAGACCTGGGTTTGATCCTGGCTACGGTGCTTGTCTGTACGAAGTTTGTACTTTCTCCCCGCGACTGCATGAGTTTTCTCAGAGATCTTCGGTTTCCTCCTACACTCGAAAGACATACCGGTTAGTAGGTTAATTGGCTTGGTATAAGTGTAAATTGTCCCTAGTGAATGTAGGATAGTGTTAATCATTAGTCGGTGCGGACTCGATGGGCCGAAGGGCCTGTTTCCACGCTCTACCTCTAAACTAATACTAAATTAAACTATTCCAATTTTCCTATAAAATTGAAGTGTGCACAGAGCCGTATACTAATGAGAGGAAGAGATGACCAGGAGACACTAGGGGTGACACTAGGGGGTGACAACAGGAGACACTAGGGTTGACTAAACAATCATTAGTGCTGAGAATACGTTGCTGAAATATCTATATTACTAAAAGTCTGATCTTGACCACTTCCTGTTGTTCTGTATATTGATTTTAGAAAAAATGCTGCCACTTACGGCTGTGATTTTTGGACATCGTACTCAGAGTACCTCTCCGCTGTGCAGGACAAGAGGATTTTTCCCATCGATTAAAAATAAAAAAATTATTAGTGTTTAAAAAATGTTGAGATTTTCTCTCCTGAAGGCCACGCCATTTCCGAAGGGACTATGAAACCCGGAAGTGTTGAGTGCCTCAGTCAGTCTCTGCAAGATGAGGGAACGAGAGGGTCACGTCTCTCAGTCTGAGCTGTGAATAACACTGACCACATGTCTACTAAACTGTGAGTGGTTTTACTTACCTGTCAGTTCCCTTAATGTGGTTTGAAAATTTAGTTTGGAAATGCTAAAGCTGTGTTGCCTTTGTTTGGAAATGCTAAAGCTGTGTTGCCTTTGTTTGGAAATGCTAAAGCTGTGTTGCCTTTGGTTTGGAAATGCTAAAGCTGAGTTGCCTTTGGTTTGGAAATGCTAAAGCTGTGTTGCCTTTGGTTTGGAAATGCTAAAGCTGTGTTGCCTTTGGTTTGGAAATGCTAAAGATGTGCTGCCTTTGGTTTGGAAATGCTAAAGCTGCGTTGCCTTTGGTTTGGAAATGCTAAAGCTGTGTTGCCTTTGGTTTGGAAATGCTAAAGCTGTGTTGACTAATTAAGTTGCCTTGCCTAATTAAAGTTGCCTTGCCTAATTAAAGTTGCCTTGCCCAATTAAAGTTGCCTTGCCTAATTAAAGTTGCCTTTCCTAATTAAAGTTGACGTGCCTAATTAAAGTTGCCTTGCCTAATTAAAATTGCCTTGCCTTCTATATGATTAAAAGTCTAATCTTGACCACTCCCTGTTTGCGCTTTATATTGATTTTAGAAAAAATGCTACCACGTACGGCTGTGATTTTTGGCCATCTTATTCAGTCCCCCACCGCTCATCAGGTGCCGAGGATTTTTCCCATTGATTGAAAATAAAAGGGTTATTAGTGTTTAAAAAATGTTGAGAATCTCTCTCCTGGCAATCGCGCCATGAAGGCCACGCCCCTTCTGATGGGAGGGAGGGAGGGTCTATGAAACACAGAAGAGTTGGCATGGCTCACTCTCTGCAAGATGGAGGAGGGAGAGGTCACGACTCGCTGTCTTTTGTGGCCTTGTACCCTGCTTGAAATGGTATGAAACTGCACTTGAATTTGGTGGCCTTGCACCAATGGAATTTCAAGGAATAGCCGTGAGTCAACTGCCAGCCCACCAGCCGACCAGCCGTGAGTGTGTGAGTTGCCAGCACAACAGGCTTGAGTGACTGAGCCCCCACCCCAAGAATCCATTCGGCCTACAATGTCCATACTAGCCCTATGGAAACCAGTCCCTTCAGCCCATAACACCCATACTAGCGCTCCAGAAAGCCCCCCCCCCCACCCCCTCTCCACTGGCCACCAATATTGGAATTGGTGGAGAGGTGGAATATTGGGGGACCAGCCCTCCCATGTGATGCTGGGCCCCAACGGGTTCCACTTAATCTATATATAATAATATGGAATATGTTGAATGGTGCTGCTGGGTAGTCATCTCCCAGTCTCCTTCTGTTAAAATTGAAAATACACATATTTGGAGATTTTGGTTTGGATTTATGGTTTTAATTTTTTTTAAACATTTTTATCCAAACCGACTCTGAGCCTTGGGGTTTGAACATTCCCCTTTAAATTTCAAATAATTCAATATTAACGTGGCTTTGTCCTGGTTGCACGTGGGAAGTGGGAGAAACTGAAATGTTGAACAACCACTTCTGCAGTATGGCTACATTGAGGAACATGCTCCAAGTTATTGAGAGTTGGACTATGAGCCACAGACAATATGATCATCAAGTAGCTTCATTCAGCAGGAAGTCATGTATCTCATGTTGTATAGCAGTTTCAATTTGGCGAAAGATCAGAAAAGGGATGTGACTAGCAATTGGGCAGAAATAGAGGATGACAGTTATACAGGATCATCAGGGTTTTACCTCGTCCAAATGTCTTCAATTCAAATAATAAGTGTTTGTTTCAAATTGAGTCAAACATGCAATTACCTTATCATCAATATTGCTCAGTAACGAAATAATTAGATTAAGATAGAGTATTTCCGATATCGGTGGCACGTGACTTTTTTCCAAGAAGCAATCGATTTACAATCCAAGTCACCACTTTGACACAGCCATCGTGCCGAGCAACTCCTTCCACAATAGTGGGTCCCACATTGGCCTCATCAGCTGTCTTAGAACCTGCAGTACTTCAAAGGAAAAAAGTTATCCTTGGCAACAAAGGAATTGCTAAAACTGTCGAAGAGAAAACTTTCACTCTCTGGCTTCTGCTGCTCCATGAAATCCCTATTCACATTTCTATTCATTTCTGCATTGGCTGCTCTTTTGAAGGAGTTGAGGCTATCCTTGAAATGCGTGGGGATTTTTGACAGGTCCGTAGCCTGGACACCTGGTGTGGTGAGCAACCCAAACTGGGAAAAATTGCCCTTTTGGATCTGTAGCAATTGAAATGACTAAGTTGTGAACTAAGTTGTGTATTTAAACAACCACATGTTGTTACATAGTCACGTTGCAACTTAGGTTCAACGGGTATGAGCTACCTGGTTTCCATACAATTAAGAGCCATGACAGTACGATCTATGATTAATGCCCCTGAGACTATTCCAATGGAGGCAGTGGTAGGGAGTTATAGAATCAGCTGTATTGATGTAGTTCTGTGCACTCTGACTGGGAGTACCAAGTAGCCTCTTTGTTGCAGGGTTAAAAGAATGCTCCCTTAGCACTTCAGAACAACGGAGTGGGAACAGAATTTATGTAGTCCATGTTGGAAATTATGTGAATGGAATTAGGCTCTACTAATTAATGTGTATAGAATTGATATCTTTACAATGCAGAACCTCACAGATAGTAAAAATAAAAAGCTGCAGACGCTGAAAATGTGGAATATACGTTGAAATAAGGAAAAACATAATCTGCAAAGGGAAAAAAAAGTTAATATTTCAGACTGAAAAGTTTAAAAAGTTGTTAATTTACAGAGAAAGAGTAGTGGTGGAAGAAGCTAAGGGAATGTCTGTGATGGAGAAGTACTATGGTGACACAAATATTTTAAGCAATAGAGAGACTGCATTGACACCAGTAAAAAGGAAAAAGACATTGGGAGGGAATCTACCTAAGGAAGATGGGTAATAATATCTTGGTAATTAGATTATAGAATGAGTTTAAACCAAAAATCTATGTATGTTGGTGAGTGCATGAGCTGGAGTCGGGATAAGGATTGGTGTAGGGTTGGGTAAAAGTTCAGATGAGAGATATGCTTAATTTAAACCAAAAAACAAGGTTATAGAAGTTTGTGGTTATTTGGAAAATGCTGTAAATGCACATCGATGAATGCCAAATCCGGAAAAATGTTGAAACTTGAAAATTAAAGGCACTGAAATATTGTTACAAAATGGTGGAATTAAATAACTTTGATCTAATTGCCAAAGAATTTTGGTGGCATGGAGACCAACGTTGGAGACAGTGTGATCCAGGATACTGGACTTGTGAAAGAGCTGATGGCTGGGAGGTGGAGGTGTTAATTCTGATAATAAAAGATAGATGAAGAATATTTTGGCTTAATATATTAATAAGGGCAGGCGTTTTTTGAGCAGATGCCCAATGACATCCGCCTGCTTCTCGCTGGGTCCGATTTTACAGACTCCCTGCAGCTCACTGAACGGGCGGAGGAGCTGTGGCTTTCCAAGCAGCAGGATGGTGGTTCCATCAGCCGGGTGTCTGCACCGTCGTCACAGCGCCCTCGCCGGGCTGTTCCTCCTCAGGATGACTTCACTGGCTCGCCGTCCACCGCCATGATTCGCAGTAAACGCCAGTGATGTTATTACCACCAACGCTGGGGTGTAGAGGCCTGTCAATGGTCATCGGCAAGCCGCAGATGCTGACAATCTGAAATAAAAACTGCTCATTTTCGGGAAATGCCTGGGCCGAACACCAGTAGAGTGGTCGGCCAGAAACCCCAGAGAGTTGTGAATTTGTGGAATTCCCTGCCACAGAGGGCAGTGGAAGCCAAATCACTGGATGGATTTAAGAGAGAGTTAGATAGAGCTCTAGGGGCTAGTGGAATCAAGGGATATGGGGAGAAGGCAGGCACAGGTTATTGATTGGGGACGATCAGCCATGATCACAATGAATGGCGGTGCTGGCTTGAAGGGCCGAATGACCTCCTCCTGCACCTATTTTCTCTGTTTCTATGTTTCTATATATATAGTTAATAAGCAGTCTTATTACAATGGTTCCTTGGTGGAAATGTGAGCAGTTAGTTCAGAATTTTACATTGAGTTTGAGAAGCTGAAATTTTATTTTAGGTTGAAGACTCGAAACAATCACATTGCTATATTCCACCTCATAAGCATTCTGAATGTGCATACAAAGTGCCACTACACAGAATAAGGGGTTTATGATATCGGCAAGGATAGGGCATTTCATTAGTACAAATACCGAGCAAAAAAATGAAAGGGTTGTATGCAGGGTGGCAGGATATTATTAAAGAAACATTGCATGAATCGGTCTTGGGTCATTACCAATTTATGAATTACAATAATGAATGAGCAGAAGGGACCAAAGCAACACATTAGAGGCTGCAAACCGTGCAAGGCTATGAGGAAGAGTAAGCTTTATTTAGGATACAAAGTTCTTGCAAAAACATAACAAAGAGGAAATGTCATATAAGAATAAATGGTGTTGGAACAGTGAGCAAGAAGTAAATATTGGTTTTCAGGGAAATTTTGGATCCTTGCATACAAAATAATTAAAGATAACAGGCAGAAACAGAATCAGGTAAGCAAATGAGCTGTTAGTCTTTATTGCAAGGTGTTGATGTCCAAGAGTAGTCAAGAGGCAAATGTTTCAGTCATATGTATAATTGTCATAGGTGTCAACCATGGAACAATGAAATGATTACTTGCAACAGATTAACAGGTCTGTAAATGGTATACACACGGATAAACCTAATAATAAAAATAATCCATAAATTAATAAATGGAATACTAGTGCAAAAATAACATACAATCACAATCGCAATAATTCTTTATTAGCCAAGTATGTTTTGCAACATACGAGGAATTTCATTTGTCAAGTCAGTCATACAAATAAAAAGCATAATAGACAAAAAAACATTTTAACATAAACATTTTAACATTTTCAGTTTCTTACCTTACCGGAGATGTGATTATTTTCCATATCGCATTCTCCGCTCGCTCTGCGGCCTACCATCGATGGAGCTGGAGGCCTCCTTGGACTGACTTTGGGCCCCACTGCGGGGCATGGACTTAACATCAGAGCCAATCCCTTGCCTGGGATCGCTTCAACCGCTGCCTGCGGACCTTACATCAGGAGCTCGCAGTCTCAGGAGAGGCCAGTCAGGAAGCTCTAACGTTGCGGAAGGTTCGACCAGCCCCGACACGGAGTTCGATCACCGGCGCGGGGAAGCTGACATCCCCCCGATGCAGGAGTTGATCGCCCCGATGCGGAGGGCCCAAATGCCGCCAGCTACGGGAGTCAGGATCGTCCCGTCAACGGAGGGCTCAAGGCCCCCGACCACGGGAGAGCGAAGGGAAGGTGTCTGAACTTTTTTTCGCCTTCCATCACAGTGAGGAATGTGGAGGAGTCACTGTGGTGGATGTTTATGATCAAATGTGTTTTGTGTGTTCGTTGCTTCTTATTTGATTGACTGACTTGACAAATGAAATTCCTCTCAAATATTTTGAGAGGGTAGATTTTGGGAAACTATGCCACTGAAGGCCAGAACGAAGAATAGGGCTCTGTCATTTCTCTACTCAGATGGCTCTGTTATTTTTGAATTTTCTACCTCAGAGGACTGAATACTCAGTTGTCAAGTATATTTTAGGCTGAAACCAATAAACTATTGCTCTCTGAATAGCTCAAGAAATGAGAACCAGACAAGAAGGTGGAATTGAGGTTGCAAGCTTTTAGAATTGTGGGGTGGGCTCGAGGGACTTGATGACATATTCCAGTTCTTATGAGTAAAGACGGAGAACATAAGTAAAGTTCAATGTTGGAAAAGTTTAATCTAAAAATTTCTCCGTAGATAAAAATTATGTTTGCCCAAGTATTTTGTCACCAGGTAACAGTGTTTGAGGCTGAGGTGGTTTTATGAGCAATCCACTGTTTAAATATTTTGTTTCAAACATACGATGAGATCAAAGCAGCCATTTTAAGTTATTTCGTTTGTAGAAATGTAAAGCCCAATTTTCTAATGACTCACACAGGCCGTGATGGCGGCAAGGTTAGGGGTTGCCAATGGGGCAATTGTGAGTCAGAACATATCTCAACTTACAAGCATCCAAATAAACATGAATATTCTCTCGGCAGTATTTCCAAAGGCTTTCATAGGAAATATGCTAATATTATATTACATGCTTACAAGTCAGCTGATGTACAAGGTAGTTAAGAATTATTTTTGTTTGTTTTAGAAATGGATTCATCAAAATTGTTCTCTTTTAAAAAAATCCAACAGATTCTTTAAAAATAAAACATTTTCAGCTTTGACTTGCACATATTAAATAGCCCGAGAGCATTTTTGCCAAAAACTAAGCAGGCAACTTGAGACACAAGGAATCGCAGATGCTACTTTATGAAAACAAGATGCAACGTGCTGGAGTAACTCAGCAGATCAGGCAGTATCTCTGAAGAATATGAATATGTGTCATTTCAGGTCAGGACCCTTCAGACTGATTATGGTGGGTGGGAGGGATGGGTAAGAAAGCTGGAAGAGAGGTGGGGACAAAACACAACATTCTGACATCCATGGTAATGAGAGTATTTTAATTCTTTGATAAGTTAGTAATAATGCCATTAACATTTCACTGACCGTGATTGAAAAGGTAATCGTAGGTCACAACCTCCCCCCCCCCCTTCTCCCCTTTCCCCCCTTTCTCCCCTTTCCACCCACCAAAAACACAATCCCTTTCTTCCCCACATTTCCCCATGCCACACATGAACTCACACTTATTTGACCCCTCCCCCTCCACCTCCATTCCTTCCTCTGGACTTGTCCAAACATCGAGCCATCATGACATCCTGACTCTTATACTCAATGCCCCGACCTGAGAAGGCAAGCATGCCACTCTATCTACATGTGTTGCCACTCTCAGGGAATGGGCCTTGGACCCCAAGAGCCTCCTGTACATCAATGCTGTTAAGGATCTTTACCAAATCATTACCAAAATCCGTAACGCTCCACACTCCATAGGGAGGGTTCTGGTGGAAGCCGCTGATTGGTGGAAGCAGACTAGAGGAAGCAGCTGATTGGGTGCAACCTCAGGTTAGCATTTCTGCGTTCTGGTTAAAGGTACAGTGCTTTAGTAAAGGTACAGTGAGCCAAGGGTACAGTGGGCTAAAGGTACAGTGCTTTAGTAAAGGTACAGTGGGCCAAGGGTACAGTGGGCTAAAGGTACAGTGCTTTAGTAAAGGTACAGTGGGCTAAGGGTACAGTGGGCTAAAGGTACAGTGCTTTAGTAAAGGTACAGTGGGCCAAGGGTACAGTGGGCTAAGGGTACAGTGCTTTAGTAAAGTTACAGTGAGTCAAGGGTACAGTGGGCTAAAGGTACAGTGCTTTTTGTTTATATAATAAAGGTGCAGTTTAAAGGTCAAGAGGGAGCAGCTGTTTGTGAGTCAGATACCTGCTGATTTCTCCCAGCAGTTTCTATTGTATTGTACTTGTATCGGATCCAGGGTAAGGCGAGAGAATGACAGTCAGAGCAGTGTACTGTTCTGGATGTCAGATGTGGGAGGTCATGGTGTTGGATGGCCCTCCAGACGTCCACATCTGCACCAGGTGCAGCGAGATGGGGCTCCTAAGGGACCGTATTAGGTTCCTGGAGCAGCAGCTCGATGACCTCTGTCTGGTCAGGGAGAATGAGGAGGTCATAGAGGGGAGTTATATGGAGGTGGTCACTCCAAGACCATGGGAGAGAGACATGTGGGTCACGCTAAGGAAGGGCAAGAGGCAGAGGCAGGGACGAGTGAGTACTCCAATGTCGGTACACCTTGCAAATAAGTACTCCTGTTTGAGTACGGATGGGGGTGACAGCCTGCCCGGGGGTAGCGACAGCGGACGGGCCTCCAGCACAAAGACCGGCCCTGTTGCTCCGAAAGGTAGGGAAAAAAAGAAGAGGGCAATAGTAATTGGGGACTCTATTGTTAGGGGGTCGGATAGGCGATTCTGTGGACGCAGTCGGGAGACCAGGATGGTGGTCTGCCTCCCTGGTGCCAAGGTCTCGGACGTGTCTCAATGCATCCAAGATATCCTGAAATCAGAGGGAGAGGAGCCTGAGGTCGTGGTACATATAGGTACCAATGACATAGGTAAAAAAAGGGAAGAGGTCCTGAAGGGAGGATTTAGGGAGTTGGGAGGAGAGTTAAGGAAAAGGACCAAAAAGGTAACAATCTCAGGATTACTGCCTGTACCACGCGACAGTGAGAGTAGGAATGGAGCGAGGTGGAGGATAAATGCGTGGCTGAAAGACTGGTGCAGAGGGCAGGGATTCAAGTTTCTGGATCATTGGGACTTCTTTTGGGGAAGGTGGGACCTGTACAGAAAGGATGGGTTGCACTTGAACCCGAGGGGGACCAATATCCTGGCGGGGAAATTCGCAAAGGCTACTGGGTAGACTTTAAACTAGAATGGTTGGGGCGAGGGACTCAAATAGAGAAAGCTAGTAGACAGAATGGGAGGCAGGAAGCAGAAAAGGGAAGCACTCGGACACAAGAGGAGAAAGAAAAAAAAGGAAATAAACAGAGAATAAGAGACGGGGGGTTTCTTAAATGTGCATATTTTAATGCTGGGAGCATTGTAAGAAAGGTGGATGAGCTTAGAGTCTGGATAGACACCTGGAAGTATGATGTTGTGGCGATCAGTGAAACATGGTTGCAGGAGGGCTGTGATTGGAAACTAAATATTCCAGGATTTCGTTGCTTCAGGTGTGATAGAATTGGAGGGGCAAGAGGTGGAGGTGTTGCATTGCTAGTCAGGGAAGATATTACAGCAGTGCTTTGGCAGGATAGATTGGAGGGCTCATCTAGGGAGGCTATTTGGGTGGAACTGAGAAGTGGGAAAGGTGTAGCAACACTTATAGGGGTGTATTATAGACCGCCAAATGGGGAACGAGAATTGGAAGAGCAAATATGTAAGGAGATAGCAGATATTAGTAGTAAGCACAAGGTAGTGATTGTGGGAGATTTCAACTTTCCACACATAGACTGGGAAACACATTCTGTAAATGGGCTGGATGGTTTGGAGTTTGTAAAATGTGTGCAGGATAGTTTTTTGCAGCAATACATAGAGGTACCTACTAGAGGAGGGGCAGTGCTGGACCTCCTGTTAGGAAATGAGACGGGACAGGTGGCGGAAGGTATGCGTTGGGGAGCACTTCGGGTCCAGTGATCACAATACCATTAGTTTCAATATAATTATGGAGAGGGTCAGAACTGGACCTAGGGTTGAGATTTTTGATTGGAGAAAGGCTAACTTTGATGAGATGCGAGATGATTTAAAAGGAGTGAACTGGGACATTTTGTTTTATGGGAAAGATGTAGAAGAGAAATGGAGGACATTTAAAGGGGAAATTTTAAGAGTACAGAATCTTTATGTTCCTGTTCGGTTGAAAGGAAACAGTAAAAATTGGAAAGAGCCCTGGTTTTCAAGGGAAATTGGACATCTTGTTCGGAAAAAGAGGGAGATCTACAATAATTATAGGCAGCATGAAGGTATACTCTAATGAGGTGCTTGAGGAGTATAAGGAATGTAAAAAGAATCTTAAGAAATAAATTAGAAAAGCTAAAAGAAGATATGAGGTTGCTTTGGCAAGTAAGGTGAAAGTAAATCCAAAGGGTTTCTACAGCTATATTAATAGCAAAAGGATAACGAGGGATAAAATTGGTCCATTGGAGAGACAGAGTGGACAGCTATCTGCAGAGCCAAAAGAGATGGGGGAGATATTGAACAATTTCTTTTCTTCGGTATTCACCAAGGAGAAGGATATTGAATTATGTGAGGTAAGGGAAACTAGTAGAGTAGCTATGGATACTATGAGTTTCAAAGTAAAAGAAGTACTGACACTTTTGAAAAATATAAAAGTGGATAAGTCTCCAGGTCCTGACAGGATATTCCCTAGGACATTGAGGGAAGTTAGTGTAGAAATAGCCGGGGCTATGACAGAAATATTTCAAATGTCATTAGAAACGGGAATAGTCCCCGAGGATTGGCGTACTGCGCATGTTGTTCCATTGTTTAAAAAGGGTTCTAAGAGTAAACCTAGCAATTATAGACCTGTTAGTTTGACTTCAGTGGTGGGCAAATTAATGGAAAAGATACTTAGAGATAATATATATAAGCATCTGGATAAACAGGGTCTGATTAGGAACAGTCAACATGGATTTGTGCCTGGAAGGTCATGTTTGACTAATCTTCTTGAATTTTTTGAAGAGGTTACTAGGGAAATTGACGAGGGTAAAGCAGTGGATGTTGTCTATATGGACTTTAGTAAGGCCTTTGACAAGGTTCCTCATGGAAGGTTGGTTAAGAAGGTTCAACTGTTGTGTATAAATGCAGGAATAGCAAGATGGATTCAACAGTGGCTGAATGGGAGAAGCCAGAGGGTAATGGTGGATGGCTGTTTGTCGGGTTGGAGGCAGGTGACTAGTGGGGTGCCTCAGGGATCTGTGTTGGGTCCTTTGTTGTTTGTCATGTACATCAATGATCTGGATGAAGGTGTGGTAAATTGGATTAGTAAGTATGCAGATGATACCAAGATAGGGGGTGTTGTGGATAATGAAGAGGATTTCCAAAGTCTACAGAGTGATTTAGGCCATTTGGAAAAATGGGCTGAAAGATGGCAGATGGAGTTTAATGCTGATAAATGTGAGGTGCTACACCTTGGCAGGACAAATCAAAATAGGACGTACATGGTAAATGGTAGGGAAGTGAAGAATACAGTTGAACAGATGGATCTGGGAATAACCGTGCATAGTTCCTTGAAGGTGGAATCTCATATAGATAGGGTGGTAAAGAAAGCTTTTGGTATGCTAGCCTTTATAAATCAGAGCATTGAGTATAGAAGCTGGGATGTAATGTTAAAATTGTACAAGGCATTGGTGAGACCAAATCTGGAGTATGGTGTACAATTTTGGTCGCCCAATTATAGGAAGGATGTCAACAAAATAGAGAGAGTACAGAGGAGATTTACTAGAATGTTGCCTGGGTTTCAACAACTAAGTTACCGAGATAGGTTGAATAAGTTAGGTCTTTATTCTCTGGAGCGCAGAAGGTTAAGGGGGGACTTGATAGAGGTCTTTAAAATGATGAGAGGGATAGACAGAGTTGATGTGGACAAGCTTTTTCCTTTGAGAATAGGGAAGATTCAAACAAGAGGACATGACTTCAGAATTAAGGGACAGAAGTTTAGGGGTAACATGAGGGGGAACTTCTTTGCTCAGAGAGTGGTAGCGATGTGGAATGAGCTTCCAGTGGAAGTCGTGGAGGCAGGTTCGTTGGTATCATTTAAAAATAAATTGGATAGGCATATGGATGAGAAGGGAATGGAGGGTTATGGTATGAGTGCAGGCAGGTGGGACTAAGGGAAAAAAGTTGTTCGGCACGGACTTGTAGGGCCGAGATGGCCTGTTTCCGTGCTGTAATTGTTATATGGTTATATGGTTATCATGCCATTAATTGTACATTTTCCCCTTACATTTGACCGCTCAATGTGCAACACCTTGCATTTGCTCGGATTATACTCTATCTGCCATTTCACCCATTTCTGAAGCTGATCTATTTCCTGCTGTGTATCTTGATAGCCTTCCTCACAGCAATAATCCCCCCCCCCCCCACACAACCCCACAACCCCACACAACCCCACCCATGGCCATTATAGAAAGGGTTTACTGCATCTGCTTTCAAGAGGAATGGCCACAAACACAGGATATTCCTGCACTCTCTGCCTGCTCCCTTCCCTGTGGGTCACTCATTGATTTTCTGCCTGTACCTTAGGTGTGACCACCTCACTATAACTCCTACCTATGAAGCCTTCTGATTCGCAGATTACCCTGAGGTCATCCAGCTGCAGCTCCTGCTCCCCCATGCAATCAATCAGAAGCTATAGCTGGACTCACTTCCCACAGGTGTGTAATCCTCAGAGACGTTGGAAGCTTCCCAGCCTTCGCACATCTTACCAGAGGAGCAGACTAGTATTTATTTTTTAGTACATATTATATACTTTGTGAGTTGAGTTTAGTCTAGTCCAGTTTAGTTTAGTGACACAAGGCCCACCAAGTCAACACCAACCATTGATCACCTGTACACCAGTTCCATGTTATCCCACTTTAGCATCCTACACATTAGGAGTAATTTACAGCCAATTAACCTACATACCCATGTCAATGGTGCTGTGAGGCATCCGCTCTTTCACTGCCCCATTGTGCTGTCACTGTGAGCTTCATGTGAGCAACGAATTTCATTGCAGCCTGGTGCAAATGGCAGTAATTTTTTTTAGCCTATACATGAATTAATTTGAACACCACAATGCTTAAAAGAGAAAACAGCTGGTGAAACTCAGTGTGCCAGGCAGAATTTGTGGAGAGAAATGGACAGTTGATGGAGATACATTTGGGAAGATCTTTTCAGTTTAGACTTTGAATAATAATTTATAATCTTATAAATTGTATTAGCGAATGCCAAACGTTAAGAGAACAGTTGTCTATGTATAGAAGGTTTTCTTCCCATGTCTTTTAGAATTTTTAGGCCAAGTTCCTCTTCCCAGGTACTTCTAATTACTTCTGATGATGGAGTTTGTATATTTAAAAGGGTATTATACAGATATGATATTAACTTGTTTGAATCCGAGTTTCTAGTCATACATTCGTCTAGTATGTCTGGAACCATATGTTGATAGTCTTGAATATATGATTTCAGATAGTCTCGTATTTGAAGGTATCTAAAGTATTGGCTACCTTTCAGATAATATTTTGACTGTAATTCTTGAAATGAGAGAAGATATTTCCATTCTCCCAGAAACACGGTCTAGATCTTTCTTCAGTCTTTGCATTGTCTCAGAAATGTCCGTAGTAGTAGCCTCGAGTTCTCTGATAGCGTCGTTTTGTTTTTTTGAGGTGAGGAGAATGGGTCCCAACTTTTTGCTAATATCTTCTTCGACCCTTTTAATTTCTCCTTTCAAAACGGAATTTACCTCTTCGATTCGAGCTTGTAGAGTATCAATTTTTCTGCAGATTTCTGTTTTCCCAGCATTGAGTTTAACATCCAGTTTTGTTTCTAAATTTCCAAGCTTTTCAGTCAGAATTTCTCCAAAGTCTTTTACCATAGCCTGTCTTAAAGCTTGTTCTTGTGTCTGCTCTTCCATGGTAGAAATAACTCCTTCTTCCTCAGATTCTTCAGAAGTCTCTTTCTCTTGCAGAACCTGCAATCGGGTTCTGTGTCTGCTCCGAGGTGGAGTAGGCAGATTTCTTCTGTAAGTCCGTTTTGACATTTAAAAAATACCGGTATCCAGTCAGCATTGCGTCGATTTCTGATGACGCCACTTACGCGACGTCAGGCATCTGCCGGTAAGTGTTTTTCATTCGGTCCGCTTTTCTTTTTCAGGTATTTTAGCGCGTTTTAACACGTTTTTCGGAGCGGAGCTAAAAGGAGCGCCTCTTACTGCTCCATGTCCATGGCGCTACCGGAAGTCCTCGTCCCTGTGAGCTTCATGTGAGCAACGAATTTCATTGCACCCTGGTGCTAATGGCAGTAATTTTTTTTAGCCTATACGTGAATTAATTTGAACACCACAATGCTTAAAAGGTGAAACTCAGTGTGCCAGGCAGAATTTGTGGAGAGAAATGGATAGTTGATGTTTCAAGACGAGGCCCTTCATCTAGACCTGATACAGGTACATGGCTATCAATTTTCCTCCACAAATATCGCCTGACCCATTGACTCCAGCTTGCTCTATTTTTAGTTTAGTTTATTATTATTGTCACGTTTACCGAGGTACAATGTACAAAGAAGCACAAGAGACATCAGATGATGAAATTGAGAGCATAAAAAACAGACGACTGGAGGAACTCAGTGAATTACCATATAACCATATAACAATTACAGCACGGAAACAGGCCATCTCGACCCTTCTAGTCCGTGCCGGACACATAATCTCCCCTAGTCCCATATACCTGTGCTCAGACCATAACCCTCCATTCCTTTCCCATTCATATAACTATCCAATTTATTTTTAAATGATAAAAACGAACCTGCCTCCACCACCTTCACTGGAAGCTCATTCCACACAGCTACCACTCTCTGAGTAAAGAAGTTCCCCCTCATGTTACCCCTAAACTTCAGTCCCTTAATTCTCAAGTCATGTCCCCTTGTTTGAATCTTCCCTACTCTCAGTGGGAAAAGCTTTTCCACGTCAACTCTGTCTATCCCTCTCATCATTTAAAAACCTCTATCAAGTCCCCCCTTAACCTTCTGCGCTCCAAAGGATAAAGCCCTAACTTGTTCAACCTTTCTCTGTAACTTAGTTGCTGAAACCCAGGCAACATTCTAGTAAATCTCCTCTGTACTCTCTCTATTTTGTTGACATCCTTCCTATAATTAGGCGACCAAAATTGTACACCATACTCCAGAATTGGCCTCACCAATGCCTTGTACAATTTTAACATTACATCCCAACTTCTATACTCAATGCTCTGATTTATAAAGGCCAGCACACCAAAAGCTTTCTTTACCACCCTATCTACATGAGATTCCACTTTCAGGGAACTGTGCACAGTTATTCCCAGATCCCTCTGTTCACCTACATTCTTCAATTCCCTACCATTTACCATGTACGACCTATTTTGATTTGTCCTGCCAAGATGTAGCACCTCACACTTATCAGCATTAATTGTGAGGTGAAAGGAACAATTGACTTTTTGGGTCACAACTCTGCATCAGGACTTTTATTATTCCAGTTAAATGCAAAATCCTGTATGCCCAAAGCAATGACCCAGACAGTCGTGATAATTTTTTTGTAATTTTTATATATTCTTATAAAATGTGTTAACCATTACTGGATTTTTTTCTTGCAGGTTATGCAAATCATGCTTCAGATATCTGTTAATTATATATGGTGTTGAATTAAATAATTTCAGTACACTTTTTAGATTGTGTTTTAACTGGGTTGGAAAATTTGAATTAGGAAGGAGATGAAGTAAAAAATATTACAAACTGAAAATTAATTGGACTTTAAAGATATAAAAAAATATGTGAAATAAAAAGAGAATGGCAAAGGATCCTTAAGCCAGCCACAGACTCGATATAAAACCTGATATTTATGTTGAAAGCAAAAGAATATAAAGTTGAGATTAGTGCTATTGCAACTTTGCAGACATTTTAGAAACTAACGAAGGATGTTTCAGTGGTTAATGATGAGAGGGTAAATAGAATAAACCAAAATACATTACAAAATTGCAAGAATAGTGGAAAAGTGGATGGAAAGCCAACTTAAACCATCTTCTATCCTTATCTCACACCATTTGTCTTTTCATCTCTGGTCATTGACCAACCATCCACCAATCAAGCCCCCCTCCTCACACACACCCGTATCCAACTATCGCAGACCAGGCTTTTTTCTGCCCCTCCTCGCTTCCAGTCTTTTTCTCCCACCACTCACAATCAGTCTGAAGAAAAATCCTGATTCAAATGCCACCTATCCATTTTCTTCAGAGATGTCAGAATGGCAGACAGTGGCGATAGTAGATAGTTTTTTGGATAGTAGAATCAAGGGGTATGGGGAGAAGGCAGGCATGGGTTACTAATTGTGGATGATCAGCCATGATCACAATGAATGGCGGTGCTGGCTCGAATGTCTGAATGCCCTCCTCCTGCACCCATTTTCTATGTTTCTATGCTGCCTGACCTGCTGTGCTACTCTAGCACTTTGTGACTTTTTCTTTATTGGATAATCTAGAAGGGATTGAAGTCTGACTGTGTGATCACATGGGATCCAGGATCCAGGATCACATGGGATCCAGGACCATTTCAAGTTGCAAACGTTTATTAGGTAAACCTAAATAAGGGAAAACCATATTATTGTACCAGTTTATTGTAATTCAATAAAATTAATTATTGAATTGCAATAGATTATGTACATTATAAGCATAACCAAATATTAAGGGGATGGTCCTCTCATTGTGTGGGATGCTACAGTTGATACACAGCACTTGGGTTTCTCTCTTATGTGAACCAGACATCATGTCATCTGTCCCTCAACTAGAACAATAACCTTGTGCTCTATGGTCTGAAGAAGAGTCTCAACCCAAAACATCACCCATTCCTTCTCTCCAAAGATGCTGCCTGTCCAGCTGAGTTACTCCAGGTTTTTGTAGCAATGTTACAAAATTTTGAGTTTTAAAAATCAAGTCTGCAATTCATCCCATCAGATAAAGCATAAAAATAAGTTTAATTTGACACCTAATTCACTTTCATATCTTCTGTATTAAAAAAGTTATGGCCATTTTCATACTCGGAAATTAACATCTTGTTCCCTATTGATTTTCCATTGACTTAACACAAAAGCTGTGATCGAGGACAGTCTAAAGCCCATAACTTTATTAAAAATTAAGAGAACTGAAAGACATTTTCAGTTATTATAGATTGAAGCATTATGAAACAAATATTAAACAATCTTACTTGGATGACCTGAAATTAAAGCATATAATTAGTTAGTTACCCAATTGTAGCTAATTCCAAAATGTAATTACTAGATCTAAACATCTATCCATTTCTTAAGGAAAGAATAACATTTTTTAAAAGCCTAAGTGTCCAAAGAACATTCACACAAGAATTCACAATAAAACATGATTTTTAAATCTCATTGACATTAATTTATAGGCCAAATGGAAGGAATTTAGTGTTCAATTGCTGTAAATTAATGGCCATTTAAATCAGCTTGCGAGTGGGATCGTGTGGAACGCGATGGTTTGCAACATTCCCATTGCGGTGAATTTGTACCCCATATGCCCAGAAAAATAACTGCAGGATTTAATGGGCCCCCAAATCAGCTACTCGCAACATAAAATTTTGTATAAAGGGATCTTAAGAAGCCCTTTTTAATGTAAAAATAAACAGCCTACCTTGCATGAGATCCGTCCCGTTGGCGGCGGTCGCGGGTTTAGAGGATGATTTTTAACCTACTATAATAATTAAATAAACCAATTTAGTTTAAAAATAGCTGCAGCGAACTAATGTCGCAGCGATTTTTCGTCAGCAACTAAGTAGGCTGAACAACATTGATTTGAATAGCCTAGAGAAAATTGCATTTTAAACCCGCCCCCCTCTCAAAGGCACCAAAGTCGCGCACACGGGCAGCGACAGATCTGCAGCGCCGCTGAAGGTAGGTTTTGCAACATACCTAGTATTTGTGTCTATCTTATGTTCTACGACCGAGACAGCATCAGTGCAGCCGGGGGAGGGATAGCTGGTCAGTCCTGTCTCTGAGAATGTGATCAGTCCCAATCTGAAGAAGTATCTCAACCCAAAACGTCACCCATTCCTTCTATCCAGAGATGCTGCCTGTCCCGCTGAGCTACTCCAGCATTTTGTGTCTATTTTCCCACAATACCCTGAGATACAGTGTGAAAACAGGCCTTTCAGCCCACCGTCTGTTCCGACACTAATTCAATCATACACACTGGGGACAATTTACAGGAGACAATTAACCTAGAAACCATTCTTTGGAATGTGGAGGAAACCGAAGCACCCAGAGTAAACCCACATCGCCACATAGAGAATATGCAAACTCTGTACAGAAAGCACCCATAGTTTGGATTGTACCCGGGTCTTTGATGCCATTGTGCCACCCCATCTCATAGCATAATATGGGACTATCTTCAATTTTGTAAAACCCCTATTTTTATGTTACTTCTCTAACTGTTGACATGTTGTTTTTCCTTTGGCATTGCTAACACTGGGGCAATTCCCCGAGGCCTGACAGCTTGCTTTCCATGATCTTGTGAAAAATGGCTGCAAGATAATGCATCCATTGGTTCCATCTTCTAAAATTCGTTAGATTCAGCAAATGTCTAAGCAGGTAGAAAATCCTTGTTCAACAAAAGGATATCCTTGTTCAACAAAAGGACAGTAAGTGACAGTAAGCTTCAAACTATTTGGCCATTAGTCTTGTATTTGTGGTTGGCAAAATGCTAAATCCATTATTAAGAGACATTTAGAAAAGTTTAATGCAATTCCGCAGTCTTTATGTTTTTATGTAAGGATTCCATGTTTGAACAATGCATTAGAGTTCTTTGTGGATATATGTAGCATATCGATTTCCAAAAGGCATTGATTTAAGTGCCAGTTAAAAGGTTATTCTGCAAGATAAGGGTGCTTGAAATTGGCATTAATAAATTGGCAGGAATAGAAGATGGCTAGACATATTCCGGTCGGGAAGTTGTTAACAGTGTGATGTTACAGGCATCAGTATGTGAAATCCCATTAATAGCTTATATAAAGAAACTGTGTTTAGTACAGTCAAATTTACTGAGGAGACATGATGGAAAATCAATTTTTGAGGAGTATACAAAGAGTGTGAATAAAGCTACATATGGGCTAAGTGAGTGCGCAAAATTTACTAGATGGAATATAATGTAGGAAAATGTGTGATCATTTACTTTGTTGTGCAGAATAGAAATGTAAAATATTGTTTAAAGTGAGAGGTTGCAGAGGGAATTGGGTTTTCTTATAAATTAAATGCAAGTATGTTAATGTGCAGGCGCTAATGTATTAGGAAGTGAATATTTGCCTTTATCACGTGGGAGAAAAAAGTATATAAATCAGTCCTAATGTAGGGTCTCAATCCGAAACGTTGACTATTTCTTGCTCTCCCACAGAACCTGCCTAACCCACTGGGTTACTCCAGGAGATACAAGGAACTGCCCATGCTGGATTCTTGTGGAGAACACAAAATACTACAGTAACTCCAGGAGTTCCTCCAGGAGGATTTTGTTTCGTCTCTAACTGCGTAGGGTCTGGGTAAGGCCATACATGGATTATTGTTTACAGTTGGATTGTCCTTACTTCAGGAGGAATCTACATGGATTGCAGGAATTTCAGAGAGGTTCCACTAGCTGATGCCCTAAGATAAAGGGGTTATCTTAGGAGAAAAATTGAGCAAATTAGATCTATGCTTCGATTGGATCTCGAAGATTGAAAGGTTAACAAAACATAATATTCTTAGTGGGGTGAGAATATTTTTATTTTCATTGGGGAATCTAAACTTTAGACATTAGACTTTAGAGATACTGCGAGGAAACAGGCTCTTCAGCCCACCAAGTCCACGCTGACCAGTGTTCACCCTGAACACTAACACTATCCTACACATTAGGGACTATTTACAATTCTATAAATTAATCTACAATCCTGTACATCGTTGGAGCGTGGGAGAAAACTGGAGCACCTGGAGAAAACTCATGTGGTCACTGGGAGAATGTGCAAATTCCATACAGACAGCACCCACAGTTAGGATTGAGCCGAGGTCTCTGGTACTTTAAGGCAGCAACTCTACCGCTGCGCCACTGTGTCGCCCTGGGCCTTGGTCCATTATTTCAAAATAAGAGGTTGCCTATTTTAAGACAAAGATGGGAAGATATTTTTTTCTCTCCCAGCGGCTGTGAATCTTTGAAGTTCTCAACCTTTCGGAACCAGGGCAGCTGATTCATTGAATAAATTCAATGCTGAAATAGATGTGTTTTTGAGTTGCAGCAAAGTCAAGGATTTTAGGGATCAAGCAAGAAAGAAACGCTGAATATACTTTAAAAAAAAGATAATTCACAGCCTTTTCGGTAGATAATTCCAAAGATTCACAAGCATTGAGTAAAGAATTTCTAACATTTCTGATGCCTCATCATGAGATTACCATTTAATTTCACATTCTCCACTGTGAGCTCCCCAGCATCTACTATTAGGTAGGTTTAGGTTTAAGTTTATTATTGTCACGTGTACTGAGGTACAGTGAAACGTTTTATTTTGCATACTATCCAAACAGATCAGATATACTGTACATAAATACAATCAAGTCAAACTCAAGTAAAGTAGGTAAAGTAAAGGTAAAGATGCAGAGTGCTGAATATAGTTCTCAGCATTGTAGCGCACCAGTCCCATAGACAAGGTCCAATGTCCCACAATGGGTAGAGGTAAATCACAGAGAGGCCCGAGAGCCGTTGGAGAGGTCGCAGAGGGAGGAGCTACACCCGAGCGGTAGGATTTAAAGAGGAGCGCGGGGCTTGCTTCTACAGAGGCCCGAGAGCCGTTGGAGAGGTCGCAGAGGGAGGAGGAGCTGAAATCTGCAACGTTCCAAGTTCCACTTCAAAAACAAGTGGGTTTGAGGAAGCCGCTGATTGGTGGAAGCAGACAAGAGGGAGCAGCTGATTGGGAGTCAGATCCCTGCTGATTGTACTGTATTGTAGCTGTTTGTTTTGTATTGTATCCTAGGTAAGGGGAGTATGAGGGCCAGGGCAGTTTACTGTTCTGGATGTCAGATGTGGGAAGTCATGGAGTCTGATAGCCCTCCAGACGTCCACATCTGTGCCAGGTGTATTGAGATGGGGCTCCTAAGGGACCGTATTAGGAACCTGGAGCAGCAGCTCGATGACCTCCGTCTGGTCAGGGAGAGCGAGGAAGTCATTGAGAGGAGTTACAGGGAGGTGGTCACTCCAAGACCACAGGAGGCAGGCAAGTGGATCACGGTTGGGAGAGGCAAGGGTCACAGGCAGGGACTAGAGAGTACCCCGGTGGCTGTACACCTTGACAATAAGTACTCCTGTTTGAGCACTGTTGGGGGGGACAGCCTACCTGGGGGTAGCGACAGCGGCCGGGCCTCCGGTACAGAGACCGGTCCTGTTGCTCAGAAGGGTAAGGAAAAGAAGAGGAGAGCAATACTAATAGGGGACTCTATAGTTAGGGGGTCAGACAGGCTGATTCTGTGGACGCAGTCGGGAGACCCGAATGGTAGTTTGCCTCCCTGGTGCCAGGGTCTGTGATGTGTCTCAACGTGTCCAAGATATCCTGAAAGGGGAGGGAGAGGAGCCGAGGTCGTGGTACATATAGGTACCAATGACATAGGTAAAAAAAGAGAAGAGGTCCTGAAAGGAGAATTTAGGGAGTTAGGAGGGGAGTTAAAGAGTAGGACAGCAAAGGTAACAATCTCGGGATTACTGCCAGTGCCACGCGACAATGAGAGTAGGAATGGAGCAAGGTGGAGGATAAATGCGTGGCTGAAGGGCTGGTGCAGAGGGCAGGGATTCAAATTTCTGGATCATTGGGACCTCTTTTGTGGAAGGTGCGACATGTACAAAAAGGATGGGTTGCACTTGAACCTGAGGGGGACCGATATCCTGGCGGGGAGATCTGCAAAGGCTACTGGGGAGACTTTAAACTAGAATGGTTGGGGGGAGGGACTCAAATAGAGAAAGCTATTAGACAGTGTGTGAGGCAGGAGGCAGAGAAGGAAAGCATTCAGACCCAACATGTAGGGGGGAAAGAAGAAAACAATAATAAACAGAGAATAAGAGGTGGTGGGGTTCTTAAATGGGTGAGCAGAGAAACAGAGGGGTGTAAAATGTGGGCGGAAGCAATAGGTAGCAAGGTGAAAAGTAAAAGTGGCAGGCAGACAAATCCAGGGCAAAAATCAAAAAGGGCCACTTTTCAACATAATTGTATAAGGGGTAAGAGCGTTGTAAAAACAAGCCTGAAGGCTTTGTGTCTCAATGCAAGGAGCATTCGTAATAAGGTGGATGAGTTGAACGTGCAGATAGCTATTAATGATTATGATATAGTCGGGATCACGGAGACATGGCTCCAGGGTGACCAAGGCTGGGAGCTGAACATCCAGGGATATTCAATATTCAGGAGGGATAGAGAGAAAGGAAAAGGTGGTGGAGTAGCGTTGCTGGTTAGAGAGGAGATTAACGCAGTGGAAAGGAAGGACATTAGCTCGGAGGATGTGGAATCGGTATGGGTAGAACTGCGAAACACTAAGGGGCAGAAAACGCTGGTGGGTGTTGTGTACAGGCCACCTAGCAGTAGTAGTGAAGTTGGGGATGGCATCAAACAGGAAATTAGAAATGCGTGCAACAAAGGCAAAACAGTTATAATGGGTGACTTCAATCTACATATAGATTGGGTGAATCAAATTGGCAGGGGTGCTGAGGAAGAGGATTTCTTGGAATGTATGCGGGATAGTTATCTAAACCAACATGTAGAGGAACCAACGAGAGAGCAGGCTATTCTAGACTGGGTATTGAGTAATGAGGAAGGGTTAGTTAGCAGTCTTGTTGTGCGTGCCCCCTTGGGCAAGAGTGACCATAATATGGTTGAGTTCTTCATTAGGATGGAGAGTGACATTGCTAATTCAGAAACAACGGTTCTGAACTTAAAGAAAGGTAACTTTGAGGGTATGAGACGTGAATTGGCCAAGATTGACTGGCAATTAGTTCTAAAAGGGTTGACGGTGGATATGCAATGGAAGGTATTTAAAGACTGCATGGATGAACTACAAAAATTGTTCTTCCCAGTTTGGCAAAAGAATAAATCAGGGAAGGTAGTGCATCCGTGGATAACAAGGGAAATCAGGGATGGTATCAAAGCAAAAGATGATGCGTACAAATTAGCCAGAAAAAGCAGCATACCAGAGGACTGGGGGAAATTCAGAGACCAGCAGATGAGGACAAAGGGCTTAATTAGGAAAGGGAAAATAGATTATGAAAGAAAACTGTCAGGGAACATAAAAACTGACTGCAAAAGTTTTTATAGATGTGTGAAGAGAAAGAGATTAGTTAAACAAATGTAGGTCCCTTGCAGTCAGAAACAGGTGAGTTGATCATGGGGAACAAGGATATGGCGGACCAATTGAATAACTACTTTGGTTCCGTCTTCACTAAGGAAGACATAAATAATCTGCCGGAAATAGCAGGGGACCGCGGGTCAAAGGAGATAGAGGAACTGAGTGAAATCCAGGTTAGTCGGGAAGTGGTGTTGGGTAAATTGAATGGATTAAAGGCCGATAAATCACCAGGGCCAGATAGGCTGCATCCCAGAGTACTTAAGGCAGTAGCTCCAGAAATAGTGGATGCATTAGTGATAATTTTTCAAAACTCTTTGGATTCTGGAGTAGTTCCTGAAACGTAACCCCACTTTTTAAGAAGGGAGGGAGAGAGAAAACGGGGAATTACAGACCAGTTAGTCTAACATCGGTAGTGGGGAAACTGCTAGAGTCAGTTATTAAAGATGGGATAGCAGCACATTTGGAAAGTGGTGAAAACATTGGACAAAGTCAGCATGGATTTACGAAAGGTAAATCATGTCTGACGAATCTTATAGAATTTTTCGAGGATGTAACTAGTAGAGTGGATAGGGGAGAACCAGTGGATGTGTTGTATCTGGACTTTCAGAAGGCTTTCGACAAGGTCCCACATAAGAGATTAGTATACAAACTTAAAGCACACGGTATTGGGGGTTCAGTATTGATGTGAGATAGAGAACTGGCTGGCAAACAGGAAGCAAAGAGTAGGAGTAAACGGGTCCTTTTCACAATGGCAGGCAGTGACTAGTGGGGTACCGCAAGGCTCAGTGCTGGGACCCCAGCTATTTACAATTTATATTAATGATCTGGATGAGGGAATTAAAGGCAACATCTCCAAGTTTGCGGATGACACTAAGCTGGGGGGCAGTGTTAGCTTTGAGGAGGATGCTAGGAGACTGCAAGGTGACTTGGATAGGCTGGGTGAGTGGGCAAATGTTTGGCAGATGCAGTATAATGTGGATAAATGTGAGGTTATCCACTTTGGTGGCAAAAACAGGAAAGCAGACTATTAACTAAATGGTGGCCGATTAGGAAAAGGGGAGATGCAGCGAGACCTGGGTGTCATGGTACACCAGTCATTGAAAGTAGGCATGCAGGTGCAGCAGGCAGTGAAGAAAGCGAAAGGTATGTTAGCTTTCATAGCAAAAGGATTTGAGTATAGGAGCAGGGAGGTTCTACTGCAGTTGTACAGAGTCTTGGTGAGACCACACCTGGAGTATTGCGTACAGTTTTGGTCTCCAAATCTGAGGAAGGACATTATAGCCATAGAGGGAGTGCAGAGAAGGTTCACCAGACTGATTCCTGGGATGTCAGGACTTTCATATGAAGAAAGACTGGATAGACTTGGCTTATACTCGCTAGAATTTAGGAGATTGAGAGGGGATCTTATAGAAACGTACAAAATTCTTATGGGGTTGGACAGGCTAGATGCAGGAAGATTGTTCCCGATGTTGGGGAAGTCCAGGACAAGGGGTCACAGCTTAAGGATAAGGGGGAATCCTTTAGGACCGAGATGAGAAGAAACTTTTTCACACAGAGAGTGGTGAATCTCTGGAACTCTCTGCCACAGAGGGTAGTTGAGGCCAGTTCATTGGCTATATTTAAGAGGGAGTTAGATGTGGCCCTTGTGGCTAAAGGGATCAGGGGGTATGGAGAGAAGGCAGGTACGGGATATTGAGTTGGATGATCAGCCATGATCATATTGAATGGCGGTGCAGGCTCGAAGGGCCGAATGGCCTACTCCTGCACCTATTTTCTATGTATCTATAAGACAGCACCCTAGCTTACAGAAGAACTGTTCAGAAGTCTGGTAACATAGGGGAAGAAGTAACTCCAAGTGACAGCTTCTGTTTGTTCCTCTTCAGCTGTCTTTTTGAATCAGTTGTTTGCACTAGATACAACAAAGAAAATTGTGTTTGCCAAAAGACATTAATGCCAGACCCTGTTGAATTATCAACACATTTCAGGGTCTGCAGATTATTTTGCTGCGCTTCAAGAGAAATCTTTAGTGACTTGAGCATGGAACTAAAGGTTTTGAATCAACATTATGTGGCTGAGAAAGCAAATTAACTTCTTATTTCCTAAGTTCAACTGAGCCTTATGACGTGAGGCAATGTTATTGTGGTTGACCTAACCATCCATTTTTCCTGTGATGTTTTTCTCATCTCTTATGACTCATGCTCTGGCATTATTTCTTGGATCCAGATAACCCCCAGGGCAGCTGAATGAATAAAAACTGGGTCTCACTCAAGGAGAACGTCACACTTGCATGCGTTCTAGGCAGAGTGACTGGCTGATTTATTTTAGCCTAAAGGTAGCGATGTAATTCACTGTATCCCTATCATTGTGTCAGGTGTGGTGAGCTACTGTATGTCACAACAGAGTGCAGACTGAAGCAGAAACCACATGCAGGTTTCAGCGTCCCATCCTGTCGGGGGAATAATAAAAAGAAAGTGCTTTCAGAAAATATCACAATCATACTCTTGCTGAAAAAAATCCAAGGTGCTGACACTTCAAAGGGAGCTTAAAGGAATACTCCCTAATTTCATTGGAACAGATGAGCTCTTGTCTGAATTTAGAGACAGGGGCCTTGATAGTCAGGGAACTAAACTAAACATTGTTATCCACCCCATCCCCATCCACTTCCACCACCACCTCCCCCCCTCCCCCCATCCATACAATCAACTGTTAAACTTTTTCGCAAGTTAAAAGCATACAAGAATGACTTTATAGAAGCGAATTACATCAATACTTTTGAAATCTCTTTATGTTCAACACTCACCATTTAACCTTTTTTATTTCTTGCTGCCACTTTTCAGCAATCTGCTATAGAGCATGGATCCTGCTCCCACAGCTTAGAATTTGGCAATCAGAGTCCTCCAATTAGCATGACGCTTCATTTTTTAATGTTAAGCAGCTTTATATGTTTAATCAGCAGGCCTGCCTGGAATGCACCCGGTGTACTTGGACAGCAATAGGAAAGTCAAGGAGTTCCATCACTCATCAACGACAGTTCCCACCTCCACCATCCCCTCGAACTCATGATTTTTAATTGCTGCCTGTCTGATTTTTAACAGTGAAATCTGTTGTTTCTCAACACTGAGGGAAGTTCAGGTTTGGGGAATAGGGAGCGCGTCAGGTTGGAGGAAGTGTTTGATGTCAGGCATCAGGGTAGTCAGGAGAGGATGAGAGGGGTCAGATATCTTGGTTGCCCGTGAGAGGGTCAAGCAGGGATTGAAAGAGATCTACAGGAAGGGGTGGGGCAATGGGGAAAGGGGAAAAGAATAAGAGGCAAACGTGAAGCAAAGTACAGCAACAATCACCCATCTATAAGCTTATAGGTGGAATAGAAGTGGAGGAAAGAGAGGCGGGAGAGTTGTATTTTTGATTAAGGTGAACATCATGACAGTAGCCTGAGATGAATTCTCCAAGGAAGCATCCAGCGAGGCTGTATGCGTGTTGAGAAATAGGAGATGATCAGCTTATTGGGATTGTACTATAGACCGTCAAATGGTCAACTAGAATTAGAGGAACAAACATACAGGAAGGTTGTGGAGAGTTGCAAGACTAATAGGGTTGTAAGTGGGGGATGTATACTTTCATCATGTAGACTGGGGTTGCCATGTTGCTAGGGGCTTAGAGTGGGTGGAATTTGTTAAGTTTCAGGAAACATATGGAGTATTCTATAGGAGAGAGGGCAAAGCTTGACCTATTCCTGGGAAATAGGGTAGGACTGCAATAAGTGGGGGGCACTTTGGGACCAGCGAACATAGGTCTATTAATATTAAGATACCTCTGCAAAAGCCCAAAGCTGATCAATGAGTTCTGAAGTTCTAAAATGCTAACTTTGATGGTATTAGGCAGGAACTTACAAAATTTGATTGGAGTAAGTTGTTTATTGGCAAATGGACATCTAGAAAGTCGAAAGGCTTTTAGAAGTGTGACAGTGATAGTCCAAGTAAGAGTGAAGAGCGGGGCTGGCGGGGAACCCTGGATGACAGGAGATATTGAACCTCTGGTTAGAAAAAAGAAGGAATAGGTGCAGGTACGTGCAGTTGGGATCAAGTAAATTCCTGGTGGAGTATAGGGATGTAATGTTTATTAAAAAAGATAATCAGGAAGACAAAGGGCGTTGACCTCAATAGATATTTCTCCTGTTTATACTGTGGAGAAAGACATGTAGACCAGAGAAATAGGGAAAGTAAATGGGGATGTCTTAGGGATAGTTGACATTACAGTAGAGGATGTGCTTTAAGAGGACATCTTTAAATGTATGAAGGTAGATAAATCTCCAGGGCTAGAGAATAAATTGCAGTTGCACAGGCTGAGATATATGAATCATCATTAGATACTGTCTGTAGACTGGAGGGTAACTAATGTTGTACCTATATTGAAGAAGAACTGCAAAGAAAAACCTGGGAATTATAAACCAGTGAGTATAATATTGTATTGTATTGTATTCAAATTTATTGTCATTGTCTCAGTTAGAGACAACAAAATGAATTTCCCTTACAGGCAGTATCATAAAAATAAAAATAAATAAATAATAATAAATAATAAAACATATTAAAAATAAAATAGAATAAAAAAAAAATAAAAAAAGCACAAACAGTGAAAGTCCACGACACAACATAACACAGTGGCACCAAGGTGAGGAAGGCACCATAGTCCAGCCAGCCTCCACTCCGTTCTTCCCACATGTTCACTCGTGGTCGAGGCCTTCCTAGCACCCGCAGTCACCGCCCTGGGTGGCCCGATGTTCAGGCCCTCACGCCGGGCTGGTGGAACGCCGACGCCGAACCCTGACAGTGAACATCCTCCTCAGCGGCCCGGACCTCCCGATCAGCCGCCTCCCGCAGCCGGAGTCCGCAGCTCCCGTGTCCGCAGGCCGAGCCGGGCGGAGTCGCAGGACCCCGCGCTGTCCATCAGCGCCGCCCGCGTTGGGAGCTCCGCAAACCGCAGCTCCATGATGTCGGTGCCACAGGTCGAGCACTCCGGGCTCCAGACGGCGATCCCCGGTAAGGCATCGCCAGCCCCGCGATGTATCAGCGCTGTCCCGCTGCTGCTGGAGCTCTGGTCGATCCCGGCAGGAAAGGCCACGCCAATCCAGTAGGTAGGCCGCTGGGGGGGGGGGGGGGGGGGGCGAGGACGCGACTCGAATAATAGTCGCGTCTTCACCAGGAAGCGGCTGAAGGACGGTATCCCCCGCACCGTACCCTCTTCCCCCACATAAAAACACAAAAAACCCACAAAAAAACACACTTTTACATAACTAAATAAACAAAAAAACAAAAAGATACCGTGCTGTAGGTGGAGGCTGCTGGCACCAGCGCCACCGGAAGTACAACAGGCCTATCTGTTGTAGGTAAGTTACTAGAGGGAATTGTGAAGGATGAGATGTACATACACTTGGAAAGATTGTTGTCTGTCATCTATTTCAATGATTTGGATGAGAATGTACAAGGCATAGTTAGTAAAATTGCAGATAGCATTAAAATAGATGGGCACCTAGACAATAAAGAAGGTCATCAAGAATTACAGTGGAATATTGATGTAAGTGGTTGAGAATTGACAATTTAGGTTTAATGCAGTCAATGCGAGGTGTTGGTAGGGTCCTGGGAAATATTGTAGAACAGAGGGAATGAGGTGTGTAAATACATGGTTCCCTGAAGGTGCTGTCACAGGTAGTCAGGACGGTGAAGACGACCTTTATATTCTGTGTCCTGAATATTCGGTCAGGGCCTATATATACTTTGAGATGTTTTGTTGCAGTTGCACAATACATTGGCATATGCACTTGGAGCAATAGGTTCAGTTCTGGTCACCTTGCTCTAGGAAATATGCCATTAAGCAGAAAAGAGTGCAGAAAATATACACAAGAAAGTTGACAGGAATCGAGGGACTGAGTTACAGGGAAAGGTTGGGCAGACTGGGAATTTATGCCTTGGAGACTGAGGGGTGATCTTATAAAGGTGCATGAAAATAATGAGGGATGTGGACTGGGTAAATGGTTATAGTCTATTTCCAGGAATGGGGAATCAAGAACTTGGAGATGGCTTATGATGGGAAGGAACCCGAGGTACAATATTTTTCACACAATAAAGTGGGTATATGGAATAAGCCACCAGAGGAAGTGGTTGATGCAGGTACAAAAACAATATTTAAGGGACCTTTGATCAGGTACATGAATAGGAAAGGTTTGGAAGGATGTGGGTCAAGTGTGGGCAAATGGGACTAGCTTAGATGGGGCATATTGGGCGGCATCGATGAGTTGGGCCAACATTCTGTATGGCTATGACTATATGACAAATGCCTTGGATTCCATGGCTGTGGAATAGTTATGTTAGCTCCATTTAACTAATTGACAAGCAATTGCCAACTCTCCTGTTGCTTGGGAGCAGATGGCTTGCTCTGTCCACAGGCCTGCAATGTAAAAAGAGTTTAGTGCTAGCCTGATTGGGATTGAGTTGCAAGTGTTTCATGTCAACATGCTCTCTCATCAACCTCTGTGGGAAAGCTTGTCAAACACATGAATGACCCAAACTAAATTTACAGATGTGTAATATGCTGCATAATGTACCTGTTTGTGAGTGCACCAAGCAATCTGATAGTGTTGAGCAGTTGAATTTAAAAAATAAAATCCAGTTGAATAGCATTCTAAAATGTTGAGAGAATTTTCACTGAACCTACTAGTATTGTGAAATGTACGTTTTCTGTCGGCGTTCATTTGCTGTAGCTATAGTCAGATATGAGAGTCTGCATTTTCAAATGATTATTTAGGTCAGCTGTAAGCTTATATGGCAATATGAAAAGTCTAGAAAACTGTCTAAATATTTTAGTATTCCTGGTTGCAAACTCCATTATCTGTAAACATTTTCTTGCATCTGCCCAATGAACAACAATAACTAGCTCTGTAAAATCCTACGGGGGAGCAGTCTCAATGTGTGACAACAGCAGGCAGATGCCCTTAGTTCTCACTTAACTCATTTAGGTGGAAGTAACTTGGAAAGCAATGTCAAGATCTATCATGTATCCCAAGATTACTTTACAAGCTTTTGAGCTATACTTTCCCTGAAATACTAATTTCATCACAAACGTGGTGTATTGCAGGAAGAATGTGTGCATAAGTCTGTTGGGCCAAGTAAATTCATTAATTGTAAATTCATTCATGTACAGTAATTCCGCAATATTTTACAATTATGCCAACAAATCAGTAAATGAGAGCTTTATGGGCCTGTCCCACTTAGGCGATGTTTCAGACGAATGCCGGTGACTGTCAAGTTGCTGGCAGTCGCCAAAAAATCCGGCAACTGGAACGGCGACAGTCAGAGTGGAACACACACAGACTTAAGAGCATGTTTCCCACAGCTACCAGACTCCTTAGCCATCACTTTAATCAGAGGTGTTGCAGTGGTGCAGCAGTAGACTTGTTGCCTTTCAGTGCCAGAGGCCTGGGTTCGATCCTGACTCCAGGTGTTGTCTGGACAGAGTTTGTTTGTTCTCATAGTGACTGCGTGGGTTTCCTCCTGCATCCCAAAGATGTGCAGATTTGTTGGTGAGTTGGCTTCTGTTAGAATAAATTGTCACTAGTGTGTAGGATAGAACTAGTGCATGGGTGATCAGTGGTTGGTGTGGACTCGGTTGGCCGAAGGTCCTGTTTCATCAATATACCTCTAAACTAAACAAAAACCTCTTTCAGCCGACCTTCCTGGAGGTGATACCATGTTCTCTTACTCTTACCTCTACCTCTACCTCATTCGGCTATTCCGTTATTGTATTGCACTATTCTTGTTACAATTTGTACCACTCTGCTGTTATACACTCATTGCTGTATTTATTCTTGTGTTTATCATTATTGCATTATATTGCTTACTCTGAGACTTTCATGTGAACAGGGAATTTCATTGCACCCTAGTGTATATGACAACAACTCATCTGAAATCTGGGTCATGCTCGTTATCCACATGGTGTATTAGAGGTGAAACGTGCCTGTGGGAGTGCAACCTATATTCCGGACTTGGGCAATGAAAAGAGTGCAGTATCCACAGTGACCCAATGTTCAATAGTGATTACAGCCATGGCATTTGGGTAATGAAGACCAATTCATATAATGATAAGTGAAATATTCCATAAGTTTTCCACCCAAATATTTTTTTCCATTAAACATTCTTATGGAATGAAATACCCCTTTAAGCTTCGAGGTTGCCTTGTAACTTCCCGGTGCCTAGATCTTTTGTTTGCACTCCTCAGAAATCAATCTTTTTAATCTAATTCATATTTATCTAATTTAATTCTTGTACTCCCTCCTCCCCTTGGTAAATCCCTCTGGTTCCTCATTTATTCGGGCAAAATATATATATTTTCCATATTTCTTGTGTGATTTCACTCTGGTTCTGTAATGCTGGGAATCTGGAATAAAAACAGAAAATGCTGGGAATTTTCTGCAGATCAGGCATCATCAGTGGAGAGGGAAATGGAACTATGATTTTGGTCAATTACCTTTCATCACAACGAAAGCTGTCATCAACGGCTTAGAGGACTGAAGAAATTTGGTATGTCGCCAAATAATCTATCGAGCTTCTGCAGGTGTATTGTAAGGTGCAAACCGATTAGTTGCATCATTGCCTGGTTGCATCAAACACCCAGAATCAAAGGAGATGGCCAAAAGTAGTGGACATTGCCCAGTTCATCACAGGTACTGACCTCCCCACCATTGAAGGGCCACGGTGGCACAACAGTAGAGTTGCTGCCTTACAGCGCCGGAGATCCGGGTTCGATCCCGACTACGGGTGCTGTCTGTACGAAGTTTGTATGTCCTCCCCGTGACTGCGTGGGTTTTCTCCGAGATCTTCGGTTTCCTCCCACACAGGTGTGTAGGTTAATTGGCTTGGTGTACGTGTAAACTGTCCCCAGTGTGTGTAGGATAGTGTTAATGCGCGGGGATCGATGGTCGGTGCAGACTCGGTGGGCCGAAGGGGCTGTTTCCACGCTGTATCTCCAAACTAAACTAAACTAAGGGATCTACAGGAGGCACTGCCTCAAAAAGGGAACGAGTATCATCAAAGACACACACCACCCTAGCCACGCTCTAATTTCGCTGCTACCATTGGAACAAAGGAGCCTGAAATCTCTGACTTCCATGTTCAAGACCAGTTTCTTCCCACTAACAATCTTATGTGGTGGGCTCAGTACACTGGGCACTTTTTGCTTCCACTCAACCAGCTGCCATTGGAGATGCTGTAGGTTTACTGAGTACACTTCTTTAAATGCCTGGGCAAGAAGGAATCATAGCTTCAACACAACACAATTCAATATCGAGAGATGTTTCCTTAGCCTGTTGCTTCTTTCTTGCTGTGGGGCAGCCCCTCGACTGAAACTCTACCAATTTCTAGCCCCTTCTCCATACCTCCACCACCCCCCACCCCCACATAATACATGCTTGCAGTTTCATCAGTCACTGCCTCAACCTTTCCCCACTCTCTGGACCATGTGCATGGAACACTTAACTCCGCAGCTATCAAAACATTTTATTGTCTCAAACATTCTATGAATAGCAACAGGTACATATGTTTGCATTTATACTCTTGTTTTTTCACCTTCTACACAATGTCAATTTAGAAATAAAATACCATTCAGTGAACATATCTTTGCAGTGAACCGCGTGTAATTATAAAGAAATTAAGCATTTTGTCTGCCAAATTACTGCAATTTATGTTTGACAAAGATCTTTTTTGTCATTTGCATGTATTGAATTTTACGTTATATGGAACCAAAAAAAAGAGAGCTGCTGGAGAGACTCAGTGGGTCAGTTTGTGCTGTGTTGTGACCCTTCATTTCGACTGAAAAGAGTAGAAGTGAAGTAGCCAGTAAAGAGAGGTGTGGGAGAGGTGGGGGATGAGCTAGCAAGACATAGGTGGATGGAGCAGCTCAATGGCAGATAAAAGCAGAGATAAGCAAAATGGGGGAAGATGATCCAATGGGAGGAATGCATGGAGGGTGTGTGTGTGTGTGTGTGTGTGTGTGTGTGGGGGGGGGGGGGTGTGTGGGGGGGGGGGGAGTGTGTGTGTGTGGGGGGGGGGGGGGCGCTTCAGTCGGTTCATTTGAACCAGTTGTGCAAACCCGTTACCTATTTCTATTGCAGGAGAAAAACTATCTACTGGTATCAAGTACAAACCCACTGACTCCCACAACTATCAAAGTCACACCTCTTCCCACTCTGCTGTAAGGGCTCCATCCCTTTCTCCCAGTTTCTCCATCTCGGCTGCTTCCCAGGGTAAGGGAATCAAGAACCAGAGGTCATGGGTTTAAAGTGAGAAGGGAAAGATTTAATAAGAACCTGAAGGACAACGTTTCACACAGAATGTGGTCGGTATATGGAATGAGCTGCCAGAGGAAGTAGCCGAGGCAGGTACAATAACAACATTTAAAAGACAATTAGACAGGCACGTTATTTTGGGAAGGAGATGAGGAGAAATTTCTTTATTCAGAGAATCTGTGGAATTATTTGCCACAGAAGGCTGTGGATATTTTTAAGGCAGAGATAGATAGATTCTTGATTAGTACATGTGTTAGAGGTTATGGGGAGAAGGCAGGAGAATGGGGTTAGAAAGGAGAGATTGATCAGCTATGATAGAATGGTGGAGGAGACTTTATTGGCCGAATGGTCTAATTCTATTCCTATTCCTTATGACCTTGTGACCTTAATAAGAAATGTTCAGATGGATATGGGCCAAATATGGAAATTGAGACTAGTTTAGATGGGACATCTTGGTTGGCATGAAAGAATTTGAAATAAAGGGCCCGTAGCTCTATCGTATGATTCTTTGACTATCTGTTCTTGAGATGTGTCTTTTCACTCCAGGACCCCTGTAATGTCCTCCCTTTTCAGAAAACATGGTCTTGCCCCAATCCAGTTGACCAAGTCCTCACCTGTACACCCTCGATATCCCAGTTTGCTATCACTCCACTCCCCCCCCCCCCCCGAGAGAACAGGGTTAGAGTGCACACAACCAGCCTCACATGCTGCACATGATTCCCGCCTAACCTCCTAATGCTATCTTCCCCTCCCGCGTCACACACACTCCTCCTATAGGATCCCCTTCTGCATCTACTGCTCACCCTCCCTTCCATTGCTTGAATCTGCCAACACCCCTTCTTATTAAGTTCCAGGCTTCACTGTCATTAGCTATCAGATTCCAAAATCTTCAGCCTTTTGTTCTCCACATCACTCCCATCCCCTGTCGCTATCTCCACCCTTCCCTCCTCCACCTGACTCATGTGCCAAACATCCTCTCCTTTAGCTTTCATTTGCTAGGTCTTACCTCACCCTCCTCCCAACACATCTCTTTATACTGGCTACTTCTCCTCTGCTCTTTCAGTCTATATGAAGGGGCTCAACCCAAAACATCCATTTCCCTCCACAGATGCTGCCTGACTTCTCTGAGTTCCTTCAGAAGATTGTTTTTTTGCTGGAGTTACCCATTGTCCAAGTTCATATCTCTGGCTTCTGAATTTCATCAGCGTAATTATTGTTACAAATAGAAATGAGTTTAGACCTAAATGTAACTGGCAGCTACGTCAAGTTAATCTTACCTTTCAGTTGCATCACTTGGGCATAGTTGGTGTCAACCTGTTTTAAATTAATTGCCACAATGGTAAATTTAACCTAAGCATCAAAGTGAGTATTTAACAATTGTCCAATGCTAATGCTGTCAAAAATTCTGAGGGTTGTTTTCTTATCAAATTTAATTAGTTACTTGCAATTAATAAAAATAATACAATGCTTCCGTTCATTTTGGAAAGGCGGTGATTTCCATTCCACCTTATCAATGTCCAGAATGCTCAATTCATCTTTGACATAAATGTCATTGATACACAACAATAATGTTCTCTTGCTCAAATGTATAACAGTTCTGTGGAGCTTTAAAACCCGCTTCATGATATAAACAATCTGATTGGTAGAACGCATCATTTTTTTTCCAAATGGTATCTTTTCTTTTGCAGAAAGTTATACCATTGAACCTGTCAGAGGGAAGTGGAATGTTCCGCTCTGATTAGCCTGTTAGCTAATGTTGGATCAGGAACAGAGTTTTAGGGCCTTGTCTGTCAAGTTCCTGAAAATGAGGACAGTGGATGATTTTAATTGCCTTTGCTCAGTAAGCCGTAGCCTGGCAGATGTTCACCATTTGTAATGTTTTTCTGGAACAGCACATAAATACACATTGGCCCCCAAGCTGCGGCAGGCATATATTAAAGCTTGACAATTATACTCTAGCAAAATAACAAAGATAGTTTGAATGCTGTTCAGATGTGACATGCATGAAATCTTCATTGAAAATGCACCACGTGGACTTTTTGCTGTCCCCATTTGAACTTTGATTTTTCAGTGGTTGGTTTTGTTAAAACTGATGTTGCTGGTGAGAGAAATAAAGATACAAAGCAAAAATGGGTTGTCAATAAAGCAGCACAAATTCCATAATAGAATCATAAAAATTCTAGCATCCTTTAATACTCAAGACATAAAAATTTCCTTTTTAAATTCTTATTCACTTCCATTTAAAATGTTTTGGTGAACAATGTTATTACAGGACAGTATTTCATGTTCCTTATACAGAAAGGGTTTTTAGAACTTCCTCCTTTGTTCCTTCAGAGGCAGTTCTTCAGTATATGTCTGTTCTTTTATGTTCACCAATCGGCAGATGCAATTTTTCTTTGTTTGCCTCTCAAAGCCTTTCATAACTTGGAGAACAGCTATTAAATCCTAGACCTTTTCCAATCTAGTGAAAGTGGCCTTGTTTTTCATGCCATAACTATTGTCTTTTCATTCTTCATATTATTCCAGTCAATCTTTAATGGTCCATTTCAATGGCTTAATATCTTTTATATTGAGGCATCAGAACTCCATGTAATGGTTTATCCATGAGCTGAGCAATATATGGTACAAATTCAGTCAAATTCATTTTTTTTGTATTCAGCCTGAAACCGTGTCTCTCTTTTTTATGACCTTTTCTGCCTTTTCAACCCCTTTTAAAGATCACTGCCCCATTCCAGGTACGTGCCGTCAGGGTAGGCAAGGTAGGCAGTGCCTACCCCGAATAAAATTATAAAATGGTAATAATTAAATATAAATAGTAAAGGCATCCGCAGAACATTTAAAACGCGGAAGTATGTGCTACTCAGGTGCCGTCGACGCTGCTTCAAGCCATCAGTGGCAAAGGTCGATAAAGGCAGCTGAAATTCTGTCTTTACATCGTGGGTTGTGTGCATGTGTTGCGCAGCACACTCCGCATGCGCACCGCACTCCGCATGCGCACCGCAAGTTTCTTGGCAGGTTTTTCAAAGATGGATAGTGATTGTCTTAAGAGTTTCTCTAAGCAATCTTATGAGGAAAAGACCAAAATAATTAAAAATGGCAGATCAACGCCGGAACTTAAAGAACTTCAACAGCGTAAAGGAACAAAAATAATTAGAACATTTAAAACAGCTCGGTACAACAGGAAAGAGTGGCTATACGGTTGTATTTCAACAAATAGAATGTGGTCTTTGAGCTATATGTTTTAAAATATTTTGGAAGACAAATTACTTTCTAAAAGTCGACTGACAAATCTATATTACTAAAAGTCTGATCTTGACCACCTCCTGTTGTTCTGTATATTGATTTTAGAAAAAGCGCTGCCACTTATGGCTTTGATTTTTGGCCATCTTACTCAGAGCCCCCCTCCACTGTGCAGGACAAGAGGATTTTTCCCATCGATGAAAAATAAAAGAGTTATTAGTGTTTAAAAAATGTTGAGATTCTCTCTGCTGAAGGCCACGCCCCTTCCGGAGGGACTATAAAACGCGGAAGTGTTGAATGCCTCAGTCAGTCTCTGCAAGATGGGGGAGTGATAGGGTCACGTTTCTCAGTCTGAGCTGTGAATAACACTGAACACATGTCTACTAAATTGTGAGTGTGGTTTTACTGACCTTGAGTGCCCTTAATGTGGTTTGAAAATGAAAATGTGGTTGGTTTGAAATAAAGCACAGCAAATGGTTGCTGTTGGTGGTTGGTTTGAAATAAAGCACATGATAAAAAGTCTAAACTTGACAACTTCCTGTTTGCACTGTATATTGATTTTAGATAAAACGCCACCACTTATGGCTGTGATTTTTGGCCATCTTACTCAGTCCCCCTCCACTCATCAGGTGCAGAGGATTCTTCCCATCAATGAAAAATAAAAGTGTTATTAGTGTTTAAAAAAGTTTGAGAATCTCTCTCCTGTCAATCACACTATGAAGGCCACGCCCCTTCCAGTGGGAGGGGGGATGTATTATAAAACCCGGAAGTGTGGTGTGGCTCAGTCTCTACAAGATGAGGGAGGGAGAGGTCACGTCTGTCTGAGCTGTGAATCAACTGAACACACTGAATGTCTACTGAACTGTGAATGTGGTGTTTACGTGGCATGAAACTGCACTTGCATTTGGTGGCCTTGCACCCTGCTTGAAGTGGCATGAAACGGCACTTGACTTTGGTGGCCTTGCACGCTGCTTGAAGTGGTCGGAAACTGCACTTGAATTTGGTGGCCTTGCACCCTGCTTGAAGTGGTAGGAAACTGCACTTGAATTTGGAGGCCTTGCACACTGCTTGAAGTGGTAAGAAACTGCACTTGAATTTGGTGGCGTGGCACCCTGCTTGAAATGGTAGGAAACTGCATTTGAATTTAGTGGCCTTGTACCCTGCTTGAAATGGAATTTCAAGGAATAGCCATAAGTCAACTGCCAGCCCACCAGCCGTGAGTGAGCTGCCAGCACATCAGGCTTGAGTGTAGGAGCTGCCACCCAAATAATCCATTTGGCCCACAATGTCCATACTAGCCCTCTGGAAACCAGTTCCTTCAGCCCACAATACCCATACAATTGGTGGAGGGGTGGAATATTGCGTTCGGGGACCAGCCCTTCCGTGTGAAGCTGGGTCCCAACAGGTCCCACTTAGTCTAGTTACTTTATAAAAGTTGAAAGAACAATCTGCGCATGCGCAGTTTTCAAGATTTTTTTAAACGCCGACTAACAGCTCACCGGGGAGAGAACAATCTGCGCATGTGCGGTTTTCAGGATTTTTTTTAAAGCCGACTGACCAAAGATACTGACTGCCTACCTTGACTAATTACTCACGGCACGTGCCTGCTCCATTCATATAGTCAAGGTTAATCTGTTTCCCAATGAATATTACCTCATAAGTCTTAACAATGATTGGTGCCTGCCTATTCCATTAAGCTCTCATAAGGTCTTAAGGTCATAAGTGATAGGAGCAGAATTAGGCTATTTGGCCCATCAAGTCTACTCTGCCATTCAATCATGGCTGATCTATCCCTCCCTCCTAACTCCATTCTCCTGCCTTCTCCCCACTTCTCCTGACACCCATACTAATCAAGAATCCATCTATCTCTGCCTTAAAAAAAATCAATTGACGGCCTCCACTGCCTTCTGTGGCAATTATTTCCACAGATTCACACCCTTTGACTAAATAAATTCTTCCTCATCTCCTTCCTGAAGGAGCATCATTTAATTCTGCAGCTATGACCTCTAAAACTAAACACTCCTACTAATGGAAACATCCTCTCCACATCTTGTCTACCCTGTAGCCTACCACAGTTTTAATTCAGTAACTGATTTTGAACATAATACTAAAAATTGATATTAACCTGTTATACAAGAATTTGTAAAAAAAAATAGATGGAAAAGATTGCAGTACTGATTCCAATTGAACCTAATAACCACATTCTGCCATTCAAGTACCTAAAATTATTATTATTTTTGCTCTCTATCTTCAGCCGGCCATATATCTATCTATCCATGCAGTTACCTTTCATTTAATACTATTTGTCAAAACAGAGTAATTTCAAATCTCTCTGGAACTTTATATGTACAGCATCCATATCACGTGCATTTTCTATCATTTTTTATTTTCTCAAAAAGAAAATCAATTAGTCGTGAACAGATTATTCTATACACATTCATATTGACTTTATATATTCATGTTGACTCTCCCTAATACCTTTCTAATTGGATTATACAATTTAATTTTATGGTATGGAACTGGGACAGCTATTTTTTACTGGAGCCCATGTTGGGGCAAGCAACATAGCAAATGTTCTGACCTCAAGTTCAAAGACTCCCACCAATTTCGTGTTGGCAAGATTTTAATGTTGTGGCCGTTTGATTGATTTGTGCTGATTCTCTCAATTGCAACAGGAAATTGGAATGCTGCCATAGCTTCTAACCAATTACGCTTAACGAGGTATGTGCATCTTGAATAAAGTCTGCAAAGCATTAACTGAGTCAACTGCCACGTTGAAAGACTGGTGTTGGTTGGCAAAGGGCTTGATGTGTTTTTTTTGGCCAAGCTTGTCTCATCTGGACGACACCAACTGGCCAATAAGAAGGGAAGGAAGGAACCTGGCCCTGTAAGAAGAAGAATGAATCACTCTAAGAAATGAAGCAATGTATGGTTTCTAATATTGTTTATATAGAAAGAAGGAGTTATAAAATGGCAGCTGTGGTTACAGCTTCCTGCAGTTGTTCACAGAGCATTCCTGTGCAAAAACATTATTTATGAATTAACTGGTGAAGAAATCGTATGTGAGAAATCTTTATCCAAGGCGTAGCCATGGGCACCAGCTATTCTTACTTTTGGGATTTGGGTATTGCTGGTGAGGCCTGCAATTATTGGCCATTCCAATGCCCTTGAGAAGGTTATTGCAAACCACCTACATGAATCACTGCAGTCCTTCTGCTAAAGGGTCTATCATAGTGCTGTTGAGAGGGAGTTTTCAGATTTAAAACAAAGCAATGGAGAATGGTGATTATATTTCCATCTCAGAATGCTGTGTGATTTGGAGGGGTATCTGCAGGTAGTGGTGTACCCATGCACCCGATGCCCTTGTCCCTTTTGGTGGTAGAAATGCTGTTAGAGTGGACTGAGCAAGTGACCAACCGATCCTAGTGATGAATTGAATGAGAATTGAATTAATGGTTTTGGTGGTTCATGGGATGCCAATGAAGCAGGCTGCTTTGCCCTGGATGGTGTTGATCTTCTTGAGAATTGCAGTGCTGCACCCACAGAGTGATAAGGTCTTACGGCTATATAGCATGGAAATATACCCTTCAGCCCAATTTACCTATAGCCTAGATATTCATTCTGGTCTAATCCCTTTTGCCTGCATTTGGCCTGTATCCTTCCAACCCTTCTTATTCATATGTGTAGGAATGAACTGCAGATGCTGGTTTAAACCCAAGATAGATATAAAAAGCTGGAGTAACGTCTCCTGTGAGATATCTTATATGTGTATTTGCTTTTTCAAGCTTCTTGAGAACAATTGTGTATTCCTCATGCCATAAAGTTACCAAGATATTTCTGTCAAATATCAAAACTTTCCACTCAAAAGTCTTACTTTTGGAATTTTGGGTATTGCGGGTCAGGCAGCATCTTTGGAGAAAAATGATCCAATTGGGTGGAGACCCTTCTTCTGAAATGCCTTCTTGAAGCCTATGAAGGTTAGGACGGCCGGCAGGTTGTTATTCTTCACCTCCTCAATGATTCTTCCGAAGGCAAGGATCTGTGTGACCGTGTTCCTCTTCTCTCTGTTTTTTTCTCCAGAGATGCTGTCTGACCCACTGAGTTATTCCAGCTTTTTGTGTCTATCTTCCTATCCATATATCTGTCCAAATGTCTTTTGAAAGTTGGCTTGGTATCCATTTCTGTTGCTTCCTTTGGCAGCTCATTCCAGATGCAGACTACCCTCTGATTGAAAGAGTTGCCCCAGACGTCCATCCTAAATCTCTCCTCTATCACCTTAAACCTATGCTATAGTTGTAGACCTTGTCTTGGATTATGTCTACAACCGCTTGATTCTCAACCGGATTAGGGCTACTATCAACCAAAGCTACGTTACAATCAGAACGGCTTCAGAGAGAAGAGGAACACGATCATACAGATCCTTGCCCTCTGAAGAATCATTGAGGAGATGAAGAATAACAACCTGCCGGTCGTCCTAACCGTCATAGACTTCAAGAAGGCATTTGACTCGATTCATCGATGCAAAATGATGAGGACTTTGAAGGCTTAATATCCCTCCTCGTCTCCTGAGAGCCATTGAGGATATGTACTTGGGTAACACGGACAAGGTTGTCACCCCAGATGGCGAGAGCAAAGTGTTCAAGATCCTCGCGAGGGTCTTACAGGGAGACACGCTGGCACCCTTTCTCTTCGTCATTGTCCTTGATTATGCCATGAGGCAGGGGCTCAAGGAACACGAGGACCTTGGCTTTACAATAGCCCCAAGGTGTTCGAGAAGAATCGGATCAGTCAACTTGTCAGACCTCAACTTTGCTGATGACATCATAGACATAGAAACATAGAAAATAGGTGCAGGAGGAGGGCATCCGGCCCTTCGAGCCAGCACTGCCATTCATTGTGATCGTGGCTGATCGTCCCCTATCAATAACCCGTGCCGGCCTTCTCCCCATATCCCTTGACTCCACTAGCCCCTAGAGCTCTATCTAACTCTCTCTTAAATCCATCCAGTGACTTGGCCTCCACTGCCCTCTGTGGCAGGGAATTCCATAAATTCACAACTCTCTGGGTGAAAAAGTTTTTTCTCACCTCAATCGTAAATGACCTCCCGTTTATTCTAATACCCCATCGTCCTGCTGTCAGACCAGATTAGGGAGGCACAAGAGCTGCTCAGCAGGGTCAAGACGGAGTGCAAGAAAGTGGGCCTCCACCTCAATGCGAAGAAGACATGGAGTTCAATGTTGGTGACCATGAGCCTCTCAAGACCAGTGGCGGTGCATCTCTCAAGAAAGTGGAGGAATTCAAGTACCTGGGAGCGAGGATGCAGATCTCGGAGAATGACATCAAGGTCTGGAAAGTGCTCGCATGGAAAGCCCTCAATAACATGGGGAAATCTGAACGTCTCGGATGTCTAATGGCCCCGTCTCACGGTGCAAGTCCACCCAAGAGTGATCCCGAGTGAAAGAAAAAATCAAACTCGTGGTTGTCTACGAGATTCCAAGTTTATGCTTACGAGTTTAAACGAGTTCCCACATGTATGTCTAAGTTTGCCGTTTCCCTCTCATTTCAGCAAGTATAAAAGTGGATAAGTCTCCAGGTCCGGACAGGATATTCCCTAGGACATTGAGGGAAGTTAGTGTAGAAATAGCAGGGGCTATGACAGAAATATTTCAAATGTCATTAGAAACGGGAATAGTGCCGGAGGATTGGCGTACTGCGCATGTTGTTCCATTGTTTAAAAAGGGGTCTAAGAGTAAACCTAGCAATTATAGACCTGTTAGTTTGACGTCAGTGGTGGGCAAATTAATGGAAAGGATACTTAGAGATAATATATATAAGCATCTGGATAAACAGGGTCTGATTAGGAACAGTCAACATGGATTTGTGCCTGGAAGGTCATGTTTGACTAATCTTCTTGAATTTTTTGAAGAGGTTACTCGGGAAATTGATGAGGGTAAAGCAGTGGATGTTGTATATATGGACTTCAGTAAGGCATTTGACAAGGTTCCTCATGGAAGGTTGGTTAAGAAGGTTCAATGGTTGGGTATTAATGGTGGAGTAGCAAGATGGATTCAACAGTGGCTGAATGGGAGATGCCAGAGAGTAATGGTGGATGGTTGTTTGTCAGGTTGGAGGCCAGTGACTAGTGGGGTGCCACAGGGATCTGTGTTGGGTCCACTGTTGTTTGTCATGTACATCAATGATCTGGATGATGGTGTGGTAAATTGGATTAGTAAGTATGCAGATGATACTAAGATAGGTGGGGTTGTGGATAATGAAGTAGATTTTCAAAGTCTACAGAGAGATTCATGCCAGTTGGAAGAGTGGGCTGAAAGATGGCAGATGGAGTTTAATGCTGATAAGTGTGAGATGCTACATCTTGGCAGGACAAATCAAAATAGGACGTACATGGTAAATGGTAGGGAATTGAAGAATGCAGGTGAACAGAGGGATCTGGGAATAACTGGGCACAGTTCCCTGAAAGTGGAATCTCATGTAGATAGGGTGGTAAAGAAAGCTTTTGGTGTGCTGGCCTTTATAAATCAGAGCATTGAGTATAGAAGTTGGGATGTAATGTTAAAATTGTACAAGGCATTGGTGAGGCCAATTCTGGAGTATGGGGCACAGTTTTGGTCGCCTAATTATAGGAAGGATGTCAACAAAATAGAGAGAGTACAGAGGAGATTTACTAGAATGTTGCCTGGGTTTCAGCAACTAAGTTACAGAGAAAGGTTGAACAAGTTAGGGCTTTATTCTTTGGAGCGCAGAAGGTTAAGGGGGGACTTGATAGAGGTCTTTAAAATGATGAGAGGGATAGACAGAGTTGACGTGGATAAGCTTTTCCCACTGAGAGTAGGGAAGATTCAAACAAGGGGACATGACTTGAGAATTAAGGGACAGAAGTTTAGGGGTAACATGAGGGGGAACTTCTTTACTCAGAGAGTGGTGGCTGTGTGGAATGAGCTTCCAGTGAAGGTGGTGGAGGCAGGTTCGTTTTTATCATTTAAAAATAAATTGGATAGTTATATGGACGGGAAAGGAATGGAGGGTTATGGTCTGAGCGCAGGTATATGGGACTAGGGGAGAATACGTGTTCGGCACGGACTAGAAGGGTCGAGATGGCCTGTTTCCGTGCTGTAATTGTTATATGGTTATATGGTTATAAGTTACCAAGTTCCTCTCCTGAGTTACTCTTGGGCCAACAACGACTACCGACGTGTGGAAAAATCATCACATGGTAAAAATGATGAAATGCAGTTTTTTTTTCACTATAAAAAGACCCAGCCTGAAGAACGATCTCGACCCAAAACATCACCTATTTCTTTTCTCCGGAGATGCTGCCTGACCAGCTGAGTTAGTCCATCATTTTGTGTCTATCTTTGGTTTAAACTAGTATCTGCAATTCCTTCCTTCAAACTTTTAGAGCAGTTTGTTTCAAGAAACAATCCTTCCAAAATTGCATTCAAAAGTCCATTTGAACTGCATTTGTTCAAGGTCTGGCAATCAGTCATTGAAAGGCATAGGCTGTTTTGTGTCGGGAGGAACTGCAGATGCTGGTTTACACCGAGGATAGACACAAAATGCTGGAGTAACTCAGCGGGACAATCAGCATTTCTGGAGAGAAGGAATGGGTGACGTTTCTGGTCGAGTCCTTTCTACAGACTGAAAAAACATTTCAACCCTTCTCTCCAGAGATGCTGCCGGCTTGGCTGAGTTACTCCAACTTTTTGTGTCTAGTAAGATTGTTTTATTCCCTTAATTTATCTCTCATCAAAACGTTGGTAAACTTCTAACAAAAAGATTAGGTAAATTGAACAATAACATAATTTTTTCCCCCAACAGCAAGGTCCGTGGACTAGAAGGATAGCAGTGTGTGTCTCTTTACTCTCCCAGTATGTCCGTCAGAGCAATGATATAGTGAGGGGGAGCACAGGTTAAAGCTAACTTGGATGACTTGCAGCCTGGTTGCGCTTTGAGGCAGTGGGCAGAAACTGATTCTACAGCTGATGATGAAGTGGGAGATACACTATATTGACCCTCAAGAGGGAGCGAGCTCTGTGATTATAATTGGCACACAGATGGGAGAGATATCCTCTCTCTACAGGGGACCTGAAGGCATTTCACATACAAACTCAGAGGTTAATGCAGATACAAGGAACTGTTCTATCTTCTACGTTAACGGTCCCGACCCAAAACGTCATCCATCTATCTATGTTCTCCGGAGATGCTGCTGCCTGACCCGCTGAGTTACTCCAGCATTTTGGTGAGTTATGAGCTATGTTATCAGTAAAAGGTTCTTGTCATTCAGGGCTCACCCACTTTGTAATGCAATTTTTGGTAGAATATAGAACATAGTCTATAAATATTATTCATAGAAGCCGTGCAATAATTCCATGCTGAAATAAAATTGAAAGCCAAGCTCACCAATTCCCTCTCAATAAACGTTATTCCCTTTATCCTGTATCCGTACATTCTGGACGGCTCAGTTGTAATCATATATAGTATTTCCGTTGACTGGATAGCACGCAACAAAAAGCTTTTCACTGTACACTAACTAAACTAAAATAAACAAAAGATAGATGCAAAGTGCTGGAGTAATTCAGCAGGTTAGGCGGCATCTCTGGAGAAAAGCAATAGGTGTTGTTTTGGGTTGAGACACCTTCATCAGACCTAAAACCATCACCTGTTCCTTTTGCCCAGAGATGCTGCCTGACCTGCTGAGTTACTCCAGCATTTTGTGTGTATCTTCAGTGTAAACAGGTACCTGCAGTTCATTTTGACACTCCTTAAACTAAACAAATTTGCTCATATTTCTTTCTATGAACCTGAATTTTTGAAAAGAGTATCTGAAGCTTTTAGCTCGGGGCAGAAGATTGCATCTGCAAAGAGACTTGCCCTCATACATCTTGGACTGGTAGCTGAATCCCCCCCCCCCCCCTTCCTTTTTAGTCTATTTCTTGACTGCCGACCTTTGCAAATTCTAGCCAGTTCACAGGCAAGGAAACAAAGCAAAACAGAGACACAAGAGAGTGTGAAGACTGTCACAGACTCTGCCCATTACAAAAGCAAAGTAAGTTTTTCTCTTGAGGTTTAGTTTAGTTTAGTATAGAGATACAGGGCAGAAGCAGGTCTTTCGGCCCAGCAAGTCCGTGCCGTCCAGCGATCCCCGCACACTAACACTATCCTACACATGCTAGAGACAATTTACAATTACACTAAGCCAATTAACCTACACATCTGTATGTCTTTGGAGTGTGGGGGGAGTGCTTTATGCTCCTTCACTGAAAAATTTCCATTAAGATCTAACTAATCTTCAACATTTCATTTCTGGTACTCAGGCCAAACAAACTAGTTACTCACGAGTCACTTCGGTAAACTCACGGGCTACTACGGTATTACAACGAGTTTAAAAGTTTCACATTTTTCCTTCAAGAATAAATTTGACTCGTGGAAATCTTTCAACATGATGAAAAATGTTCACGAGTTAACAAGTACCCGAGTACATGCCGTTAGCGTTACGAGTCACTAAGTTACGTCCATGAGTTCTGACGTTCCCGCTACGTTAATTCTACGTGATTACCACGAGTTTGATATGTTTTTAACTCGTGATCACTCGTGGGTGGACTCGCACCGTAAAACAGGGGTTTAAGAGTCTCAAACTGAGATTCTTCCATGCAACAATAGAGACCATATTATTGTACGAGTGTGAGGCATGGACTCTCACTCGAGCACTGTACAAGTCACTCGATGGTGCTTACACCCGAATGCTCAGAAAAATTCGAAATGTCACTTGGAGGGACTACATCACCAATGCCCAGCTCTATGAGGAGATTCCACCTCTGACCGAGAAGATCAGGTCGAGAACGATGAGGCTCGCTGGTCACTGCCACCGCCACCCAGAAATGCCAACAAACAAGGTTGTGCTGTGGGAACCACCCATGGAACACCTGACCCGGGACGGCCAATCAAGATGATGCTGAAGACGTTGATGGAAGACGCATGTGTAGAGACAAAAGAGGAGCTTGCCAGCTGCATGGAGGACAGAGATGTGGTGCGTCCGTCACCGTGCCCGTTGGAAACCAGCACCACTGCGTCGTTCATGTTTCCAATGATTTAATGATAATAATAAAAATCTAGTTTTAGAAGCCGCTGCACATTCCTATACAACTGGACCCTCGACTTCCTCATTAGCCAGACCACAATCAATATGAATTAGCACCATTTCTGCCTCGATAACCATCACCACAGGAGCACCTCAGGGCTGTGTGCTCAGTCCAGTGCTCTACTTACTCTATACCCATGATCATGTAGCCTGACAAATTGAAACGTCATCTTTAAATTCACCGACAACACCACCATTGATAAACAAATTATGGATAATGATGAGTCAGAGTATAGGAGGAAGATTGATAATTTGGTTGAATAGTGTCTGAACCACTACCTTGCTCTCAATGTCAGCAAGACCAAGGACCTTGATTGCTGACTATAGAAGAGGGAAGCCAAGGATCCACAAACCTGTCTTCATCGAAGGGATGACAGTGGAGAGAGTCAACAACTTCATGTTCCTGTGCATGTGTCCTAGACCCAGTACTTTGATGGAGTCATGAGTTTAAAGATACATGGAAACAGGCTCTTTGGCCTACTGAGTCCACGTCGACCATCGATCATCCATTCACACTAGAACTGTTATCCCACTTTAGACAATAGACAATAGGTGCAGGAGAAGGCCATTCGGCCCTTTGAGCCAGCACCGCCATTCAATGTGATCATGGCTGATCATCCCCAATCAGTATCCCGTTCCTGCCTTCTCCCCATATCCCCTGCCTCCGCTATCTTTAAGAGCCCTATCCAGCCCTCTCTTGAAAGCATCCAGAGAACCGGCCTCCACCGCCCTCTGAGGCAGAGAATTCCACACACTCACAACTCTCTGTGAGAAAAAGTATTTCCTCGTCTCCGTTCGAAATGGCTTACCCCTTATTCTTAAACTGTGGCCCCTGGTTCTGGACTCCCCCAATATCAGGAACATGTTTCCTGCCTCCAGCGTGTCCAAACCCTTAACAATCTTATATGTTTCAATAATATACCCTCTCATCCTTCTAAACTCCAGAGTATACGAGCCGAGCTGCTCCATTCTCTCAGCATATGACAGTCCCACCATCCCTGGAATTAACCTTGTAAACCTATGCTGCACTCCCTCAATAGCAAGAATGTCCTTCCTCAAATTAGGGGACCAAAACTGCACACAATACTCCAGGTGTGGTCTCACTAGGGCTCTGTACAACTGCAGAAGGACCTCTTTGCTCCTATACCCAACTCCTCTTGTTATAAAGGCCAACATGCCATTTGCTTTCTTCACTGCCTGCTGTACCTGCATGCTTACTTTCATAGACTGATGTACAAGGACCCCCAGATCCCGCTGTACTTCCCCTTTTCCCAACTTGACGCCGTTTAGATAGTAATCTGCCTTCCTGTTTTTGCTTCCAAAGTGGATAACCTCACATTCCTCCACATTAAACTTAATCTGCCATGCATCTGCCCACTCCCCTAACCTATCCAAGTCACCCTGCATTCTCATAGCATCCTCCTCACAGTTCACACTGCCACCCAGCTTTGTGTCATCTACAAATTTGCTAATGTTACTTTGAATCCCTTCATCCAAATCATTGATATATATTGTAAATAGCTGCGGACACAGCACCGAGCCTTGCGGTACCCCACTAGTCACTGCCTTCCATTCTGAAAATCCCCACTCTCTGTTTCCTGACTGCCAACCACTTCTCTATCCATGTCATCACTCCAACCCCAATACCATGTGCCCTAATTTTGCCCACTAACCTCCTATGTGGGACCATATCAAATGCTTTCTGAAAGTCCAGGTACATTACATCCACTGACTCTCCCTTGTCCATTTTCCTATTTACATCTTCAAAAAATTCCAGAAGATTAGTCAAGCATGATTTCCCCTTCGTAAATCCATGCTGACTCGGACCGATCCTGTTACTGCTATCCTAATGTGCGGCTATTTCATCTTTTATAAGACTCCAGCAACTTTAGCACCACCGATGTCAGGCTAACTGGTCTATAACTCCCTGTTTTCTCTCTCCCACCTTTCTTAAAAAGCGGGATAACATTAGCTACCCTCCAATCCACAGGAACTGATCCTGAATCTATAGAACATTGGAAAATTATCACCAATGCATCCATGATTTCTAGAGCCACTTCCTTAAGTACCCTGGGATGCAGACCATCAGACCCTGGGGATTTATCAGCCTTCAGTCCCATCAGTCTACCCAGCACCATTTCTTGCCTAATGTGGATTTCCTTCAGTTCCTCCGTCACCCCAGATCCTCTGGCCACTATCAGGAAGATTGTTTGTGTTCTCCTTAGTGAAGACGGGTCCAAAGTACCTGTTCAACTCATCTGCCATTTCCTTGTTCCCCAAAATAAATTCACCTTTTTCGGTCTTCAAGGGTCTTCTACTTCTTGCGTATGGCGTGCACAGCCTTAAGTTGTTGGACAACTTGTTATATTTGATCTTATTTGATTGGTCACTTATTTGATTGCATTTGTCGAAACAGGGCGGACCACGTGAAGGTTGCAATCTCCCACTTCAAGGGTCCAACTTTGGTCTTAACTAATTTTTTCCTCTTCACATACCTGAATAAGCTTTTACTATCCTGCTTTATATTCTTGGCTAGCTTACCTTCGTACCTCATCTTTTCTCCCCGTATTGTCTTTTTAGTTATCTTCTGTTGCTCTTTAAATATTACCCAATCCTCTTGCTTCCCGCTCATCTTTGCTACGTTGTACTTCTTCTCTTTTATTTTTATACTGTCCCTGACGTCCCTTGACAGCCACGGTCGCCCCTTACTCCCCTTCGAATCTTTCTTCCTCCTAGGAATGAACTGATCCTGCACCTTCTGTATTATTCCTAGAAACGCCTGCCATTTTTGTTCCACTGTCATCGCTGCTAGTGTATCTTTCCAGTCAACTTTGGTCAGCTCCTCCCTCATGGCCCCATAGTCCCCTTTATTCAATTGTAACACTGAAACCTCCGATCTACCCTTCTCCCTCTCCAATTGTAGATTAAACCTGACCATGTTATGATCACTACTTCCTAATGGCTCATTAACCTCGAGATCCTTTATCAAATCCGGTTCATTACATAACACTAAATCCAGAATAGCCTTCTCCCTGGTAGGCTCCAATAAAAGCTGCTCTAAGATTCCGTCACGCAGGCACTCTACAAAGTTCCTTTCTTGGGGTCCAGTACCAACCTGATTTTCCCAGTCTACCTGCATGTTGAAATCTCTCATAACAACCACAACATTACTTTTGGTACATGCCAATTTTAACTCCTGATTCAACTTGCGCCCTATGTCCAGGCTACTGTTTGTGGGCCTGTAGATAAGTCCCATTAGGATCTTTTAATAATAATAATAATAATAATATATTTTATTGTCATTGCACATAAGCGCAATGAGATTTGGTATGCAGCTTCCATCCGATGTCATAACATAAATAACTAATAACATTTAGATTTAGATACCCCGAGAACATGGATTGTAAAAAGAACAGTGAAATAGTAAAAACAGTTCAAACAGACTAAAGTGCAGACGTGTCTGTGCGACGTGACCATCCGAGAGAGACAGTCCAGGGGGGGTGGGGGGCACTCAGCAGGGCCGGTTCAGAGCCGCTATAGCTCTGGGAATGAAGCTGTTCCTGAGTCTGGAGGTTCGGGCGTAGAAGGCCTTGTAACGTCTGCCGGAGGGAAGTAGTTCGAACAGTCCATTACAAGGGTGTGAGGAGTCTTTATAGATGCTGACGGCCTTCCTGAGGCACCGTGTGTGGTAGATGCCCTCCAAGGCTGGTAGCTGTGTCCCGATAATCTTCTGGGCTCTGTGGACGACGCGCTGAAGAGCTCTCCTCTCCGCATCCGTGCAGCTGAGATACCACACAGAGATGCCATACGTTAATATGCTCTCTGTGGTGCAGCGGTAGAAGGTTGTCAGCAGCTGTTGGGGCCGACCAGTCTTTTTTAATGTCCGCAGGAAGAACAGTCGTTGCTGTGCCTTCTTGACCAGCGCAGCGGTGTTGGTGGACCATGTGAGGTCTTCTGAAATGTGAGCGCCCAGAAACTTAAAGCTGGACACTCTCTCCAATAATGCTGCAGTTAATTTTTTTTACTAGCAGCAGCATAACTGGCCCTATACACAATACTCATAGATAACATATAACACACAAAAAAATCAATAAATGTATAACTCCAGTGCAAAATAACCCGAAGTCCTTCGTGCAACTGAGGACAATCCATAATTCATAAGTTTAGTTAGTATTTTGCAGTGTTCATGAGCCCGATGCTTGTTGGGATAAAGCTGTTCTTGAACCTGGTGGTCACGGTTTTCAAACTCCAATACCTTCTTCCTAATGGTAGGAGTGAGTTGAAAGTGAGGCAAGGGTGGTGTGGGTCTTTGATGATGCTGGCTGCCCTTTTAAGACAGCACCTTTATAAATACCTTTGATGGTGGGGAGGTCAGTACCGTGATGGGCTGGGGGGGGGGGGGGGGGTGTCCCCGTAGATGGAGATTGGGGTGTATTCTCCATTATGTGACCTCCTGAAGTCAATAATCAGCTCCTTGGTCTTGGAGGTGTTTAGTGACAAGTTGTTACGTGCGCACCAGTCCGCCAGGTTCTGCACCTCCACTCTGTATTTTGTTTCCTCACCGTTGGTGATTTTAACCTTACAATTCCTTAGTTCTATCCATCTTTGGGATGTGAGAGGAAACCTAAAGGAATCCACGTGGTCACAGGAAGAATGTGCAAACTCCACTCAAACAGCACCCAAATTCAGGCTTAAACCTGAGTCTCTGGTGCTGTGAGGCATCAGGTCTATCTGCTGTGCTGCCCTGGAAAGCCCATCAACACCTCCACTTCCTTAGGAGATTGGGAAGATTAGGTAAATCCATGAATACTCTGTTGAACATCTACAGGTGTACGGTAGAGAGTATATTGACTGGTTGCATCGCAGCCTGGTTCAACAACTTGAACGTCCACAAACAAAAGAGATAACAACCCTGGACACCCCCCTCCCCCCCCCCCCCCCCCCAGCCCATCACGGTACTGACCTCCCCACCATCAAAGGTATTTATAAAGGTGCTGTCTTAAAAGGGCAGCCAGCATCATCAAAGTCCCACACCACCCGCCTCACTTTCAACTCACTCCTACCATTAGGAAGAAGTTATTGGAGTTTGAAAACCGTGACCACCAGGTTCAAGAACAGCTTTATCCCAACAAGCATCGAGCTCATGAACACTGCAAAATACTAACTAAACTTATGAATGATGGATTGTCCTCAGTTGCACGAAGGACTTTGGGTTATTTTGCACTGGAGTTATACATTTATTGATTTTTTTGTGTGTTATATGTTATCTATGAGTATTGTGTATAGGGCCAGTTATGCTGCTGCTAGTAAAAAAAAATAACTGCAGCATTATTGGTACATATGACAATTAAACACTCTTGACTGGTGACTCGTATGTAGTTTCATTCTAATTATTTTCACCCTCACCCTTTTGTCCTTACTTTCAGGTCAGCGTCTCAGATTTGCTTGACTATGAGCTCCACAGCCTTGTTTTGCACAGTTGCCCTGAATATCATTATCACTTTTAATTCCTCATTATCCTGATTGTGAGTGTATAATTCCTGTGGTCAGTGGGTTTTTACTGCCTGGTGAAGTCCACTGCAGAGTGTATGGACTTATACACATGAGGAGCTCAAACAAGTGTGTAGTTTATTTAAGGACTCCTCGCAGATTTTATTTGGAATGGCATATAAAAGATTATTACAGCCCAGAGAACCCAGAGACTTCATAAAACACAATTCCATGGAGCAACACTCTTAAAGAGATGGACTACACGTCTTCCCACCCTGCCCCCTGTAAAGACTCCATCCCCTACTCCCAATTCCTCCGCCTACGCCGCATCTGTTCCCAGGATGAGACATTCCATACTAGGGCATCGGAAATGTCCTCGTTCTTCAGGGAACGGGGATTCCCCTCCGCCACCATAGATGAGGCTCACACCAGGGTCTCATCCATACCCCGTAACACTGCTCTCTCTCCCCATCCCCGCACTCACAACAAGGGCAGAGTCCCTCTGGTCCTCACCTTTCACCCCACCAGCCGGCAAATACAACACATAATCCTCCGCCATTTCCGCCACCTCCAACGTGACCCCACCACTCGCCACATCTTCCCATCTCCCCCCATGTCTGCCTTCCGCAAAGACCGCTCCCTCCGCAACTCCCTCGTCAATTCTTCCCTTCCCTCCCGCACCACCCCCTCCCCGGGCACTTTCCGTTGCAACCGCAAGAAATGCAACACCTGTCCCTTCACCTCCCCCCTCGACTCCATTCAAGGTCCCAAGCAGTCGTTCCAGGTGCGACAAAGGTTCACCTGTATCTCCTCCAACCTCATCTACTGCATCCGCTGCTCTAGATGTCAGCTGATTTACATCGGGGAGACCAAGCGTAGGTTGGGCGATCGTTTCGCCGAACACCTCCGCTCAGTCCGCAATAACCTACCTGAACTCCCGGTGGCTCAGCACTTAACTCCCCCTCCCATTCCCAATCCGACCTCTCTGTCCTGGGTCTCCTCCATTGCCAGAGTGAGCAACAGCGGAAATTGGAGGAACAGCACCTCATATTCCGTCTGGGGACCTTGCGTCCGTATGGCATTAACATTGAATTCTCCCAATTTTGCTAGCCCTTGCTGTCTCCTCCCCTTCCTTAACCCTCTAGCTGTCTCCTCCCACCCTCCCATCCGCCCGCCCTCGGGCTCCTCCTCCTCCTCCCCTTTTCCTTCTTTCTCCCCCCCCCCCACCCCCCATCAGTCTGAAGAAGGGTTTCGGCCCGAAACGTCGCCTATTTCCTTCGCTCCATAGATGCTGCTGCACCCGCTGAGTTTCCCCAGCAATTTTGTGTACCTTCGAGTTATTCCAGCATCTGCAGTTCCCTTTTGAACACTCTTAAAGTAATTATGTTTGCTCATAACCAGGATAAATAAACCACAATTTTCAATGGTCGTTACTTTTACTGGTGGGCAATTTCCTCTGTTATTTCAACATAAACAGGATAAACAGAAAGGCTTTGCTACAAAAGTAAGTATGATTGTAGAAGCCCAGAAAGAAACTTCATTCGCGTTCTTAGAAAATTTGTATTATACAATTGCTGGAGAAAATCTTTTCTTTAATGTTTGAAACATCCAACACATAATGACAGAGGGCACCTTCTCATTTTAATATCTTTAAAGTACCGTAACCAGAGGCAATCCTCTTGCTAATATGTGCATTTCTCAGAATCTTTTGAGCAAAACACTGAAATTGTTTTTAAAAATCAACAAAGTTTCACGTGAGAGTACCTTGAATATGTCTAAATATTGTCTGGAATTATTATGTATGTAATTGAGAATAACAAAGAAATTTAAATATTTATGTAAAATATTTATGTAAAAATTATCCAGTTTTGAATATTTGAATGCAAGCAGCAGAATTACAAACAATAACAATAATGTTTATTCTTTCTGATGATTTCATGAGATCTGTGATTATACAGCAGAAATGTTTGAACCAGCTGCTACCATATTTGATTACCCATTGGCAATTTTTTAACCATACTTCATAGCTCATATCATTAAGGAACCAAAATGAACATTGGCGGCTTATCTGTTGATGCATGGAAGAATAAATACATAATTATACAGCAATGTATATTTTAATCTCATCATACTGTAGTTATTAGATTCTCTTAGAGCTGCATATTCATTGAGCATGGCCAATGGAATCATCAAACATCAACAAATAACACATTTGTTTTTATAAAATCCAGCAATATTTTTTGATGTTCCATTTTATATGCAGAAATGTGTTCATGTCAGATTATTACAATGATTTCATGATTTTTGGGGACATAAAAATATTGCAGTTGCTGGAATCAGGAGCAAAAATCCAAGCTGCTGGGGAAACTCAGTGGTTCAAGCAGCATATGTGGAGGCTAAGGGATGGTCAACATTTTGGGTTGAGACCCTATATCAGGACTGAAAATGTAGAGGGAAGGTACCCTGCATAAGGAAATGTAGCAGGAAGAACAGAGAGGGTGGGGTGAGACAAGGGCTGTTGAGTGCAAGATGATGGTCAGACGAAGACAGGTGGGGAAGGTGATGAGGAAGTTTCAAGATTTATCCTAGTGGGTAAAAACATAAGGAAAAATATAAGCAATGGGCATGTGGAGCGGGGATGGTGATGGGGGGGGGGGGGGGCATGGAGTCAGAGGCTAGCGGGTGATGGGGGGAACCAGGTGAGATTGGCAAATGGAGCTGGATGGGGGAGGAGGGGGTGCATTAGTGATCTTCCAGCCTCTGTCTCTGCCGTCCACATTCCCTCTCACCACCTGGTTCCATCTGGTCAATTTTGTTTCCTAATTTGTTTCCACCTATCACCCATCAGCCTCCTTCTCTAAATTCCCCCTACCCCGGCTCAGCTCAGTTCAGCTCCAGCTGCTCTTCATAAGATTTATACCTCTGACAAATTTCCAATGAGTTCATGACTAAAATATGTAATGTTTCAACGAGTATGTCCAAATTTTATGACAACTTTGGCCCTAATAAATGGAAATTGAATATGAACCATTTTACCTCCTTTGCTCGTTCTTTTTCTCTGTCACTTGTTTCATCCATTGTTTGATATGTCTGTATTGATAGCATTCTGTTTGATTATAAAAAGATTACTGAAGAAGTTTGATTTAAACAACTATTGTATCGGTTTTATACAACACATTTGTAACATACTCAAACAAACTAACTTTGCAAAAAAAGCTCACTTTCAGTTAAGGGCCTGTCCCACTATGGCGACCTTATTTGTGAGTTTAGGAGAGTTTGCGCTCGTCACAAGCTCGCAGCATGGTCGACATATGCTCGTAGGTGGTCACTGGTAAGTCTCCTTCATGACCGTGTGAATTTCAGACAGCGTTCCCCCGCTTTCCCTGGCCTCCGCCTTTGTGTTTGTGTTCCCCCGCTTTCCCTGGCGATGTGTTTGTGTTTAGCGCTGATGGTCGATCCAGCTCGTGATTTTTCAGGCGAGTGCCCCCGAGCTTGAAGGTCGCAGACAGTTTGCTGAAAAGTCGCATAAGTGGGACAGGCCCTTTACTACTCAGAGTACAGAAACAAACAAGAGCTAAATTATCCAGTAATGGAATTTGGATAATTTACAATACACTCCATATTTTAAAAGTGGGATTAATTGTTCTCTCTCAAGTCGTGTATTAAATGCCATTGCGAAATACAAAGGCATTAATGATTTTGTGAATCTTGTAAAGTGTAGCCATTTATATAGGTACAGGAGATTGTCAAACCTCTAATATTGGAAAATATATACTGATATAAGAGATTAAACATAATTAACTTTCTCTGAATTTTGTGTATAATATAATACCATACAATTTATTATTAAACTGTAAACAAACCAAGCAACGATACAAAACATGGTATGTTTTAATTTTATTTGCTAAAGCCACTTACAGCTAGCAGGTATGTGTTCAATAACTCGATTTGGTGCATGTACCCTGGGGGCTTTCTTCTGGATAAAATAAATTGAAACACATTTGATTTAATTGTTAATATCAATTTCTTAGTAAAAGTGTAGATCGATGACCTTTAGTCCAAATATTAATCAATACTGCCAAAATTCTAATACCTAATACCTTTGAATTACAATTGTTGACAAGCGACTGTAGGATTCCATTATGAATCCTATGCTGGCAATCTGTCCCATACATTTGTCATCATTTTACGAAAAGCCTTTTCACTTGCATTTTGTGTTTACTTGTGTTCTTCGTTACCTGTAAATACCACTACTCTGTATCAATTCAACACAAAGCGGTTGAGTTGGTTGGATTCAATTTGTTCAGAATTTCTGATTTTATTTTATCATATCATAGATGATTGAAAGATGGGCAATTTAGAAAGAAAGGCTTTGCATACATAGGTTATCAGACTGTTCGGATTGTTTACATTTGCAATATTATTGTCACTTTCAGAGTGTGGAATAGTTGATGTGGGAATTCTGAGATCTTATCCTGAATGGGATTGTAAGAGAAAATAAATTGCACAACAGAACTTTTCACTCAAAACCTTCAAAGGATCATGAAACGCAGCATCATTGAGGTAGGCTGAATTCACAGCACTGGCACTAGAACGTATAACATAGTACAGTGTATCACAGGAAAATGCTCTTCAGCTTACTATGTCTGTGCTGAACGTGATGCCAAGATAAGCTAATCTCATCTGCATGCACATGATGTATATACCTCCATCCCATGTATATCCATGGGCCTATCTAAAAGCCGCTTAAACATTACTCTAATATCAACTTTCAAAAGGATAGCTGCAGCTATCCTTACTTCCAGAATGTAGAAAATCAAACTATTTTGTGTGGGGTGTTCAGCAAACTCAGTGCATCAGAAGTCTTTAGACTGTGCAGTGCTCTCTGAAGTCAACAATAATTCTGATGATCCCGTGCGTGCAATTATTATTAACTGTTCTCGTTATTGCACTCAGCCATGAGTTCAAGCGAACATGTTCAGCTTGCATGTATTAGTTGGAATAAACACATTTGTCAATGTACTAATAGGCAGGCTTAGAACACAACGGTATGATGATTGAATTCTCCAAATTTAGGTAACTACTTAACCCCTCCCATCTTCCCCCATATACCCCACCTTCTTCTGTCCCCCTCCCATGTGACCCACCTGGACTCACACCTATTTCTCCCCTGCCCCCCTCTCCTATTCATGTACCTGTCCAAATGTATTTTATATGTTATGATAGTACCTACCTCACTACCTCCTCTGCAATTCATTCCATGTACTCACCACAATTTATGTGAAAACTCTGCCCCTCAGGCTCCTATTGAACCTTCCCACTCTCATCTTAAACCTGTCCTCTGGTTCCTGATTCCCCAACTCTGGATAAAAGGCTCTGTGCATTTACCCTTTCTATTCCCCTCATGGATTTTATACACCTCTGTAAACTCACAGCTCATCCTCCTGCGCTCCAAGGAATAAAGTCCTAGCCTGCTCAACCTCTCCCTCAAGCGCAAGCCCTCCCTCCAGTCCTGGCAACATCCTTGGGAATCACAGTGGTGCAGCAGTAGAGTTGTTACTTTACAGTGCTGGGTTCGTTGCTCACTGTAGGTGCTGTCTGTATGGAGTTTGTACGTTCTGCCTGTGAATGTTTTCTCCGGGTGCTCTGGTTTTCTCCCACACTCCAACTACAGGTATGTACCGGTTTGTAGGTTAATTGGCTTCAGTAAAATAGTAAATTGTCCCGAGTGTGTTGGACAGAGCTAGTGTCAGTGGTGATCGCTGGTCGGCGCGGAATCGGTGTGTTGAAGGGCCTGGTTCCGCTCTGTTTCTCTAAAGTCCAAAGTCTAAATCTTCTCTGCATCCTTTCCAGCTTAACAACATCAACTGATACAAAAGTTATCTGGTCAACTGTCTGATCATTTGGTTATCATTATTCACAATCTTCGTTCATTTCCAGTTATGGAACCGATACTGTCTACACCTGTAAAATCTACAAATCGAAAGCATAATTGTGTCTTCGTGTTTTTAGTGTTCTGCAAATGAAAGGTGAAAAATATACTTCCTTTAAACACTAGTGACTTAAGTAAACTTTGCTAACCACTTGAATTTCAAATATTACAGGGAAGGGAAATTATAACCATATAACCATATAACCATATAACAATTACAGCACAGAAACAGGCCATCTCGACCCTTCTAGTCCGTGCCGAACACGTATTCTCCCCTAGTCCCATACACCTGCGTTCAGACCATAACCCTCCATTCCTCTCCCGTCCATATAACTATCCAATTTATTTTTAAATGATAAAAACGAATCTGCCTCCACCACCTTCACTGGGAGCTCATTCCACACAGCCACCACTCTCTGAGTAAAGAAGTTCCCCCTCATGTTACCCCTAAACTTCTGTCCCTTAATTCTCAAGTCATGTCATTATGGGAGCAAGAACATTATAAGTCTTGCAAAATACAGAGCAATACTGCATGAGTGACAGGAGATAGACACAAAATGCCGGAGTAACTCAATGGGTCAGACAATCTCTCTGGAGAAAAGCGATTGGTGATGTTTTGGGTTGAGACCTTTCTTTATACCTGAAACATCACCTATTCCTTTTCTCGGGAGATGCTGCCTGACCCGTGAATTACTCCAGAATTTTGTTTCTATCTTTGGTGTAAACCAGCATCTGCAGTTCCTTAATACACATGACTGACAGGAAGACTGCCAGTTGCACAAACTGTGTGTGCATGTCTTCCAAAGATCAGTATCCACATGAATGTGACAAAGTCAAGGAGAACATTGTGAAAGCTAATGCAGACAAACAATTTAAATTCAGATCAATGCCAATGCAGAATCAGGGATCTATTTCTTGTGAACTGCTTGTGGTTATCATAAGCAACTCCATCTGACGTGCAGCCATTTGAAGTTACTGCCACAAAAGATTTCATGATTATATCACTACATAATTTTCACAAGATCCCATGAAATGTGCCATTATTGAAAATGCTCAGAACATTACCCAGATCAGTGAATCCAAACGAGGTGATCTGAAGGCTGTCGAAGAATCCAACTCCCAGTGCCCTTGCAGCACGAAAACATTGAGTGTTTCATGTTCAATGAGTGGAAAGTGCCTTTTTATCTGAGGGTTTTTTTTTCAAAGTTTTTGCATTTGAATTGGATTTCAGCCTTTGTTTATTTCCTGAATTTAAGAATGTTGCAGTCACCGAATGATAATTGTGCCTGAACTTTTATAGTGCTGGTAGTCACCTTAATAGTTTCTTAGTCTGTTTACCCCATATTCAGCTTTATTTTTCTGAAGAAGGGTCCCAACCCAAAACGCTACCTATCCCTGTCCTCCAGAGATGGTCTCTGACCCGTTGAGTTACTCCAATAATGTGTTCTAGGCAAGATTCTAGTATCTGCTGTTCCTCGTGTCTTGCCTTTATCCATTCTTTCATGGACTGCCAGTTCTAAATTTGTCTTAACTGCTCACTGATATGAGCTCGCAAGGCACCCCTTGTGGAATCACATATATTCTGGATCTGTAAGGACAATAAACAGCAGCAATGTGCAGATAGAGCACCTCCAGCAACTTGGGTTCAATCTTTTCTTCCAGTGCTGTCTGTGTGGTGTTTGCAGACTCTCTCTGTGATTGTAAGGATGGTTGTTTCCTCATACACCCTACAATAAGATGTATTGGGTAATTGGCCACCGTAAATTTACTCTTGTTTATAGGCGCGTGGAAGAATATGTGGGGAATTAATTAGGCTGTTGTGAGAATGAAATAAAATTAGATGGATGCTTGATGGTAGGTATGTTTTGGATGGATAAAGGGCCTGTTTCTATGCTGTGTGACTCTTTGACACTTGGTTTACATGTTTTTCTGCAAGATATAGTGTGCGGGGAATTATAACAACTGATTTGTATTATGTGATATGACTCTTGAAGCGTTGTTATTTAAGATTTAAGATTTGAAAGAATGTCCTGTTTATAGCTTCTTTTATGTCTTATGCTTGCAAAAAATATAGTCCATCGATGCTGGACTGGTGATTAAGGTTGGGATGTTGCTACTTAGTTGCAGGAAAGGGATGTGGTATGAGGGAAATAAAGCACAGGGTTCTCTTTGCAGAACCTTTATGATGAAAGGTGCAGGATTCCTAGTACACATCAGCAAACTGGAAAGGAAGATGCGGAGTTGGCCATTCATATGTGGATCAAGTATTACTAAAGACAAACAATTTAGTTGAGTGCCTTTGAGATGACACCGGTTGCATGTCATTTTAATCCACCTGGCTACCCTCAAGACAATCTGCCTGTCCATTGCTACGTAGTGGCTAATTGCAAATTTAAAGAACAACATCTTTTATCTCAATATCACTGCGGTATGGTGGCGCAGTGGTAGAGTTACTGCCTTACAATGCCAGAAACCCTGGATCAATCCTGACTACGGGTGCTGTCTGTATGGAGTTTGTACATTCTCCCTGTGACCGCGTGACTCCATAGCTTCAGATAAGGAGAAGACAAGACTCAGCAAGGAAAAGGAGATTACGATCGACTTCAGGAAACACAGGGGTACACATTGATGGCGCCGAAGTAAAGCTTCAAGTTCTTAGGAGTAAATATCACTAGCAGCTTTTATCACAACATGTTTGGGAACAGCTCCATCCAAGACGCAAGATATTGCAGAGTTGTGGATGTAGCCTAGACCATCACATAAACCAAACTCCCTTCTATTGACTCTATCTACACTTGGCTCTGCTTCGGCAAGGCCACCAGCATAATCAAGGACTAATCTCTACCCAGTCACTCCCTCTCCTCTCGCATCAGGCAATTGGTACCGAAGTGTGAAGATGCATATCCTCCAGATTCAGGGGCAGTTTCTACCCAGTTGTTATCAGGAAACTGAACCATCCTCTCACCAACTTGAGAGAGGACCTGGCCTACAATCTACCTCATTGGAGACCCTTGAACTATCTTTTATTGGACGTTACTAATATTTATATTGTACTAAACATTATAACCTTATTGTTACATAGAGAGATATCAGTTGGAGTGGGTGTCCTTAGTGGAGCTATGAATGTGAATCCAAAAAAAGTAAGTAACAAGGATGAAAAATTAGGAAGGGGATCATATTAATCTGTCAAAAGGCCTTAGTTATCCAAGTAAAAAGGAAATATGATGAGATCATGAATTCAGTGAACGTTAAGCATGATGTAATAAAGTTTTATTGTCTGCATCTGTCTAGGGAAAGTGGTGAAAATAATTCCAAATTGAGAGTTGTGTTTATTGTTCTTGTAAGTACCACAGGATTTTTGCAGTCTGTTGGGAGGGCGGATGTGGCATTGATTTAAGGTCTTGTTAGAAAGACAGTACATCCAACAGTATGACTGCCCTAAAGTGGCTGCCTCAACTACGTATTCCAGTCTTTTGAGTGAAACTTGAAGTATGACCTTCTGGTTTGGAGAACAGCATACTATCCCAGAGCCACAAGTGACAAAGCACCAAATACGCTGCACACAAATTGTTAAATCATTCATCTTAAGCAGCAATTTTCTGATGCTTGCTACTGTCGCTAAACCAGAAATGATAAATCCTGTCTTAAATAGTTTTCTTTTTGAGCATTTCCACAGTCTTTTTTTTGAAGAATGGAGTGAAATTCAAAGAGGATCTTAGACTTGCACACAATTTCAAACAAATTAATTGATTTCCTGCCAACAACAGCCGGAGGCTTTTGGCCTCCAGTTCCTCTCCCCCTCACACGGCATCTGAATTCAAAGGGCAGATTTGAACTCTGCAAGTCGAAGTGAGATGGTATCGCAATCAGCTGCTGGGAGACTGCTAACAATCTCTCAACCAGCCATCAATTGTTGTTTTCACAGGGTGGATAACTCAGCACATTATAACCATATAACAATTACAGCACGGAAACAGGCCATCTCGGCCCTACAAGTCCGTGCCGAACAACTTTTTTCCCTTAGTCCCACCTGCCTGCCTGCACATTGCCTGCACATTGAAACTTGTTTATGCAATGTCGATGGAATGAGATTGAACCTGATCTTGTGTGAAACTGCATGCATTTCTCCAAATGTACGGCAGTGGGTTCAGGATTTTCATGCAAGTGGAAGCAGAAATCTTAAACTTGCTGACAGGTTCATTCAGATTCAAGTTAGATTATTGTCATGCGTACCAGGGAACAATTAAATTCATTTTTCACATGAAGCTTGCAGAATAAACTGCATGCATATAGTAATGACAAACACAACAAAAATATGATACTAAACAGTAGAATGGTGCAAGATTATAGTGCAATCTGATGTACAATACCAAAATAACTGAATGAGGTGGCGTCAAGAGTAAGGGTACATGACAGCCCAGAGTGGGTGTGATAGAGCTGATCAATTTGGGAATCTGATAGCAGTGGGGAAGAAGCTGTTCTTAAGTCTGGACATCTGGGCTTTTAACTTCCTGTATCTTCTTCCAGAAGGTAGAAGAGAGATTAGGGATTGACTAGGATCACAGTCATCCTTGATACTTCCAGTCTTCCTAATGACATGCACCATGAAATGGAATGGGTGGAAGGAATTGACAAGCCTGTAATAGACTGGGCTGAGTTCACCACTCTCTATAAGATCACGTGGTCACGCCCTTGGTAAAGAAATCTTGTCTTGATGACATAAAAGTCTAGGATATTGTCCTGACACCATTACACAAGGTTCTTGATCACTTTTCTGCTCTTTATCTCATCGTTGTTGTTAATCCAACTGACTATAGCCGTATCATTGGTGGTATCATTATAATGAATTCTCCAAAACTTTGGAATTACTTTAGAATCTCTTCTTTAAACAATACTTGTATCATTATCTTCCATACATTTGCCTTTAATCAATAATCACTCTGTCCTAACAAGTCCCCCCAGAATGCTTGACAATCTTCAAAGCGTTCCCTGCTCCCCCCCCTTTGTACTTTCTCCTGCATGGATTTTCTCCGGAGCTTCACCAGTCATGGCCTTTAACTTATCCTAGTTTGAATTGCTGCTTTATTCCAGAGTCAAGAGTATTTAATTGTCATATGCAAGGAAACAGAATAATGAAATTCTTACTTGCAGCGGATAACAGGCCTCTAAACACAGTACTCATTGATAATGTAATAAACAAAAAAAAATAAATACATTTAAAATAAAACAATATTGGTGCAACCAAGTCAGTTAGTAATTCATTGTTTGCAGAGTTTAGGAACGTGAAGTTTGTTGAGAAGAAGATGTTCTTGAACATGGAGGTCTCAGTTTTCAGACACCTATAACTTCATCTCGATGGCAGGATGGAATTATCTAGAAGTATCTATTACTCTCATGATTTTATACACTCCATAAGATCACTACTCAGCCTCCTGCACCATAAGGAATAAATTCCTAGCCTGCCAAGCCTTTCCCTGTAACCCGGGCCCTTCAGTCCCTGCAACATGACGCTACATAGGATGACAAATTTACATTTGGGTTTTAGGGGATCTGGCAGCTACTGAGGGTGATGGTAATGGAGGAGGTGGATGGGACATGGGTAATACTTTTTTGAGTGGATTGCTGTTTTTGGAGGGTGGAGAATAGAGACAGTCATGACATTAGAGTAATCCAGAGAAGTGACGTCCAAATCATGAGTGACCAATGTAAGATAACAACCAGAACAGGGCAGTTTATTTTACTACAATACCAGGTTAATGGAATTTTTTTGGGGAAATGTGTTAATTGTTATTTACACGTGGCATGAGGGACAGCAAGAGGAAGGAAAATAATATGTGCCAGGGAAAATCCAAATAAAAGGAAAATATTACATTATATATATATATATATATAATGTAATATTTATATATAATGTAATATTTTCCTTTTATTTGGATTTTCCCTGGCACATATTATTTTCCTTCCTCTTGCTGTCCCTCATGCCACGTGTAAATAACAAATAACAATATCTATATTACTAAATCTCTGATCTTGACCGCTTTTGGCCCACTGTGCTGCGATTTCCGAGAGAACGCCACCACCTACGGCCGTCATTTTTGGCCACCTCGCTCACAGCCCCCCTCCGCCATATGAGTGCGGAGGATTTGTTCCGTCGATAAAAAATGAGAGAAATATTAATGTTTTTACAAAATTCCCCATTCTCTCTGCTGCCCCCGCTGGCGGCAGGGGGAGGGACTATAAAACCAGGAAGTGTCGTGCCTCTCTCAGTCTCTGCCAGACCAGGAAGTGAGAAGGTCACGGCTCTCAGAGCTGCGAATAACACTGAACGCACGTCTATTCCATGGTGAGTCCCCTCGATGCGGCTGTAAAGTGGCTGCAGCCCTTTTAAACAAGTTTATGTTCACAAAATGAATTTTGGTTGTCGGGTGTCTGCGGCCCAATTGTTTGCCTCGCCTTTTTTTTAACAAACTTGTGTTCACAAAATGAATTTTGGTTGTCAGGTGGCTGCTGCCCAATTTTTTGCCTCGCCATTTTTGAACAAGTTTGTGTTCACAAGATGAATTTTGGTTGTAGGGTGTCTGCGGCCCAGTTGTATGCCTCGCTTTTTTTAAACACGTTTGTGTTCACAAGATGAATTTTGGTTGTCGGGTGTCTGCGGCCCAATTGTTTGCCTCGCCTATTTTAACATGTTTGTGTTCACAAGATGAATTTTGGTTGTCGGGCGTCTGCGGCCCAATTGTTTCCCTCGCTTTTTTTAACAAGTTTGTGTTCACAAAATGAATTTTGGTTGTCGGGTGTCTGCAGCCCAATTGTTTGCCTCTACGTTTTGACAAGTTTGTGTTCACAAAATGAATTTTGGTTGTCGGATGGCTGAAGTCCAATTGTTTGCCTTGGCTTGGCTTTTAAAATCGTTGCAACAGTTGGATGCCTGCCCAAGCATTCATATGGCCCACAATGTCTATACTAGCCCTCTGGAAACCAGTACCTTCAGACCGCAACACCCATGATAGTGCAAAAGACAGCCCCCCCCACTAGCGAGCAGTATTGGAATTGGTGGAGAGGTGGAATATTGCGTTGGTGACCGGGCCTCCCGTGTGATGCTGGGACCCAACGGGTCCCACTTAGTCTAGTATATTACTAAAAGTCTGATCTTGACCACATCCTGTTGTTCTGTATATTGATTTTAGAAAAAATGCTGCTACTTACGGCTGTAATTTTTGGCCACCTTACTCAGAGTCCCCTTCCACTGTGCAGGACAAGAGGATTTTTTTCCCATCAATGAAAAATAAAAGATTTATTAGTGTTTAAAAAATGTTGAGATTCTCTCTCCTGAAGGCCATACCCCTTTCGGAGGGACTATAAAACCCGGAAGTGTTGAGTGCCTCAGTCAGTCTCTTCAAGATGGGAGAAGCGAGAGGGTCACGTCTCACAGTCTGAGCTGTGAATAACACCGAACACATGTCTACTAAACTGTGAGCGTGGTTTTACTGACCTTAAGTGCCCTTAATGTGGTTTGAAAATAAAAATGTGGTTGGTTTGAAGTTAAGCACTGCAAATGGCTGTTGGTGGTGGTCGGTTTGAAGTGAAGCACTGCAAATGGCTGTTGGTGGTGGTCAGTTTGAAGTGAAGCACTGCAAATGGCGGTTGGTGGTGGAAACTTGACAACTTCCTGTTTGCACTGTATATAGATTTTAGATAAAAAACGCTACAACTTACGGCTGTGATTTTTGGCCATCTTACTCGTTTTCCCTCCGCTCATCAGGTGCAGAGGATTAATAATAAAAGAATGAAAAATAAAAGTGTTATTTGTGTTTAAAAAAGGTTGAGAATCTCTCTCCTGTCAATCGCTCCATTAAGGCCACGCCCCTTCCGTTGGTAGGGGAGAGGGATTATAAAATAGCTATCAATAGCTTATCACAAGTTATTGATATTTAAAGTTTAAAAAAAGCCCAGTTTGAAAATAATAACTAGGGTGTGGAGGGGGTGTGTGGGGGGGTTAGTGTGTGTGGGCATTAGTATGTGTGTGAGGGGGGGGTCATGTCACAACGGCAACCCATCAGCCGCACCTGCTCAGTTGAGGGCTATGGGTGAGTGGTGGAATATTGCGATCGGGGACCAGTCCTCCCGTGTGATGCCGCATACCCCCCTCCCCCCCACCCACCCCCCGCATTGTGGATGGGGCCCAATGGGTCCCACTTGGTCTAGTACATATTAAAAATTGCAGCACTTCATAATTCAAATCTTGAAATAACTTTTGCACATTTTGTGCTTTTAAATCAAGGAAGTTATGTTCATTACCATTGCTTCAGAGATACAGGAATACAGAGATACAATGCGGAAAAAAAGCCTTTCGCCCCACCAGGTCCACACCGATCATTGATCAACCCGTACACTACTAACACTATGGGCAATTTACAATTTACAGAAACCAAATTACCTACACACCTTGATTGAACTACTACTTCCTGTATCTTTAACATGAATCGAATATATGCCACACATAAGCTTAGATTCAAAGGAAGAGTAAGATACATGTTCGGGCGGTATGGTGGCGCCGGAGTTACAGTTGCTGCTTGACAGTGCCAGAGACCCAGGTTCAATCCTAACTACGGGTGCTGTCTGTCTGGAGTTTGTACTTTCTCCTGCATGGGTTTTCTCCGGAGCTTCAGTTTCCTCCCACACTCCAAAGATGTAGGTTAATTGACTTGGCAAATTGGTAATTCCAGTTGGTTCTAATGTGTGTAGGATAGTGTTTGTGTACAAGGATTGGTGGTCGGCACAGACTCAGTGGACAGAAGGGCCCGTTTCCACGCTGCATCTCTAAATTAAACTAAACTAAACCAAACCTTTTACTCTTAAATAATCATATTGGGTAGTACTTCACAGTAATATCATGTTCTGTTTTCAAATTTTACGACTGTTCCTATATTCTGCCTTGCAATAGGTTTTGTTGAGACCATGACAGAGAAGAAAGGCTTATTCAGCCAAGAACATATGTGAAATGGAAGGATGAGTATTGCTTGTAATATAAATAACGTAAAACTTTTCCTTTTACTGCTATTTGTCAGCTAGGAAATAAAATCTCATACCTTTCCAATTAACAATAGTTATTAACACTTTATTTGTTCAGTCATGCTCTTTGGCACATATTTTGAAAGTTTTGTTTAAGTTGTACTGCCTGTAAGTATGAGAGTTCCTATTGAAATTTCTTCGACTGATGAGGCTCTCACCAGGGTCTCTTCTATATCCCGTAGCTCCGCACTCACTCCCCACCGCCCCCCCCACCCCCCACTCATAACAAGGATATAGTACCCCTTGTTCTCACCTTCCACCCTACCAGCCGTCACAAACAACAGATAATCCTCCGACATTTTCACCTTCTCTAACGGGATCCCACCACTGGCCAAATCATCCCATCTCCTCCCCTTTTAGCTTTCCGCAGAGACTGCTCCCTCCATAACTCCCTGGTCAATTTCTCCCTTCCCACCCAAACCACCCCCTCCCCTGGTACTTTCCCTTGTAACCGCAGGAAATGCTACACTTGTCGTTTTATCTCCCCCTGCGACTCCATGCAAGGACCCAAGCAGTCTTTCCAGGCAAGGCAGAGGGTCACCTGCACCTCCTCCAACCTCATCTATTGCATCTGCTGCTCTAGGTGTCAACTGCTCTACATCGGTGAGACCAAGCGTAGGATTGGCGGTCGCTTCGCCCAACACCTCCGCACAATTTGCATTAACCAACCCAATCTCCCGGTGGCTCAGCACTTTAACTCCCCCTCCTATTCCGTATCTGACCTTTCTGTCCTGGGTGTCCTCCATGGCCAGAGTGAGTCCTACCACAAATTGGAGGAGCAGCACCTCATAATTCGCTTGGGTAATTTACACTCCAGCGGTATGAAAATTGACTTCTCCAATTTCAGGTAGTCCTTGCTTTCTCCCTCCGTCCCCTCCCCTTCCCAGCTCTCCCACAGCCTACTGTCTCCACCTCTTCCTTTCTTCTTCCTGCTCCCGCCCCCCCCCCCCCCCCCACCCGCACATCAGTCTGAAAAAGGTGACCCGAAACGTCACCTTCGCTCTATAGATGCTGCCTCACCCGCTGAGTTTCTCCAGCATTTGTGTTTACCATTGAAATTGCCAATCGCTTTCTTGGCAGCCGTTCACATCAGTCTGGATTTCCCTCTCATAACCTCGCCAGAGGTAAATGCATTCAGCTACTTTAGAAGATATTCCTCACTATGGGTGGTTCATTAGGATAATTTAATGATGAGTATTCTGAAAGCCTTTGGCCAGAAACTCATTCATTATGGAAAAAGTTGAAAATCCAGTCAGGCAGCTAAGTGGTGGACAGATTGCTGTGAGAGAGGTTTCTTTGTTCCCTGCCTACTGCAAAAGCTGTTTGAACACATGATTGGAGCCTTAGCTCTCCAAGCAGTCAAACGTCTGATGAAATGGAACAACTCCATCTGCTTCCGCATAATGCTTTAAAATTAATTGCGTTGGATAATATTCTGATTTGCTGATGGACTTATTTGCTTATTTATCCCTTTTTTGGTCTGTATTTCCCCATCATCACCTATCCATACGCCACTCTACTCCACACTGATCAAATGCAAAACATGTCAAGTGACAACCCCCTTCTTTAAAAGCTGGGTCACATTGCCAGAATTTTGGTGAACATGGTCCAAACGCAGACTCTAATACTTAATAACATAAGTTGTTGTTTAATATTGTGCTCATATTTATTAATTGCCCTTCGCTAATGACAATATCGATACTTTCCAGCAATATTTCTGCATTTCCTCATGCCAATATCAAATATGCAGTAGTTTCTACATTCTTCACATCTTTAAACCTTTATGCGTGATTTGCATCATAGAGGTTGTTAGTGGTGTGCCAGTTAAAGTTATAATATATTACAAATTTGTATTTAGTCTTTTTGTAAGCGCCATATTTAATTTGTTGATCACTTTGTCCATTTGTTATATTACAGCACTTTTGCAATCACACGACAGTTAATGATGCAGGAAATCTGCCGATAGTAGAAAATAACTAAAATCTCAGAAAATTAGGAATGTTGGCTCTGCTTACAATTGAGGGCCTACCTTATTTTTCAACATACCAGGGGAGGCACAGTGGCGCAGCGGTAGAGTTGCTGCCTTATGCCCCTGTCCCATTTAGGAAACCTGAACGGTAGGTTTCCGTTCAGGTTTCCTAAGTGGGACAGGGGCATTACAGTGCCAGAAATGTCTGTGGGACAGGGGCATTACAGTGCTGTCTGTACGGAGTTTGTATGTTCTCCCCATGACCATGTCAGTTTTCTCCAGGAGCATTGGTTTCCCCACACATTCCAAAGATGTACAAGTTTGTAGGTTAATTGGCTTTTTGTAAAAATTATAAATTGTTCATAGTGTCCTAGTGAACAGGAATTGTTGGTGCTTTCAAGAGAGAGCTAGATAGGGCTCTTAAAATAGCGGAGTCAGGGGATAATGGGAAGAAGGCAGGAACGGGGTACTGATTGGGGATGATCAGCCATGATCACATTGAATGGCGGTGCTGCCTCGAAGGGCCAAATGGCCTACTCCTGCACCTATTGTCTATTGTCTATTGTCTATTGGTGGGCTGAAGGGCCTGTTTCTGTGCTGTATCTCTAAACTAAACTAAACTAAAATACCAACTTTTTCAAGATCTTCGAAGTAGATATGGGTTGGGGAAAAGAGAATGTTTCTACGATAGCATCAGCTTTAGTATGAAATCGATCAAACATTATGTCTCAATGGAATAAAGTGACATCAGCAGACAACGGTAATCAAAACTGAACAATACACAATGTGTCACATCAATCAGCTGGACTGACAGTTCGGCAGCAGGTTGAATGTGTAGGTCAAGGAATCAGGCTCTATCTGAAACATCCCCATACAAGAAGTTGAGAATTGTTTTCATTGCCGTGAATAGTGGAGCACAATTATTTACATCAATTACTGCTGCTTCAGTCACTAAATGTTTAAATAATGTACAATTTGTCATCTGAAAGTGAAAGTGAAGCAGTTTGCTCTTCAAACCTGAAACAAGTCTTTGTTTTCTAATTGTGATTTCAACAAAGAAAAATATATTTAAAAAAACGGTATTAGGTTCTTAGCTATCTCATACAGACAAATGTCACTTCCTCCTTTAAAATGCTTCATATCCATTCTTTGCGATACATTACTCTGACATCTCCCAATATTCAGTGGAATGGAACGACAATGTAAAATGTCTACTCCTTATCTTTCAAGGCAATGCTTCTGTTTAAACTCACATTGCACAAAGGCCGATTTACCACATGTGTGTTTAAATGATTTGTTCACAGTTTGGCTTAGCTTTCATTACAAATATTCACACATCATTATCTTTCTTTAATTGGGCTTGTGATTTCCCAAAAGGAATTACATTTTGTATACACCCAAACACAAGTCATAGAAATTAGAAAGCAATCAAGTACATACCCAGGCTGTCAGCATAGGGTTTCCTGTTGATCTGATGTGATCTGTTGGCCCGCTTTCTGTTGGGGCAAAAATAGATGCAAATTATCTCAAAGAGCACTGAAGAGCAGCTGATCTGCTGAGTAAATCTGCCATTGAAAATGCTGTTTAGTTTAGTTTATTGTCACGTGTACCAAGGTACAGTGAAAAGCTTTTTTATTGCTTGCTATCCAGTCGGCGAGAAGATGTTTACAATCGAGTCATCGATTGTATCCTGTACAGGATAACGGGATTAATGTTTAGTGCAAGATAATGTCCAGGAAAGACCTGCAGGCTTGTAGGTTAATTGGCTTCTGTAAATTGCCCCTAGTGTGTAGGATACATGGTAAATGGTAGGGAATTGAAGAATGTAGGTGAACAGAGGGATCTGGGAATAACTGTGCACAGTTCCATGAAAGTGGAATCTCATGTAGATAGGGTGGTAAAGAAAGCTTTTGGCGTGCTGGCCTTTATAAATCAGAGCATTGAGTATAGAAGTTGGGATGTAATGTTAAAATTGTACAAGGCATTGGTGAGGCCAATTCTGGAGTATGGTGTACAATTTTGGTCGCCTAATTATAGGAAGGATGTCAACAAAATAGAGAGAGTACAGAGGAGATTTACTAGAATGTTGCCTGGGTTTCAGCAACTAAGTTACAGAGAAAGGTTGAACAAGTTAGGGCTTTATTCTTTGGAGCGCAGAAGGTTAAGGGGGGACTTGATAGAGGTTTTTAAAATGATGAGAGGGATAGACAGAGTTGACGTGGAAAAGCTTTTCCCACTGAGAGTAGGGAAGATTCAAACAAGGGGACATGACTTGAGAATTAAGGGACTGAAGTTTAGGGGTAACATGAGGGGGAACTTCTTTACTCAGAGAGTGGTAGCTGTGTGGAATGAGCTTCCAGTGAAGGTGGTGGAGGCAGGTTCGTTTTTATCGTTTAAAAATAAATTGGATAGTTATATGGATGGGAAAGGAATGGAGGGTTATGGTCTGAGCGCAGGTATATGGGACTAGGGGAGATTATGTGTTCGGCACGGACTAGAGGGGTCGAGATGGCCTGTTTCCGTGCTGTAATTGTTATATGGTTATATGGTTATATGGTTATATGATAGAACTAGTATAAGAGTGATCATTATAGCTGAGTCTCACGTTGCGAGTTGACACAAAGGTACCCCGAGTTAAAACTCGTCGTAATAACGTACGATTAACGTACAGAACTTGTGGACGCAATTTAGAGACTCGTGGCGCTAACGGCAGGTACTCGTGAAATGTGTCAACTCTTGTAAAAAATCAAACATGTTTAAAATTTTCCATGAGTCAATTTTACTCTTGTGGTTAAGAAGTGAAACATTTTAACTCGTTGTAATAACGTAGTGGCCCGTGCGTTTACCTTAGTGTATCGTGATTCTACCGTGGGAACTCTTTAACTCAGCGGGCAGGCAGCAGCAGATTGTCGCTCCCTTCAGTTTCTCCACTCATTTGTTGGCCCTATCTGTCACCACCCCCACCTACACCCCTCTGCTTCCCGGCCATGTGTGTGACCCCTTCCCTCCCCTCTCCAGCTCCCCAGGCCCACCAGGTCCACCAGGCCCACTGCAAGCACGGAGAACCCAGAGACCCACAGCCAACAGCAACTCCAGCCCAGCCCCGCTCCAATTCCAGAGGAACCCACACCCCGATGGGCTGCTACCGCTGTGGGTCTCTGGGTTCTCCATGCTTGCAGTGGGCCTGGTGGGCCCGGGGGTCGGTGTCCCATTGGTCCTGACGTCTCCGGCCACCCCCCTGGACAGGAACTGAGACTGGGAACTGTACCGCCCTTGCCCCCTCCCTCTGCAACTGCAAACAACCCCACTTTCCTGCTCACCTAACCCAGCCCCCCCCCCCACCTTTCCCTCCCAACTACAGTCCCGTCCCGACCCCCTGGGAAACTGAAGGGAGCGACTGCTCCGGGGCGACTGCTGGCATCGCCGACGTGAAGACAGTGCAAAGCCCCCGCGCCGGTGCAATGGGCGGGGAGCTGGAGAGGGGAGGGAAGGGGTCACACACATGGCCGGGAAGCAGAGGGGTGTAGGTGGGGGTGGTGACAGATAGGGCCAACAATGAGTGGAGAAAGACAGAAACACCGACGTGCAAAGGAGACCTACAACAGTGCATGATCTCTCTCGCGTTATGGCAGGTGATTGTCGCCTGCCCGCTGTTCCTGACGCTAAAGCCTTGGGATCGTTGCCCTTCGTGTTGGCGTGGAGGAGGGTATTGTGCTGTTTGATCGCCCCTGCTATCCCAGGGACAGGGAGACACAGTGGCTTTTGAGACTGGTGGGCAATCACTTCCACAGTGTCTGCCCACACAGTCAGTACACCTCTCCTACACTTGTCTCCCGCACTAAGATCATCCCGCAGAGTATGATCCCAGCCTAACCCAAGAGCCATGTCACCCCAGACAGATTAATGACGCCACCCCCCCCAACCTCTCTTCACCTCAACTCACGCCTGGGCACCAAAGCAGCTCAGGTGGCGAACCCTGTTCTCCGTCTCACAACAATCTGATGTGCACATCCGTCCACATTCAAAGATTTAATCTCCCGTCTCCCCGCAGTGTGTAGACATGGCAGTAAATTCAATTAAAACATATCAAACCTGTGTGTTTCAAACAAATCATAAGTATAACTGCTCTGGCACTGGATGGTGCGCATTTTCCCTTTGTAGGTCACATCAATAGATGCGGCCGCGCTGAATTCTATCTTTAAAACAAAGCCACAGGATGGAGAGGTCTTCTTTAACACGGTTGCTTATTAAAACATAACACTGTTGCTTATTAAAACAAACCTTCAATCAGGATTGGCTCAAGAGTAATTCGGGAGACGAACTTGGAACATCGCAGAAATGACAAGTAAACGGCAAACTTGTCATACCCGGGGAACTCGGTTAAACTCTTGATCATACACTTGCAATCTCGTACACAACCACGAGTCTTTCACTCGGGGTACCTCTTGTGTCAACTCGCAACGTGAGACTCAGCTTTAAGTTGGCACAGACTCGGTGGGTTGAAGGGCCTGTTTCCACTCTGTATCTCTAAATTAAACACAACTATAGAGCATACAAAGACTTGGCAGTTCGTGTTCCCATTTTGAGCCAAGGCATTTGGTTTGTTTTGAGGGAATAGGAGCAGTATTTCCACAGTATTTATGATTTAGTACATTGTTAACAGTTTACTTTAGCCAACATACAAACCTGTTCAAGAATTGATAGAGCAAGCATGATATATAAGGATATATAAGGATGTTAATCTGCAAGAATATCATTAGCACTCCTTTTGAAGAGCAGAGAATCACTGAATACGTCAGGATTTCTGCATTTAACTGCATGTGAAAGCTTTTGAAATAGCTGTCAGTTGCATTCTGTCATGATATCAAGTAAATTACTGGCAGTTTTGCTGTCATCACAACCACAAATTCTGAGTTATTGTAATTTTCATACACCAACAAATTAAACAAAAGAACAGTACATACTGTCATGAATCAGTAAGATTTCCAACAAAGATAAAGAAAATCACAATATCTTTTGTAATCTTATAATGGTGAGCTCCTCTATCATCATAATTTGACATGCATTTGAAATATAGAACGGCCCTCTTATTTTGAGCGCCGTCTGTATCCAAAGACGGCCTTGAGTTCGCCACTGTTGAATATTAGGGGTGAATCAAGTAACATTTCATCCAAGTAATATTACTTAATCACATTGAACTTCATTGTGTCATGGACATCATTTTGAGCTATCTAATACCATTTTTATTTTAAATGGTTGGGTGCAAAATTGGATAATTGCAGTGTGAGCTAATCCTGAATGTTTTTATTCCCCCTTACTTCCCATTCTTTCAATAGGAGGGACATCAGGATACAGGCGACTCCACAGTTATGGGTGGGTTGTGTTCCTAAAAAAAGGTCCATATCTTGATTTTCCTTGCAAAGCCACTTCATCATTAGACCCGCTTAAATATGAGCTGCGAGAAAAACAAATGTTGTGTTTATTTACTTTGGTCACATAAATTTCACTGTGTACTTTGATTCAATTGCTGCAAAGGAATTGCAAACAGTGTTAATAATGTTGCAAAGTTTTTTTTAACTGCGGTTTGAGTATTGGCTGAAGTGTGAAGCCTTGTTTGAATTGTTTACATTAGCCAGAAGAATGTTGCGTTATTTGATTTAATGACTTACTTCCAGAAGCTTCTGTAGAAACATTGTTTGGGACTTTGTAATGGGGTTGGGGGACTGTCAATAATACCTTAATGTAATTAATATGTGTGATTGGCTTGTAAGGGGCGCCACCCCTATGTAGTTCGGCTCCACATGGTTCGTTGACCCATAAAGGGTAACCCCCACTTGGATCATAGTCGATCTTCTGGAAGGATGCTTGGGACTGCATGACCTTTTGGTAGTATCTGCTTGCATGAGGCTGAAGGGCTTGGCCAGGCAGAGACAAGGATTGAACATGCGGTGGTTTAGGTATCATATAGGGGATTCGTTGTTTGTTCAAAAAATAAAATGTAGTTGGTCCAGTGCTTGACTCAGTGTTTTACTGAATTAGACTAAGGGGGGTAAGCTTTAGGAGCATATTTACACCGCCATCACAGGAATTAACCTTGTTAACCTCTGCTGCACTCCCTCAATAGCAAGAATGTCCTTCCTCAAATTTGGAGACCAAAACTGTACACAATACTCCAGGTGTGGTCTCTCTAGGGCCCTGTCAACCGCAGAAGGACCTCTTTGCTCCTATACTCAACTCCTCTTGTTATGAAGGCCAACATGCCATTTGCTTTCTTCACTAACTGCTGTACCTGCATGCTTACTTTCAGTGACTGATGAACAAGAACCCCCCAGATCCCGTTGTACTTCCCCTTTTCCTTGACACCATTTAGATAATAATCTGCCTCCTGTTTTTGCTACCAAAGTGGATAACTTCACATTTATCCACATTATACTGCATGCACCATGCATCTGCCCACTCACCCAACCTGTCCAAGTCACCCTGCATCCTCATAGCATCCTCCTCACAGTTCACACTGCCACCCAGCTGTGTGTCATCTGCAAATTTGCTAATGTTACTTTTAATCCCTTCATCTAAATCATTCATATATATTGTAAATAGCTGCGGTCCCAGCACCGAGCCTTGCGGTGCCCCACTAGTCACTGCCTGCCATTCTGAAAGGGACCCGTTAATCCCTACTCTTTGTTTCCTGTGTGCCAACCAATTTCCCATCCATGTCAGCACCCTACCTCCAATATCATGTGCTCTAATTTTGCCCACTAATCTCCCATGTGGGACCTTATCAAATGCTTTCTGAAAGTCCAGGTACACTACATCCACTGGCTCTCCCTTGTCCATTTTCTTGGTTACATCCTCAAAAAATTCCAGAAGATTAGTCAAGCATGATTTCCCCTTCATAATTCCATGCTGACTCGGACCGATCCTGCTACTGCTATCCAATTCAGGCTGATATACTCATTCCCTGAGATCTTGTTGTTAACAGGTCCCTCAACAACCCCAGTAGAATGCTTGCTAACTCTTTTCTCCCAAACATATGTTTCAAATCCATCCACATTCAGCTGTTTATTTTGGGTTGCATTTATTTCGTGCATCAGCTCCACCTACATCAACCGACTCCAACTGGTCCAGAACGCAGCCGCCCGACTCATCACCCACACCAAATCCTGGCATCATATCACTCCAGTCCTCAAACAACTTCACTGGCTTCCCATCTCCCACCGGATCACCTACAAAATCCTGATCCTCACCTACAAAGCCCTCCACCATCTGGCCCCCCCATATCTCACTGACCTCCTCTCCCCCTACCAACCCTCACGGTCCCTCAGATCCACATCAGCCGGTCTCCTCTCCATCCACAAGTCCAACCTCCGCAGTTTTGGGGACAGAGCCTTCTCCAGGGCAGCTCCCAGGCTCTGGAACTCCCTACCCCAACTGATCCGCAATTCCGTGTCCCTCACCATCTTCCAGTCCCGCCTCAAGACCCATCTCTTCACCTCTGCCTATCCTTAGCCCCACGTCCCCCTCCCTTTTCATCTGTGCATTAATTGCCTCATATTGTGTTTTGAATTGTATTCTGTCTTTACTTTGTGTACTAGTCATGTCTCTACTATTTATTTCATTCCCCTTACATGTTTTTCCTCTACCTGCTAAATTTTTGTAAGGTGTCCTTGAGACTCTTGAAAGGCGCCCATAAATAAAATTTATTATTATTATTATTATTTACATATGTTAACATTTTTGACATTGTCAGCTGCTCTTTACATTTGATGGTGTTTAGTTTAGAGATACAGGCTCTTCGACCCACCGAGTCCATCTCAATCACCATTACACTAGTTATATGTCGTTCCACTTTTCGCACTAGGTGCGATTTACAGAAGCCAATTAACCAACAAACCTGCACATCTTTGGAACGTGGAAGGAAACCGGAGCTCCTGGAGTAAACCCATGCAATCACACGAACATACAAACTCCGCACAGAGAGCACTCGTGGTCAGAATCAAACCCTGGTCTCCTGCACTGTGAGGCAGCAGCTCTACTTCTGCACCACTGTGTACCTAATATTAACTTACAAATGTAAATTAAAACCAAGCCATTGGAGGAATTAAGGCTCGGATAATTATGGAGGTACAGGTATGGATTTGAAGGAAGGAGTGGATGAAAAGCCTGGTTGGAAATGTTTCCTGGGCATAATGTAGTTGATTACTGTAAGACTTCTGAAATGTTCCTTTAGCCTTGACTAGCCTATTGACATGTGACTCTGCGAGGCAAGGGAGAGCATATCAAATACTGAACCAGCAGACATAAGAGTTATGGATCCAAAGCACAATGCACAGTTGCCAGGGAAGATTTGGGAGGGATAAACAGGAAAGCAGACTATTATCTAAATGGTGGCCGACTAGGAAAAGGGGAGATGCAGCGAGACCTGGGTGTCATGGTACACCAGTCATTGAAAGTGGGCATGCAGGTGCAGCAGGCAGTGAAGAAAGCGAATGGTATGTTAGCTTTCATAGCAAAAGGATTTGAGTATAGGAGCAGGGAGGTTCTACTGCAGTTGTACAGGGTCTTGGTGAGACCACACCTGGAGTATTGCGTACAGTTTTGGTCTCCAAATCTGAGGAAGGACATTATTGCCATAGAGGGAGTGCAGAGAAGGTTCACCAGACTGATTCCTGGGATGTCAGGACTGTCTTATGAAGAAAGACTGGATAGACTTGGTTTATACTCTCTAGAATTTAGGAGATTGAGAGGGGATCTTATAGAAACTTACAAAATTCTTAAGGGGTTGGACAGGCTAGATGCAGGAAGATTGCTCCGGTGAAGAGAAATTGTCAATCAGTAGATTGAACCAGATTGGGAAGACAATATGTGAAGGAAGGAACTGCAGATGCATGTTTATGCCGAAGATAGATACAAAATACTGGAATGATTCAGCGGGTCAGGCAGAATCACTGGAGAAAAGGAATAGTTGACATTTTTGGTCGAGACCCTTCTTCAGACTGAGCTGACTTCCTTTTCTCCAGAGATGCTGCCTGGCCCACTGAGTTGTTCCAGCATTTTATGTCTATCTTTGGGAAGAGAACATTTTCATTGGCATATACAGTGATCAAAGGGTACAATGGTAGTGAGGGAAGGGGCTGAGGGGACAGCAATTGAGTTAAGGTGGAATTAGAATATCATAGAAAGTTTCTAGTTATGAAGCGGGAAGCAGGTAAATCTGGAATTAACTTTAAATTGCTTTCAAAAATTTTACCTAATCTGACAACCCAACTGTACTTCAGGGTTAAAACTTCCCTCTGAGAATTGCACTCAGCACCATGCACATTACATTCCTGTTTCTTCAGATGGGATTTTTTTAATGACACACCTAAACATTGCCTCGAATCCCAGTAACGTATGAAACAGTGTCAGTCTTTCATAATCAAAGATTCCTTGGAAATTTATTCACGCCCTTGAAAAGTAGTTTAAGTCAGTCAGTCCACTTCTAGCCTTCACTCATCGGTGACACTCTCAAACAGCACCATCTCACTAATAACCTGCTAACCAATGGCAAGGTAGAATTTTGCCAGGACTCCTCAGCTCCAGACTTCCACACAACCTTTTCCTTACAAGGAGAAAAATGGCGTATTCTATTTGCAGTGTCTTAGATCTTATTTTCCCTATGCATTCATTTTTTACTATCCCGGCATCACTGGCAATGTCTGTATTTTTTGCTGATCTCCACTGCGTGTGGCAAAATCTCAGTAACATGCAGATATGGACATGAGTTAAGAAGAGATTGGATAGACTAAGTGATTTCATTGGGGTAAAAAAGGCTGAATGGAAATTTATAAAGATTTATTAAATTATGAGGGTCAGTAGTACACCAAATATAGTTGTAGTACATTAGTAGTGGAGAGGTAACATTTATGTTGTTAAGTTGGATATCACAAGGAGGAGGTCAGAGAGAACAAAAGAGAAGCTGATGGATGGCAAGAAAGATGAAATAATAAAAGGAATACAACAAGAAAAGTGAAATGCATTTGGCTGTACTTGCACAATGAAAAGCATTGGACAACAGATTTTGAGATTATATAAATGTCTCCTGTTGTGGTCTTGAAGAAGTCTGATGAATATAAGATCATGGCCACCATCGGCGTGGCAGTCTCTGACACTGTGACTGTCGCTCGACTGGGTGGCTGTGCTGTGTCTGAAGCAAGTAAACACAATTCAAAAATATGTCCTTCCTGAAGTGCAACCAACTCACACTTTGTTTCATACTAACATTATTCCCTGAAGTCAGTCCGGTGGCGCAGCGGTAGAGTTGCTGCCTTACAGCGCTTGCAGCGCCGGAAACCCATGTTCGATCCTGACTATGGGTACTGTCTGTACGGAGTTTGTACGTTCTCCCCGTGACCTGCGTGGGTTTTCTCTTTGGTTTCCTCCCACATTCCAAAGATGTACAGGTTTGTAGGTTAATTGACTTGGTAAATGTATAAATTGTCCATAGTTTGTTAATGTGCGGGGATCACTGGTCAGCGCGGACCCGGTGAGCCAAAAGCCCTGTTTCCATGCTGTATCTCTAAATTAAATGAAAATAAAAAAGTCCCCTGGTCTGAGCCAATAACATTCTAAGAGGCACCCATTCTACTCCTCTCTACAAAAGCTTGTCCCTTTCATTATTCCCTCAGATCCTTTTCTCTGTCATTCTGCTTGCAAGAGGAATGGCTACTAAAGCATTGAAAGCTTGAAGTCAAAGTTCTGAAGCATCACTTTGTTAATAGTAGCATCTTAAAGTAATATGAGAAATCTGTAAACACTTGCACAATCTTTGCAACTGCCAGTGAAAGTAAATTTGACCTTCAGGCAGTGAACAATTGATTTAGAGAATGATGGCATGTCCTCTCTGCTGCTAAACACATATTCTGGTACGTGAAGATAGACACAAAAAGCTGGAGTAACTCAGTGGATCAGACAACATCTCTGAAAGTTTGCTATGTTAAGGTGCAATATGGCAATAGGATTGTCAAATCGACATTGTAGGCTGCTTGATTTCATAACCCTACATTTTCCAGCTATTGTTAATTGTCTGTTTGAATAATATGGCAGAATGTGCCATCGCTGTGCAAACCAATTTAAAGCAATATTGGAATAGACTACATGTAGTCAAGAGTCAAGAGAGTTTATTGTCATGTGTCCCAGATAGGACTATGAAATTCTTGCTTGCTGCGGCACAACAGAATATTGTAAGCATAAATACAGAACAGTTCAGTTCAATTCAATATACACATAAATAAACAGATAAAGTGCAATAGGCTGTTACAGTTCAGTCTGTTTGTTGGTGAGTTTAATAGCCTGATGGCTGTGGGGAAGAAGCTGTTCCTGAACCTGGATGTACCAGTTTTCAGGATCCAGTACCTTCTACCCGATGGTAGCAGAGAGATTAGTGCGTGGCCAGGATGGTGTGGGTCCTTGATGATGTTGGCAGCCTTTTTAAGGCAGTGACTGCGATAGATCCCTTCAATGGTGGGGAGGTCAGAGCCGATGATGGACTGGGCAGTGGTCACAACTTTCTGCATTCTTTTCCACTCCTGGACGCTCAAGTTGCCGAACCAAGCCACGATGCAACCAGTCAGCATGCTCTCTACTGTGCACCTGTAGAAGTTCGAGAGAGTCCTCTTTGACATACTGACTCTCCGTAATCTTCTCAGGAGAAAGAGGCGCTGATGTGCTTTCTTTATAATTACATCAGTGTGCTGGGACCAGGAGAGATCTTCGGAAATGTGCACGCCCAGGAATTTGAAGTTATTGAGCCTTTCCACCATCGTCCCGTTGATATAAACAGGATTGAGGGTCCCTATCCTACCCCTTTCCAAAATCCACAATCAGTTCCTTAGTTTTGCTGGTGTTGAGAGCCAGGGTATTGTGCTGGTACCATTTGGTCAATCGGTCAATCTCACTTCTATACTCTGACTCGTCCCCATCCGTGATTCGTTCCATCAGTGATTCGTCGGCGAACTTGATGATGGAGTTCACACTATGTCCGGCTACGCAGTCATGAGTATAGAGTGAGTAAAGCAGTGGGCTGAGCACGCAACCTTGAGGTGCTCCCGTGCTGACTGTTATCGAGGACACATTCCCACCAATACGTACAGACTGTGGTATGTGGATGTCAAGGATCCAATTGCAGAGGGATGCGCAGGGACCCAGATCTAAGAGCTTGGTAACCAGCTTGGAGGGGATGATTGTATTAAATGCCGAGCTGTAGTCAATGAATATATATATATGAGTATTTGAGAATATACATACAGTATGAGCCTGGCATATGTGTTTTTGTTATCCAAGTGATCCAGAGCGAAGTGGAGAGCCAGAGAGATCGCATGTTATGGCAGTAAGCTACTGCAGTGGGTCGAGGTTCTTGTCAAGGTAAGAGTTGATATGCGCCATAATCAACCTCTCAAAGCACTTCATCACCACCGATGTTAGTGCCACTGGTCGATAGTCATTGAGGCACGTCACCTTGCTCTTCTTGGGCACTGGTATTATTGATGCCCTTTTAAAGCAGGTGGGAACGTCAGACCTCAGAAGTGAGAGGTTGAAAATGTCCGTAATAACTCCAGCCAGTTGGTCCGCACAGGTTTTTAGAACACGACCGGGTATGCCATAAAGGACACCACAGACCCAAATTTTTTCAACATCTTTTCAAACCCACATTGACAATAGCAGAAATTGCCAAGGGAGGAAAAGCGAGGGGAAAATAATGCTACTGCAGATTTCCCGTCTAACTTCTTGAATATTATCCTCTTATCATAACAATCTGTAACCAAAAACATAGGTATAAGCTTCCCTCTGTTACTCTGGAGCATCACATAACATGTTTCATCAACTCAGTTAACTGAAAGTAATCAATCCCTATATTATTGTACACAAGCTTCTTCATTGTCATTAATAAAAAAAAGATTTGGAATAAATGAGAACTTGTTAGTCTTCTCATATGAAAACAATAGGCTTTGTTGCAATCTTTAGGCAGTGTGCCAGAGAACACAAAGGACAGAAGATTCTAATGTTTGAAGTTATTTATTAATGAGACCGGACCTAATTTTAGTATCAGTGTACTTTTTCATTAGTTGACAGATTGTTGAAGAAGTTGTCATTGAACTGTGTTGATAACTCTGCTATCTATCTCTGCATGTTTGCAAAATATAGAATCATATAATCATAGACATTATCCCATGAAGGGAGGTCATTTGGCCCATAATGTTTATGGTTGCAGATGTAGAATTATGCACGTTAATCCATCTTCCCAGCTCTCACCCTGTAGCTTTAAAGGTTTTAGTGCTGCAAGTGTTCATCCAATGCACATACACCTATTGCTTTGATGAATTTAATACCGATCACATTGTTAAAAATCCACTTGTCACTGATTAGATACAAAAGTGGCAAATGGACAAGCACTTACTTCAAGTTTGAAGAATGGTCTCAATCCAAAACATCTCCCAATCATTCTCTCCACAGATGCTGCCTGTCCTGCTGAGTTATCCACAAAATCCACAATCCTGACTGTCCTGGCAGACCCATTGTTTCTGCCCATTTGTGTCCTACCGAACTTATTTCCACATACCTCGACTCCATCCTATCCCCCCTGGTTAAATCCCTCCCTACCTATGTTCAAGACACCTCACATGCCCTTTGTCTACTCCAGGACTTCCATTTTCTAGGCCCCCATTCCCTCATCTTCACCATGGATGTCCAGTCACTACACCTCCATCCCCCACCAAGATGGCCTCAAAGCCCTCCGTTTCTTCCTCGACTGCAGAACCTATACCCATCTACTGATATTCTCCTCCGCTTAGCGGAGCTGGTCCTTACCCTTAATAACTTTTCCTGTGACTCCTCCCATTTCCTCCAAATACAAGGCATAGCTATGGGCATGCTCATGGGCCCTAGCTATGCCTGTCTCTTTGTAGAGTACTTCGAACAATCCTTGTTCGATGCCTACCGTGGCCCTATTCCCGAACTCTACCTCCACTACATCGATGACTGCATTGGTGCTACCTCCTGCACCCACACACAACTCACTGACTTCATCCATTTCGCCACTAATTTCCATCCGGCACTCAAATACACCTGGACCATTTCCGACATTCCCTATCATTTCTTGACCTCACTCTCTCCATCGCAGGTGATAGACTACTGACCGACATCCACTATAAACCCACTGACTCCCATGGCTATCTGGACTACTTATTCCCACCCTGCTTCCTGCAAGGACACCATCCCCTCTTCCCAATTCCTCCGTCTACACCGCATCTGCACCCAGGATGAGGTGTTCCACACCAGGGCATCGGAGATGTCCTCATTCTTCAGGTAACGGGGGTTCCCCTCTTCTACTATAGATGAGGCTCTCACCAGGGTCTCTTCTATACCCCGTGACTCTGCTCTCATTCCCCATCCCCCCATCGTAACAAGGGCAGAATCCCCCTTGTCCTCACCTTCCATCCTACCAGCCGTCACATGCAAAAAATAATCCTCCAACATTTTCACCACCTCCAACGTGATCCCACCACTTGCCACATCTTCCCATCTCCTCCCCTGCCTGCTTTCCGCAAAGATCGCTCCCTCCGTAATTCCCTGGTCAATTCGTCCCTTCCCACCCACACCACGCTTCTCCGGGCACGTTCCCTTGCAACTGCAGGAAATGCTACACTTGTCACTTTACCTCCCCCCTTGACTCCATTCAAGGATGCAAGCAGTCTTTCCAGGTGTGGCAGAGGTTCACCTGCACCTCCTCCAACCTCATCTATTGCATCCGCTGCTCTAGATATCAGCTGCTCTACATCGGTGAGACCAAGCGTAGGCTTGGCGATCGCTTTGCCGAACACCTCTGCTCGGTTCGCAATAACCAACCTGATCTCCCGGTGGCTCAGCACTTCAAATCCCCCTCCTATTCTGAATCTGACCTTTCTGACCTGGGCCTCCTACATGGCCAGAGTGAGGACCACCGTAAATTGGAGGAGCAGCACTCCATATTTCGCTTAGGTAGTTTGCGGTAAGAACATTGACTTCTCTAATTTCAGGTAGTCCCTACTTTCTCCTCCTCTTCTCAGCTCTCCCTCAGCCCACTAGCTCCACCTCTTCCTTTCTTCTTCCCGCCCACCCCCCCTCACCTCCCCCCCCCCCCCACATCAGTCTGAAGAAGGGTTTCGACCCGAAACGTTGCCTATATCCTTCGCTCCATAGATGCTGCCTCACCTGCCGAATTTCTCCAGCATTTGTGTCCACCTAATATATTATTATTGCCTGGTTTGATGTTGAAGTTATAGTTCAGTTTATTCTTAAGCATTATGATTAGAATATATGAAACTGAACATGAGCTAAATTGTTTATATTACATAGTTTTGTAAGTCGTAAATACCGAATGATTCATGGATAAATAATTACTGGAGAAAGATCATACCATATGCTTCCAAGTAAAGCGGTACACAAAGCATTAGTGTTCCCAATTTCACAAATACGTGTGGTATTAAACAAAGCAGTGGATCCAATTGTTCACTGAATGCAGAATGTTGCCTAGACAACAGATGAGGAACAAAACTCATAGTTGATCTTTTTAGAAGAGCTTTCTGAAGGTAGACATCATAAGCTTTGTAGAAGGAAAACTAATAAGAGTATTTTTATATCGGACGTGCTGCAGTATCTGGGGAAAAAGACACCCACTCAATCTAAAATGCATTATTTTAAACAATTTAATTGTAGTTAGCGATTAGAAAGGTGCTACGATACATCTGCTTGAAGAGTGGAAGTTATATATTTAAAAGTGACTTGTTCTGATATGAATATTAAATTTTTCCCTATGGTAATTTTTATTTGAGCTCTTGTTAATGGTCTAACTTCCATTATTGCTGCAAATAGATTTATTCCTCTAAAAGCAGTTTGGAAGAAACTTACTTTTGACAAGAATCCATTCCCACTGAGGACCAGATTAATCGTGATCGTAGATGTACTGAGATAAATGTTCTCATCAGGCTAGTTGTCAAGTTATCTTGTGTGAGGGATTAATATTTGCATATCATTCTTCGTTAAATGCTATGAGATGAGCTGCACTGTGTGGACAAGGCTCAGGTCATCATGATTAGTAAGGGGGTCAAAGGTTACAGGGAGTAGGCAAGAGGATGGGGTTGAAAGGGAAATATAGATCAGCCATGATCAAATAGCCTAAAGGCAGGTTCTCACGTTGCGAGTTGAGACAAGAGGTACCCCGAGTGAAAGACTCGTGGTTGTGTACGAGATGGCAAGTGTATGATCAAGAGTTTAACCGAGTTCCCACGGGTATGACAAGTTTGCCGTTTACTTGTCATTTCTGCGAAGTTCCAAGTTCGTCTCCCGAGTTACTCTTGAGCCAATCCTGATTGAAGGTTTGTTTTAATAAGCAACAGTGTTATGTTTTAATAAGCAACAGTGTTAAAGAAGACCTCTCCATCCTGTGGCTTTGTTTTAAAGATATAATTCAGAGCGGCCGCATCTATTTACAAAGGGAAAATGTGCACCATCCAGTGCCAGAGCAGTTATACTTATGATTTGTTTGAAACACACAGGTTTGATATGTTTTAATTGAATTTACTGCCATGTCTACACACTGCGGGGAGACGGGAGATTAAATCTTTGAATGTGGATGGATGTGCACATCAGATTGTTGTGAGACGGAGCTCAGGGTTCGCCTCCCGAGTTGCTTCGGTGCCCAGGCGTGAGTTGAGATGGAGAGAGGTTGGGGGGGGGGGCGTCATTAATCTGTCTGGGGTGACATGGCTCTTGGGTTAGGCTGGGATCATTCTCTGCGGGATGATCTTAGTGCGGGAGACAAGTGTAGGAGAGGTGTACTGACTGTGTGGGCAGAACTTTGGAAGTGATTGCCCACCAGTCTCAAAAGCCGTGGTGTCTCCCCGTCCCTGGGATAGTAGGGGGCGATCAAACAGCACAATACCCCCCTCCCCCTCCACGCCAACACGAAGGGCAATGATCCCAAGGCTTTAGCGTCAGAAACAGCGGGCAGGGCAACAATCACCTGCCATTTACGCGAGAGAGATCATGCACTGTTTGTAGGTCTCCTTTGCACGGCGGTGTTTCTGTCTTTCTTCACTCATGTTTGGCCCTATCTGTCACCACCCCCCACCTACACCCCTCTGCGTTCCCGGCCATGTGTGTGCCCTTCCCCTCCCCCTCCAGCTCCCCGCCCATTGCACCGGGGCGGGGGCTTTGCACTGTCTTCACTCGGCGATGCCAGCAGTCAGTGCCAGTCGCACCGGGGCAGTCGCTCCTTCAGTTTCCCAGGGGTCGGGACGGACGGAGTTGGGAGGGAAGGGGGGGGCTGGAGTTGCTACAGGCTGTGGGTCTCGGGGTAGAGGGAGGGGCAGTGCTGCATTGGCGTCCTGGTGGGCCTGGGGGTCGGTGTCCTGTTGGTCCTGACGTCTCCGGCCACCCCCCTGGACAGGAGCTGAGACTGGGAACTGTACCGCCCTTGCCCCCTCCCTCTGCAACTGCAAACAACCCCACTCTCCTGCTCACCTAACCCCCCCCCCCCCCCCCCCCACCACCACCATCTTTCCCTCCCAACTCCAGCCCCGTCCCGACCCCCTGGGAAACTGAAGGGAGCGACTTCCCCGGGGCGACTGGCATCAACCTGTTGGCATCGCCGACGTGAAGACAGTGCAAAGCCCCCGTGCCGGTGCAATGGGCGGGGAGCTGGAGAGGGGAGGGAAGGGGTCACTCACATGGCATGGAAGCTGAGGGGTGTAGGTGGGGGTGATGACAGATAGGGCCAACAATGAGTGGAGAAAAACAGAAACACCGACGTGCAAAGGAGACCTACAACAGTGCATGATCTCTCTCGCGTTATGGCAGGTGATTGTCGCTGGGAAACTGAAGGGATCCACAATCAGCTGCTGCCTGCCCGCTGAGTTAAAGAGTTCCCACGGTAGACTCACGATACACTAAGGTAAACGCACGGGCCACTACGTTATTACAACAAGTTAAAATGTTTCAATTCTTAACCACAGGAGTAAAATTGACTCGTGCAAAATTTCAAACATGTTTGATTTTTTGCAAGAGTCAACAAATTACACGAGTACCTGCCGTTAGCGCCACAAATCTCTAAGTTGCGTCCACGAGTTCCGTACGTTAATCGTACATTATTACCACGAGTTTTAACTCGGGTTACCTCTTGTGTCAACTCGCAACGTGAGAATCAGCTATTATTCTGCTCCTATGTCTTATGGGGATGGGCCAGAGGTCCCAGATTAATGGTAGCCAGGATGAAAAAGTATGTGAGCATTATCCTTCATGATTTCTTTTAAGGGTTATGATTGAATTGAAAGATAAGGTTGCTTTTACAGGCAGAAGATTATACCTGGCAGAGTTCGTAGCAAAGATGCTGCAAGTTTTACTGCCTGTGTTATATTTGCAGAATTTTGTGAATCAAAAGACCAGACCTACAGGGGAATTAAAATTTATGAAGCTCGGGCAGGAAAAGTCGACGTAACCAGATCAGATCGTATTAATTTGTAGATACACGCAAAATGCTGGAGTAACTCAGCGGGACAGGCAGCATCTCTGGAGAGAAGGAATGGATGACGTTTGGGTCGAGATCCTTCTTCATTGGCAGACTAGGCTTGAGGATCTGTATGACACACTATTTTTCGTGTAAATTGTACTATCAGAACATAAAAAATGCAGTCCTAGGAAACACGTTTGTAGTCAAGTGATGTTGATGGTTATGGAGCAGGAAGGTGTTGGTGAAATCTTTGAGACTCCAGTCTCATTAAAGGTATACTTTCTGAATTTGCAGCATGCTTGGAAAATGAAGGAGGGAGGGGAATTGAAAGAGTAGCTAATCCATAATGTCATGGGCAGGGACAGCTCAAATATTCTCTAAAGCAGGTATTCTGACAGCAGATGGCAAAGCTTCATGTTTGGTGTCTGCTGTCCGGCAGTCTGTAACATTGGTCCATATGGTCTTTGCAAGATTGGAAAACCTCCATCAGTAAGAGAGTGGGAAGACAACAGCAAGTGGGCTACATTATGTCTCTGATATTTGTCTGACCCACTTGGCAAAGCTTTGTATATTCTACTTTTGCTCCTAAAAATAAGTTGTGAGGAATTCTATCTACTCAGATATTTTAATAAACTAATTTAAAACAAGGCAGCATCAGCCCATGCAACTTCAGTTCTAAGATCAAGACACCTATATCAACTTGGGACCCAGTAAAAAATGCCTCAAAATAAAGTCATTTTTAACACAGATTATAACTAAACTTGATGATTTCATTTGATTATTCTGATAAACTTTATACAACATCTTTAAGTTGTACACAATGCAATTGGTCATTAGTCTCTTTCTTGTTCTGTTATATAAAAAAATATTTTTAAAAAATATGAAGGGAAAATACACTATGTATAGCTGCACATCAGCATGGTGGCTTGAAGACAACATTGTCATACTTTAATCAGCTACGTATTGTCTCTTGTATAAAAAATTGATGGACAGAACTTTGCCAGGTCTTTAAGGCCAGGAATTACGGGAATTATTAGTTCACATTCCTAAACCAATGTTCTTTTATTTTCTTCAGGGGAAGCCTGATTGATTAGCATTAGGTTAGTGATTATATGTTGGTGCAATGCTTATTTGCTGATTTTATTTACTTTAATATTTAAGCTGTTCAGACCTTCATAAAGCAGCATCCAATTTCGTTGATGAGGTATTTGATAACAGAAGAATATGAGGTCATTCACTTTGGTAGGTAGAATAGAAAATCATTACAATGTTCAAGCATTGGGACGTTGCAGAGTGCTTCTGTATATGATATGAAAAAGATGGCACAAGGAAAAACCTTTTTATAGAATGATTGGTCAGGGTCTGCAGTGCACTGAGTGAGGATATAGTGAAGGCAGATTTTATTATGGTGTTAAAAATGGAGTTGGATAAATATTGGAAAGGAGGACGATTGAAGAACTTAGTTTAGTTTAGTTTACTTTATTGTCATGTGTACCGAGGTAGTGAAAAGCTTTTTGTTGTCAGCAGAAAGACAATACATGATACAATCGAGCCATTTACAGTGTATGTATGCTGTACATGATAAGGGCATACCATGTAGTGCAAGGTAAAGCCAACAAAGTCTGATCAAGGATAGCCTGAGGGTCACCAATAAGGTAGTTCAGGACGGTTCTCTGGTTGTGGTAGGATGATTCAGTTGCCTGATAACAGATGGGGAGGGAGTTGGATAAATATATGAAAGGAAAACTATTGGAGGACTGATAGCAGAGGGAGAGAGCAACTATCTGCTCTTGCAGATAGTCAAGTCAAGTCAACTTTATTTGTCACATACACATACAAGATGTACAGTGAAATGAAAGTGGCAATGCTTGCAGGATTGTGCAAAACAACAGAACAGAACAGAACCAGTATTTACATTAAAAAAAAAGAAGACACAACAGTATTTACGCCCTGGTGAGTTTAAAGTGTACAGTCCTGATGGTCTGTGGGAAGAAACTCTGTCTCATCCTCTCTGTTTTTGCAGCGTAACAGCGGAGGCGTTTGCCTGACCGTAGCAGCTGGACCAGTCTGTTGCTGGGGTGGTGGCGGTCCTTCAGGATCTTGCTGTCATGACCGATCTAATTGGCCAAATTACTTCTTTCTATGCTACCATTCTGTGATGCAAAGGAATCTGGGTGTCCATGTACAAAAAGTTAGCTCAGCAATTAAGGAAGACAAAAGCAATGTTGTGGTGATGTATAAAGGTAGGGAAGCTCTCAGCAGTACAGACAATTGGTGCCATCACATCTGGACGACTCCAATCAGAGAGAGATGTTACATTGAGGGGTGTTTGTAGGTGATTCACCATGTTCCACAATTTCATTTATATGCTCTAGTTCCATAGTCTTTAATACCTTTATTTTACAAACATCTGTCAAAGAACATAGAACAACGCGGCACAGGAACTTCCCACAATGTCCGTGCCAAACACGATGCCAAGTTTAAATAATCTCCTTGCCTGCACATGATTCATATTTTTCCATTCCTAGCATATTCATATGTCTATCCAAAAATAGCACCATCATATCTATGAATATCAGTTTTGAAATAGCTAATCAATTCAATTTCCACCTCTTCTTGGGGGTGAGGGTTGCTTATTTCCATTAGAACTTGTATGAAAAGGTAGTTTTGGATTTGCACCTGAACAACAGCTCATAATATTATGGTAACCCCCCCCCCCCCCCCACCCCCCCCCCCCCCCCCCCCACACACACCCACCCACCACCACCACAGGTTCAAGTAATTTAAGAAATATTTTTAATCTTTATTTAATTATCTCAATTGATCATTCCTTAAACTACTACAGTTAAGGGGATTCAAGACTGATGCTTGAAACCAACCTTCACAATTTAATCCTTTGGCCTCTATCTTTCTGTATGTACACCGCTTCCTATCATAGGACAGTACTTTCCTTCCTGAGGTACAGAGCTCGGGAGTGAATTCAAGACCTCAGGTGGGTTCTAATCATTTATGCGCAGCTACATTATAAACTCCATCTCTCGTTATATCATTTTAACAATTTATGAATGTTGACCATTTTTTTAACTGAGATGACATCCGTTTAGTGATCGCTGTTTTGATTTTCCTATCTCTTTTGGTGTTTCCACAGTTCTGAGCTTCTCATTTAATCACAATTAAATATGTTGCTCTCTGAACTGCCCAGTATGGATTGAAAATTAAATTGCAAGGAAGTAACTTCTTAATTCTAATTCTAAACCTTTGAAATCTTTTTCATCATGCCGTTCAATTTAAATTTCTTGCTATACTTTGCATAATCGTCGTGCTAACTGGAAAAGGGAAATTAATTTCCTCTGAAATTAATCTTTTTTTTTGCATTAATGCTACTGGAACCTAAACATTTTTACTGTGTGCAATTTTAGGAAAATATCAGTGGTTAAATCGTGCTCTGCACCAATGAATGTTACTTGATTTAGTTCCACTGACGTCTATTTCAACAAAGCCTTTAAACATTTCCTGTGGAGCCAGCATTCTGCCTTTTGACATTTAACCTCACACCCTTGAATCTCACAAACTAATTCAAGCCTAGAACAAACTGAGTGAAATAAATGTCTGTTATATATTTTACAGATATACAAACCAAACAAAAAAGGCATTTCATTTTCCATTCCTAAAGATGACATTCCAGACCATTCATGAATTCTGAATTGTTAGGGCCAAATTTTAAAATAATACTGTCTATATTTTTGACCCACCTTCACTAAAATTATTATGCAGTAATTCCTTAGTTTTTAATTGTTTTGAATGTTATTAAACATATTTTTTAAATGTAAACAAATAATGTGGACATTTGTTTAATTGGTATGCCATGTGAGCCTGCTGAGACGCAGGTGTAATAGTCCCCACTGGTAGCAGACCTTAGGATACAGATCTTTCATAAAAACAGTAATGAGATGGAGATCAGCTTCCACACTGATGCTACTGATGAATTGCAATTTGACAGCCTAGCACAAGGGTTCCCAACCTGGGGTAAATTTGGGGGCAAATTTCGACTTCCCAGGGGGTACATTTGTTGATTCTAGATTTGTACATAGTTTTTCTCATTGACTGACTGTGTTTGGTTCTGGTATGCTGGTATCTGTTCATCATCACTTGTTCATAAATAAGTGAAATAACATTGTTATGTGCTATTAAAGTTGCCAGGGGTAAACGGGATGAAAATGGTTGGGAACCCCTGGCCTAGCAGCTGTGTTGATAACATTGACAAAACTGGGTATGATTCAAAGCAGCAAGATGAGGCTGTTCAATAGCGGAATACCTTTTAATATAAGTTCACGAGAAGTGTATATCAAATCTTCTCTTGTTTCCTTCCAAATAAAGAAATCATAACAGTGGTTGTGAAGTGAAGGACACACTTGTTATGAGAAATTGACCTTTTTTATTGCATCCCACCCAAAAAACAATACATTGACATTTAAGGGTGGTTGTCTCCCAGTTCCATTGCCTTCATCAACTCCTATACACACCTTAATAAAATCTAGCAGGAGACAATACCAGTAGAGGTGCTACTTTTGCAATCAATGATCCTGACACAGGGTTGTATTTATTGTTTGAGATCATAAATGTGCACCCACATCCTCTGAAATTTGCCTATTACTAAAATCTATTATGTACAGATACATTTTTAAGGTACACATTTTTAAGTGCAGGGCCAATTTATGTGTCAAGGGTAACCAAATTTTAAAATCACATAATTTTTTTTTGTTGGAAAATATACAAATGTAATTTCTACTTAAATCGGGGTGCATTTTTAGATTGCTTAGCAATTACACAAAATAACAAAATCTTTCAAAGATTGCTTAGTATTTCAAAGATTCCTTGTGCCCAAAAGATCTAGCTAATATTTTGAGGCCTCCTTCTGACCTGCAAATTAGCTGATTCAGCCAAAGGTAATGAATTTACCTGGGAGATGTATCCAATCCTGAGGTGTGGCTGAATCCAACAATGTTTTTAAAATCTACACAAAAAGTCTTGGAACAGTAATCCATCCACAGTTTCCTGTGATTATTTGTTTAATACTTGTAATTAGCAGATCCTGGAGATTTGCTAGCCACAGCACTTTTAATGTTCCTTGCATTCACTCTGTGCTACTAAATAAGTTGGAAGAATTATGTTAACACAAATATTTCACACCATCTTTCATGGTTATGATGCTATCACATAGGCTACACAGGAAAATTGTCCTGGCTCCATAATCCATATAAATAAATTGTGGCCAACTTGATCCAGCAGCAAAATTGCAAATGCATTATCTATCTATCTATCTATCTATCTATCTATCTATCTATCTATCTATCTATCTATCTATCTATCTATCTATCTATCTATCTATCTATCTATCTATCTATCTATCTATCTATCTATCTATCTATCTATATATAAAACTGTGTGCCTGTCAGCCTGCCAGTCCGTCCGGCTGCCTTGCTGCCTTTTGATTCGTTCCATCGTGTGATGTCACAATGCCCAATGCTCGCAGATGTCCAATCACAATGCCCAATGCTCGCAGATGTCCAATCGGAATGGATCCATTTACATGGACGGCTGCCGGCTGCATTTCTTCCTTTGATTCACTGCAACTCCGAAACCAGACGCAGAATCGCCGACATCTTTTCCATTTCGGTAGAGATTTCACTTTTCTTTCTAAGTATCCGCTCCTCATTACATTTCGTCGTGTTTAAGTACACGTTTTTAATCAAATCCTTCCCCCCCCCCCAATATTTCAAAAATAAACTGGCTTCTCAGCCATAGAAGCAGCACCAGCCCCAGCCCCTGGTGAACGTTCCATCGTGTGATGTCACAATGCCCAATGCTCACAGATGTCCAATCGGAATGGATTCATTTACATATGCCTTTGCAGGAGCCCCAGCCCATGGTGAACGTTCCATTGTGTGATGTCACAATGCCCAATGTTCACACATGTCCAATCGGAACTTAAGAGGGAGTTAGATGTGGCCCTTGTGGCTAAAGGGATCAGGGGATATGGAGAGAAGGCAGGTACAGGATACTGAGTTGGATGATCAGCCATGATCATATTGAATGGTGGTGCAGGCTCAAAGGGCCGAATGGCCTACTCCTGCACTTAATTTCTATGTTTCTATGTTTCCCTCTCCTCACCCCTCTCCCTCTCCCACCCATCCCTCTCTCCCCCACCCCCCTTCCCTCTCTACCTCATCCCCTTCCCTCTCTCCCCCCACCCCCTTCTCCTACCCCTCTGTCCCTCTCCCATCACTCCCCCTACCCCTCCCTCCCCACTCTTCCACTTCTCTCCCCCCACCCCCTCCACTCTCCCTCCCCACTCTTTCCCCTCTCTCCCCCCACCCCTCTCCCCCTCTCCCCTCCCTCTTCCCCTACCTCCCCATCCCCCCCTCTCCCACATCTCTCTCCCCATCCCCCTCTCTCACCCCCTACCCCGCTCTCCTTTCTCTCCCAAATCTGTCCCGTTTCCTCCTCCTCCTCTCCCCTCCCTCCCCTCTTCTCACCCCCCTCCCCCCACCTGTGTGTTTGGGGGGTGGTTAATGTGAGTGTGATGCCGCAGTCCCCCCCCTCCCCCCCTAATATTTCAAAAAATACTGGCTTCTCACCCATAGAATCAGCCCCAGCCCCTGGTGAACGTTCCATCGTGTGATGTCACAATGCCCAATGCTCAAAAACATTGTTGCCATAGAGGGAGTACAGAGAAGGTTCACCAGACTGATTCCTGGGATGTCAGGACTTTCATATGAAGAAAGACTGGATAGACTCGGCTTGTACTCGCTAGATTTTAGAAGATTGAGGGGGTATCTTATAGAAACTTACAAAATTCTTAAGGGGTTGGACAGGCTAGATGCAGGAAGATTGTTCCAGATGTTGGGGAAGTCCAGAACAAGGGGTCACAGTTTAAGGATAAGGGGTAAATCTTTTAGGACCGAGATGAGAAAAACATTTTTCACACAGACCCTACCCCTCTCCTCCTCCCTCCCCACTCTTCCACTTCTCTCCCCCCTTCCCCACTCTTTCCCCTCTCTCCCCCCACCCCTCACCCCCTCCTCCCCTCCCTCCCCATCCCCCCCTCCGCCACATCTCTCTCCCCATCCCCCTCTCTCACCCCCTACCCCGCTCTCCTTTCTCTCCCAAATCTGTCCCGTTTCCTCCTCCTCCTCTCCCCTCCCTCCCCTCTTCTCACCCCCCCTCCCCCCACCTGTGTGTTTGGGGGGTGGTTAATGTGAGTGTGATGCCGCAGCCCCCCCCCCCCCACCCCCCCATTATTTCAAAACATACTGGCTTCTCACCCATAGAAGCAGCCCCAGCCCCTGGTGAACGTTCCATCGTGTGATGTCACAATGCCCAATGCTCAAAGACATTCTTGCCATAGTAGGGAGTACAGAGAAGGCTCACCAGACTGATTCCTGGGATGTCAGGACTTTCATATGAATAAAGACTGGATAGACTCAGCTTGTACTCGCTAGATTTTAGAAGATTGAGGGGGTATCTTATAGACTTACAAAATTCTTAAGGGGTTGGACAGGCTAGATGCAGGAAGATTGTTCCAGATGTTGGGGAAGTCCAGAACAAGGGGTCACAGTTTAAGGATAAGGGGTAAATCTTTTAGGACCGAGATGAGAAAAACATTTTTCACACAGAGAGTGGTGAATCTCTGGAATTCACTGGCACAGAAGGTAGTTGAGGACAGTTCATTGGCTATATTTAAGAGGGAGTTAGATCTGGCCCTTGTGGCTAAAGGGATCAGGGGGTATGGAGAGAAGGCAGGTACAGGATACTGAGTTGGATGATCAGCCATGATCATATTGAATGGTGGTGCAGGCTCGTAGGGCCGAATGGCCTACTCCTGCATTTAATTTCTATGTTTCCCTCTCTTCACCCCTCTCCCTCTCCCACCCATCCCTCTCTCCCCCACCCCCCTTCCTTCTCTACCCCACCCCCTTCCCTCTCTCCCCCTGCCCCCTTCCCCAATACCGCTCTGTCCCTCTTCCACCACTCCCCCTACCCCTCCCTCCCCACTCTTCCACTTCTCTCCCCTTACCCCACCCCTCTTCCTCCTCAACCACTCTCTCTTCCCTCCCTTCCCCTCTCCCCCACCCCTTCCCCTACCCCTCTGTTCCTCTTCCACCACTCCCCCGTCCCTCTTCCACCACTCCCGCTACCCCTCTACCCCTCCCTCCCTCCCTCCCCACTCCTCTCCCCCTCTCCCTCTCCTCATCCCTCCCCCACCCCCTTCCCTCTCTCCCCCACCCCCCATCCCTCTCTACTTCACCCCTTCCCTCTCTCCCCCCGCCCCCTTCCCCCTACCCCTCTGTCCCTCTTCCATCACTCCCCTACCCCTCTCCTCCTCCCTCCCCACTCTTCCTCTTCTCTCCCCCCTTCCCCCTCCTCTCTCCCCACTCCTTCCCCTCTCTCCCCCCACCTCTCTCCCCCTCCCTCCATCCCACCCTCCCCCACGTCTCTCTCCCCATCCCCCTCTCTCACCTCCTACCCCGCTCTCCTTTCCCTCCCAAATCTGTCCCATTTCCTCCTCCTCCTCTCCCCTCCCTCCCCTCTTCTCACCTCCCCTCCCCCCACCTGTGTGTTTGGGGGGTGGTTAATGTGAGTGTGATGCCGCAGCCACCCCCCCCGTAAACGCCGTCAGGGAAACAGACCGAACGGCTCTGCACTTGGTCTAGTTTAATATAAATGGTAAACCAAGCTGTTAAAGTAAACTTACCTTCTGAATAACAGAATGTGGATATTGGGGGGGAACTGCAATGATCCTGAAGGTTGGGAAAATAGTTTAGACATGCTAGGTGCAGAATTTGACTTACAAATATTTCCATTTCCTTTAATGACGATGTTTGGTTCTTTGAATTAAGAAGAAACAAAATGTTACTGGATAGAATTAAAAGTATCTAAAAGTGAAGGTTGATTTCAAGAAAAGGCAGATCCAGGTAATTAACTGTTCCCTGTGGAAACGTGTGTACAAATGAAAATCTTGGAAACAAGTCTTATTGGATTTTTTTTCAACAACTCCCTTACAGTCAGAAGGGAGGGAATTTATAAAATATATAATGGCAGAGTATTTGGAGAAGAGTGACACAATCAGACAAAGTCAACCATGAATTTACAAAACAGAATTATGCTTGCAAATGTGCTTGGAGTTTTTTGAGCGTGTTACAGCTGACGATAAGGAGAAATTGTATATTTTGACTTTGGGAAAGATTTTGATAATATCTCATATAGGAAATTTGCATGAACAATTAAAGCACATCAGATTAAGGGCAAGATATTGGCACGGATAGAGAACTGGTTACAAAGCCTAGGAATAACTAGGTAATTTTGAATAACCAGTAATTAATGAGGTGGCACAGGGATCATTGCTGGGAATCCAGTGGTTCACATAGACATTATATCAGAGACATTATATTTAATTCCCTCTTTTGAATATATATATTCAAATATATATATATATATATAAATGTCTCTGATATAATGTCTATTGCAGCCAACTGAAAGATTGGTGGGGTTGCGAACCATGAGGACAATGCGGAGTGATTTGGACAGATTGACAGCTCTTAAATACCATATGATCCGCCTCAATATGGGGGGGGGGGGATGATGTCAGGAGGATAACTATAGTTCACTTTTGGATGATCCTTGATAAGATAATAATAATAATAATAATACATTTTATTTGCGGGCGCCTTTCAAAGTCTCAAGGACACCTTACAGAAAATTAACAAGAGAGAAAAAACATATAGTCGGAGTAAAATAAATAATAAGGACATCACCAATACACAAATTAAAGACAGAATTCGCTCCAAAGACAAAAAATCAAAAACACAATGTGAAGAGAGAGCAGCGGCAGCTAAAGCGCGCCAGCGTCCACTCTCCCTTCCGACAGCCATCTTGGACACAAACTAACATATTCACATTACACACAAAAAATCATCCCCCCACAGTGGACACCACTGTGGGGGAAGGCACAATGTCCAGTCCCCATCCCCAGTTCTCCCAAAGTCAGGCCAATTGAGGCCTCCGCTATTGCCTCTACGGAGGCCCGATGTTCCTGGCCGTTCTGGCCGGGTGCTGTTGCCCCGGCGTCAGGAGAGTCCTTTCAGCGGCTGGGCCACCTGGAACGGCCGCTTCCTAACTGGGGACCGCGGCTTCCGAAGTCGACAAGGCCGCGCCGGTTTGGAGCTCCCAGGCTCCCGATGTTAAAGTCGGCGCCGCCTCTCCGCTCCGCAGACCCGCAGCCCGGAGGTGTTGATCTCGGCGGTCACAGCTCACCGGAGCTCCAGCGCGTCGATCCAGCGCGGCGACCCAGGCAAGGCATCGCCCGCTCCGGTCCGCGATAGTGCTCCAGCGCTGTGCCGCCACCGAAGCCGAGGTGCTGGGCGGACCCCGCCAGGAAACGGCGCTCCAAGCCCGCTGGTAGGCCACGAGGACGGGTCGACGGGGCAGCCCGGAGAAAAAGCTGCCTCACCGACCAGATAGGGACCTAGAAATATTATTACCCCCTACCCCCCACATTAAAAAGACTATCTCTCCCACAAACAGGGCACAGGACTAACTAAAACTGCAAAAAAAAAGTGAATTAAACGGACGGCTGCTGGTTAGCAGCCGTTCCCCAAGATGGCTCCTGGTATGATAGACAAGAGGTTAGCAGGTCTTGTGTGTTACTGTCTGTTAACATTGATTAAAAAATAATACAGATGCTAGAAATGTCAAATAAAAATAGATAGCTTGAAAAACTTCATAGGCAAGTCAGCAGGTGCAGAGATAGAGACTGTCAATGTTTTCAGCTTGATGTTCCAATAACATAATTGGCCTAAAGTATTAACCCTGTTTCCCTCCCCAGAATCTGCCTCACCTACTAAGTATTTCCAGCATTTTCTGTTTTACTTGTTAAAATGCATAAAAATCTGAACAATGTTTGAAAAGGAAAGGGAATGCTGTGGAACAATGTAAGATTATAATGATTATTCTGATCTCAAAATAAATCTCACAAAGAAAAATAATGGTTATGGAAGAAAGTAAATTAGAAGTTACAACAATGAAATCAATCAAGTTAATACTTTCAAGCCCAATTACACGCAACAATGCTCAGTTAAATGCACAAGATTTTGTTTCAGAAAATTAAGAACAATCGCACAATGAACAAATACAAGGCGTAAAGAACAAGATATTGATTTTAAATATCATAATTGCTATTTTAATTTGCCATTGACCCACAGGTTTTTCATCCCTATTTGGTAAATCACCCGGTAATTAATTTTAACAAATTCCTTAAGTGTGAATTGATGATTTGAAGTGAGATCAATGTGGCATCTGAGATCGTGAAGAACAATAAGACCAGTTACGTACCTGTAGCAATGAAATGTAAATATTAGGACCTCCCAATAGCTCTGAAGTGGCATGTTAATCATTTGCTTGTTTCAATAACATTTATTTAAATGCCATGGAATGGTGGGCAGGAAAATATGTCATTCTAATTTGCTTGTTGGTGGGGCCCAGGTCAAAAACCAAGGAGCTTTCTAACCATGGTTTAAATAGCTTGTAATTCATTATATTTAGGAATAGTTAGCAAAGCACAACAAATCAAATTTAATAATCTTCCTCAACAATGGTTAGAAACACTCTAGACAGTTATAAGCTTATGAATTCTCATACTGTCACACGCATATTCTTTACCTTATCTTATCTACAATAAGACGCACTCGGTTTTATTTCAGTTTTACTATTTAATTTCTCGGCTTTCCATTATAATTTCCTCAGCTCAACATATTCCTCGTTACATGCTTTATTTGGCAAGTGTAGAACATTTATCTATAATTATTAACTAGTTTCAAAGTGGAAGGTTGTTGAAACATAAATCACCCCGTTAACGGGGTCAAAATAGTCAGTCCAACTTTCCACAACATTTAACTTGTTTTTATACAGCTAATGCAACAACTTATTGACACTTGCATGCAAAGCTCCCATTTTTTGCAAGCCTAATGGCAGAGTAGCATAAATTTATGACAATTTGCATCTCACAGGTTTTCCTTTTTCCCAACCAAATGTTGGGATTTTATTCATTTCTGATGCCATATGTGTGACCTTGTAATTTTACTGCAAATGAAATCATTGCTTTGTGTGCTGGGAAAGTTTCAATTGGCTAACATTGTAAAATATTTTGTTCAAAAAGAAATGTCATTTACCCAGTAGGGGAACAAGAACAAAAGGACATAGGTATAAGATGAGAGGGGAAAGATTTAATAGGAACCCGAGGGACAACGTTTTCACACAGAGGATGGTGGGTATATGGACTAAGCTGCTAGAGGAGGTTGTTGAGGCAGGTACTATAACAACATTTAAAAGACATAAGTACATGAATAGGAACGGTTTAGAGGGATATGGACCAAACATGGGCAGGTAGGACCAGTGTAAATGGAACATCTCGGTCGGCATAGGCAAGTTAGGCCGTAGGGCCTGTTCCCATTCTGTATGACAACTATGACACTATTCTCCACAGGGCAAAATTAGGCCTGAAAAACACAAAGCATTAAGGTATTGACAATGTGTGATTGGGGTGGAAGATTGCAACCTTCACGTGGTCCGCCCTGTTTCGCCAAATGCTATCAACCTGGCGTGCACAATCAAATAAGATCAAATAGAACAAGTTGTCCTACAACTTTAAGCTGTGCACAATATACGCAAGAAGAAGAGGAAGAATGTGTGATTAGGTATTTCTTCAAATTATATATTCAGTTAAGTAGAGCTTCATGATGTCTTAAATAGGAGAAAAAATGAAACATTTTGAGAATATATTTGCAGAATGCTTATGCAGTAAATGAAGAGACCTCCAAGTAGGATAACTCCTTTACTTACATTTGATTCTTCATCTGGTACAGGATTGTGCTGAAAATAAGTGAAAACAAAATGAGAGTAATTACTTTAATGCAGAGAGTACTATGATGTTCAATGTGAGAGTAATTACTTTAATGCAGAGAGTACTATGATGTTCAATGTGCTTTATCAGCCTTCTTTTATAAAGTGCATTTAGCCAGTCTCTTAATTTCATCTGCTGGGCTCAATGGTAAATTCAGTTTAGTTTATTGTCACTTGTGCCGAGGTACAGTGAAAAGCATTTGTCTGGCAGCAGAGCAGGATGTTGGAGATACCACCATCTCACTCTCAGCTTGGGCCTCTGTATTTCTCTGGGCATGCATAAAAGCCTAAATTAAGCTGGGCTAGCTCAAGGCCTGGTATCTAAGAGCTTCAGTTTGCCCAATGATGCCATTGATGTAAAGGACTGGGATTAACTTCAATCATAAACTTCAATTCAAGCCCTTCACTGTACCTCGTGCACACATGACAATAAACTAAACTCAATTTTAGTCTCTCTATCATCTGCAGGTTCTCCTTCAAGACACGCACTATCATGATCTGGAAGTATATTGCCAATACATCAATTTCACTGGATTCCAATCCAGGTTAAACAACAGCACTGTGGAAATATAATCACCATGAATCTTGAATCCGTTCAGAAAGGCTGTTTGCCATTATCTTTTCAAAAATAATTAGGAATGGACAATAACATGGTGGCCTTGCCAGTGGCAATCAAATCCCCAAAATTGACAAAAAAAATGTTTGATCCCGATCATTTTGAATTATGTTGTTAATTTTGTCTCCATTCTCAAGAAACTGTACTATTCAGAAGAGGAAAAAAAAAGTGCAGCATTATAAAAACAGATCCAAGTGATTGAGGCAAATGTCAAGCCTAACTTTCCATCCATGCAAATCAATTTATCACCAAGACATCAACAACTATAATGGGATGGCATAAATTGTTATTTATAGCTTTTATGCAGAAAACTTACAAATTCAAAAACATATGGTCTTTCTGTCAGCAGCTTTTAGTCAGGAAGAAAATAATATCAAACAGCTGTCAAATTTTATATGTTTGCATACAAAGCAATCTGTGTTCTATTTTTTTCTCGCAGTATAAATGATGATATGTTTTTGCCATTACAGAAGGTAGATTTTTATTCAATTTGATTTACTTCATATCAGTAAAAAGAGCGAAGGTGCATGATTCAACAAAAGCTTTGAGCTCTAACAACATTTCAAGTATATTGCAGATAATTTGGACTCCTAAACTAGTTGCACACCAACTATTTACGTAAAGTTGAAATATTGGAATCTACCCAACAATGTGAAAAAATCCCCAGTTACTTCTCATCCATTAAATATAAAATAGATTCAATCCAGCTAAAAATAGTCCTGTCAGCCTATAATTAATTATCAATAAAAATGTTGAAGAGAGTCTTGGCCAGGAGCCACTATGGCATTTTCTCAACAATCAATCTGAGGTGTCCATTGTGGATCTGCTAGGGAGACGACCTTCGATCTTGTTATAGCTTTGGCCCAAACTTGAATAAAGTTGAATTGAGGTGCAGTGAGAGTGCAGCCTACACTACCAAGGTAACAATTAAATGCCTGAGGCATTAAGGAGCATTGGCAAAAGGGATGTCAATGGGAATTAGTATTCAGTCCCTTCCGTTGTGTAGCGAACATTTGTGAATTAATCCCTGGTTCCGATCACATGATTCAACCTATGAATGCCCCTCATGAACTTATACACTTCTATAAGATACAATACAATACAATACAATACCATTTATTGTCATTTGACCCTCAAATGAAGTTCAAATGAAATTTGGTTTCTGCAGTCATACAACAAGAAAAGAACCAAGACACACACCAACACAGTTCACACAAACATCCATCACAGTGAATCTCCTCCTCACTGTGATGGAAGGCAAAGTCTTGTCTCTCCCCTGATCCTCCATCACTTCAAGGAATAAAGTCCTAGTCTGCCAACCTCTCCCTATACTTAGGCTCTCAAGTCCTGACAACATCCTCGTAAATCACTGCACTCCCATGATCCTACCATTCACTGTGAAGGTCATGCCCTGGTTTGACTTCTTAAAATGCAACACCTCACACTTATCTGCATTAAACTCCTTTAACAATTCCTCAGTCCACTTGCCCAACTCATCAAGATCATGCTGTAATTTTTGATAACCATCTTCGCTAACTAGGAGACCGCCCACTTTAGTGTAATCTGCAAATTTACTAATCATGTCTTCAACATTCTCATCCAAATCGTTGATATATACCACAATCAATAATGGCCCAGCACTGATCCCTATGGTGTGAGAGAATATTTTGCAGGGATAAAGGGAAATTAGGAAAGGGGAAATGGGGATAATAAATTGGCATCCTTGGGGCTGCCATTGTTGTTGTTCATTCTTCGTAGTCGAAGAAGACCATGACTTCAGTGTTTTTGTTTGTGGGTCCGGAGGTGAATGGTGAGACCGATCTGGGCCCCGAAGGCTCGCCCGCATATGGGACACAGTTGGGTGGGTGCAGCAGTAGAAGTTGAAGTGGCTCGAGCCTTGCGCACAGCGCGTTTCCTTTGAGCTTCTGCATTGCGCTTCTTCTCAGCTACACACGCTCCTGTGGCGATCTAGCTTCGCCCAGTTGGGCGGTAAGGGTCCTGAAGTCATGACTTGCGCTTGACTTGGATTGAAGTGAGGGAGAGTTGCGCAAATCGTCAGCCTCACTCTCTCGTCCCGGCCTATCTGGATCCAGTGGCAAGACACAGTCAAGACAGCTGGCGATAGGTCAGGATGCAGTGGATGGTCACCAGTGTTCTACATGCCCATTGGGCCCTAATTGCCCTCCACAATGCTTTGCTGGGTCCATCTTCCTACCCGTTAGACTGCCAAATGTTGGTCTCTTCCACGTATTCTGCTGGATTCAGTCTTCGCCTTTCCTGAATAAGGTAATAGACACAAGGCAGCGGAGGTTTGCATTTGGTGTTTTCCTTCAGCCCTCCATGGTGCTATATGGAGGACGCCTGTGCATGACTTTGTTTAACGTGGGGAGACTGGCGCACAGGCAGCCACCCAACGGTCCTTGACAGATCTGGGGCAGGACCCAGTGGCATGGAGTCCAAGAGGACCGGGGACCCTTTTGTGCTGCAGCTTTCATCCACCTTCTCAGCCATTGTGACGCTCCACTAAGGTCAGCCATCATCCTCCACCTGTTCCACCGTTGAGGTCTTAGTTGGATTGCTCTTTGTCAGAGACCTCCCCCTCGACCTTACCGCCATGGGTGGCCCTACCAGGAGCATAGCTCCAGGTGGCATCGCTCTCAGGATCTCAGGTCCACACAAGCTTCTCCACCATGACAAGGTGACAATCCACAGAGAAGGTGACATTAAGGTGGTGGGTTCAATTACTTTATTCTATATCTCTATATGATATGGGGTTAACACAGGAAGTGACACTGTGGGAACAAATCAGCCATAATCTTATTCTATAGTTGATCGGGCTTGAATGGCTACTGTTTCAAACAGTTATTTTTATGTTTAGAGATGAATATTTCTGTATAAATGCAAGCTCAGCTTGAGCTTAAATTAAAATAAGTGAAAGTGGAAGTAATCCACAGAAGATTGTTGGTTAGAGACAACTCCTGGGGCACAGTTCTATGTTACAATTTATGGATGAGTAGATTACATTGATGAGAGTTTACTGTAATTCAGTCTCTCTGAAAATATTTTTTTTGCATAAAAATATAAGACAGGCTAATTTATGATTTTGGATGAACTCATTGTCAGACGTTTATCATAAACAATTCTAATTCTCAGTCCCCAAGTGTTCCTCGTTTATCTTTGTCCTAGTCAGATGTTAGACAGAGTTTAAAAAAAATTTTACACTTAAACTATATGGCAAGTTACAACAGAAAAGATTTATGTCAATTCTCAATAGGAGGCATGGGCAGTATAATGCCAGGCTGGTATAACAATGTTAGGCTAAGCAGCCAGCAATTTCAATTACCATCAAAGCAACTAACATTAGAATTTACTGTAAACCCCCTCCTAGAAAATCCTGGAAATGCAACAGTTTTATCAGTATCCGTAAAGATTAAAGATAGGTTAATGGCTTTCACATAGCTCCTTTGTATAGATTTCAAATAAAGACAGATTTGCAAATTATTTCTTCCTGTTACAATTTTTAGTTTATTCTTTGAATATGGATTTTTTTCCCGGTCTTTGCTCGTGATTACAGTGCCAGCAATTCAAATATAATCAGAGATGTTTTGTTATTGGGTTATTGAATTTAAACCAAATTAGAAGCTGCGTAAGAACATAATTTGTGAATTACAATAATTAGCATGATTACGTGTAGTACTAAGAACCCAGGTTATGAAAGTTGGCATATTGTTCTGTAAATCTATATTAAAAATCTATATTAAAAAATCACATATAAGAAAATCAATTCCACCCATAATGGAAACAGACTGCGTGTTTCCTGGTCTGGGGACTCGTATCAGTGCTGGCAAATTTCAGTTATCATTCTGCCATTATATATACAGGGCACTGAGACGTCTAATGGATTAATGCTGAACTGCAAGACAAAACTAATTTCCACAATTCACATCTGTGAACAATTATAAACCCAAGACAATAATAATGTTCCCATGAGTTCTTCAGGCTTGATCAACTTGAATCAAACACATAATGATGTTTCAGTGAACCATGTTTTATCATGTAATGCTGTGGAAGAAAGGAAAATAACTGTTGTCAGCTTTTCCATCAATACAAAGAATTTGTACCTACTTTTTCCATAAATAAATCACCTTTTCATGCTTACAATTTTTTGTATTCCGTGCTCTGAATCCAAAAGTAATTCCCTCCCTTAGATCCCTTGAACTTCCTTCATGAATTAATGCAGGAATTATGCCATTCGTAACTGACTGTCTTTTTAGGTCCCTGCTTCTCTTTTTGTGAAACCATTCTTAATGTCATAACATGTTTTAGGTGGTTGCGTGATCCTGTTAGGCATGTACTCAAATTTTGTACAAATTCTGTTATTATAAAATTCATCATGTTTGTGTGCTGTTAAGGTTAGCTTCATGAAGGCTGTATCTGAAATGATAAGCTATATGATTGAGCAGCAACAGTTTGATTCTACTTGAAATTTGTCCAACGTGTCTGCTTGTTTTCCATCACATCAGTGCCCGAGAACAAAGTCACCCAGGAGAAACAGAATCATTTCTCAGGTGTTCAATACACCAGATTAATTGCTGCTTACCCCGATTGTTCTGTAAGTCCATTAGTGCAACTCCTAAGTGTGTTTTCTCTAAATAGAGTTATAGGGCTGTAGAGTCATAGTGTGATACAGCATGGGAAAAAGGGCTTCGGCCCAACTTGCCCTTTGGCCCAACATGTCCCAGCTACACTAGTCCCACCTGCCTGCGTGAGTAAAATATATGTTAATTCTGAGCAGAGAAGTCCAGTCGAGGCAGGTCAAGTTTCTTGTCATATGCACATTACGGTGAGGTACAGGGACAATGAAAACCTTGCTTGCATCAACATTATAAACACATAGACTCAGCCAACTGAGATAAATTATATGTAATATTACACCTAAAATCTACAAGACAGTGACAAGAAAAGTGTGCAATAAACAAGACATTCATGCAGAAATAATGCAGAAATAATGCATTATTGTAGAGAGAATGGATTGACAGGGCTTATATTCACTGGAATTTCAAAAGGATGAGAGGAAATCTTATAGAAACATATAACATTCTTAAGGCATTGGACAGGCTAGATGCAGGAAAAATGTTCCCAATGGGGTAGGCCATTTAGGACTGAGATGAGGAAAAACTTTTTCACCCAGGGAGTTCTGAATCTGTGGAAGGCAGTGGAGATAAATTCACTGGATATATTGAAGAGAGAGTTAGATATAGTTCTTCGGGCTAACGGAATTAAGGGATATGGGGAGAAAGCAGGAAAAGGGTACTGCTTTTGGATGATCAGCCATAACCATATTGTATGGTAGTGCTAGCTCGAATGGTCGAATGGTTTACTCCTGCACCTATTTGAGATAAGATTAGGGTTGTGCAAGTCAGTTCAAGAGCTTGCCAATTGGAGGAAAGTAGCTGGTGGTGTGGGACTTAGGCTTCTGTACCTCCTGCCTGATGCTAGCAGGAGGAGGGGGCATGGAGAGGATGGTGAAGATCCTTGATGAAACTCCTCAGTATGAATCCTTCTTGAGGCAGCTCCGCTTGTAGACGCTTTTGATGGTGTGGCCGTGATGGATTGGGCTGAGTCCACCACGCTTTGCAGCCTCTTGCATTCTGGGTGTTTGAATTGCCTTTATGCAACCAGTCAGGATACTTTCAACAATGCATTTCTGTAGTGTAAGGAGGTTCCCACCTCTGATGATGTTTTGCAGTGAGTCTCACACTCCAAGATACCTCTGTAGTTCTTGCTTTACTTTTGTTTCCCTTTACAAGTGCCTTAACAATACGATTTTGAACATTGATATTAAATCTGTTTCCACTACCAGGTGACTCATTAGCACAGCTGACAGAAATGCTACCTCAGAGCTCCTGCAACCCATATTTCATTCTGACATCTGGTGCTGTTGTTAATCTTGGCCAGATTGGAGAGGCTAGGACTCTAAAATTGGATAAAAGCTTCAGGGGTGCTGGGAGATTTGGTCAATTTGAAAGTGCTCTCTGTGGAATTGGGACAAGCTGCAGAGTGGTGCCAGTTTGTCTAGAGCCTAGATCCAAGCTGCAGGAAAAGTATAAGAACATCTGAAGACCCTGTCAATTAGGTGCAAAATGCATAGAATGGATTGGATGACTGCAAACCAGACATATACCTTGTGAAGCTACACAAAAATGCTGGAGAAACTCAGCAGGTGCAGCAGCATCTATGGAGCGAAGTAAATAGGTGACGTTTCGGGCCGAAACCCTTCTTCAGACTGATGGGGGGTGGGGGGGAGAAGGAAGGAAAAAGGGAGGAGGAGGAGCCCGAGGGTGGGGGGATGGGAGGAGACAGCTCGAGGGTTAAGGAAGGGGAGGAGACAGCAAGGGCTAGCAAAACTGGGAGAATTCAACGTTCATGCCATCCGGACGCAAGCAACCCAGGTGGGATATGAGGTGCTGTTCCTCCAATTTCCGGTGCTGCTCACTCTGGCAATGGAGGAAACCCAGGACAGAGAGGTCGGATTGGGAATGGGAGGCGGAGTTGAAGTGCTGAGCCACCGGGAGTTCAGGTAGGTTATTGCGGACTGCGCGGAGGTGTTCGGCGAAACGATCGCCCAACCTCCGCTTAGTCTCACCGATGTAAATCAGCTGACATCTAGAGCAGCGGATGCAGTAGATGAGGTTGGAGGAGATACAGGTGAATATACCTTGTGAATACTTGTAAATAATGTTGCAGAGTTACACTTTGCCTAATGTTGATTGGATGAGGTATTGAGCCACGTCTGGTTTCAAAGGTTCAAAGGTTTCAAAGGTTGTATTTATTGTCACATACACCTAGGTGTAGTGAAATTCTTTTTGCCAATGCAGCACATAAAAAAGAATACAAACATAGCAATAATAAATAGCTTCAACATAAAAACATAAAAACATCCCCCCACAATGGTTCCCATTATGGGGGAAGGCACAAAGTCCAGTCCCATCCCCAATGTCCACCCATAGTCGGGCCTATTGAGGCCTCCACAGTTGCCTTCACGGAGGCCCGATGTTCCAGGCCGTCCTCGCCGGGTGATGGTGTTCCGGCGTCGGGAGAGTCCTCTCAGCGGCTTGGGAACCCTGGAACGGCCGCCTCCCTACTCGAGACCTTGGCTTCCGGAGCCGACAAGGCCGCGCCGAATGGAGCTCAACTGGCGATCTCGTCGCGAGATCCCAGGCTCCCGATGGAAAGTTTCAGCGCCGCCAGCCCGCAGCTCCGCTATGTTCTTAACGCCGGTCCCAGCTCACCGGAGTTCCAGCGCGGCGACTCAGGCAAGGCACCGCCCGCCCCGCAATGCGCTCCAGCGCTGCAACCGCTGTCCTCACACCCGCAGCTCTGCCGCCTGCCGCCGCCGCCTCGGTGCCGCCCCGTCCGATGCCGTTGTCCGCCGCCCTCCCTCCTCCGCCTGTCACGCGGCTCATGGCGGTCCCCTCGGCTCCTCGTCCCCCTCCCTCATCCTCAGCCCTCCCTCCGGCTCCATGCCATTCTCCGGGCGGTCCCCTCAGGAAACGCCGTTCCAGGCCCGCTGGTAGGCCTGCTAGGACGGGTCGAAAGTTGCAGCCCGGGGAAAAGCTGCATCTCCGTACCAGGTAGGGACCCTGAAAATTAGTTTCCCCCTCCCCCCCCCCCTCCCCCACACATAAAAAAGCTAGACTTCCTCAAAAACAAAACACTAAACCTAACTAAAAATAAGAAAAATATGAAAAAACAGACAGCTGCAGGCTAGGCAGCCATACCCCCTACAGGTCGGCGCCAAACGTCTCTTGCAGATCAGGGCAAATGTTGATATGTTTGCTTCCCTGAGAAGCCCTGTTTGAATACAACATATTAGCTGCTGTATTATTGGGTTAGGGAAATGTCTGTTATGTGTGGGGTTATTCGATAATTAGATTGCAAAGAGACCTCCCCCTTGTGGTTCGTCCCCTCGAGGTCCGGGGACCTATAACAGTCAGCTGCCACGAGGTCCAGTGTCGATCTCCTGGGAGAGCGCTTCAACTGTGTGACCTTCTGGAGTGTCTCTGTTTGAGCGATGACTAGAGGGCTTGATCAGGCAGATACGAGGTTCAAACCCGCGGTGGGATAGGTACAGCAGTTGAACTGTAATTGTGTTTTGTTAAAATAAAGATTAGTTGATCAAGTGCTTGATTCAGTGGTTTTTCACTGAAACTAGACTAGCTTAGAATGAGCAATTTACACTGTCTGCGTTGAATTTGTATGTTATTCCCGGTGATCATGTGGGTTTCCTTCATATGCTCCAGTCCCCATATACCAAAAGCATTATATTCATTAGCAATTGTAAATAGCTTACAGTATGTATGGGAATATTAGGGAGATTAAAAAGGGATTAGCATAGGATTAATGTAAATGGTGGTTAGTGTGGACTAAATGGACTGAAGGGCCTGTTTCCATGCTGCCCAACTCTATCGCCCATTTCAGATTGTAAGAAACCAGCTCCTCTGGGCATCTCTTTACTTTTTTGGTTGGGAAACGCGGGTGAAGTTGGAACGTTAGTCTGTCAAGTGAATGGAACCTCAAGGTCTGGGTTGAGGTAAATAAGGGATTGTGTTTTTACTATAGGGTCAGGGAATTGAGGATAGGGCATAATCAAGTGGTGGGAATTTATACTATTGGGCTGGGCTTAAGTGGTGGAGAAGAAATGTGCTCAGGGAACATCGGTACTGAAGGGGCAGATAGTTGCAGCCAAATGATAAACCAAACCCTTAAAGCAAACCCTTACAGGAGAATATGTAGTGTTATTCACAGACTGAATGAGGTTCCCGACCCAAAATATCATCTATCTATACTCTCCAGAGATGCTGCTTGACCCGCTGAGTTACCCCAGTATTTTGTGTCTTTTTTTGTAAACCAGCATCTCCAGTTCCTTGTTTCTACCACAAACTAGTTCAGTTAATTTATTGTCATGTGTACAGTGAAAATATTTTGTTGCATGTTAACCAGTCAGCAGAAAGACAATATATGATTATAATCGACATGGTGGTGCAACAATAGATTTGCTGACATAGCACCAGTGACCCAGGTTCAATCCAGACTATGGGTGCTTGTCTATATAGACTTTATGCTTTCTCCCGTGACCTGCATGGGTTTTCTCCGGGATATCCGGTTTACTTCCACATTCCAAAGATGTACAGGTTTTTAGGTTATTTGGCTTGGTATAATTGTAAATTGTCGCTAGTGTGTGTAGGGTAGTGTAAATGTGTGGGGATCTATAGTCGGCGTGGACTCAGTGGGCCAAAGGGCCTGTTTCTGCACTGTATCTCTAAACCAAAACAGTTTGGATTCCTTCAAATACTACATCAACAAACCTCAACTGTTGTGTGACGTTCTGCTTCAGTATGAATAGCCAGTGCATTGCATGCTCAAATAACTCGTTGAATTGATGCCAAAAATTGTCATGCATTCTTGATGCCTCTGTGGAAAGGCATTCCATAACCATGGAGGAGGCAGAACCAGTTCACTGCCTTTATAAGAGTGGCACAGTGTGAAGCAGTTGGTGCTGCTGCCTCACAGTTCCTGTAACCCAGGTTCAAATCTAGCCGCAGGTAATGCCTGTTCAGAAATTGCAAATCCTCTTCGCAATCACTTGGATTGCCTCCTACATCTCAACAACCTGCAGGCAGCCAATACAAAAAAAATTTTCCCTGAAAGAATGAAGGGGCTGTCCCACTTGGGCAACCTAATCTGCGAGTTTAGAAGAGTTTGTCCTCGACTCAAATTCGCAGCATGGTCGACATGTGGTCCTAGGAGATCCTATGAGGTCACTGGAACTCTCCTTCATGCTCGAGGGAAGTTCCTGAATACTCGCAGCCTCAGCTAGGTCGCGGAAATTTTTTCAGCATGTTGAATAATTTTCCGCGAGTAAAATTTGGTCGGCATGGTTCTTTTTAACTCGTAGTGCAGTGGAGTGGGGTTGCTATATAGTTACAGGCAGTCGAGCGCAGCCGTAGGCAATCCCCTTCGCTGACCGGGCATTTTGATTGGCTCATTGGAGTTTTCAGGACCAAGGGAAACCAAGGCATTGGTAAAATGCCCGCTAAACTTTATTATACTTCTTAAAAGTGTCTCCTTCTCACCCCCTTCTCGCTCCCTTCTCTCCCCTTCTCTCCCCTTCTCTCCCCTTCTCTCCCCTTCTCTCCCCTTCTCTCCCCTTCTCTCCCCTTCTCTCCCCTTCTCTCCCCTTCTCTCCCCTTCTCTCCCCTTCTCTCCCCTTCTCTCCCCTTCTCCCCCCTTCTCCCCCCTTCTCTCTTCTTATCTCCCCCCGCTCTGCGCTCTCTAAAGGACTCACCGTACACTGTGCAGCCGTCTTTCCTTCCTCTTCATTGCGGGTGTGAATTTTAGACAGCGCTCCCCCGCTTTCCATGGCCCCGGCCTTTGCGATGTGTTTGTGTGTGCAGTCAGTCGATCCAGCTCGCGGTTTCAACACTGACGGTCGATCCAGCTCAAGGTTTTCCAGGCGAGTGCCCTCGAACCTGAAGGTCGAAGGCACTCTTCTTAACTCGTGGATTAGGTCGCGCAAGTGGGACAGCCCCTTTACTTGGGCAGTATCTTTGTCAATTATCCATGTGAGATCAGAAACATTTAGTATTTTTAAGAACTGTTGCAAAATGTGATTGTTTTTTGTTGGCACAGCAAACCAAGTATTACTGCAATTTTGTGATCAATATTTCAGCCATCAATTTGGATGGTAAAATCTGATTATGAATAATATACATTGTTCTCTCCAAGAGTTAGATTTAATTTGATATAATTCAGTAATAAAATAGAAGACAGCAGTATGTCATTTTCTCATCATTTCGACATTCTTTTTGGAAATTTCCTAACTGTATGATAATATCTCAATCTCAATGAATATTTTATAAAAATTCAAATGAAGGCAGATGACAATAAAATGGAAATTGCACCTGAGTGAATTTTATTCTTGTTGAGTGCCATCTTGTGGTAATGGATAATCAAAATATGTTTCTTACAAATTCATAATTTAGCAAATGGCAGGCCTTTGATAGATTGAAGTAAGATGCAGTGAACAAGACACTTTGTTGAAAAATTATTCCAAATGTCTAAATTAAACTGAAGAATACAAAATTGCTGATGACAACATCGTTTTTTTAATTAATTTTCAATATTCTGTCCACCTTAGATTTTTCACCACACTTTAAAAGGGGACATCTAGAGAAGAAGCCTATCCATAGATATATGTTCATCTTTTAGTCTATTAATTAGCAGAGCATTATTATTAGTCATCTGATGTCCTATACCATATTTCAAATATACAATTAGACATCCATCAAATTCCCTTAAAAAATAAATAATTTGTGTTTACAAATTAATATTGAACGTATGGCCTCTAGAGACTCATATCTTATGTTAAGCAAGCTTTAATGTTATTTTTAAATTAAAATTGTGCCATTTGGACTACCTATGACATCGCAGTTTCTCTTTTTTATAACTGATCTTAATAATCAATACTGTACAGAGTTTAAAGAATGAGAGGTGGTAACATTGAAACGGACAGACGTTTTTCAGAACTCAACAGGTTTGATGCAGGAAACCTGCTTCCTCTGGATGAGGAGTTCAGAACTAGAGTTCATAGTCTCATGAAAAGGGGTAAGCCATTTAGGTCCATGGAAAAATATCTTCACAGGAATGGTAAATTTTTCAAAGTCCTTTAATGGAGCAGTGCTCTTCTGTGATGTTCTTTTCCACTTTATTAGTACAAAACATTGTCTAATTGAATTCAAATAAACACTCATCTGTAGGCTTGATACTTTTAGTCATCTCTTTCAAACAAAACAACAATGAGTGTTAGCTGTAATATGTAAATGACATTTGTTCAAGTACATGGATAGGAATGGTTTAGAGGATATTGGGCAAATGCAGACCAATGGGACTAGTGTAGATGGCCACTTGTTCAGCATGGACTGGTTTGGGTCAAAGTTCTAGACTCTATAACTCTAGAAATGTGAGGAACGACCGGGTCTACAGTTTATCCCATATATATATAAGAAGCAGGAATAATTGAGATGGAAATGATTCACAAAGAGTGGAAATGGATAGAGATTGCATTGTGAGAGAAATAAATAAATTTAAAATAGAAAAGTAAGAACAACATGTAAATACAAGACCCAATGAGAATAATAATAGCCAATGTTTCCATCTTCTTCATTTTCTGATATTTCTTGGCCCTTTGGCAGCACAGTCCCACCTTTGGCAGCACAGACCCATCTGTAGGTGGGGGCGCTGCAAGCCGGCAGCCCTGCCAGCAGCGCGTTAGCTTTTTCTACTTTTTTAATTTTTTTAGTGTGCCCTAATGTCTGTGTTTTGTGTCTCTTTGTGTGTCCTGTGTGGGGGGTGATGTGGGGGGGGTAAGGGGGAAACCGCTTCGGACACCTCCTCCACGGAGAGGCGACTTTTTCCATGTCGCCTCCCCCGTGGCCTAACAGCAAGGATCGGTGTGGCCTTTCACAAAGATGCGCCTGGGGCTTCAGCGGCGTGCACAGCATGGACTCTCGTCATGTGTCGCCGGGTGTCGCCAGAGGGGAGCACTCCGTTCGCTGGCCCACGGCAGCCTGAAGCCCCAGAGCTCCAGCTGGCGCGGCGTCCGCAGCCTGGGATCCCTCGTTGGGGACCCATGAGGAGAAGAAGCTCTACTACCATGGGCGCGGCGTGGACTTACCATCAGGAGGCGGGCTCCGACTGCCGGCCCTGCGGTCTGTGGTGCTTCTGGCTGCAGCACGGCGGGGACTTTAAATCTTCGACCGCCGGCCTGCGGCCTACACCAACTTGAAGCCGCGATCTCCGGTGGGGAAGCGTCGATTCTGGACTTACCTCGATTTTTACTTGTCTACTCTTGTGGACGCCCTCTGAGGTCCTGACCACGGGGGGAAATAGAAAATGGAGGAGGCCTGGCCAATTTTTGTGCCTTCCACCACAGTGATGAATGCCGTGGTGGATGTTTATGTCAAATTTTATTGTGTTTTTGTGTGTTCTTTATTTAATTGTACCGCTGCTGGCAAATTCATTTCACTTGCACTTTATGTGCAAATGACGGATAAAACTGATATTGATATTGATTGATATTGATTGAGGAGCAGAAGTGCCTATTTCCATGACGTATGATTCTATATTGGTGAAGTCTTGTTGTATAAATCTTGTTGTAATACTTAACCCAGTCCTTTTGCCCAGCATCTCTGGAGAAAAGGAATAGGTGAGATTTCGGGTTGAGAAACTTCTTCCTTTTCTCCAGAGATACTTTTTGACCTGCGGAGTTCCTCAGTTTTTTGTGTCTACCTTTAGCCAAGATGTCTGAAACAACTACAGTACAACATCAGCTCGACAATCTGAATAATGGGCCACTTGTGTTGTACCCAGCAAAAGCAGGATAATCTAACTAATTATGACCCTTTCAGTTTAACCACAAATATCAGCAAAGTTGCTGTGGGTGTCATTGAACTGAATTTACCAATAACCTGAACCCTGATCCACAAATTGGGTTCTGCCAGGATCACTTGGCTACAGACTTAATCTAACACAGACAAATTTCAACTCCAGAGACGAGGTAAGATTGACTCCCTGAAGTGTGGCCTCAGGCAATCTTAGTAAAACTGAATTCAGTGAGAAGTTATATCTTTTTGAAAGAAAGGTGTTTATGACTGGCAGAGATTAATCACGTTTGCCATAGTGCATCGCTGCTGCAGTCCTTCAGTGTATTCTTCTGTGCTCACTGTGTTTAAATAATCAAAAATGCTCAACATCACGTGATAATACTTCACTATGTAGGCTGCAGTTGTTCAAAATGGGCTCATTTTTCCCTTCTTGTGGTTTAGTTTAGTTTAGTTTAGTTTAGTTTAGTTTAGTTTAGAGATACAGCATGGATACGAACCGAGTCTGCACCAACCAGCGATCCCCACACATAAACACTATCCTACATAAACTAGGGACAATTATCTATTTATACGAAGCCAAGCCTACAAACCTGAATGTCTTTGGAGTGTGGGAGGAAACCTAAGATCTTGGAGAAAACCCATATGGTCATGGAGAAAACGTACAAACTCCGTACAGACAACACTTGTAGTTGGGATCGAACCCGGGTCTCTGATGCTGTAAGCGTTGCAAGGTGGCAACTCTAACGCTGCTCCACCCTGCCCTGGTCAGTTGGGGATGGTCAATAACTGCTGGGCCTTGCTAGTGATGACAATAACATTCAATGAATTAAAAAGGAAGGCTAAGTCACAGAACTTATATAACAGCATTGCCCGACCAAGCTTCCAACCTCATCGTTCCCCAGCCCCGCACGGCCCGTTTTTACCTTCTCCCCAAAATCCACAAACCCGGCTCTCCCGGCAGACCCATTGTCTCTGCTTGTTCATGCCCCACCGAACTCATCTCCACATACCTTGACTCCATACTATCCCCCTTGGTCAAATCCCTTCCCACCTATGTTCTAGACTCCTCAGACACTCTCCGCCGCCTCCGCGCATTCCACTCTCTAGGCCCTCACCCCCTCATCTTCACCATGGATGTCCAGTCACTCTACACCTCCATCCCCCACCAGGATGGCCTCAAAGCCCTCCGGTTCTTCCTCGACCAAAGGAGCAACCTATACCCAGCCACTGACACCCTCCTCCGCCTAGCGGAGTTGGTCCTCACCCTCAACAACTTTACGTTTGACTCCTCCCATTTCCTCCAAACACAAGGCGTAGCTATGGGCACACGCATGGGCCCCAGCTACGCCTGCTTCTTTGTCGGGTACGTTGAACAATCCTTGTTCGAGGCGTACCAGGGCCCCATCCCCGACCTCTACCTCCGTTACATTGACGACTGCTTTGGGGCCACCTCCTGCACCTACACACAACTGACTGACTTCATCCACTTCACCACCAACTTCCATCCGGCACTCCAATACACCTGGACCATTTCCGACACTTCCCTACCATTCCTTGACCTCACCATCTCCATCGCAGGGGACAGACTTCTGACCGACATACACTACAAACCAACTGACTCACATGGCTATCTGGACTACACGTCTCCCCACCCTGCCCCCTGTAAAGACTCTATCCCCTACTCCCAAATCCTCCGCCTACGCCGCATCTGCTCCCAGGATGAGACGTTCCACACCAGGGCATCGGAAATGTCCTAGATCTTCAGGGAACGGGGATTCCCCTCCGCCACCATAGATGAGGCTCGCACCAGGGTCTCATCCATACCCCGCAACACTGCTCTATCTCCCCATCCCCGCTCTCGCAACAAGGGCAGAGTCCCCCTAGTCCTCACCTTTCACCCCACCAGCCGGCAAATACAACACATAATCCTCCGCCACTTCCGTCACCTCCAACGTGACCCCACCACTCGCCACATCTTCCCATCCCCCCTATGTCTGCCTTCCGCAAAGACCGCTCCCTCCGCAACTCCCTTGTCAATTCTTCCCTTCCCTCCCGTACCACCCCCTCCCCGGGCACTTTCCGTTGCAACCGCAAGAAATGCAACACCTGTCCCTTCACCTCCCCCCTCGACTCCATTCAAGGACCCAAGCAGTCGTTCCAGGTGCGACAAAGGTTCACCTGCATCTCCTCCAACCTCAACTACTGCATCCGCTGCTCTAGATGTCAGCTGATTTACATCAGGGAGATCAAGCGGAGGTTGGGCGATCATTTCTCCGAACACCTCCGCTCAGTCCGCAATAACCTACCTGAACTCCCGGTGGCTCAGCACTTCAACTCCCCCTCCCATTCCCAATCCGACCTCTCTGTCCTGGGTCTCCTCCATTGCCAGAGTGAGCAACACCGGAAATTGGAGGAACAGCACCTCATATTCCGCCTGGGGAGCCTGCATCCTGGGGGCGTGAACATTGAATTCTCCCAGTTTTGCTAGCCCCTGCTGTCTCCTCCCCTTCCTTAACCCTCGAGCTGTCTCCTCCCATCCCCCCGCCCTCGGGCTCCTCCCCCTCCCCTTTTCCTTCCTTCTCCCCCCCCCCCCCCCTCCACCCCCTATCAGTCTGAAGAAGGGTTTCGGCCCGAAACGTTGCCTATTTCCTTCGCTCCATAGATGCTGCTGTACCCGCTGAGTCTCAACAGCCTTTTGTGTACCTTATATAACAGCATGCTGGCAGAACACTACCAGCGCACAATGTGTGTACAGAGCCCGTCTGGGAAGAGAATCCATTGTTAGCATCCGAAAATTGGTGCAGAGAGATACAATTTCAGGTCCAGGAAACCACAATGTCAATTTTGCATGGCACGTGCTTGTCTTTCCAAAACTGGCATGTCAAAACAATTTATACAGCATAATAACATGTTGCTGTATAATGCAGCAGGATTATATTCACTAGCAAAACTAACAATAGTCAGGAACAAAATTGTACACATTACGGGCATTGGACAAGTTTGTCTCCCAAAGGATGATGCAGCTGTTGCATGGATCTTGGCAGACACGCTCTGCATCTGTTTCAAATTCATCTTCAAAGACAAGAATTATGTCTTAGAAATTATTTGACCTTCTGCTTTTCTTGATGCAGCTGATGTATTGTTTCAAAGGAGAATTGCTGACATGCAGAAAGACCTTGGAAGTCATAGAAACATATAAAATAGGTGCAGGAGTAGGCCATTCAGCCCTTCGAGCCTGCACTGCCATTCAATATGATCATGGCTGATCATTCAACTCAGTATCCCATACCTGCCTTCTCTCCATACCCCCTGACACCTTTAGCCACAAGGGCCACATCTAACTCCCTCTTAAATATAGCCAATGAACTGGCCTCAACTACCTTCTGTGGCAGAGAATTCCACAGATTCACTGTGTGAAAAATGTTTTTCTCATCTCGGTCCTAAAATACTTCCCCCTTATCCTTAAACTGTGACCCCTTGTTCTGGACTTCCCCAACATTCCCCAACAATCTTCCTGCATCTAGCCTGCCCACCCCTTAAGAATTTGGTAAGTTTCTATAAGATCCCCCCTCAATCTTCTAAATTCCAGCGAGTACAAGCCGAGTCTATCCAGTCTTTCTTCATATGAAAATCCCGCCATCCCAGGAATCAGTCTGGTGAACCTTCTCTGTACTCCCTCTATGTCAAGAATGCCTTTCCTCAGATTAGGAGACCAAAACTGTACACAATACTCCAGGTGTGGCCTCAGCAAGGCCCTGTACAACTGCAGTAGAACCTCCCTGCTCCTATACTCAAATTATTTTGCTATGAATGCTAACATACCATTCGCTTTCTTCACTGCCTGCTGCACCTGCATGCCTACTTTCAATGACTGATGTACCATGACACCCAGGTCTCGTTGCATCTCCCCTTTTCCTAATCGACCAACATTCAGATAATAATCTACTTTCATTTTCTTGCCACCAAAGTGGATAACCTCACATTTATCCACATTATACTGCATCTGCCATGCATTTGCCCACTCACCCAACCTATCCAAGTCACCTTGCAGCCTCCTAGCATCCTCCTCACAGCTAACACTGCCCCCCAGCTTCGTGTCATCCGCAAACTTGGAGATGTTGCATTCAATTCCCTTGTCCAAATCATTAATATATATTGTAAATAGCTGGGGTCCCAGCACTGAGCCTTGCGGTACCCCACTAGTCACTGCCTGCCATTGTGAAAAGGACCCGTTTACTCCTACTCTTTGCTTCCTGTCTGCCAGCCAGTTCTCTATCCACATCAATACTGAATCCCCAATACCGTGTGCTTTAAGTTTGTGTACTAATCTCTTATGTGGGACCTTGTCGAAAGCCTTCTGAAAGTCCAGGTATAACACATCCACTGGTTCTCCCTTATCCACTCTACTAGTTACATCCTCGAAAAATTCTATAAGAGGGGTGTGTGGGCGGGGAGATGTTGTGGGGGGAGAGAGCTGCGTGGGTGGGGGAGGGGGGAGTGAGCTCAGAGAAAAGAGAGCAAGAGCCATGAGGGAGAGCGGGGCATCACGAGGGGGGGACGAGCCAGTGAGGGGGACCAGAGGGGTAGTGGCTGGAATTGGTGGTGCGATGAGGACTTACAGCGGGCGTTGGTCGTTCTCCTCTGCTGGGATCAGAGTCTCCGCTTTCCGTTTGATGACATCTCTGACTCCGGGCAGGTCTGGGTCTCCGACTCTGGGCTGGGCTGGGCTGGGTCTCCCACGCTGGGCTGAGCTGGGCTGGGTCGGGTCAGGTCGGGTCTCCGATGCTGGGCTGCTGCTTGGGGCTGGGCTGCTGCTGCTTGTGTCTGGGCGGCTACTTGGGGTGGGATGGATGCTTGGGGCGGTGCTAGGCTGCTTGGGGCTGGGCGGCTTGGGGCGGGGCTGGGCTTCTTGTGGCAGGGTTGGACTAGGCTGGGTTGCTTTGGGTCCCTCGGAAAGTCCGGTTGGAAACCTCCGCCGGCTTTCCTCAGCTCCAGTAAAGAAGTGATGGCGCTGGAAGGGGCGGACCGTCCCGGGGAGTGACAGGGGAAGAGACTAATCCCGAGGCGCTGTATGGCACGAGAAGAGATCGATTTGCGCATGAGCGGTTTTTAAGATTTTTAAACCTCGCTAACTTTTACGACATTCAACCGATCGGAACGAAACTTGGTGGCTTCACAGCAAAGGAGAACGGTGAGTGAACTGGTGAAAAATCATAGCGCTATCGCGAACCGTTTTTGCGCAAATAGAAGGAACGCCAAACCAGAAGATAACAAGATCAGAGTTTTAGTTATGGATAGAAGATAGATGGAAACAGCCCTTTCACCCAACTCATCCAATGACGACCGATTTGTCTATGACCTGAGCTGATCACATTTCCCTGTGTTTGGCCCATATCCCTCTAAACCTTTCACATTCACACACGGAGCAGGAGCCATCTTGGAGGAACGGCTGCTAACCAGCAGCCGTCCGTTAAACACGCTTTTTAAAAAGTTTTTTAGTTAGTCCTGTCTCGTCCGTTTGGAGAAATTGACTTTTTAATGTGGGGGGTAGGGGGCAATTTTATTTCTAGGTCCCTACCTGGTCGGTGAGGCGGCTTTTTCTCCGGGCTGGCCGTCGACCCGTCCTCGTGGCCTACCAGCGGGCTTGGAGCGACGTTTCCTGGCGGGGACCGCCCAGCACCTCGGCCTCGGTGGCGGCACAGCGCTGGAGTGCTATTGTGGAGCGGAGTGGGTGATGCCTTGCCTGGGTCACCGCGCTGGGGCGACGCACTGGAGCTCCGGTGAGCTGGACCACCGAGAGCAACACCTCCGGGCTGCGGGTCTGCGGAGCGGAGCGGGCGGCGCCGATTTCAACATCGGGAGCCTGGGAGCTCCAAACCGGTGCGGCCTTGTCGGCTCCGGAAGCCGCGGTCTACAGCTTGTAAGCGGCCGTTCCAGGTGGCCCAGCCGTTGTGAGGACTCTCCCGACGCCGGGGCAAGACCACCCGGTGAGAACGGCCAGGAACATCGGGCCTCCGTAGAGGCAACTGCGGTGGCAGGCCTGACTTTGGGTGAACTTGGGGTTGGGGACTTGACATTGTGCCTTCCCCCACAGTGGTAACCACTGTGGGGGGATGATTTTCTGTGTCTACGTAATCCTGTTAGTCTTTGTCCAAGATGTCTGCCGTGAAGGGAGAGTGGACGCTGGCGAGCTTTAGCTGCCGCTGCTCTCTCTTCACATTGTGTTTTTGATTTTCTGTTTTTGGACTGAATTCTGTTTTTAGTTTGTGTCTCTGTGATGTCTTTATTATTTATTTTACTCTGATTATATGTTTATATTCCTGTTAATCTATGTAAGGTGTCCTTGATATGTCTGAAAGGCGCCGAACAAATAAAATTTATTATTATTATTATTATTCACATACCTGCCCTGATGTATTTTAAATGTTGTAATTGTACCTGACTCTATCACTTCTTCTGGCTGCTCATTGCACATATCCAACACCATCTGTGTGAAAAACCTGTTCCCTTCTAAATATTTTCCCTCTCACTGAGCATGGTGACCATTCATCTTATCTATGCCCAGTCATGATTTTACTTGCTTCTATAAGATCTCTCCTCAGCCTTCTATGCTCCAGGGAAAAATGCCCCAGAGTATCTAATCTTTAAGGATAGCACGGTGGCGAAGTGGTAGAGTTGCTGCCTTTCACCGCCAGAGACCTGGGTTCGATCCTGACTACAGGCGCTGTCTGTGCGGAGTTTGTATGTTCTCCCCATTATCATGTGAGTTTTCGCCGGGTGCCCTGGTTTCCCCCCATACTAGAAAGACATACAGGCTTGTAGGTTAATTTGCTTGTGTAAAATTGTAAATTATCCCTAGTGTGTAGGATAGCTAGTGTATGGGGATCGCTGGTCAGTGCGGAGTCGGTGGGCCAAAGGGCCTGTTTCTGAGCTGCATTTCTAAACCAAACTGAACTTAACTTTCTTTGTAACTCGAGCTCTCCAGTCCCAATGACATCCATGAGTCACGGATGTTGGTTGCTGATAAAGGAAGAGATGAGTGAGTGACTGGATTGGTTCCCATTTCCTGTCAGTTTGTACCAAATCTTGCTGAGGGAGCTCATAAGATCCACAATTAGGTGCCAAACCATGTTTAAAATGTGAAAACAATGGAGGAGGAACTGTGCATAATCTGTTACATTTCATTTCTTTAAAGTACCTGTGAGGTAAAATTACATTAAACCTTGAAGCATTATTCATATGCTTAGAGACATTTTTCCTCTGATCTTTATGTGCTTTGCCTTGATTGTGAGAATAAAACTGAATATGTCATTTTATAATTGAGTAAATTAGTCATCTGGAGCACTGAAGAAAAGTGCCAACTGGGATTCCTAGATGATTGATTGTAAAAGACGGCTTGCAATCTGAAATAGTTCTGTTTAAAAATATGTAATTGCTGCTCACTTTGTCTCATCAATTATTTGCAGACAGCGTTGAAGAACTTGAAACTTACAGGGTGATTTTAAAGTCCTCATTTAACCAAAGCTGCCTGGCAGAAACAAGGTGGGTGATTGATTAAAACATTTAAAACTGTCTGCTACCCCATACCTACCAGCAAGCCATTGACTGCCATTTTAACTAGCCCAGGGAAATAAGCCCTTAGAAATGCCCAGCAGAAATAAGTAAAAACCTCAGATAAATAAATAAATGAAGTCCACCGGCTTAGTAAAACCTTGTAGATGTGGTCCTAGACATTGCAAGAATGAGACATAAGGAGCCGTGACCTTTAGGCACTCAGGTCAATGTGAGGTTCTGAGCTTGGAGGTTGCTTTTTCTTATCCCCTACTCTATTTACCAGAGTTACCTCTTTCCTCATTGGGATGTTAATTTTCCTATATACTGCAAGAGAAGGATATAGTAAGGAAACTATTCTAGAGTCTGTTAATATAATACTGCAGATAGACCCAAAGCATTGGAGTAATTCAACGGGCCAGGCAACATCTCTGATGTCTGACAAAAGATCCTGACTCGAAATGTCACCCATCCTTTATCTCCAGAGTTGCTGCCTGACTCGCTGAGCTACTCCAGCACTTTGTGTCTGTCTTCTGTATTTAGCAGCATTTGCAGTTCCTTTCTACACAATATAATACTGCAGTTATTTTCAGTTTGCATTTTATCATAGAGTTTACTTGCTATGTGAGGAACTATTGACGGCACCAGGAGACAAGGCGGAAGACTGTCAATTTTTAAGCACCATCAAAAGATAATATTGTGCAATCATCATTGACAGATAATCCAAGAAGATGTTCATTTCACTGCCAGTTACTGCAACATTATCTGGCAGCACTCATCTGTCACATACTGTACATTTCCAGTCATTTAGGAATGTCAGAAAATGCCAGATAGACGACCAAGGTAATCCTCAAATGACGGGGCTGATGACACTCTAGAGATACATAAAAATCAAGACACCAATCTGACAAAACTTCATATGCTAAGTAACAAAACAAGCATGCATTCAACAGAACTAAGCCATCCCACAACCAACTGACCAGATCAAGGCTCTGCAGTCCTATTACTTCCAACGGTGAAGGATGGTGTACAATGAAGCAGCTAAATGGAAGGTGAAGACTCCAAGAACTTATTCATCCTCAATGATAGCAAGGCCCAACGCATTGATACCAAATACACAAGATACTGTGGGTGATCCATCTTGACTTCCTCCTGAAACCCCTTCATTACAGAAACCAGTCTTCAGCATATTTAAATTCACTCCGGATAATAATGAGAAATGGCTGAGAACACTGGATAGAGCAAAGAATGGGATTAAACAATATCCCAGATGTACTCAATGGGTCAAGCAGCAACTGTGGAGGCAAAAAGACAGTTGTCATTTTGCATCAGGACTTGTTGGGGACATAGCCATCATAAAAAAGGAGAAAGGTGAGCAGGTGGCTCGATCTTCCCATCATTTCCCTCCTCGCTTGGTTTCACCTATCATCTGCTATTTCCCCTCTGCATACTTACTTCTGATGTAGGGTCTCAACACAAAAAAATTGGTAACCCCTTTGCCACCCAAAATGCTGCTCACCTGCTGAGTTCCTCCAGTTAGTGTGCCTGTAGTCACTTGCATCAGGACTTGCGCCTTTGATCAGAGGGAAAGAGTCATACAGCTATACAGCATGCAAACAAGCCCTTCAGCCCACCTTAACTATGGCAACCAAGCTGGTATACTGGCCTAGTCCCATTTTCTTGCATTTGTCCCATACCACTCTGAAGAAGGTTTGGCCCGAAAAGTTGCCTATTTCCTTCGCTCCATAGATACTGCTGCACCCGCTGTGTTTCTCCAGCATTTTTGTGTACCTTCGATTTTCCAGCATCTGCAGTTCCTTCTTAACCACTCTAAACCTTTCCTATCGTACACAACAGTGGGCCTTATACTGACCCCTGCAGCACTCCACTAGTCGCAAGCCTCCGATCAGAAAAATAAACCTCCACAACTATCTTTTGGCTACTTCTTCCAAGCCAAATTTGAATGCAAAGCACAAGATAGCCTTGGTGGCGGTGGATGCAGGGAAATAAAGATATTGATGTGGATTGTGGTCTTACCTCTCGCAACCTCAAATATGCTCTGGATGCTACGAGGTCGGTTGCGGGAGGCAGCCCCAGGGCACGAAGAATGAAAGGTGGCCGAGTAAGGTGAAGGATGATGGTTCATGGATCAATGTTTCCAAATCGATACATTGGTGGAGTGGGCCACTGGAGGCCCTGCAACAGCCTGGGGCTCGATTGGTCCCAGTGCCTCTCCAAGTTTCCGAGTACATGGATCGGATGCGGCTTGCAGTGACATGGACCTGTGGAGCAGTGGTGGAGGATGCCAACTGACCCTGTGCTCCAGAAATAGATATATCCCTTTCCCAAACTTGTACCAGACAATGTTGAAAGGTGTAGAGAGGAACAGCAGATGCTGGTTTAAACCGAAGATAGACACAAAAAGCTGGAGTAACTCAGCAGGACAGGCAGCATCCAAGTGTCCAGGTATGAGATGTTTACGAAAAGCATGACTGAACAACGCAAATTAGCTGGCCAATCCATATATTCTTGGTATGTAAGAAAGAAGGATGATGGAAGATATTGTAAATAGCTCGTTCTAAGCTTCCCCCAGTCTAGTTTCAGTCAATAAAATACTGAGTCAAGCACTTGCGCATCAAAACTTTATTTTGGAAAAACACAATAACACTTCCCTACTGCTATACCTAACAACCGCGGGTTCGATCCTTGTATCTGCTTGGCCAAGTCCTTCTAGCCTCGTGCAAGCAGAGACACTCCAAAAGGTCATGCTGTCCTAAGCATTCTCCCAGAAGATCGACGCAGGACCTCATGGGAGCTACCTTTTATAGGTCCCCGAACCTTGAGGGGCCGAACCTTATGGGGGTGATCTCTTTACACTCCAATAACCGATATCGATTAACACACTACATGATAGACATTCCCCTAACCCAATAATACAGAAACTAATACAATGTATCTGACGAAGTTTCTAGATGCAATTTAACAGAGATGAATTATGCAGCATGTGCCTAGATGTTCAAGAAACCCAGACAATGCTCAACACTTAACCCAATCAACATCTAGCAAAGTAAAGCTTTGCAACAATATTTACAATGTGTATGTCTCGTTTGCATTTACCCAATCCGTTTCATGCAATTTACTCCTAATTGTAAGAAACTGCAAATGTCCCATTCTTTCCCGGCAACTCTTATCCAGGCTCCATACAAGCTGGCACCATTCTGCAGCTTGTCCCATTTCTGCAGAAGGTTCATTTAAATTGACCAAATGGCCTAGCAGCCCAGAAGCCTTTACTCAATTTTAGTGTCCTGGCATCTCCAATTTGACCAGAATTAACATTCCTTCCTTTTATCATTTATGTTAAACCATCATTTATGATAACCAAATAATCAGATAATCAGATAACCAGATATACATATATGTGACTATTAACAACAATAAGACAATGATATTTCTTCCCAGGATCTTATCATGCTTCCCGAGTTTTCGTGGGCATAGATTAATAATTTCCGTCTGATGAGTCTTCACCTCCCGCGTTTGCGTGGGCGTGAATTCCCTCCATCCGTGTGGTTGCCCATTCTTCCATCCCTTTCCATAGTGGAACCTATAACCTATAATTCATGAAAAACTTAGGACAAAGCAAATTACCATTTATGTACTAATGCTTTCCCATACATTCCACTGTAATTCTGTTGTGTCAATACTATCCCTTTTCCATTTCACTATAACTATCTCTACTATATTCTGCTCTATAATATATTCTTTACTATCCTAGGATCAACACTAATCAGCCCTCTCCGTATTCACACAATGTTATAATATGTATATCTGATGATGGTTTCTCATATAAATTTCAGCTGGGTTCAGTCCAGATTTCCCTACAGGTGTGACTCTTATTTAAAGCAAACCATGAAAAACGTTCCAATTTAACCAGATTTAGTCTCAGCCTTCAATTTCATATTTTAAATTTCAGAGTCTGTCTCATCCTTCTCATTCCACAGCTTTGTGGCCAATAACACAATTCCATTGTGGAATTCCCAGCTGTTGAAATTTAATCAATCAATTTCCATATGTTGTCAATTTTATCATAAAGCCAATTAAGAATGCTGAATCTAGGGACAATTTTTTTCCACCTTGATAATAGAAGCCGCTTTACTATCAAGGATTAAACAATTTAGATCCACCGGTCAAATACATCGACTGATATCTCAACACCCATTTCTTTATTCCTCCTCTTAATTCAATAGACTTCACCTCCAGTACTTCTTCCTTAGTATGTTGGCTCGTCTCTCAGTCAATAGAGGGTTCTTTCTCATATCTAATTTCCTTTTTCCTCTAAGTAACTCTTTAGTATGGTAACTTTGGTCTCTTAAAGGGAAGTAGTGCTGTTCACAGTTCCTCTTTTTTACTATCTCCAATTCAAACTCTCATGTTCCCTGAACCAGGGGTCACAGTTTAAGAATAAAGAGTAGGCCATTTAGGACTAAGATGAGGAAAATATTTTCACCCAGAGAGTTGTGAATCTGTGGAATTCTCTGACACAGAAGCAGTGGAGGCCAATTCACTGGATGCATTCAAGAGAGAGTATAACTCATAAGGGCTAACGGAATCAAGGGGAATGAGGAGAAAGCAGGAATGGAGTACTGATTTTGGATGATCAGCCATGATTATTTTGAATGACTAAAGGGCCGAATGCACCTATTTTCTATGTTTCTATGTTTAGAAACATAGAAACATAGAAAATAGGTGCAGGAGGAGGCCATTCGGCCCTTCGAGCCAGCACCGCCATTCATTGTGATCATGGCTGATCATCCCCTATCAATAACCCGTGCCTGCCTTCTCCTCATATCCCTTAACTCCACTAGCCCTTAGAGCTCTATCTAACTCTCTCTTAAATCCATCCAGTGACTGCCTCCACTGCCCTCTGTGGCAGGGAATTCCATAAATTCACAACTCTCTGGGTGAAATTTTTTTTTCTCACCTCTGTCTTAAATGACCTCACGTTTATTCTAAGACTGTGGCCCCTGGTTTTGGACTCACCCAACATTGGGACGATTTTTCTTGCATCTAGCTTGTCCATTCTTTTTATAATTTTATACTTCCTCAAATAATGTCAATCTGCAGCCTTGGATTAATGCCGCACAACAGAGAGAATAGTTTTCCCCCCTCTACATCATCTATCATCGTGAACATAGTTCCCTGAAAATGTTGTTGCAGGTAAATAGGGTGGTGAAGAAGGCTATTGGTACATTGGCCTTCATCAGTCAGGGAAATTAGTAGAAAGGTCTAGCTTGTCCAATCCTTTTATAATTTTATATGTTTTTATAAGATCCTCCTTGTAGCTCCCAAGTAGTACACGAGGCCCGAGATCGTGGTTAAATACGGGGTTTATTTTCGGCTCCAACCAACCCGTGAGAACTGAGCCAAAAACGAGGAAACAAACAAAATAAAAATGCAGTTTACAAAATACATGCATGGACGTCCATACAGCAACACAACACCACACTAACCAAGCAAATAAACAACATACCTCGTCCACTGCTTACTACTTAAGAGGTATTACTTGGTTTCTTCTTAGTCATGGCTTCTGCCTTTCTTTATGATTTTGCTTATTTAACATTTAACTTATTTTGGTGGTGTATCCCCTTTGTGTTGCTTCCTTTTTCTTTGCTGCCCTCCAAGGTGCGGCAACAACCGTGCCCCCCGGAAACTAAGTCGGCAATTTAGTTCCACCTTTAGGAACGCCACTATTACAGGTAGGAACCAAAAAACCTGAGGTTTAGAATTTAACTAACTGCCGATGTGGGGCAGTTACACTCCCACCAAATCACATGTGATTTCTTAGAACAACTTAAAGAGACATACATACTGCATATAAAACATTATTTCAAAATACTATCTAACTATGGGCCACTAATAGACTTAAGGTGAGCGTAAGATACTGGAGTCTTCAGTCTGCTTCCACCAGTGTTACTATCTTCTGAATGGGTCTCTCCAGGTGAACCGGTTTGGAGGTGCGCTTTCCATTTTCATCGAGAGTTGAGTCACCTATCAGCAACTGGAGTCTTCTCACTCTTCCGTCTCACTCTTCACAGGACTTTGGCTTGCTGCCCTTGAATTCCCTTGCATGGCGCTTGACCCTGGCAATAGCTTTCACCACTCTTGACCAGTTGGAGAACCTTTGTACGCGATCTAAGAGCGACCTCACCTCCTTTTCCTGAGTGTCATGCACCTGGGCCTTCTTGAGCTCTGGGTCACTACTTGAGACATCTCCCACCTTGACATCTCCACGGGTTATGGTCTCGTCCATGAAGGTCTTGTAGTCTTTGTAATACTGTTCATTTCTTTTCAGCTTCCTTTCTAGGCACCTGAGACGACGGATGGCACATATCTTGTTGTCTGGTAAGTTGGGTCTTTCTTTCTTAAACGGCAGTAGCATCTCATAGTGACCATCCTCCTTGAGCCTGATGCCTTTTTCCATCCTTGACAGGAATCGGAGGTCTTCTTGAGAGATGTTCTGAAGTTCTTTCCACAAAGTCAGCTTCCAGCACCTTGATGACAGCTGCAGGTGAGACTACTTCCTTGATCTGTGTTCTACAGACATAATGCACTTCGCTTGTGAGGTTTGAAGAGGACTGAATACCTGATATCACTTGCTTCACGATAATCTGGTGACTCACTCCAATAGCATCTCCATAATCGAGACATAGGTTGCCATAGCCAACTATACTCCAGCCCAAGTCGGTTCTCAGTGCAAAGGGCTGATTTTCTTCACCAGATAGCACTTGTCTTGGGACGAGAGCTTGAGGACAGTTGTAGCCAATTAGTAAGCCGACGTCGCAGCTTTGATGTGGAGCTATGTCATCTGCGATGTGTTCGAGATGAGGCCATGCCTTTGCAGTCTCTGGTGAGGGAATATGATCTCTGTTTGCAGGTATGAATTCTCTTGTGTAGGTCACTGGCAGCTGGATTATCTTGTCTGAGTAAAATCCTCTTACTTGTACACCAGTCAGTTTCCTACAGGACACAACTGTGTTTCCTGAAGCCATTGTGGAGAACTTTAGCTGAACTGGTTTGTTCTTCACGTGTAGAGCTTTTGCAGTGTCTTCTAGGAGAAAGGTTGTGTCACTCTGTGTATCCAGAAGTGCATACACAAGAACTTCACGATTAGGCTCACTTGTGGCTGACACCCACACTGGGATGATGGTGGACGTATGGGTGTCTTTGACATGCTGGATGACTCTATTGGATGTTGCCTCAGGTGAGGTTCTTGTTGTCTTATCTTGTGATCGGTTCATCTTGCCTTCCGTTGACCGCTCACAGTCTCTTGCTTCATCAGGCCTTGTTAACACACTTCCTTCCTTGGTGCGATTGTCGTGGAGGCAAGTTGGATGTCTCCTTTCACATGTATTGCACTTACCGGAAGTGGCGGCGCTGGGAACGGCTGCGGCTCGCCTGCAGTCCGTTTGTCTTTACTTTTTTGTGTTGTTTTTTTTTCGTTTTGTGTAGTTGCGATTTTGGTTTTTAGGTTGTGTTTATAGAAACATAGAAACATAGAAATTAGGTGCAGGAGTAGGCCATTCGGCCCTTTGAGCCTGCACCGCCATTCAATATGATCATGGCTGATCATCCAACTCAGTATCCCGTACCTGCCTTCTCTCCACACCCTCTGATCCCCTTAGCCACAAGGGCCACATCTAACTCCCTCTTAAATATAGCCAATGAACTGGCCTCGACTACCCTCTGTGGCAGGGAGTTCCAGAGTTTCACCACTCTCTGTGTGAAAAAAGTTCTTCTCATCTCGGTTTTAAAGGATTTCCCCCTTATCCTTAAGCTGTGACCTCTTGTCCTGGACTTCCCCAACATCGGGAGCAATCTTCCTGCATCTAGCCTGTCCAACCCCTTAAGAATTTTGTAAGTTTCTATAAGATCCCCTCTCAATCTCCTAAATTCTAGAGAGTATAAACCAAGTCTATCCAGTCTTTCTTCATAAGACAGTCCTGACATCCCAGGAATCAGTCTGGTGAACCTTCTCTGCACTCCCTCTATGGCAATAATGTCCTTCCTCAGATTTGGAGACCAAAACTGTACGCAATACTCCAGGTGTTGTCTCACCAAGACCCTGTACAACTGCAGTAGAACCTCCCTGCTCCTATACTCAAATCCTTTTGCTATGAAAGCTAACATACCATTCGCTTTCTTCACTGCCTGCTGCACCTGCATGCCCACTTTCAATGACTGGTGTACCATGACACCCAGGTCTCGCTGCATCTCCCCTTTTCCTAGTCGGCCACCATTTAGATAATAGTCTGCTTTCCTGTTTTTGCCACCAAAATGGATAACCTCACATTTATCCACATTATACTGCATCTGCCAAACATTTGCCCACTCACCCAGCCTATCCAAGTCACCTTGCAGTCTCCTAGCATCCTCCTCACAGCTAACACTGCCCCCCAGCTTAGTGTCATCCGCAAACTTGGAGATATTGCCTTCAATTCCCTCATCCAGATCATTAATATATATTGTAAATAGCTGGGGTCCCAGCACTGAGCCTTGCGGTACCCCACTAGTCACTGCCTGCCATTGTGAAAAGGACCCGTTTACTCCTACTCTTTGCTTCCTGTTTGCCAGCCAGTTCTCTATCCACATCAATACTGAACCCCCAATGCCGTGTGCTTTAAGTTTGTAAACTAATCTCTTATGTGGGACCTTGTCGAAAGCCTTCTGGAAGTCCAGATACACCACATCCACTGGTTCTCCCCTATCCACGCTACTAGTTACATCCTCGAAAAATTCTATAAGATTCGTCAGACATGATTTACCTTTTGTAAATCCATGCTGACTTTGTCCAATGATTTCACCACTTTCCAAATGTGCTGCTATCCCATCTTTAATAACTGACTCTAGCAGTTTCCCCACTACTGATGTTAGACTAACTGGTCTGTAATTCCCCGTTTTCTCTCTCCCTCCCTTCTTAAAAAGTGGGGTTACGTTTGCTACCCGCCAATCCTCAGGAACTACTCCAGAATCTAAAGAGTTTTGAAAGATTATTACTAATGCATCCACTATTTCTGGAGCTACTTCCTTAAGTACTCTGGGATGCAGCCTATCTGGCCCTGGGGATTTATCGGCCTTTAATCCATTTAATTTACCCAACACCACTTCCCGGCTAACCTGGATTTCACTCAATTCCTCCAACTCCTTTGACCCGCGGTCCCCTGCTATTTCCGGCAGATTATTTATGTCTTCCTTAGTGAAGACGGAACCAAAGTAGTTATTCAATTGGTCCGCCATATCCTTGTTCCCCATGATCAACTCACCCGTTTCTGACTGCAAGGGACCTACATTTGTTTTAACTAATCTCTTTCTTTTCACATATCTATAAAACCTTTTGCAGTCAGTTTTTATGTTCCCTGCCAGTTTTCTTTCATAATCTATTTTTCCTTTCCTAATTAAGCCCTTTGTCCTCCTCTGCTGGTCTCTGAATTTCTCCCAGTCCTCCGGTATGCTGCTTTTTCTGGCTAATTTGTACGCATCATCCTTCGCTTTGATACTATCCCTGATTTCCCTTGTTATCCATGGATGCACTACCTTCCCTGATTTATTCTTTTGCCAAACTGGGATGAACAATTTTTGTAGTTCATCCATGCAGTCTTTAAATGTCTTCCATTGTATATCCACCGTCAACCCTTTTAGAATTAATTGCCAGTCAATCTTGGCCAATTCACGTCTCATACCCTCAAAGTTACCTTTCTTTAAGTTCTTTTTTAAAAAAAATATTTTATTTTATTAGAAGTAAGTACAGTCATATGGCACCAAAGTGCCTAATATATATTTTCATAATACATTTTATGTACAACTTCTTTTTTTTTTTTTATTACACTGAAAAAAGATTAGAATAAGAAAAAGAAGTTAGATAGTAAAGGATAGAAAGATGTGAAATATATAGTGTGTGAAAAAAGAAAACGAGTAAATGAAGAAAGTTGAGAGATAGAATAGAGAAAAGAAAAGAAAAGGAAAAAAGAAAAGGAGATCATTATTTATAGTCTTGACCAACCCTCGTCCAGTCCTGAAACAGTTATTTTTTACAATTGTGTTGCACCATATGATTCCAAAAAAACGACGAATGGAGACCAACTCGTTATGAATTGGTCTGATTTATCCATTAGGAGGAATCGCATTTCCTCAAGATGAGCGGTGTCCAACATACTTGCAATCCACATTTTAAGCGTTGGTATTGATGTACCCTTCCAAAATTTAAGAATTAATTTTTTTGCTATTATTAAACCATAGTTAAGGAATAGATTTTGAGATGTATTCAATTTATTCCCATCTTCCATTACGCCAAATATAATCATTTCAGTATTAGGTTCCATTCTTGTCTTGAATAATTTTGTAAAAATTTCAAAAATATCATTCCAAAATCTATAAAGTTTTATGCAACCTTTCTTTAAGTTCAGAACCATTGTTTCTGAATTAACAATGTCACTCTCCATCCTAATGAAGAACTCAACTATATTATGGTCACTCTTGCCCAAGGGGGCACGTACAACAAGACTGCTAACTAACCCTTCCTCATTACTCAATACCCAGTCTAAAATAGCCTGCTCTCTCGTTGGTTCCTCTACATGTTGATTTAGATAACTATCCCGCATACATTCCAAAAAATCCTCTTCCTCAGCACCCCTGCCAATTTGATTCACCCAATCTATATGTAGATTGAAGTCACCCATTATAACGGTTTTGCCTTTGTCGCACGCATTTCTAATTTCCTGTTTGATACCATCCCCAACTTCACTACTACTGTTAGGTGGCCTGTACACAACACCCACCAGCGTTTTCTGCCCCTTAGTGTTTCGCAGCTCTACCCATACCGATTCCACATCCTGCAAACTAATGTCCTTCCTTTCCATTGCGTTAATCTCCTCTCTAATCAGCAACGCTACCCCACCTCCTTTTCCTTTCTCTCTATCCCTCCTGAATATTGAATATTGTGGGGGGGGGGGGGGGGGGTTGAAACGGGGTTTGCTGTCTCTCCCTTGGGGGGAATACGACTTTTTTGTCGTATCCCCCCTCTCTGCCTCCGTCTGCGCTGAGGCCTAATGGCGGAGCTGGCGACCTCGGGACTCCGGAGGCAGCCTGTCAGGACTGGCCCTGAGCTAGCTCCCATGAGGGCGGCCCAGCTCGGGGCTGGAACTGCGCTCCCGTGAGGACGGCCAGGCGAGGGGCCGAGACTCTCCCGCGAGGGGCTGTGGCACTCCCGTCGGAGTGGCCCAGCCCGAGGGAGGAACGGCACTCCCGTCGGAGTGGCCCAGCCCGAGGGAGAACGGCACTCCCGTTGGAGTGGCCCAGCCCGAGGGAGGAACGGTACTCCCGTCGGAGTGGCCCAGCCCGAGGGAGAACGGCACTCCCGTCGGAGTGGCCCAGCCCGAGGGAGGAACGGCACTCCCGTCGGAGTGGTCCAGCCCGAGGGAGAACGGCACTCCCGTCGGAGTGGCCCAGCCCGAGGGAGGAACGGCACTCCCGTCGGAGTGGCCCAGCCCGAGGGAGAACGGCACTCCCGTCGGAGTGGCCCAGCCCGTGGGAGGAACGGCACTCCCGTCGGAGTGGCCCAGCCCGAGGGAGGAACGGCACTCCCGTCGGAGTGGCCCAGCCCGAGGGAGAACGGCACTCCCGTCTGAGTGGCTCAGCTCGAGGGAGGAACGGCACTCACGTGACGGCGATCCGGCTCGGGGCTGGAACAGTGCTCCGGTGGCTGGGACGGCGTTCTGGCGGCGGTGACCTGAGTCCTGGGTTCAGCCGCAGGCCAGCGGCTGCGTATGCTGGACTGGAGGGTGGCAGCTTTGACCACCCCTGGGCCGCGGTGTTTGAGCCGGCCCATTGCGGGGTTCGGTGAGCCGCGGGACTGTTGTGCCATCGCCCGGTGGGGAATCGCCTCAGCGCAGAGGGAGAAGAGGAGGGAAGAGACAGTAACCCTAAGATTTTTTGCCTCCACCACAGTGAGGAGGTGCTTGGTGGATACACTGTGGTGGACGTTAATTTGTGTTTACTGTTGTTTATTATTGTATGATGTATGTATGACTGCAGGCACGAAATTTCGTTCAGACCGTAAGGTCTGAATGACAATAAAGGGATTCAATTCAATTCAATTCAATTCAATCATTCTGTTTTCACATTCCTTTGAGCGATGGCCAGACTTCAGACAGCCAAAGCACAACTTCCTTTCTTGAACAAACTTGACTCGCTCAGAGACCGTCTCATCCATGAATTTATAACACTTGTGTAGACTGTGACCTTCCCTCTCACAGAACACACAGCTTGTGGCGACAGCCTTCTCATCAGAGTTTGTTACCAATACCTTTGCTCCAGGACCTCTGTTCATTGAAGCCTTGCTCTTCTCAACTTCACTTGGTTTTAGAGCGTAGAGGGACGTTATCGGGTTGCAAGCAATTTTTGCTTCACGTGTAAGGAACTTGACGAATTGGCTGAAGCTTGGGAACTTGTGACTTTGTTCTTCCACTTCTATGACTTTCGTGTTCCATCTTGAGGTCAGCCAGTCTGGAAGTTTAGCAAGCATTTTCTGATTCTCGTTGCAGTCATTGAGTACCTCAAGACCTCTAATCTGAGACATGGCGGCCTCACAGCTGCGAAGGAAGTCAGTGAGTTCTTGAAGTTCTAAACTGCCTTTGGAGCTTATCTTGGGCCATGAATCAAGCTTGTCTCTGAAGGCTTTGGCGATGAGGAATGGATTGTCATATCTCTCTTCTAGGATGGTCCACGCTGCATGATAGGCTGACTCTGTTGCCTAGCAGAAAGTAACTCTCTATGGCCTTCTTGGCAGCTCCACCCACATACCTTCGCAGATAATATATCCTTTCTTCACCTGGTAGGTTTTTCTTGTCAATTAATGTCTGAAAGGAAACCTTCCAGTCATTGAATCTGAGTGGGTCGCCATTGAACGTTGACGGTTCCGGTATAGGAAGACGACTCGCACTGATGGACTCTGCAAACACTCTCACAAGAGCTGCTGTGCTATCTTCTTGTCTTGGAAGTGTCATAGCTTGTGGTGGAGGGTGATGCTTCGACAGGTTACTTTCCTGGTTGACTTCCTTCTTCTCCTTCAGAGAGACATGTTGATAGAGCAGCTCGTCTATTTCATCGTCTGAGCATTCACTCTGCTTATATACTTGCTGTCGTGCCTTGGCAGCCTTTAGCTTCCCTATTGTCTTCAATCGCTCTATTTGTCTGCGTTTGGCCTCTAGCACCCTTTTTCTCTCTGCATTTCCATTTCAAGTCTTTCAAGTTCTATAATATGCTGTTCTTGCTCTAGCAGCACTTGTAATGTGGCTTCATTGGCTGCGACTTCAGCAGCGGCTTCTAGTCTGTGTGCAGAAGACTGGCTTGAACGTCTGGATGTGATTTTTGAGTTGCCTTGAGAACGAGCAGAGGACTGGGAGGATTTGGTGCGGTGAGATTTGATGCTCGTCTTATCTGAGGCTGCAGACTTGAACACAGATTCTGTATCTTTAGCACCTTGTTCTTCATCCACTTGACATTCACTCTTTCCCGTGTTTAGATAACCTCTTGCAGTTTTGATTATCTTCTTTGTTACTGCTTCACAGGTGTCTACTCTGCGACGTGTGTCATGATCTAGAATGTCGATGTGTCTCAGCTCTTCATAAACAGCGTTCAGATTCTTTGAAGCATTGCTTACCTTGGTGATGTGTTCATTTAGCAGGTTGTTTGAGCATTGACCACTCAGCGCCCCTTTGGCATCCTTAATGACAGCCTTCCACTTCTCGTAGCTCACACTGAAACGGTGTGCAACCTTTCTTACTTGCTCATCGTGCAGTTCTTGGCCCTTTTCCGTTAGCTTGCGGACTCTTTGGCCTCTTTGTGGCTCTTGTGAGGAAGTGTGGATATCATCTCCAGTGCCTTTGGTCGTTTGTGGTTGTGCGTCTGAGCAGTGCTGTTTCGTGTCATCACCTTCATCATCTTCTCTGTCACTTTCAGGGGATAGTTCAAACTCTGACATTTTACTTGGTTTACTTTAGTTTGGTTTAAATCTAATATTTTCTTATGTTGAGTAAGTACCTAATTAATAAATAATTTTTATAATGTTATCAACTTAAATCACTATGAGTGATAATTAGACAAATAAAGGTATCAACTCTTCCACAGGTAAGTTACATATGCATTAAACACTTGTTAAGTAACAGAAATGCACCTTTAAATTACTATGAGTACTGCTTCTTTTAACAGGATTTTTACAGTGTAACCATCAATAAACAAATTCTCAATATCAACACAGTGTGAGTATCAATGGTCTTCAATAAGGAAAGGTAAGTAAACAACATAAATGAAATGCACATTATATCTCAGTCTCTTGTGCAAAACACTTAAAGTCCTTTAGTTGTAGAAAATAACAACATCAACTTATTAAATGAAAATGTAGATAATATATCAGTCTCTTGTGCAAAACACGAGTTTTTTCTTAGCAGCAATATTCACACTAGGGGCACCTGGGCCTTCCTGTGGGCTTGCTCTGCTTGTGTTTCGGCGTAGGCGGTGGTAGAAGATACACACGCAGCATGGATATGGTTCGTCTCTTCTCGGCTGCTGCCGTCTGGTGATGTCCTCCTCGGCTATTCATGCAGAGCAGTCGAGTTCTCACTGTAGCTCCCAAGTAGTACACGAGGCCCGAGGTCGTGGTTAAATACGGGGTTTATTTTCGGCTCCAACCAACCCGTGAGAACTGGCCCAAAAACGAGGAAACAATCAAAATAAAAATGCAGTTTACAAAATACATGCATGTACGTCCATACAGCAACACAACACCACACTAACCAAGCAAATAAACAACATACCTCGTCCACTGCTTACTACTTAAGAGGTATTTCTTGGTTTCTTCTTAGTCATGGCTTCTGCCTTTCTTTATGATCTTGCTTATTTAACATTTAACTTATTTTGGTGGTGTATCTCCTTTGTGTTGCTTCCTTTTTCTTTGCTGCCCTGCAAGGTGCGCCAACAACCGTGCCCCCGGAAACTAAGTCGGCAATTTAGTTCCGCCCTTAGGAACGCTATTATTACAGGGAGGAACCAAAAAACGTGAGGTTTAGAATTTAACTAACTGCCGATGTGGGGCAGTTACACCCCTCATCCTTCTAAACTCCAGTGAATACAAGCCTAGTCTTTTCAATCTTTCCTCATATGACAGTCCCGCCATCCCAGGGATCAATCTCGTGAACCTATGCTGCACTGCTTCAATCACAAGGATGTCCTTCCTCAAATTAGGAAACCAAAACTGTACACAATACTCCAGATGTGGTCTCACCAGAGCCCTATACAACTGCAGAAGAATAGCTCATAAGGGCTAACGGAATCAAGGGGAATGGGGAGTAAGCAGGAATGGAGTAATGATTTTGGATGATCAGCCATGATTTCTATGCTTGTCTGCCACTATTTTAGTCTACTGTATCCTGTTCAATCTTGCAATCTTGCAGAGAGTACACGTTATCTACCCTTGTCTGCAACAAAGAGTAGCTTGCAGCTGTAAACCAGCTTGAAGCAACTGGTTTCCATGGCAACTGGGGCAAACCTCCCTGCCATAGCTGAGTCCATGCTACTTGTGCTCATGTGGCCCAGGACACGTTGGAACTCCTGCCACTTTTACATTGTTGTTCTGTACTCTACATCTACACTAATAACTTCTATTAGTCAAATCTCCATGACATTTTCAAAGAGCATATACACATTTAGTAACTTAGACTGAATAGATTTACATGTACTGTAAGTTCACACGCAAACCTTTCAAATCTGTGACAGGCTTTTCTGACCCATTGGGTGGTAGCTAAATGCCTCCCATGACTCCCATTTGTGAGACCTAATCTTATTTCTGGTGGTGCTAGGTGTAATGTATTCATGCATATTCATTATATGCTAATGAGTCGGTCTTGTGTATAAGTAGGGAATGTTGGGTAATAAATCTCTCTTGTGATCCAGCCAGCCTGCGTGTAAGTTATTGTTCATTCTACTGTCCGGAATATAACAAAATTGGCGACGAGGATGGAATAGAGTTTGTGAACATCCTTTAAATACAGTGCAGGACTGTTTTACAACACGCAGGATTGTGAGGGCGACCTTCCACTGCGTGCTGCAGAAATCTTCCCAGGACCTGTCTTTCTTTATTCTGGACTGTGACTGTGTGACGTTGCTGAGCAACCAGGCCTGCCAGGATCTTGGTCTGGTGTCTTTTGACCGTACGGTCCATGAGGTGCAAGCTGTGATGGATCCACTATCCGAGTACCCAGACCTGTTTGACGACAAGTTGGGGAAGCTGCCGTTGGTGTACAAGATCGTGACTGACCCATCTGTGGTGCCTGTGATTCGTCCACCCCACAGAGTGTCATTCGCCATGAAGGGCAAGGTGGAGAGCATGCTGAAAGACATGGTCAACATGGGAGTGCTGGAGGCTGTCAGCGATCCAACCGAATGGGTCTCCACCATGGTCGCCACGTTGAAGAAAGGAAAAAATGAGATACGGGTAGGCATCAACCCCAAGGACTTGAATATGGCGATTAAACGGCCCCACTACCCCATGAGGACTGTCGAAGATGTTGCCGCCCAGGTGGGACAAGCCACAGTGTTCTCCGTCCTCGATGCAAGAAGTTCGTTTTGGCAGACCCCTGGACAAACGCTCCACGGACCTGACCACGTTCAGCACGCCCTTCGGCAGGTTTAAGTTTTTGCGGATGCCGTTCGGCATCAACTCCGCCAGCGAGGTATTTCAGCGTTCAATGGTACAATTGTTTGCAGGTCTGCCCTGCGCGATCATTGTAGACGACATTCTGGTCTATGGGAGGGATGTGGCCGAACATGACCGCAACCTCCGACGGATTTTGGACCGTGCTCGGCAGATAAATTTGAAGCTCAATCGGTCAAAGTGCAAGTTCCGGGTGCCTGAGGTCACATACGTTGGCCACATTTTCACGGCCCAGGGGTTGAAGCCGGACCCGCAAAAGACCAGCGCCATCTCAGAGCTGCCCGCCCCGACAGACGTTGTCAGTCTACAGCGTTTCCTGGGTATGGTGAACTACCTGGGAAAGTTTATCCCCGACCTCAGCGAGTTGAGCGCACCCCTGAGACAACTCACAAAAAAGGACATTGCCTGGGCATGGTTTCCACACCACCAGCAGGCATTTGATCTGCTAAAGACGAGGCTGGTCAGCACACCTACCCTGAAGTTCTTTGTTCTACTGCGTCCGATCGTGGTCACTTGCGATGCCTCTCGCTTTGGACTGGGTGCTGCCTGCCTGCAACCCCACGCTGGTGACTCGCTGCTGCCCATCTCCTTTGCCTCCAGGACCATGACGGACACAGAGCAGCGTTATGCACAGATAGAGAAGGAGCTGCTGGCGGTGGTTTTCGCGTGTTCGAAGTTTAAGGACTTCCTATTTGGCACCAGGTTCACCATTGAGACGGATCACCAGCCACTGGTAACGATACTGAACAAGCCTATACACTGCGCTCCTGCCAGGCTACAGCGGATGATGCTGCAGCGCTTTGACTTTAAAATCATATATAAGAGGGGCACCGAGATGCATGTGGCTGATGCGCTGTCCCGGGCCCCCCGGACCTGCTGCGACCAGCGCCCCTTTGAGCAGTCGGACTTACAGGTACTGAACGTTAACTTCGTCCCTTCTCAGCAACTACAGTGCTTGGTTGCACATACCGCAAACGACCCTGACCTGCAGCAGCTAGCTGCTGTCATCAAGCGCGTGTGGCCCACCAAACGGAATTCGTTGCCTGCCAGCGTCCACCCCTATTTTTTGGTCCGCGATGAGTTGGTCCACCGGGACGGCATTATTATCAAAGGACACAAAGTGGTCGTCCCTGCCTCGCTGCATGGCTTGTATTTTGATGCCACCCACATGGGGCATCCCGGGGCAGATGCCACTATCTCGCATGCCCAGGAACAGTACTACTGGCCGGCCATGGCAAAGTACATACAGGCCAGGGTGGATTCCTGTCCGGACTGTAACTCTCTTGCCCCGCATCAGCAAAGACAGCCGCTTTTCAGCAGCCTGCCCCTGACATGCCCTGGTCTTCTCTGGCTGCCGATATTTTCGACTGGCGTGGGAAGCAATACCTTGTGCTAGTAGACTCTTACTCAAATTGGTTCGAGGTGGACCTCCTCCCTGCCATCACCTCCGAGATGGTGATCAGCAAACTTCGCCGTCACTTTGCCACGTTTGGTTCCCCTGTCCGGCTGCAGACAGACAACGGACGCCAGTTCACCAGCGCCGAATTTCGAGCGTTTACTGCAAAGTGGAACTTTAATCGTTTCACCAGCAGCCCGGAGTACCCGCAGAGCAATGGTCTAGCTGAACGGGCGGTCCGCAGCGCTAAGCACCTGCTTGAACAAACCCGCCTCTCGAACGGGGATTTCTATCAGGGTCTCCTGAACCTTCGGAACATTTCCAGAGACAGTACCATGGGATCCCCTGCCCAGCGACTCATGTCCCGTGTTGTCCGCCCTCCGATGCCTATTGCCCAGCAGTCCCTGATGCCCAAAGTCCTGCAGCCTGCTGATGTTCAGCAACGTATTGCCCAGAAGCACGAGATCCAGCGCCGCTCGCATGACAAATCCTGCCGCCCTCTTTCGCCACTGATGCCTGGACAGGTCGTCCGTTTGCAGACGTCCACCGGCTACTCCCGACTTGCCACCGTCGTCGGGTTTGACAGCGCGCCACGGTCCTACCTCGTGGATTTTGAAGGGACTGTATATCGACGCAGCCGCCAGCACCTGTTGGCGGTTAACGAGCCCAAACCACCTCCTGCGATTCCGTATACCCCTCCATCGCGTGTCGAGCCTTCCTCCACTAACGTACCCTCTGCTCCCTGCATGCCACGGTCGGTCCTTTTGCCTCGGGTACCCCCCCATGCTCCTCCCGGTTTTGCTCCCCAGGCTCTGTTGTCCCCTGCAAGGTCTTCTCTTTCTCCCACTTCTGCTCATTCTACCCCTTCTGTTTCACCTGGCTCACCTGTGCCTCTCCGTTCCCCTTCCAAGCTGGGTTCTCCACCCACCTTCTCTCCCCCTCCTGTTTCTGTTCCTGTCCCTCCTCCTATTCTTTCTGGTGGGGAGGGTGAAGGTGCTGTGCGCACTCGCTCGGGTCGGATTGTAAAACCTCCGGCTCGCTACGGAGAGTATGCTTAGCTTTGCAGGTTCTGTATAACAAACCTGCCATTGTTGTAACTTGTTTAAATTGTAAGGGGAAGGATGTAGATGGGTTATGCATGCAACCTATAATGTAGTTACCTCATCACCACTAACCACGCCCCATCATATTAGTATAACTGTAGTATCCTCCCTTTGTTCCTCCCACTAGGTCCCAGTACGCCTGAAGGCTGGATGCAGTCAGTGCTGGGACGTGTGTGCCATGTGCCATATTAAACTCCTAGTAAAGGTTACAGTGTGTCAGCTATCACTCCTTTACAGTGGCTGAAACAAATAAGGCTGTTTGCGAACGCATGAAAGCAATTCTGCTCATGGAGATCGGTCCTGAAGTGTACGGCACACTCGTGAATCTCCTTGCACCCTTAAAGGCAAAAGACGTGCCATTTAATGACATTATAAATAGGTTGGAGGTGCACTTCAACCCAAAGCCTCTGGAAATTGCAGAAAGCTATAAATTTGGCACTAGAAACCAGAAGCAGAATGAGACAATCAATGAGTACATTGTTGCCTTGAAAAACTTAAATTTACACTGTAACTTTGGAACATTTCTTGGACGAGCTCTACGAGACAGATTTGTTTGTGGTCTAGTGGATGAACGAATTCAGTCCAAACTGATGAACACTCCAGATCTCACATTCAAGAAAGCATGCAAGAATGCTACCACAATAGAGATGGCTACAAGAATGCTCGCGAGTTTCGTCCACCACGGACTGCAGTGGCCGTTTACAGTCACAAGGCAGTGCCTATGGCCAAACCAAGAGGCGCTAAACCAAAACCAAAGTATGGCGGGGAGCCAAGTTTAGCCAGTTGTTATCGTTGCAAAGGTAATCACTCATCCCAATTTTGTCAGTTCAAAATAGCCAAGTGCTATAACTGCCAGAAGAAAGGCCATATCGCCTCAGCATATCGGGCCAAGCATAAAACAGGAAACCAACAATCTGCGGGAATCAAGCAACAACACCGAAGAGGAGTTCACAACTTGGAGATGAACCCAGATGGAAATGAACTTGGGTTGTACACCATTTATGCAACCAACATTGATAAGCCTACAACCAGCCAAGGCAAGGACTTTCGAACTAAACTATTGATTAATAAACAGTTAATCGATATGTGTATTGACACGGCAGCAGATTGTTCGGTCATGAGCAAAGACCTGTACGAAAAATAGTTCCCAGAGACACCATTGTTTGAGAGTAACGTCAAGCTGAGAACCTACTCGGGCGAAGTTTTGGAGACTTGTGGACAAATGAACTGTAAAGTTCAGCATAATGGTCAGTCAGTAACACTGCCCATCATAGTGGCCAGCTACAGAAATAAACCAACCCTCCTTGGAAAGGATTGGCTGAGTAGAATAGAATTAGACTGGAAGAACATTTTCAGCGTCAATTTGTCCAAAACACGTCTTGAAAAAGTCATAAGGAAACATGCAAACATTTTTGCTGACAGTGACACAGGAATAACAGGGTACTCTGCACACATTCGACTTAAGCAAGATGTGAGGCCTGTGTATTGTCAACCAAGACCTGTACCATATGCACTAAAGCAACAAGTGGAGGTAGAACTTGACAGATTAGAGCATAATGGAGTACTTGTGAAGACAGACCAGAGTAACTGGGCAACGCCAATTGTGGCCGTACCCAAGGCTGATAAAACTGTTCGACTATGTGGTGATTAAAAAGTCACAATCAACCAAGCCGTTGATGACGAACAATATCCGTTACCAACCTCACAAGATCTATACGCAGAACTTAGCGGTGCAAGAGTCTTCACTAAATTGGATTTGTCTCACGCTTACGCCCAACTCAATGTTGACAAGGAAAGTCAGCAGTACTTGACTATCAACACACATAAGGGCTTGTATTAACCATATAACCATATAACAATTACAGCACGGAAACAGGCCATCTCGACCCTTCTAGTCCGTGCCGAACACGTATTCTCCCCTAGTCCCATATACCTGCGTTCAGACCATAACCCTCCATTCCTTTCCCGTCCATATAACTATCCAATTTATTTTTAAATGATAAAAACGAACCTGCCTCCACCACCTTCACTGGAAGCTCATTCCACACAGCCACCACTCTCTGAGTAAAGAAGTTCCCCCTCATGTTACCCCTAAACTTCTGTCCCTTAATTCTCAAGTCATGTCCCCTTGTTTGAATCGTCCCTACTCTTAGTGGGAAAAGCTTAACCACGTCAACTCTGTCTAGCCCTCTCATCATTTTAAAGACCTCTATCAAGTCCCCCCTTAACCTTCTGCGCTCCAAAGAATAAAGCCCTAACTTGTTCAACCTTTCTCTGTAACTTAGTTGCTGAAACCCAGGCAACATTCTAGTAAATCTTCTCTGTACTCTCTCTATTTTGTTGACATCCTTCCTATAATTAGGCGACCAAAATTGTACACCATACTCCAAAATAGGCCTCACCAATGCCTTGTACAATTTTAACATTACATCCCAACTTCTATACTCAATGCTCTGATTTATAAAGGTCAGCACACCAAAAGCTTTCTTTACCACCCTATCTACATGAGATTCCACTTTCAGGGAACTGTGCACAGTTATTCCCAGATCCCTCTGTTCACCTGCATTCTTCAATTCCCTACCATTTACCATGTACGTCCTATTTTGATTTGTCCTGCCAAGATGTAGCACCTCACACTTATCAGCATTAAACTTTCAGCCCACTCTTCCAACTGGCATAAATCTCTCTGTAGACTTTGAAAATCTACTTCATTATCCACAACCCCACCTATCTAAGTATCATCTGCATACTTACTAATCCAATTTACCACACCATCATCCAGATCATTGATGTACATGACAAACAACAGTGGACCCAACACAGATCCCTGTGGCACCCCACTAGTCACTGACCTCCAATCTGACAAACAACCATCCACCATTACTCTCTGGCATCTCCCATTCAGCCACTGTTGAATCCATCTTGCTACTCCACCATTAATACCCAACCATTGAACCTTCTTAACCAACCTTCCATGAGGAACCTTGTCAAAGGCCTTACTGAAGTCCATATATACAACATCCACTGCTTTACCCTCATCAATTTCCCGAGTAACCTCTTCAAAAAATTCAAGAAGATTAGTCAAACATGACGTTCCAGGCACAAATCCATGTTGACTGTTCCTAATCAGACCCTGTTTATCCAGATGCTTATATATATTATCTCTAAGTATCCTTTCCATTAATTTGCCCACCACTGACGTCAAACTAACAGGTCTATAATTGCTAGGTTTACTCTTAGACCCCCTTTTAAACAATGGAACAACATGCGCAGTACGCCAATCCTCCGGCACTATTCCCGTTTCTAATGACATTTGAAATGTTTCTGTCATAGCCCCTGCTATTTCTACACTAACTTCCCTCAATGTCCTAGGGAATATCCTGTCCAGACCTGGAGACTTATCCACTTTTAAATTTCTCAAAAGTGTCAGTACTTCCTCTTCTTTGATCCTCATAGTTTCCATAGCTACTCTACTTGTTTCCCTTATCTCACATAATTCAATATCCTTCTCCTTGGTGAATACCGAAGAAAAGAAATTGTTCAATATCTCCCCCATCTCTTTTGGCTCTGCAGATAGCTGTCCACTCTGACTCTCTAATGGACCAACTTTATCCCTCGTTATCCTTTTGCTATTAATATAGCTGTAGAAACCCTTTGGATTTACTTTCACCTTACTTGCCAAAGCAACCTCATATCTTCTTTTAGCTTTTCTAATTTATTTCTTAAGATTCTTTTTACATTCTTTATACTCCTCAAGCACCTCATTTACTCCATGCTGCCTATAATTATTATAGATCTCTCTCTTTTTCCGAACCAAGTGTCCAATTTGCCTTGAAAACCATGGCTCTTTCCAATTTTTACTATTTCCTTTCAACCGAACAGGGACATAAAGATTCTGTACGCTTAAAATTTCACCTTTAAATGTCCTCCATTTCTCTTCCACATCTTTCCCAGAAAACAAACTGTCCCAATTTACTCCTTTTAAATCCTTTCGCATCTCCTCAAAGTTAGCCTTTCTCCAATCAAAAACCTCAACCCTAGGTCCAGTTCTGACCCTCTCCACAATTATATTGAAACTAATGGTATTGTGATCACTGGTCCCGAACTGTTCCCCAACGCATACCTCTGCCACCTGACCCGTCTCATTTCTTAACAGGAGATACTTTTATGTATTGCTGCAAAAAACTATCCTGCACACATTTTACAAACTCCAACCCATCCAGCCCATTTACAGAATGTGTTTCCCAGTCTATGTGTGGAAAATTGAAATCTCCCACAATCACTACCTTGTGCTTACTACTAATATCTGCAATCTCCTTACATATTTGCTCTTCCAATTCTCGCTCCCCATTTGGCGGTCTATAATACACCCCTATAAGTGTTGCTACCCCTTTCCCATTTCTCAGTTCCACCCAAATAGCCTCCCTAGACGAGCCCTCTAATCTATCCTGCCAAAGCACTGCTGTAATATCTTCCCTCATAAGCAATGCAACACCTCCACCTCTTGCCCCTCCAATTCTATCACACCTGAAGCAACGAAATCCTGGAATATTTAGTTTCCAATCACAGCCCTCCTGCAACCATGTTTCACTGATCGCCACAACAACATACTTCCAGGTGTCAATCCAGGCTCTAAGTTCATCCACCTTTCTTACAATGCTCCTAGCATTAAAATATACACATTTAAGAAACCCACCATCTCTTATTCTCTGTTTATTTTATTTTTCTTCTCTCTCCCCTACATTTTGGGTCAGAGTGCTACCATTCTCTGCCTCCTGCCTTACACACTGACTGCTAGCTTTCCCAATTCGAGTCCTTCCCCCCAACCATACTAGTTTAAAGTCTCCCCAGTAACCTTTGCAAATCTCCCCGCCAGGATATTGGTCCCCCTCGAGTTTAAGTGCAACCCGTCCTTTCTGTACAGGTCGCACCTTCCCCAAAAGAGGTCCCAATGATCCAGAAACTTGAATCCATACCCACTGCACCAGTCCCTCATCCACGCATTAATTCTCCACCTCGCTCCATTCCTACTCTCACTGTCGCGTGGCACAGGCAGTAATCATATACAGTATATATCATATCAGTATTCATATACAAAGCTGCCCTATGGTGTGAAATCATCCCCCAAAATGTTTCAGTCTGTCATGGATCAAATATTACAAGGCATTCCGCACTGTGTGTGCAACCAGGATGGCCTATTGATATTCACGGAAGGCATGGTGGAATATCTGGAAATCCTAAAGCAAGTTCTCATAAGACTGAACTGCCACAATGTCAAACTGGATGTCAATGTCAAACAGTTCTATGCACGATTCCTTCCAGATTTAGCAACTGTGCTAAAGCCACTACATCATCTGCTACAAAAAGACGTGAAATGGACGTGGGGAAAGGAACAGCAACGTGCATTTGACATCTGCAAGGAAAACTTGACAAGTGACAAACTTCTTGTTCACTATGATACGACACGCGAGATGAAACTTGCTTGTGATGCTTCAAGTTATGATGTAGGTGCAGTGATCTCCCACGGAATGAATGACGGACAGGAAAAGCCTATTGCTTTTGCATCCCGCACCCTATCATCGAGTGAACGCAACTATGCGCAGATAGAAAAGGAAGCACTCAGCATCGTGTTCGGAATCAAGAAATTCCATCAGTTTCTTCTCGGCAGACCATTCACCCTGGTAACTGATCACAAGCCACTATTAGTGATACTTGGTCCCAAGTCAGCTACACCTTCCATGGCGGCATCAAGGATGCAGCGCTGGGCAATTTTGGTGTCCCAGTACGGCTACAAGGTGGAGTACAGGAGCTCCAAGTGCAACGCAGTTGCAGATGCATTGTCCCGGTTGCCCCATGAGAACTCTGACGTGGGAAGCGAGAACTCAATCTACACAATGCAAGTGGTAGATGAAGACTTTCCAGTGACTGCAACAGAAATTGCAGCAGAAACAAAGAAAGACAATGTGCTGAAGTGGGTTTATGAACAGACATTGAATGGTTGGACTGAAATCAATAGTGGATTGAACTCAGTTCTGAACTCAGAGCTGAAGCCTTTCCATAATCAACGCCATGAATTATCATGTGAGCAGGGATGCATTAAGTGGGGTTACAGAGTGGTTGTACCAGAGTCTTTGAGAAACAAAATTATGAACGAACTTCATGCCGAACATCCTGGCATAGTAAGCATGAAATCAATTGCCAGAAGTTTTGTGTATTGGCCTGGTATTGACAGTGACATTGAGTCACTGGTGAACAAATGTAGCGTCTGCCAAAATTGCCGGAGTAAACCACCAAAAACACCACTGCAACCCTGGTCATGGCCAAGTAGACCTTTTCAGAGAGTTCATGTAGATTTTTGCGAAAAGGGTAATGATCACTTTCTGGTGCTGGTAGATAGTCATTCCAAATGGATTGAGGTTAAACATATGGGGTCAAGCACTACTACTGAGCGTACCATAGATGAGTTGAGATCAATTTTTGCATGCCATGGTTTACCGGAAGAACTTGTTTCTGACAACGGGCCTCAGTTTCGTTCAGAACAGTTCAAAGAGTTCATGCAGTGGAATGGTGTAAAACACACACTTGTTCCCCCATACCATCCAGCCTCTAACGGGGCGGCGGAAAGGTCTGTTAGAGTTGTCAAAGATGCTCTCAAGAAACAGGTTTTGCAGGGTAGTTCAAAGCTCAGCATGAAACATCGTTTGGCTAGTTTCTTGCTGAAGTACAGAACCACACAACACACAGCAACAGGTTACTCACCTGCAGAACTGTTGATGAAGAGAAGGCTAAGAATACACCTAAGTCTAGTTCAACCCAATTTGACTTTGAGAGTTGAACAAAAACAATTAAGTCAAAAACGTCACTTCGACTCCCACAAAAAGGAGAGGTACTTCAAGCCAGATGAGCAGGTTCGTGTTCACAGTCCTCCCAACAAGTCCAGTAGAGACAAATGGGATGTTGGGAAAATAGTGGAAGTGTGTGGAACAAAAAGATACTTAGTTGAAGTTGGAGATAGGATCAAAAGTGTTCATGTTGGTCAAATGATTCCAGCCAAAGATGAACCAAAAACTGAACATGAAGTCCTAATCCCTGAGTCTTTATCAGAAAGTGAGTTGGAAGAGCCAATTGTGATTGAAACACAAGGTTCAGTTAGTACAGACAAAGAAACAGATTCCTCTGGTCAAAGTCAGAGTACTAAAACAGAGCCAAACAAGTCTACAGTTGAGTCAACACCTAAACCTGTTACATCTGTTACTGTTAGACGATCAGGCAGGAGCCGTAAACCAATAGTCAGATTAGGTTTTTAAGTTAAGTAACTCACTGTCTAGGTAGAATGAAAATGTGTAAATATGTAAAATAAATATATTGTGTTATCATTTAAAATTGAATGAAAACTGGTTTAAATCAAGTATCATAACAAGAAAATTGTAACTGTGTACTTAGATTTAATACTTAAAAAAGGAGAGCAGTGTAATGTATTCATGCATATTCATTATATGCTAATGAGTTGGTCTTGTATATAAGTAGGGAATGTTGGGTAATAAATCTCTCTTGTGATCCAGCCAGCCTGCGTGTAAGTTATTGTTCATTCTACTGTCCGGAATATAACACTAGGTATATATGTTTTCGGCTTCCCTCGTCTTTGTTCAGTGTTATTGATCAATCTATGCATGCCAGTGTGTTGCCAGTGTCGCATTGCTGTCTGGGTCTACTTTAACTTAAAACATTTAATCTTGTAATAATTTATCCTTTATTATGAGCATTTTCATCGTCTCCTCTATTTCAAAGACATTATTACCCCGAAAAATATCTGCATTTGATGAATGATTGAAGGGCTCATGTGTATCGATGAACAAGGAATCAAAGATGATGGAATCTAAGCAAAACACAAAAGTGTTGGAATAACTCAGGCAGCTTCTGTGCCGGAATGAATTGGTGACTTTTCAGGTCGGGTTCCATCTTCAGACTTTGTGGAAGAGTGCGTGAGCTGTCACGGATGTAGGTTGTAAAGGAGGACAAGATAGAATCAAGATATTTGGAGATGAGTATTGTGGGGCAGGATCTGGCAGAAGCAATAGGTTTGCCAGGGAAGTCCTGTTTGTGGATTATGGGAAGGAGTCTAAAGAATAATCCCAACTTGATATGTCACCTATCCACTCCCTCCACAGATGTTGTCTGACATGCTGAATTACTCCAGAACTTTGTTTTCCTCCTGTACCTTGATATAAGCTCCAAGATTTGCAGAATATTTTGTCAACATAGTAACATAGAAACATAGAAAATAGGTGCAGGAGGAGGCCATTCGGCCTGAGCCAGCACCGCCATTCATTGTGATCATGGTTGATCGACCCAATCAATAACCCGTGCCTGCCTTCTCCCCATATCCCTTGATTCCACCAGCCCCTAGAGCTCTATCTAACTCTATAGAAACATAGGATCGCTATGGTGTCTTGTTACTACTCTGACAATTATGAGACGGCTTTACTTTCACAATTCATTTTGAAAGTGATTCCGATTCTGCTCTGGCTTTAGTCCACATCTCTAAGTCATATGGAGACAAGGAACATTATTTAAATTTAACATTATTTAAATTTAAATGATCTAGATCAGTTGCGGAGGTGGACCAAGAAAAGGCAACTGGAATTTAACTCTGACAAGTGTTGAGGTAGTAAAGCTGAATACCAAATCCTTATAGTCTTCTTTTTTTTAATAACTTTATTTTTGGTTTTCAAGTTATAAACACAAATTTACACAGAACTCCAACAAACAGTACAGAACAGTACAGAGCTTATATACCCCTCTCCCCATCCCCAAGGCTCAAAAAAGAGAAAAGAAAAAAAATAAATAATAATAATTTAAAAAAAGGCAGAATCTTTGTGTTCAAATGTTACATGTTAACAACAACAACATACAAATATAAAAAAAATGATTATGACTGTGTAGACAATATTTTCAGTTAAAGGATAAATCTTTAATAAAATCTATAAAAGGGTTCCAGGTGAGTGCGAAGTTTCTGCGGCCTTGCACCGTTTATACCTGATCTTTTCCAAGGGTAAAAAGGAGAGCACCTCCTTTAACCACTGCAAAAAAGATGGAGCTTTTTTTTGACCCAGTTGAAAAGAATAAGCCTGCGTGCAAGCAATGATTGTAAATTTGTAAGCTTACAATTTGGGAGTGGTATTCCAAAGATAGCTGTGTGCAAGTCAGCACTTATAGTCTGTCTGCAGATTGGGAGAATACCTCAAATATGTTTCCCCAGTAGCTGTTGAGAAAAAAACATGTCCAAAACATGTTTCCTACAGAGGTTGGGCCATGGCCACATTTAGGGCAGCCAGGATCTGTGGTAGAAATGATTCTGGCAAGTTTGTCTCTTGAATAATGAAGGCGGTGACGCACTTTAAATTGGATCAACCCATGGCCTATACACAGCGAAGAGGTGTGTATACAGATTAAGCTCTCTCGCCACACCTCATCAGAAAGCTCTACAACCAGGTCCCTCTCCCATGCCACTTTAGTTTTGTCCCAGGTTATCTGTTTTAATTCCTGTATTAATGTGTAAATTGCTGAAACGTGTTTCTTGTCAAAGAGGTCCAACTCCAAAATAGTGTCTAATTGACTCTTAGTGGGCAGATGAGGAAATGAGGGAAACACTGTTTTAGCAAAGCTACGTATTTGAAGATACCTGAAGAAATGAGATCTGGGTATATTGTGGTCTTCAGCAAGCGTTTCAAAAGAAGTGAACGTTCCATCAGTAAACAAGTCACAAAAATATACCAGTCCATTCCTATGCCAATATGAAAACGCAGTATCTAACATGGAGGATGTAAAAAATTGATTATTTGCCACCGGGAAAAGCCTGCTGGTACCTTTTAGTCCAAAATGTTTCCTGAACTGTAGCACATATTTTAAGCGAGGTTTTAACCACTGGGTTTGTCATTTGTATTTTACGATTATAAGGTAGTGAGCAGGTGATTATCGGTGGAGGATCAGATAGGAGTTCCATCTGTGCCCAGTTTGTGCCCTGTTTGCTCTCATATGAATATGTCCAATGTAAAAGTTTTACAATATTTGCAGCCCAGTAGTAATAGATAAAGTTAGGGAAACCTAGACCACCCGCCTTCTTAGGAACTTCCAAGTATATTTTCTTCATCCTAGGATTTGAATTGTTCCAAATAAATGATGAGATTAGTCTATCTAATTGCTGAAAAGTTGTCCTAGGTATGAATATGGGAATCATTTGATAAAGAAATCTAGGTAAAACTGTCATTTTAACAATATTGATGTGGGCTACTAATGAGAGTGGTAGTGTTGACCATTTTTTGAAGTCCTGTGTTGTTCGTTCTAATAATGATTTACAGTTATGGCTGTGTAAACCTCCCATGGTCTGGGTGACTTTAATTCCCAGGTAAGTAAATACATTTTTCTCAAGTTTAAATGGGAAGCTGGAGTAGTCACCGTCAGTGTGATTGATTGGGAAAAGCAAGCTCTTTGAGTAATCTATCTTATAACCTGACAGGCAGCCAAAATTCTCTAATATATACAGTAGCTTTCGTATGGAGTCAGTTGGGTTGGATATATATATACCATCAGGTCGTCCGCGTACAGCGATAGTTTGTGAGATTTACCACTTCGAAAGATACCTCTGATACCATCTTCTGTCCTAAGAGCTATAGCAAGTGGTTCTATTGCCAAGTCAAATAAGGAGGAAGAAAGGCTGCAGCCCTGTCTGCAGCCCCTATGGAGCTGGAAGTAGTCAGAGATTATATTGTTGGTCTGCACAGCTGCCATTGGCGCAAAATATAATATTTTAATCCATGATAAAAATGATGTACCAAAGCCAAATCTTTTGAGAACAGCAAACAAATATTGCCATTCAACACGGTCGAATGCCTTCTCAGCGTCTAAAGAAATAATTACTTCCGATTGTTCTGTGGTGTGAGGTGTAAACAATACATTAAGTAGGCACCGCATGTTACAGAACGACTGCCTGCCCGGTATAAATCCAGTTTGGTCAGGGTTAATAACTTTGGAGACTACTGTTTCAAGACGGGTGGCTAAAATTTGTGAGGATTTTATAATCACAATTCAACAAGCTTACAGACAATAGTGGGTCTTTATCTTTTTTAAGTAGGACGGATATGGTTGCCTGTGACATTGTTTGAGGTAGTTTCTGTTGGCTAAAAATTTTGTGATACAACAATTTAAGTGTTGGAGCCAGTTTGATTGCAAATTCTTTGTATATTTCAATTGGGAAACCGTCTGGTCCTGGAGCTTTGTTGCTCTGCATCGATTTAATTGCTTGTAATATTTCGTCGGTTGATATTTCCCCATCAATTTGTGCATGGTCCTCTGTAGTAATTTCTGGGATGTACAGGCTGTCTAAAAAGGCAGGAATACATGACAGGTCACTAGGTGGTTCTGAAGCATAGAGGGAAAAATAAAACCGTTTAAACTGGTCATTGATGGCATCTGGATCAGTAGTCCTTACCTCTGGCGGTATTAAAATTTCAGGAATAGTACTGGCAGCTGTGGACTGTCTGATCTGGTGAGCTAAAAGTTTTCCTGCCTTCTCTGTGTTCATAAAAAATCTGCTTTGATTTGAAGATTAGTTGCTCTGTTTGTCTGGTAGATAGATTGTCAAATTCCGTCTTGAGTAATAATTTCTCCTTGTAAAGTTCAGGTGTTGGCGAATTGGCATACAAACAGTCTTTTTCCACTATACTGTGGGACAGTTCTGTCAGGTTGTTTGTATTTCTTCCTTTCATATGCTGTATATGAGATTAAATGGCCTCGAAGGTAGGCTTTCAGAGCCTCCCAGATAGTCGCTAAGTGCATGTCCGGAATATTATTAATTTCCACAAAGGTGTCTATTTGTTGAGAAAGAAATCTTTTGAAGGACCCCCTAGATAGCAACAGAGGATCAAACCACCAAGTGCGTCGAGATCTTGGGCAGTCTAGGAAGCCTATATCTAGTTGCACAGGGCTGTGGTCAGAAATAACAATACTGTTATATTGGCTCCCCTTAACCATGGGAAGGATCCTATTATCTACAAGAAAAAAATAAATTCTTGAGTAAGAATGGTGTACTGGGGAAAAAAAGAAATATTGTTTTGTTTTTGGGCTATTTCTTCTCCAGGGGTCAAAAAGAGTATAGGATTCTATAAATGAATTGATAACAGCGCCAGAATTTGAAATTTTACTATTAGGTCTTGGGTTGGATCTGTCCAAATAACGATGTAATACACAATTAAAATCCCCCCCCACCTAATATCAGTTGGTGGGATGTTAAGAAGCTAGAGAAAAATGGTGGGTCGTCCCAATTTGGTCCATATACATTGGCTAGTGCCACCTGTCTGCCATATAGATTGCCTGTTACAAGTACATACCTTCCCCTGGGGTCGGGGATGGTCGATGATAGGATGAATAGAATCCCCTTCCTGATTAAAATAGCTGTGCCTTGTGATCTAAACATTTTTGGAACAGAATATTTGACCTATCCAGGTTTTTTTCAGTTTCACATGTTCACTTGAGTTTCCTGAAGGAAAATAAATCAGATTTCAGAGATTTTAAATGTGCAAAGACCCTGCATTACTGGATTATTAATTTCCTTTATATTCCAACTCAAAAAACGAATGCAGTCCTTATTTTTGTTGTCATCCATTTTTTACAAGGTAAAAAAGTAAAAAAACAATAAAGTCCCAGCCTACAAACAAAAAACAGAGCCTTAAAACCCCCTGCTGATCTACCAGTACCCTACAGATCGCATCCCCCACTACCAGTGTAACATAGCAAATAACCATATTTAAAAAATCCCTCTAACAATGAGCCCTAAACAGGGGGGAACCATAGTCTTATAAAGATTATATTACAATGAACTTACAATATCTCAGATTTAAAAAATATGTGCATTAACCTCTGTACAACAGTTATCCTTGCAGTCCCCTTATAAGTCAGTGAAACTCGGTCATCAGGATAATTTCCAAACACTAAATGTCCTTATAGAATATAAAATAAATGTTTTTCAGATGGATTAGTCATTATTGAAACACATCTGTATTAAACAATAAAGGCAACATTACACGTGATTTTGGGAATATGACTGTTGAATACTGAAATAAGGTCAAACTCGAACCGTAACTTTACACTATAACTCGACTCCTTGCCAGTCCGCTGCACTAGCTGCCAGCACTTGGCCACCAGTGCCGGTTAGCCGCCAACACCAGTTAGCTGCTAATACGAGTATGTCGATATCTCAGTCTTGGGGCTTAAGATTCTTCCTGATGTAGTCCACTGCCTCTGACGGATCTCCAAACGGCTTATCTTGGCCAATCGACAACGAGATACGGAGAGTCGCAGGGTACAGGATTCCAAACTTTATGCCCTGGCCGGCTGGTTAGCTTCGGAGAAGGCCGCTCTCTTTTTCGCCACCACTAAGGTGTAATCCGGGAAAATGCTCTCTCGCTTGTCATTTAGGGTCAGCGGGGCCAAGCGGACAGCTGTTCAGAAAACTTCACATCTCTTGGTAGTAATGGAACTTTACCACGATGACCCTCGGAGATTCTCCTGCGTTGGGTGGAGGCCGTAGGCTACGGTGGGCTCAGTCTATGTCGGGGTGAAGTCGAGGCTCAGTAGCTCCCGTAGCTTCTTAGCGATAGCATCCATAGGCCGCTGGTCTTCGCCGGTCTCGAATCCCTCTTTTATCCCGACGATGCGTGCATTGCACTGGCGTTGTCATCCCTCCAGGTCGTCTAGTTTTAGGCGTAGCATGGCAACTTCTGACTTTAGTTGGTCCGTTTCCCCCTCAAGTTTCTTCGTCTTGCCGGAGTATGTATTCAGACTGCCCTCCAGCTCTTTCAAACGAGTGTCTTGTTTCGCCATGTCGTCCCTTATAGAGTCTATTTTAGCATTCAATTCTTTGGTACTTGAATCTATTCAAGCCAAGATCCTGCTTTCGCTGTTTATTATGGCAGCCATCACTTCAGACAAGTCTTGGGACCCCAAGGCTTTAGCTGCCTGGCCTTTGTCAGACTTTGTTTTGCCCATGGTGTCTCCAATGATGTCAATATGCAAATGCAAAGTCGCTAATTTGGTGCACCTACAGTTCAATAACGCGTATCTTAAACCCAAGTAGTCTGAGGTTTATAGAAAAAAAGTTATTAGTATAAAAAGTTCGCCCTGGGCAGAAGCTCAGAAAAACACTTCCCTACTTGTCACTGCTCACCAGCTCCTTTTAGTCTTCTGAGAAAGTAGAGGCACTGGCACATCTTGTTTGTAATTACATCTATGTAAAGATATTTGAGATGGTAACCCCAATGAATTTGAAGCTGCTAACTCTCTCCATCACTGACCTACCAATGGAAACTGGTGGATAGTCTTCCAATTTTTCCCTGTCTGAAATCAACGATTGGTTCCTTGGTTTTGTTAATGGTGTACAAGAGGTTACTGTTGTGGTACAACTCCATCAGATGTTCTCTCTCTCTCCTCCATTATGACACATCACTACCGATGACTGAGCATGTAGCCTTGAGGTGCACCTGTGTTGATAGTCAATGAGGAGGAGATGTAGTTACCGATACGCACTGGTTGAGTTCCGCCAATGAGAAAGTCAAGGGAATTATTTGCGAAGGGAGTTACAAAGGTCCAGGTCTTGGAATTTGGGGATGAGTTTGAAGGGGATAATAATGTAGAATGCTGAGCTGTATTCAATGAACAGCACCATCACTTATGTGTTCCTATTAAGCATGTGGCCGACAGCAGAATGCAGAGCAATAGGCATAGCAATAGGCAAATTGAAGTGGTTCTAGGTCATTTCTGAGATTGTTTACATAGTTTTGTATTTGTCCAGCAGAGTTCATGTCCTTCAATGAAACAAATCCTTTGGCAAGTGCATTATGTCTAGAAAATATGTTCAATAATAGCCATTAGTCCCTGTGAAGTATGAGGGATTATTTGGGATATCTTCAGGAATTATTTGGATAACAGACTTTAATACAAACATGAACCAGTCTTCCTTTCCCCTGACTCTTGGTCTGAAGAAGGGTCTTGACCTGAAATGTCACCTGTTCCTTTTCTCCAGAGATGCTGTCTGACCCATAGAGTTACTCCAGCTTTCTGTGCCTATCTTGAAGAAAGACACATTCTAATTTACACTGCAAGCAGTTATCAGTTTTGAAATTAAAAGTCAGTTACATGAATAAGCATTGGCCTGGATAGAGCTGACCACTGGCTCAAAGAATGATGCTGCTCAAGAGAAATTGTTTGTAAACTAACGTGACATTGAGACATTCTTACATGCATCAGTCAAATGTATGACAACTGGGTATGTTAATTGGTCCACATCAAACATCTTCAGTTGTTAGCTTGCATCAGCATGACAATAGAGAAAGTGAATGTGGAGAAGATATTTCCATTATTGAGAGAGTCTAGGACCAGTCCAGAATAAAAGGACATACCTTTAGAAAGGAGATGAGCAGGATTTTTTTAGTTAGAGGGTGGTGAATCTGTGGAATTTATTGCTACGGAAGGCTGTGGAGGTCACGTCAATGGCTATTTTTAAGTTGGAGATTGACAGATTCTTGATTCGTATAGGTGTCAGGGGTTATGAGGAGAAAACAGGAGAATGGGGTTAAGAGGAAAAGATATATCAGCCATGATTGAATGGCGGAGTAGACTTGATGGGCTAAATGGCCTAATTCTGCTCCTATAACATGAATATAAAATAATTTGGGGTGTCTGGGTTTTGCCTTCAGAAGCTTTTAGACCATTCAAATATGTTCATCAGTGGAGCCATTTGCAGTAATCAAATATTGAAGTATATGATATTATTATAGCCATTTAAATTATATTCAATTGCCTGCTGTTATCTTTGATCATTAGATAATTAAAGCTAAGCGTACTTTGTGTTTGAGGTGACTGTACTGAGAGGGTCTTTAGGAGTATTCCTGCTCAGTAAGTATTTCATTGTTCCATTTCAGGACAGATAACAATAAAACACTCTTGACGCTTGTTGTGATGAACAAAGAACTTCATATACTCATCATTACCCATAATTTGTCCAACAATTGTGGCGTCTGGTGAATCTTAAGACGCAGGAGGAACTATGACTGTCTGCACTGTCATGGGTATAGAGCGAGTAGAGCAGGGGACTGAGCACACGGCCCTGATGGTTATGGAGGAGGAAGTGTTGCTGCCACTTCATACTGATTATGGTCTGTTGACGAAGAAGTTGAGGATCCAGTTGCATAGGAATGTGCAGAGACCCAGCACCCTGAGCTTAATACAAGTTTGGAGGGAATGATTTTATTGAGCGCTGAGTTGTATTCGAACAGCAATCTGATGTATGTATTCTTATTGTCCACATGATCCAGTGCAGAATGGAGAGCCAGCAAGATCACATCCCCCATAGATCTATTGTGGTGGTAGGAAAATTATAGTGGGCCCAGGTTCTTGCTAAGGTAGGAGTTGATATGTGCCGTAACCACCTGCTCAAAGTACTTAATCGCCAATGACCTTAATGCCACTAAGTCATATTGAGTCGTACCTCAGCCATACGGAGAGTCAGAAATTGACACTCAAAAAGCTGGAGTAAAGGGACTATCACACTTACATGCGATTGCATGCGTTTGGCGCGACCAAACGTGGTCGCTTGAGGCGTACGGGCACTGTATGGCCGCGCGGGGCCGGTCCCACTTAGAAGTGCGGAGTTGTGCGGGGCTGGTCCCGACATCGCGCGGGGCTCCGAAAATCTGACAGTGTCCGAAATCTTCGCGCGCCAACGGCCTGTCAGCACACAGGCACATTGCGGTCGTACGCAGCGTCTTGACGGTGTACGCCTAGCGCGTGGCGTTGCGCGATGACATCACCGCCCGGCGTGGCATTGCGTGATGACATCACCACCCGATGCTGTGCGACGCCCAAATTCAGTCGGCTCGCCTCCTGCCCAGCTGATTGGTAAGTATGACGCAAATGACGTCACACGCGAACTTAGCGTGTACTTAGCGCGTACTTGCGTGAACTCAGCTTCCGTTTGGTCGCGCCAAACGCATGCATTCGCATGCAATTGGTACAGGCCCTTAACTCAGCAGGTCATGCAGCATCTCTGGCGAAAAGGAATAGGTGATGTTTAGGGTCGAGACCCTTCTTCAGACTGCCAATAATTTACATTTTGTTTTAGTTATTTGGAGCACTTAGATATTAAATGGGAAAGGCAGGTGAATGATTCTTCTTCTTCTTGCGTATGGCATGCACAGCCTAAAGTTGTAGGTCAACTTGTTCTATTTGATCTTCTGTTTGTGGACGTCTGGTTGATTGCATTAGTCGAAGCAGGGTGGACCACATGCAGGTTGCAATCTCCCGCTCCAGGTGAATGATTTGAGAGAAGGCAATAAGGTAACTCTAATACAGCAATAAGGCACTCTACATGTTTGATAGAGTCCGGTAGGCGGCGCGACTCTCGTCTGCAGCGGCCTCTGCAGTCCGTCTGCGTTTTTATTATTTTATGTCTATGTTTTTATGTAGTTTTTGTTATTTTTGGGTGGGGTATGTGTGTGGGGGTGTGGGGGGGGTGTGGGGGGGGTTGGGGGTAACTTTTAAATCTCTCCCTGCACGGGAGACCCGACCTTTTCTTTGTCGGGTCTCCGTTGTCGTTGGGGCTGCAACGAGGAGCGGCCTCCAACAAGAAGACCGGGGGTTCTGGTGCCGACTACTCACCTCATCGTCGCGGAGCTGGCCGAGTCCAGGGCGGGTGGAGCTGTGGTGGACGCTGCTGCGGCCCGACCCCCGGAGATTCGGTGGCTGCAACTGCGGGTTTGGCGGACAGTGACACCGGGAGCCCGCGGGTCCCTGGGGGGAGACCGCTTTTCAGGGCTTCCGCAGCGGCGACTTCTCCCGCCCGAGTTGCGGTGTTGAAGAGCTCCTGGAGCGGGGCCTTACACCATCGCCCCGCGCGGCTTGGAATGGCCGTGGGACTCTGCGAGCGCACGCCGGGGGCTCTAACATCAAGACCCGGTGTGGGACCTTGCATCACCCGGCGTGGCTTTAATGGCCACGGGACAATTCGCCATCGCCAGCCGGGGGCTTTGACTTTGACTCTGACATCGGGGGGGAGAGTGCAGTGGAGAGAGAAGTTTTTTGGCCTTCCATCACAGCAATGTGATGGATGTTTATGTAAATTATGTTGTGTCTTGGGTCTATTTGTTTGTAATGTATGGCTGCAGAAACGGCATTTCGTTTAGACCTCAAGGGGTCCAAATGACAATAAATTGAATTGTATTGTATTGTATTGTATTGTATTGACAACTTGGTCTTCCTGCTTACTACATTGTCAGGCATATCTTCAAGATTGCTTTAAAAAAAACCATTTCTAATTATAACAAATCCATTTGAGAAATAACTAATTACACTTGAAGTTTTCTGTGAAGAAAGAAATTTAAATTTCCAAAGCACTTTCCAAGAACTGAACTGCTCCCTTAATTAATCTTGTGAACTATTGTCCCTTTTGAGAAGGAAGCAGCAAACTCTAATTAGCTCTGAGAAAATATAAAATGGTCAGGTTCATTGTTATAGTAGTGGGACATCACACTTCATTATAATCACCTGTGAATGATCCCCTGTGGTTGTCCCACCTAAGATCAGCCCAACATAAAATAATTGCCAAAATACTCATTTATTCACAGAAGAGCTGCATTTTGTGAATTACAGAGTTTGACATCTTTCAATAGATGCCTTATACCCACATTAACATTGTCTCCATGACTAGGAGCTCTTGTTAATCTTTACTTTAATGTGATTATAATGGAAACTGACCATGACCCACACACCACAGATGATTGGAAGTGGCAGTGTTAATTGACTCTACGATTAATGTGTAAATCTGGCAAATGGAGAAAATCAATTTCAATCAAAAAAGATTTAATGAATTTGCTACTTAAATGTAACTGACCAACACTGAAAACTATTGGATAGCAGTAAAATATCTGCAAGCAAATCGGGATGAAACCCCAATTTGTATGAAAGATGAAGCACCACTACAGGAATGAAGCACCAGTAAAATATACAGAAGCAGATAAGAATGAAGCACCAGTTTGTATGCTGAATTATACAAAGCCAAAGTCTACAGACAACATTATAGTCTTTCAGAATAGCACAGGGCTCGGTGTAACAATTCAGATAAATGTATCCTGTAGACACTCAGAACATAGTTTACTAACAGATCTGGACAACTACGGAAAATGGGAGCACATAAAGGAAAATGAATGATGATTGAATTCAAAGAAAACCAAGAAAAAATTGCAAATGGGTAGTGAGGGGGAGAGTCAGTGTTGACCTTACAGTGCAGAGGAGGTCAGCACTGTAAGGTCCAGCTGACTAGGTAGAATGATTCCACCAGTATAAAGGCTCTATTTTTGTTTCTTAAGCCTAACCAAATAGTAATTTCCCTTGACTGTCTTGGATATCCTCTCTGTACCATAATATTCTCCTTAATTAATAAAATTACCATCCCTTTTCCCAACTTCCTCAACTCTCTTCTACGTGGAATAAGAAGTGTTGATAGAATGAAATTGAAATAAATTGCAGATGCTGGAAAATAGAAACAGAAAATGTTGGAAAGACTCAGGAAGTCAGGGAGCGTCTGCGGATCTTCAGAGATAGAAAAAAGTCAAACACCTTTCATTGGAACCCCTCCCTCTGGCATAAGGGCAGCAAAGGAAAGGATGTGGAATGAAGGTTGATTGGCAAAAGGAGTAAAGGTGAGAAAAAAATTTGCCAGAATCTGGATTGCATTGTGATGAGATTAATGGAGACAAATTCAATCATGACTTTCAAAAGTGAAGTAAATGAGTACTTGAAAGGACATGAACTGCAGGATTATGGGGAGATCACAGGGAAATGTAATTACTTGGATTTTTCTTGTATTGAGCCAGCTTTGATTCACAAGACCTAATAGATTCCTTCCATGTTGTGACTTTCTGTGATTGTGTACCTCTATGTATTTACCCTGAATGGATGCATAAAAGTGACGACATAGGTTAAAATGTTATTTGCTCCTAGGGATTGCTATTCACATCACACATGGCTTGGAATTTAAAGGAAATGCTAGCAGATTCTTGTGATTCTGTACAGCATTCAGTCATTCAAAATTTATTAATTGGTTTGACAAAAGGCTGTGATAGAGGCATGACTTAGCCAGCTGCCAACTAATATTTTTGGCTATTTCATGAGTCCGAGATGTCCAATGTGATGCTGTAGGCCTCATTGCTTAGGATCAGTGTCTTTTTGTCCAACAAATTAAATCTGCCAGACTGAAAATAGTTAAGTGTATTCCTGGTTCATCGATCAGTGATAAGCACAGACGGGAAAACCTGGATCCAGATCTGCAGATAAATCACGAAGCTAAAATCTCCAGCTTTTTTAATACTTTGTAATAGACAATAGACACTAGGTGCAGGAGTAGGCCATTCAGCCCTTTGAGCCAGCACCGCCATTCAATGTGATCATGACTGATCATCCACAATCAGTACCCCGTTCCTGCCTTCTCCCCATATCCCTTGACTCCACTATCTTTAAGAGCTCTATCTAACTCTCTCTTGAAAGCATCCAGATAATTGGCCTCCACTGCCATCTGAGGCAGAGAATTCCACAGATTCACAACTCTCTGGGTGAATTTTTTTCTCCTCATCTAAATAGCCTACCCCTTATTCTTAAACTGTGGCCCCTGGTTCTGGACTCCTCCAACATCGAGAACATGTTAGCGTGTCCAAGCACTTAATAATCTTATATGTTTCAATAAAATACCCTCTCATCCTTCGAAATTGTTGCTCTAATTTGTAGCTCTTTCAATGTAGGTGAAATTGCCTCTCTTTGTGAATCCTAAACTTGACCAAACACACAATTGCAAAATAATAACTACATTTGTCTTCTGTCAAAGAATATTGACATAACATTACTACTGGAAAATTGCTTTGTGATGTGAAGTATGTCTTACAAATAACCGTGACTTCACAGTCACTGGTACTTTAACTAAAAATCTGATCTGCTGTCAGAAACAATATAGGTTTAGAACAATAAAAGGAAAACCATTCATTGTCACTGGGAGACATAATGCATTGTGTTGGCTGTCAGAACAATTTATCTCTTAATTACTTACATTATATGAAAATGGCACAAAATGCTGATTCAGTCAGCCGATTAATACTCATTGCAATCAATCGCAACCAACTTTTTTTCCCTTAAAATTACAGGATTTTTAACTTGGAAGAAATTTATTTGTAGTTACCTTATACTCCACCTTAGACCAAGATGTACTGCTGAATTGATCACAGCATTATAAATCAGCAACATAAAAAGCATCTATGAGGCCAGTTCATTGGCTATATTTAAGAGGGAGTTAGAATTGGCCCTTGTGGCTAAAGGGATCAGGGGGTATGGAGAGAAGGCACGTACGGGATACTGAGTTGGATGATCAGCCATGATCATATTGAATGGCGGTGCAGGCTCGAAGGGCTGAATGTCCTACTCCTGCACTTATTTTCTATGTTTCTATCTACATTTGCTGAATGGATGCATATGAAATTTGTTCCTCAAATGTTAGCTTGATATCATTTATCTTTGAGCATTATTTAAGGTCCATTTATTGAATTATATTTTTTTCAATTAAGACATTTCCAAATTCAATAATTCCTATTGATTAAAATTTGTGATGCAGCAGAGTTTTATATAGCCAATTCAGAATAGTTTGTTAATGTTTCATAACTGGGCTACTTTATTAAACATTTATAAGGTCCGTTTCAGAAGTAATTAAAGATTTAAAGCAAAATAGTGAATTGCTGGACTTTACTAACTAAATGCAGACTACAGTTGTAATTACATTTCATTCACTCATCAAATGAAACGTTTGGATTATTTCTCATGCTTCACTGTGGCAATATTTTTGAAAGGCTTTGAAATATATAGTCATCTAAATCTTCATAGACATTGACAACGGCAAATGCTTATTGTATTCAGACCAATGAATGGTCATGAAATTCATGTTCTTAGAATAGGCTTCTTTGTATTAAACTTTTTTTTAGTTACTTATAACCATATAATAACCATATAACCATATAACAATTACAGCACGGAAATAGGCCATCTCGACCCTTCTAGTCCGTGCCGAACACGTATTCTCCCCTAGTCCCATATACCTGCGCTCAGACCATAACCCTCCATTCCTTTCCCGTCCATATAACTATCCAATTTATTTTTAAATGATAAAAACGAACCTGCCTCCACCACCTTCACTGGAAGCTCATTCCACACAGCCACCACTCTCTGAGTAAAGAGGTTCCCCGTCATGTTACACTGTTACACGTCGCACCTTCCCCAAAAGAGGTCCCAATGATCCAGAAACTTGAATCCATACCCACTGCACCAGTCCCTCATCCACTCATTTATCCTCCACCTCGCTCCATTCCTACTCTCACTGTCGCGTGGCACAGGCAGTAATCCTGAGATTGTTACCTTTGCAGTCCTTCTCCTTAACTCTCTACCTAACTCCCTAAATTCTTCTTTCAGGACCTCGTCTCTTTTTTTACCTATGTCGTTGGTACCTATATGTACCACAACTTCAGGCTCCTCTCCCTCCCATTTCAGGATTTCTTGGACCCATTCAGACACATCCCTGACCCTGGCACCAGAGAGGCAAACTACCATCCGGGTCTCTTGTCTGCGTCCACTGAATCGCCTATCCGACGCCCTGACTATAGAGTCCCCTATTACAATTGCCCTCCTCTTCTTTTCTTTACCCTTCTGAGCAACAGGACCGGTCTTTATGCCAGAGGCCCGGCCGCTGTCACTGCCCCCAGGTAGGCTGTCTCCCCCACCCTTACTCAAACATGAGTACTTATTTTCAAGGTGTACAGCCACCGGGGTACTCACCAGTCCCTGCCTCTGCCCGTTGCCCTTCCTAACTGTGACCCAGTTTTCTGTCTCCCGTGGTCTTGGAGTGACCACCTCCCTGTAACTCCTATCTATGACCTCCTCGCTCTCCCTGAGCAGACAGAGGTCATCGAGTTGCTGTTCCAGGTTCCTAACATGGTCCCTTAGGAGCCCCATCTCGACGTACCTGGCGCAGATGTGGACGTCTGGAGGGCACTCAGACTCCATGACCTCCCACATCTGACATCCAGAACAGTAAACATAGAAACATAGAAACATAGAAATTAGGTGCAGGAGTAGGCCATTCGGCCCTTCGAGCCTGCACCGCCATTCAATATGATCATGGCTGATCATCCAACTCAGTATCCCGTACCTGCCTTCTCTCCATACCCTCTGATCCCCTTAGCCACAAGGGCCACATCTAACTCCCTCTTAAATATAACCAATGAACTGGCCTCGACTACCCTCTGTGGCAGGGAGTTCCAGAGATTCACCACTCTCTGTGTGAAAAAAGTTCTTCTCATCTCGGTTTTAAAGGATTTCCCCCTTATCCTTAAGCTGTGACCCCTTGTCCTGGACTTCCCCAACATCGGGAGCAATCTTCCTGCATCTAACCTGTCCAACCCCTTAAGAATTTTGTAAGTTTCTATAAGATCCCCTCTCAATCTCCTAAATTCTAGAGAGTATAAACCAAGTCTATCCAGTCTTTCTTCATAAGACAGTCCTGACATCCCAGGAATCAGTCTGGTGAACCTTCTCTGCACTCCCTCTATGGCAATAATGTCCTTCCTCAGATTTGGAGACCAAAACTGTACGCAATACTCCAGGTGTGGTCTCATCATGACCCTGTACAACTGCAGTAGAACCTCCCTGCTCCTATACTCAAATCCTTTTGCTATGAAAGCTAACATACCATTCGCTTTCTTCACTGCCTGCTGCACCTGCATGCCCACTTTCAATGACTGGTGTACCATGACACCCAGGTCTCGCTGCATCTCCCCTTTTCCTAGTCGGCCACCATTTAGATAATAGTCTGCTTTCCTGTTTTTGCCACCAAAATGGATAACCTCACATTTATCCACATTATACTGCATCTGCCAAACATTTGCCCACTCACCCAACCTACCCAAGTCACCTTGCAGTCTCCTAGCATCCTCCTCACAGCTAACACTGCCCCCCAGCTTAGTGTCATCCGCAAACTTGGAGATATTGCCTTCAATTCCCTCATCCAGATCATTAATATATATTGTAAATAGCTGGGGTCCCAGCACTGAGCCTTGCGGTACCCCACTAGTCACTGCCTGCCATTGTGAAAAGGACCCGTTTACTCCTACTCTTTGCTTCCTGTTTGCCAGCCAGTTCTCTATCCACATCAATACTGAACCCCCAATGCCGTGTGCTTTAAATTTGTAAACTAATCTCTTATGTGGGACCTTGTCGAAAGCCTTCTGGAAGTCCAGATACACCACATCCACTGGTTCTCCCCTATCCATGCTACTAGTTACATCCTCAAAAAATTCTATAAGATTCGTCAGACATGATTTACCTTTTGTAAATCCATGCTGACTTTGTCCAATGATTTCACCACTTTCCAAATGTGCTGCTATCCCATCTTTAATAACTGACTCTAGCAGTTTCCCCACTACCGATGTTAGACTAACTGGTCTGTAATTCCCTGTAAAACTGCCCTGGCCCCCATTCTCCCCCTTATCCGAATACAATAAAGCCTTACCCGGGATACAAGCCAATCAGCTGCTTCCTCTAGTCCTGTAACGGCTGCTTCCTCTAGTCCGTTTGACCAATCAGAGGCTTCTACCAGCCCCCTTAATTTGAAGTGTGATCTGCGAATGGAACGTTGCAGATTTTGATAGTCCTCCCTCTGTAACGGCTCCTGGGCCTCTGTTGAGACAAGCCCCGCGATGGGTTTTTTAACTCACCACACGAAGGTCGCTCCTCCCTCTGTAACGGCTCCCGGGCCTCTGTTGAGACAAGCCCCGCGATGGGTTTTTTAACTCACCACACGAAGGTCGCTCCTCCCTCTGTAACGGCTCCCGGGCCTCTGTTGAGACAAGCCCCGCGATGGGTTTTTTAACTCACCACACGAAGGTCGCTCCTCCCTCTGTAACGGCTCCCAGGCCTCTGTTGAGACAAGCCCCGCGATGTGTTTTTTTAACTCACCACACGAAGGTCGCTCCTCCCTCTGTAACGGCTCCCAGGCCTCTGTTGAGACAAGCCCCGCGATGTGTTTTTTTAACTCACCACACGAAGGTCGCTCCTCCCTCTGTAACGGCTCCCGGGCCTCTCTGCAGGAAAAAGCTGGTAGTTGCCTGCTGAACAGCCAGTACTTTTTCCAAAGATAGACCCAAAAAGCTGGAGTAACACAGCTGTTCAGAATAGCATTTCTAGAGAAAATAAATAAGTGACGTTTCAGATTGAGACCATTCTTCAGACCCGAAACGTCATCTATTTCTTTTCTCCAGAGATGCAGTCTGACCCGCTGAGTTACTCCAGCTTTTTGTGTCTATCTTCAGTTTAAACCAGCATCTGCAGTTCCTTCGTACACAGTATTTTTTCCATGCAGGTTTCACCAAATGTCTTGATTCCTATTGGAATTTGGAAGCCTCCAACTTGCTGGTTATTCATCATTTGTAATTTTCTATTTGTATTGTGATGTTGATTTGGGATTCTATTTCAGTGAGGGAACATAGATTTACAGCATTTATCCAGTGCTTATGTTGAGGAAACCAGTCCATAAACCCAACACCCGATTAGACATGACACAACAACTACTGAAAACAACACTAAACAACATCCAGCCATTCTCAAAATGAGCAGACTGTCATACTCCACATAATTTGGAATCATCATGTTGTCTCTGATTTTCAGGGATATTCAAAAACAGGTAAATGATTTATAGATCAGTTACTTAAAATATTAAATTTTATATTAATGTGTTACATTAGCTTAAAGCCCAATGGTATGAATATTGATTTAGAGTCCTAGAGTCATAGAGTAATACAGTGTGGAAACAGGCCCATCGGCCCAACTCGCCCACACCGGCCAAAAAAATGTCCCATCTACCCTCGTCCCACTTGCCTGCGCTTGGTCCATTACCCTACAAATCTGTCCTATCCATGTACCTGTCTAACTGTTTCTTAAACGATGGGATAGTCCCAGCCTCAACCACCTCCTTTGGCAGCTTGTTCCATATACCCACCTTGTGCACTTGTGTGAACAAGTTGTCCCTCGGATTCCTATTAAATCTTTTCCCCTTCACCTTGAACCTATGTCCTCTGGTCCTCGATTAACCTACTCTCGGTAAAAGACTGTGCATCTACCTGATCTATTCCTCTCATGATTTTGCATACCTCTATAAAATCTCCCTTCATCCTCCTACGCTCCATGGGATAGAGACCCAGCCTACTCAACCTCTCCCTATAGCTCACACCCTCTAGCCCTGGCAACATCCTCATAAATCTTTTCTGAACCCTTTCAAGCTTGACAATATCTTTCCTATAACATGGTATCCAGAACTGAACACAATATTCTAAATGCGGTCTCACCAACATCTTATACAATGGCAACATGACCTCCCAACTTCTATACCCAATACTCTGACTGATGATGGCCAAAGTGTCAAAAGCCTTTTTGATCATCTTACCTACCTGCGACACGACCTTCATGGAACCATACACTTGTACTCCTAGATCCCTCTGCTCTACAACACTACCCAGAGTCCTACCATTTAATGTGTAGGTCCTTCCCTTGTTCTGTAAATTGCTCATTCTAAGCTTCCCCCCAGTTTGTCAAAAACCACTGAATCAAGCACCTGCGCAACTAATCTTTATTTTGACAAAACACAATTACAATTCAATTATTATACCTAACCACCGCGGATTCGATCCTCGTATCTGCCTGATCAAGCCCTCTAGATCTCGCTCAAACAGAGACACTCCAGAAGGTCACGCAGTCCTAAGCGCTCTCCCAGAAGATCGACGCAGGACCTCGTGGCAGCGGACTTTTATAGGTCCCTGGACCTCGAGGGGCCGAACCACATGGGGGGGTTCTCTTTACAATCCAATTACAGATATCAATTAACCCCAAACATGACAGACATTTCCCTAACCCAATAATACAGTGGCTAATACATTGTATTCAAATTAAGTTTCTCGGAGGAAGCAAACATCGCCACATTTACCCTGACATACAAGAAAACCAGACAAGGCTCAATCCCTCATCCAATCAACATTCAGCAAAGCAAAATTCTGAAGAAGGGTTTCGGCCCGAAACATTGCCTATTTCCTTCGCTCCATAGATTCTGCTGCACCCGCTGAGTTTCTCCAGCATTTTTGTGTACCTTCAGCAAAGTAAAGCTTTGCAACATGATTTACAATAATTTACAAGGTGTATGTCTGGTTTGCAGTCATTCAATCCATTCTATGCATTTTGCACCTAATTGACAGGGTCTGCAGATGTTCTTATTCCCTTCCTGCAGCTTGGATCTAGGCTCTAGACAAGCTGGCACCACTCTGCAGCTTGTCCCAGTTCCACAGAGAGCACTTGCAAATTGACCAAATATCCCAGCAGCCCTGAAGCTTTTACTCAATTTTAGTCCTGGCCTCTCCAATCTGGCCAGGATTAACAGTTTGACGTCCCAAAATGCAACACCTCACACTTTTCTGCATTAAATTCCATCAACCATTTCTCTGCCCACCCATTCATTGCTCTTTATCTCTCCACATCATCTTCTATCTCTCTCATTTCCTTTTCCTGTGACTTTCAGTCTGAAGAAGAATCACAACCCGAAACATTACCCATTCCTTCTCTCCAGAGATGCTGCCTGTCCCGTTGAGTTACTCCAGCTTTTTGTGGTCTATCTTTGGTTTAAACCAGCTTCTGTAGTTCCTTCCTACACACTAATTTGCTTAATAACTGTTAAAACAATTTAACTGTGCTCAGTTCAAAGAGCTGGCAGACTGGGGCCAGCATTTGTCATACGTATCAGTCAAACAGCAGAGGTGGGGAGGGATGTGGAATGTCGGTGAATAGGGAGTAAGTTGGTTAGTCTAATATATCAGGACAACATATAATCACAGCTGATGTTGGGATTCAGAGTTTTGGAAATCTTATCAATACATATATTGGGAATGCAAGTTGCTCGTCATTTAATATCTCTTCAAACGCAACTACTCAAAGAGCTGTCTTTTTATTCTTTTAATACCATCAGCAATTTATGACTTTATTGTTCCACCCATATTGCCAGCTATCTTTTGGTCTCCCTCTAGTTTCCCAATGAATTGGCCTCCTTTCTTAAACATTAAAAATATAGGCTAATCTAGGAATACAATTTTATTCCGAGAAAGGCTTTTAAATTAGCATTGTGTTTTTGTGCTTTTTTTTCCATCTATGATATTACTTATTTGCTAACTGTGTGCTAATGTTTGACCCTTGACAAAGAGCCTGCCAGACTCATTGTTATCTAATTAAAGGTTCATATAAGTGAGAAAAGCATTTGTGATTTTCCTTCTGGAGGTGCCATACATCCACCATGTAACTTGTGTACTTGAAAGCAAGTCCCTATTTAGCTTTAACCTGGGACATGAGATCACAAATCAGGTAGTTCCTCTTTAAGCAATTTACTTGGGTACTGTTTGCTCAAGGTTTGTACGTATACTGTATGTTTCTACGTATGCTGCAATTATTTAGGGCCTTGGAAAGAATATAGTCAAAGTCATAGACTATGAATGTACTATGAATATCCTGCACAGTTTTGCTCTCAATTCATTGGAAACGTTAAACAATGATTCACTGTATTGGTTCCTGTGATAGGTTATTCCAAATGAAGAAGGATTGAGTTGATTACATTTCTATCCTCTAGAGTTCAGAGAATTAAGAGTTGATCTCTTGAATCTTGTAAACTTCTTTGAAGGATCAACAAGATGGATGCCTGGAGGTTGTTTCCCTATCAGTCTGAAGAAGGGTTTCGGCCCGAAACGTTACCTATCTCCTTCGCTCCATAGATGCTGCTGCACCCGCTGAGTTTCTCCAGCATTTTTGTGTACCTTCGATTTTCCAGCATCTGCAGTTCCTTCTTGAACACGGTTGTTTCCCCTGGTTGTGTTTCCAGTGCCCAGGCCCTCAGTTTCAGAACAAGGGGTAGGCATTTTAGGACTGAGGTGGGGATGGTGGTGAAAGTTTACCACAATTTCTGGATGTCTCAATTTCTGGACATCTGGATTTTTGGATCGATAACATTTCCAAAAAGTACTGTACAAAACCTCAAATTTTTCATGCCTCCAAAAAAATCCTACTCAAGAAAATTAAACTAAACTCATCATGATCAAAATAATCCAAGTCTTTCAATAAGATCAGCAAAAAATCATTCTAAGTACACACATGAAGATTGAACTACTGAGAATAAACCAAACTGATGATCATCAAAAACAGATGATCAAATTAAAACTCAGAATATAATTAACAGAGAAGGAGAATTATTAAATGTGTTGTGTTTCATTTTACTAGAATGGTTTTGCTGTGTATGGTTGAAAAAGCGCAGAATACATCTTTACTCCAAGCTTTACACTATATTTCCCAGATTAATTTTAGCTAAAGCTTTCCTGGCATTTGCAAATATATTTACAAGTCAATAATAAATAAGTTGACCATATGTTAATTTTTAGAATGTCATTATCAGTTTACGAAATGTTCATGGCCTCATGCTAATTCATTTCCAACTACTGATTCCCCATTACAACCATGTTGCATTTTTCACTGCTCTGCCCAATTTGCCACATTCAATCAAATCAATGAGCTCATAAAGGTGGTAAAGTGCAAATGGCAGAAATAGCAGGCACGGCTTTCATTGTGCTGCTCACATCAGCCTGAGTGCTAATGCCAGTCACGACTTGGAGTGCTCTGAAGGCTAAATTCATGCATTACAATCATACTTCAAAACAAGCTGCACTTAATTGGCTGAAAAACACTTTGGTGCATCCCGAGGTCATAAAAGGCACCATATAAACTCAAGTATTTTGTTTATTTCAACTGTGACCCAAAGCAGAGGCTGGTGTGATTGAATTGCTATTCATTGCTTTTTCCTCATATCTCCTCTGGAAATTAGGATGGAGCAGCAGGCATGAAATTATCTAATATAGTGTAGGAAATTTGAAGGACCTCCCTAGTTGAGAAGGGAAACAAAAGAAAGAAAGGCAACTGCTGCAAATTCCATATCTGCAGAGTGAAAATTGGCCCACTGGGTTAAGTTAATTTGTTCTGAATTTTGCAATGTATCATGCTAATGCAACACCATATTCACGGTTGCTGTGCTGTTGGTTCAGAATGGAGGCTCCTGCAGTATCATTCCCCAAATGCTTAACATCTCCCTGAATACTGCATTAATAATCTCTTTGCTGCAACTGCAATTCACCAAGGAAAGATAAAGTGTTCCACTTGAAAATGTATTTGTTCACAGAGCTTAACCTCACAACGTTTTAACCCGCTCAGTAGCAACATTTGGGAGGCTGAGCTGAGAACGGCAGACATTTGACGAGGCGGTTCTGGGAAACAAGACACTTAATTTTACTTGGACTTATAATACATCTGAAGCATTATAATGGTAGTTAATAGAGGGAAAGAGGGCAGAGGTTGGATCAGGAATTATCATGCATGGGTGGCTGCAGGAAAAGCACGTGCTTTTCAAGGACTATAATCAGTGTAGAAAGAACATTTTATCTTCTATTAATATCTGTCCTCATCTATCCCTCAGAAAAAAAGCTCACAGATTCTAAACCCACCAAGGTTTTCAAAATATGAGGAGGAAACATAACTTAAATACAAAATATAGAATCCTTCCAGAGCCGGAAAGAAGGAACACTCTGAAGCATGCTGCCTGTCCCACTGATTTACTCCAGGATTTTGTGTCTACCCTGAAGCATTTGTTAGCAGCCTGTTGCAATGAAACTCAAGGAGGTGAATAGGATCAGAATCAATTTGCAGGGCACCCTCTCTGCCAATGGTTGAGTGCTCACAGTTCCCACAGAATCTGTTGCTTATATTGGAATTGATTCGGAAAACCCCAGGCATGAAAGAGACCTGAGCGCTGCTGTAGTTGATCATGTTTAGGAGGGATTAGCAGGACAAGTAGGATATACACAGGATAGAAGTGGGATGGAAGGAATGGTACCGGAGGGGAAACTTCGTGCAACACCAGTCCTGCTCATTAAACAGGAGACAATTGTGATATGAAGGAACCAATTTAAAGGGATACCCAAGGAAAATCATGAGGTGATAATAAAACTGATCAGGACAACAGGGAATGTGGTAATTGCGACGTTTAATCTTTTGGTTCAAAAGTCCTTTGTACCAAGCAATAGGGAATAAAGGAGAAAACATTCATGGAGTATGTGTGTCTCAAGATCCATTAGTCAAACTGGCCTGAAGGGCCTGTCCCACTTAGGCGACTCTTTAGGTGACTGCCTGGGACTAGTTTTAATCAAATTCACCTAAGACACCTGGCAACAACCTACGACAAACCTACGTCAACCTACGACAGCAAAACCTGTCATCACTGTCGCCGAAAATTTTTCAACTTGTTGAAATTTTTGCGGCAGTCACCTGTAGTCGCCCAAAAAATCGCCTAAGTGGGGCAGGCCCATGACCCTTGGATATAATTGCCATTCATGCTGAAGGTAAATTCTTTTTCACCCAGGCAGAACACATTAAATGGGATCCTCAGAAAAATGATAGTCTGTATCAGGCAGTTAGCATGCCTATACGCATTCAGGCAAACACTTATGAAGATTGTACTTTGGATTTAATGATATATGGAAGATGGGGGAATACCTGATAGTTTTAGTCTATAGATACAGCATGGAAACTGGCCCTTCAGCACAACAAGTCCATGCCAACCATCAATCATTCATTTTCACGCTCGCTCTATGTTATCCCATTTTCTCATCCATCCAACACAGTAGATGCAATTTATAGTTAATAATTGACATGCAAACCTGGACTTCTTGGGATCTGGGAGGAAACTGGAGCACCTGGAGGAAGCCCACATGACTGGGAGAACGTGCAAACTTCAGACAGGCAGCATCTGAGGTCAGGAACGAACCTGGGTCTCTGCTACCAAGAGGCAGCAACTCCACGGGTTGCACCACTGTGCCACCCTCTGAGTTCCCCAACTATTGGTTTCCATCTGTATATACTGTGCTGGACACATTAATCTTCATCCTAAACTATTACCACCACTGATTTTAAAATTTCATACCATCATTTGGGCATTGATATTTCCATTAGCTTTTGGGAATGAATTCATACTTAGTGAAACCATAGCAGGCCCTCTCTGTAGATTTGCAAGTTGTGAGGATGGTCAGGCCACTTTGGTCCAGAAATGACAAACAGATAGATAACGCAATGGCATATTTATTTGGGCTAGTTTTGAAGTCTGTTTGTGGCTCTAAATTTCCTCCAGTATTTCCTTCATCTTTTGTTTTAAAGTTCATTTAAAAGCCCCATTATTCTTCACAGCATGTTCGAATATGAAAGGTGTTCCATGTTTGTGGCTGAATGCTGTTTTTATTGAAAATGAAAATGCTCGAAATCGAAAATAAAAGCAGAAAATTATTGTCCTGCATCTGATAGAAACACTTTTCAAAGATGCTACCTGACCTGCAGAGCATTTCCAGTATGTTCTGTCTTTATGCTGTCAGTACAGCCACCTGACCCATTTAAGTTTTGGATATTTTTTAAATTAAATGTGGCAGATCTCCTAACAGCACTATGAAGTTGGATTTTGTTATATTCCAGACGGCAGAATGAAGAACTAGACTTACACACTGGTTGCCTGGATCACGAGAGAGAGACTTATTACCCAGCATTCCCTGCTTATATTGAACACCAACTCATTAATATACACATGCATATGTATGAATATCCTTTTTTTTAGTATTAAATCTAAGTCAGTTACAATTTTGCCAAACAATAACAGATGTAACAAGTTTAGGTGTTGACTCAACTGTAGGTTTGTTTGGCTCTGTTTTAGTAACGTGACTTTGACTGTACTAACTGAACAGTTTTTGGTTCATCTTTGGCTGGAATCATTTGATCAACATGAACACTCTTGATCATATCTCCAACTTCTTTTTGTTCCACACACTTCCACTATTTTCCCAACATCCAATTTGTCTCGACTGGACTTGTTGGAAGGACTGGGAACACAAACTTGCTCATCTGGCTTGAAGTTCCTCTCCTTTTTGTGGGAGTCAAAATGGTGTTGACAACTGTTTTTGCTCAACTCTCAAGGCCAAATTGGGTTGAACTAGACTTAGGTGTATTCTTAGCCTTCTCTTCATCAACAGTTCTGCAGGTGAGTAACCCGTTGCTTTGTGTTGTGTGGTTCTGTACTTCAGCAAGAAACTAGCCAAACAATGTTTCATGCTGAGATTTGAACTACCCTGCAAAACCTGTTTCTTGAGAGCATCTTTGACAACTCTAACAGACCTTTCCGCTGCCCCGTTGGAGGCTGGATGGTATGGGGGAACAAGTGTGTGTTTTACATCATTCCGCTACATGAACTCTTTGAACCGTTCTGAATGAAACTGAGGCCTGTTATCAGAAACAAGTTCTTCCAATAAACCATGGCATACAAAAATTGATCTCAACTCATCTATGGCACACTCAGTAGTAGTGCTTGACCTCGTATGCTTAACCTCAATCCATTTGGAATGACTATCTACTAGAACCAGAAAGTGATCATTACCCTTTTCACAAAAATCTACACGAACTCTCTGAAAATATCTACTTGGACATGACCAGGATTGCGGTGGTGTTTTTGGTGGTTTACTCTGGCAATTTTGGCAGATGCTACATTTGCTCACCAGTGACTCGACGTCACTGCCAATACCAGGCCAATACACAAAACGTCTGGCAATTGACTTCATGCTTACTATGCCAGGATGTTCGGCATGAAGTTCATTCATAATTTTGTTTCTCAAAGACTCGGGTCCAATTACTCTGTAATCCCACTTAATGCATCCCTGCTCACATTATAATTCATGGTGTCGATTATGGAAAGGCTTCAGCTCTGAGTTCAGAACTGAGTTCAATCCACTATCGATTTCAGTCCAACCGTTCAATGTCTGATCATTGACCCACTTCAGCACAGTGTCTTTCTCTGTTTCTTCTGCAATTTCTGTAGCAGTCACTGGAAAGTCTTCATCTACAACTTGCAGTGTGTAGACGAAGACTGAGTTCTCACTTCCCACGTCAGAGTTCTCATGGGGCAACCGGGACAACACATCTGCAACTGCGTTGCACTTGGAGCTTCTGTACTTAACCTTGTAGTCTTACTTGGCAGCAGAATTGCCCAGCGCTGCATCCTTGAAGCCTCCGTGGAAGGTATAGCTGACTTGGGACCAAATATCACTAGTAGTGGCTTGTGACCAGTCACTAGAGTGAATGGTCTGCCAAGAGGAAACTGATGGAATTTCTTGATTCCGAACACACTGAGTGCTTCCTTTTCTATCTGTGTATAATTGCGTTCACTCGGTGATAGGGTGCTGGATGCAAAAGCAATAGGCTTTTCCTGTCTGTCATTCATTACGTGGCAGATCACTGCACCTACACCATAACTTGAAGCATCACAAGCAAGTTTCATATCCCGTGTCGTGTCGTAGTGAACAAGGAGTTTGTCACTTGTCACGTTTTCCTTGCAGACATCATATGAACGTTGATGTTCCTTTCCCCATGTCCATTTCACATCTTTTTGTAGCAGATGATGTAGTGGCTTCAGCACAGTTGCTAAATCTGGAATGAATCATGCATAGAACTGCACTCTCCCAAGGAATGATCGTAGCTCGTCACGTTGTTGAGTTTTGGAGCATTCATTTTTGCTTCAACTTTCGCCTTCACAGGGTGAAGTCCGTTGGTGTCTACTTTGAGTCCAAGGTAGGCCACCTCTGACCGAGCAAATGCACATTTACTTTGTCGCAGTTTAACATTGTGGCAGTTCAGTCGTGTGAGAACTTGCTTGAGGATTTTTGGATGTTCTACCATGCCCTCTGTGAATATCAGTAGGTCATCCTGGTTGCACACACAGTGCGGAATGCCTTGCAACATTTTGCCCATGACAGAATGGAAGATTTTCGGGGAGGATTTCCCACCATAGGGCAGCTTTGTATATAAATACAAGTCCTTATGTGTGTTGATGGTAAAGTACCGCTGACTTTCCTTGTCGACATTGAGTTGGGCATAAGCGTGAGACAAATCCAGTTTAGTGAAAACTCCTGCTCCGCTAAGTTCTGCGTACAGATCTTGCAAGGTTGGTAACGGATATTGTTCGTCTTCAACGGCTTGGTTGATTGTGACTTTGTAGTCACCGCATAGTCGAACAGTTTTGTCGACCTTTGGTATGGCCACAATTGGCGTTGCCCAGTTACTCTGGTCTGTCTGCACGAGTACTCTATTCCGCCCTAACCTGTCGAGTACTTCCTCCACTTTTTGCTTTAGTGCATATGGTACAGGTCTTGGACGACAATACACAGGTTTCACATCTTGCTTAAGGCGAATGTGTGCCGAGTACCCTGTTATTCCCATTTAACTGTCGCCAAATATTTCTGCATGTTTGCTTATGACGATTTAAAGACGTGATTTGGACAAATCGATGCTGAAAATGTTCTTGCAGTCTAACTCTATTCTACTCAGCCAATCCTTTCCAAGGAGGGTTGGTTTATTTTTGTAGCTGGCCACTATGATGGGCAGTGTTACTGACTGACCATTATGCTGAACTTTACAGTTCATTTGTCCACATGTCTCCAAAACTTCACCCGAGTAGGTTCTCAGCTTGACCTTACTCTCAAACAATGGTGTTTGTGGGGACTTTATTTCATACAGGTCTTTGCTCATGACCGAACAATCTGCTGCCGTTTCAATACACATGTCGATTAACTGCTCATTAATCAATAGTTTAGTTCGAAGGTATTTGCCTTGGCTGGTTGTATGCTTATCGATGTTAGTTGCATAAATGGTGCAAGTTCATTTCCATCTGGGTTCATCTCCAAGTTGTGAACTCCTCTCTGGTGTTGTCGCTTGTTTCCCACTAGATGTTGGTTTCCTGCTTTAAGCTTGGCCTTACATGCTGAGGCGATATGGCCTTTCTTCTGGCAGTTATAGCACTTGGCCATTTTGCACTGACAAAATTGGAATGAGTGATTACCGTTGCAACGATAACAACTGGCTGAACTTGGCTCCCTGCCATACTTTGGTTTTGGTTTAATGCCTCTTGGTTTGGCCATAGGCACTGCCTATACAGATGTAAACGGCCACTGCAGTCTGTGGTGGACAAAACTCGCGATCATTCTGTGATGCCATCTCCATTGTGGTAGCAATCTTCCATGCTTTCTCAAATGTAAGATCTGGAGTGTTCATGAGTTTGGACTGAATTCGTTCATCCACTAGACCACAAACAAATCTGTTGCGTAATGCGCGTCCGAGAAAGGTTCCAAAGTTACAGTGCAAAGTTTCTCAAGGCTACTATGTACTCATTGATTGTCTCATTCTGCTTCTGGTTTCTGGTACCGAATTTATAGCTTTCTGCAATTTCCAGAGGCTTTGGGTTGAAGTGCTCCTCCAACTTCTTCATAATGTCGTTGAATGGCACGTCTTTTACCTTTATGGGCGCAAGGAGATGCACGAGTGTGCCATACACTTCAGGACCGATCTCCGTGAGCAGAATCGCTTTCATGCATTCGCAAACGGCCTTATTTGTTTTGGTCACTACTTCTCCTTCACCGCTAATCTCCATTATATTGTTTGCCGTGAAAAACATGTTCGCTCTCTCCATATAGGGGCTGAACGGCTCTCTACTCTTGTCGAAAGTGCCAAGGTTTCCGATGTAGCCCGTGGACACCGCCATCATGTCCCTCTCTTTTTTTTATAAAGTCCGTTCAAAAATCTCAATTTCCTGTCTGTTCTGGTGTAACAATTCACCTAAAACTTGGCTGTACAGCTGTACACAGGCTATACAGCTTGAGGAACTCGACAAAAAAAAACTCAGTCTAACTTCCTATACAATTCCAAGGGAGCCATCTTCCCACGTAGACATAACATAGATATAGCCTGACAAACCCTCAACGATTTGTACAGCTGCTGTTTTAAACTACAGTCCCACACATAGAAGGATCTGCGGCCTATCATGTCCAGTTTGCAAACAACTGCGACACAGCTCGGTATTTGCTGTTTAAAATGTTAAACAATACTGCATGTTGCAAAACAGTCCTGCACTGTATTTAAAGGATGAGTTCACAAACTCTATCCCATCCTCATAGCCAATTTTGTTATATTCCAGACAGCAGAATGAAGAACAACTTACACACTGGTTGCCTGGATCTTGAGAGAGAGATTTATTACCCAGCATTCCCTGCTTATATTGAACACCAACTCATTAACATACACATGAATATGTATGAATACATTACAAATGCGTAATGTAAGCTTGTGCTATTCAATGCCATTTGCATAGCATCCAGGATTATAAAATGCGATGAGGAAATGGTGACCAACCTTATACAAAAGTACTGGTCATCAAATTATGATTACGTTACTGTATTAAGGTGTCTGATGCTTTGCTGATTCAGATGCTGAAGGTTACTTCCACTGCTGGGCCCAGGGATAATTAGCATGTTGATCCTCGACAATTTAGGGAAGATCATGCAACCACGTGCTACGACATTTTTTGATTTACAAGCACATCCTTAACGACAGTACTCTAAATTCCCCAATATTCAAAATATTGAAGGAATTCTCAGTGTTGCAGTCAGAAAATACTGGAATTCAACATTGTTGGGTCACAGTGGAAAAGCCAGACTATTTGCCAGATTATTTATCAGCTAAAACCCAGATTTCTGTATGAAATCCAATTTTCTGCTTGGCTGAAACAGAGGAGAGAATTTAACCGTCCCTGGAGAAACCCTACCTTTTCTGCGAACACTAACTCGAGTAGTTCTGGAAATAAATGTGTTCGAAATCAATCTGTACATGATTAAATTATGCAAAAAAATGACTGAATCTCATAAATGTCCTCGTTCTCTTTCCCCACAACCCCTCCCCTTTAAACAAAAAACAAACACACACATGTGCGCTTTTTTATGCTAACTCTGGGGGAGAAGGTAAGTGCTTGGAAATGGTACCAATTTTTAATTTAGGTAAACAGTATTAGTATTAACTTGTGCACCCTCTTAGCCAACAATATTATTTCAAACACCTCACACTTCTTTGTATTAAATTCCATCAACCATTCATCAGCCCACCTGGCCAATCAATCCAGATCCTGCTGCAATCTTTCACAACCATCTTCACTACAGGGTATCTGCAAAACCACCCACTTTTGTATCATCAGCAATCAGTAGGTCATCTCTTAAAGAACACATTGGCCTCCTGTTGTACTGTAAACTTGTAACTTTCCAGAGTGACCCATGCTCTTCTATAGATCCTCCAAGCTCCAAACTCAACCAAAGATGCAGGTAATTCATTTTTTTCAAAAATGTTTTTAAATACTGCTGAAGTATAGAATATAAAATGTATCCAAAATACAGCAGAGGGCACACAATTCAATTTTCAGCCAAGGTCAAAAATACCTTGAACCTGTAAGCTTTGGACCACTGATTAGGTTGTGAAATGGATGTCTCTTTCAGGAGCCTGCCCATCAAAACTGACCAAGTGAAATTAGGATTAAATTGCTGGGGACGCTGGCTCAGGAGAGGACATATATGGTAAGAGATTAATAGATGGACAGAGAAAAAGATTCAAGGGTGTTTTCAAAGCTTCCTTTAAAAACTGTGCTATCCCCATCAAAATGTGAGAGTCCCTGGAACATGGCCACAAATATTAAAGGATCATCCTTTTAAATGTAGTTCATAAATTCTTAAGTACATAAGTTTTACAAGCAGAATTAAGCCATTTGGCGCATCAAGTCTACTCCGCCATTCAATCATGGCTGATCTATCTTTCCCTCTGAACCCCATTCTCCTGCCTTCTCCCCATAACCACTTGACACCCATTATTGTACCTGCCTCAACTTCTTCCCCTGCAGCTCATTCCCTATACCCACCATCCTTTTTATGTAATAGTTGCCCCTCAGGTTCTTCTTAAATATTTCTTCTCCTACCTTAAACCCATGTCCTGCAGTTCATGAATATCTTACTCTACAAAAAAAGACTGTGCATTTATCCTATCTATTCCTCCCATGATTCTATATCCCTCAATCTTCTGCATTCTAAGGAATATAATTATTGCCCACACAAGCTTTTCCTCCAGCTCAAATCTTTGAGTCCTGGCAACTTCCTCATAAAACTTCTTTCTAACTGAATGTGTGACCAAATCTTAACTCAGCACTTCAAGTGGAGCCTCACTTACATCTTGTACAACTGTAACAGATCATCCCAACCTTTCTACTAATTTCCCTGACTGATGAAGGCCAATGTGTGAATAGCCTTCTTCACCACCCTATTTACCTGCAATAACATTTTCAGGGAACTATGATCACGAAGATAGATGATGTAGAGGGGGGAAAACTATTTTCGCTGTTGTGCGGCATTAGTCCAAGGCTGCAGATTGACATTATTTGAGGAAGTATAAAATTATAAAAGGACTAGACAAGCTAGATGCAGGAAAAAAATTCCCAATGTTGGGCGAGTCCAGAACCAGGGGCCACAGTCTTAGGATAAAGGGGAGGCCATTTAAGACTGAGGTGAAAAAAAAACTTTTTCAACCAGAGAGTTGTGAATTTGTGGAATTCCCTGCCACAGAGGGCAGTGGAGGCCAAATCACTGGATGGATTTAAGAGAGAGTTAGATAGAGCTCTAGGGGCTAGTGGAATCAAGGGATATGGGGAGAAGGCAGGCATGGGTTATTGATTGGAGACAATCAGCCATGATCACAATGAATGGCGGTGCTGGCTCAAAGGGCCAAATGGCCTCCTCCTGCGCCTATTTTCTACGTTCTATGTTTCTAAGTACTTAGATGGAGAAATGATGAGAAATTCATAAACACAGTTGACTTGTGGAAAATTCTGACTGCACCATTTCTTGGATGGTCATGAATAAGGATACCTTCATGAATTGAATATGCCATGTTATATGTCTCCTGATACATTGTTGTATTAGATGCAGCCATTAGTTGACAATTACCCGTCTTCAATAAAGGATGTGGGATTTGTAGGGCAATTTCCATTATAAACCTAGTACAGAGCCCACAGACAAAACAAGAACCTGCACAAACTAATATATCAGTCCAATTGTACTGTCCATCCTGTTGTACTGTAAACTTGTAAGATTCTTGATTGGCCCCTGCTCCTTGAGGTTCCTTAGGTTGCAAACAAGCCAGCGAACTCAACAAAAGATACAGCTAATTCATTTGTTTAAGGTTTTGCTGAAGTATAGTGTAAAGGAGTGATATCTGACACACTGTAACCTTTACTGGTAGTTTATTATAGCACATGGCACACACGTCCCAGCACTGACTGCATCCAGCCTTCAGGTGTACTGGGACCTAGTGGGAGGAACAAAGGGAGGATACTACAGTTATACTAATATGATGGGGCGTGGTTAGTGGTGATGAGGTAACTACATTATAGGTTGCATGCATAACCCATCTACATCCTTCCCCTTACAATTTAAACAAGTTACAACAATGGCAGGTTTATTATACAGTACTTGCAAAGCTAAGCATACTCTCCGTAGCGAGCCGGAGGTTTTACAATTCGACCCGAGCGAGTGCGCACAGCACCTTCACCCTCCCCGCCCGAAAGAAGAGGAGGAGGGACAGGAACAGAAACAGGACGGGGAGAGAAGGTGGGCGGAGAACCCAGCTTGGAGGGGGAACGGAGAGGCACAGGTGAGCCAGGTGAAACAGAAGGGGTAGAATGAGCAGAAGTGGGAGAAAGAGAAGACCTTGCAGGGGACAACAGAGCCTGAGGAGCAAAACCGGGAGGAGCAGGGGGGGGTACCCGAGGCAAAAGGACCGACCATGGCATGCAGGGAGCAGAGGGTACGTTAGTGGAGGAAGGCTCGACACGCGACGGAGGGGTATACGGAATCGCAGGAGGTGGTTTGGGCTCGTTAACCGCCAACAGGTGCTGGCGGCTGCGTCGGTATACAGTCCCTTCAAAATCCACGAGGTATGACCGTGGCGCGCTGTCAAACCCGACGACGGTGGCAAGTCGGGAGTAGCCGGTGGGCGTCTGCAAACGGACGACCTGTCCAGGCATCAGTGGCGAAAGAGGGCGGCAGGATTTGTCATGCGAGCGGCGCTGGATTTCGTGCTTCTGGGCAATACGTTGCTGGACATCAGCAGGCTGCAGGACTTTGGGCATCAGGGACTGCTGGGCAATAGGCATCGGAGGGCGGACAACACGGAACATGAGTCACTGGGCAGGGGATCCCATGGTACTGTCTCTGGAAATGTTCCGAAGGTTCAGGAGACCCTGATAGAAATCCCCGTTCGAGAGGCGGGTTTGTTCAAGCAGGTGCTTAGCGCTGCGGACCGCCCGTTCAGCTAGACCATTGCTCTGCGGGTACTCCAGGCTGCTGGTGAAATGATTAAAGTTCCACTTTGCAGCAAACGCACAAAATTCGGCGCTGGTGAACTGTCGTCCGTTGTCTGTCTGCAGCCGGACAGGGGAACCAAACGTGGCAAAGTGACGGCGAAGTTTGCTGATCACCATCTCGGAGGTGATGGCAGGGAGGAGGTCCACCTCGAACCAATTTGAGTAAGAGTCTACTAGCACAAGGTATTGCTTCCCACGCCAGTCGAAAATATCGGCAGCCAGAGAAGACCAGGGCATGTCCGGGGCAGGCTGCTGCAAAAGCGGCTGTCTTTGCTGATGCGGGGCAAGAGAGTTACAGTCCGGACAGGAATCCACCCTGGCCTGGATGTACTTAGCCATGGCCGGCCAGTAGTACTGTTCCTGGGCATGCGAGATAGTGGCATCTGCCCCGGGATGCCCCATGTGGGCGGCGTCAAAATACAAGCCATGCAGCGAGGCAGGGACGACCACTTTGTGTCCTTTGATAATAATGCCGTCCCGGAGGACCAACTCATCGCGGACCAAAAAATAGGGGTGGACGCTAGCAGGCAACGAATTCCGTTTGGTGGGCCACCCGCGCTTGATGACAGCAGCAAGCTGCTGCAGGTCAGGGTCGTTTGCGGTATGTGCAACCAAGCACTGTAGTTGCTGAGAAGGGACGAAGTTAACGTTCAGTACCTGTAAGTCCGACTGCTCGAAGGGGTGCCGGTCGCAGGAGGCCCGGGGGGCCCGGGACAGTGCATCAGCAACATGCATCTCGGTGCCCCTCTTATATATGATTTTAAAGTCAAAGCGCTGTAGCTGCAGCATCATCCGCTGTAGCCTGGCTGGAGCACAGTGTATAGGTTTGTTCAGTATCGTTACCAGTGGCTGGTGATCCGTCTCAACGGTGAACCTGGTGCCAAATAGGAAGTCCTTGAACTTCGAACACGCGAAAACCACCGCCAGCAGCTCCTTCTCTATCTGAGCATAGCGCTGCTCTGTGTCCGTCATGGTCCTAGAGGCATAGGAGATGGGCAGCAGCGAGTCATCAGCGTGGGGTTACAGGCAGGCAGCACCCAGTCCAAAGCGAGAGGCGTCGCAAGTGACCACGATCGGGCGCCGTAGATCAAAGAACTTCAGGGTAGGTGTGCTGACCAGCCTCGTCTTTAGCAGGTCGAACGCCTGCTGGTGGTGTGGAAACCATGCCCAGGCAATGTCCTTTTTAGTGAGCTGTCTCAGGGGTGCGCTCAATTCGCTGAGGTCGGGGATAAACTTCCCCAGGTAATTCACCATACCCAGGAAACGCTGCAGACTGACAACGTCTGTCGGGGCGGGCAGCTCTGAGATGGCGCTGGTCTTTTGCGGGTCTGGCTTCAACCCTTGGGCCGTGAAAATGTGGCCAACATATGTGACCTCAGGCACCCGGAACTTGCACTTTGACCGATTAAGCTTCAAATTTATCTGCCGAGCACGGTCCAAAATCCGTCGGAGGTTGCGGTCATTTTTTAAAACATTTTTTCTTCAACGTGGCGACCATGGTGGAGACCATTCGGTTGGATCGCTGACAGCCTCCAGCACTCCCATGTTGACCATGTCTTTCAGCATACTCTCCACCTTGCCCTTCATTGCGAACGACACCCTATGGGGTGGACGGATCACAGGCACCACAGATGGGTCAGTCACGATCTTGTACACCAACGGCAGCTTCCCCAACTTGTCGTCAAACAAGTCTGGGTACTCGGATAGTGGATCCATCACAGCTTGCACCTCGTGGACCGTACGGTCAAACGACACCAGACCAAGATCCTGGCATGCCTGGTTGCTCAGCAACGTCACACAGTCACTGTCCAGAATAAAGAAAGACAGGTCCTGGGAAGATTTCTGCAGCACGCAGTGGAAGGTCGCCCTCCCCACAGGTGTTAGTTCCTCTCCCCCATATGCATGCAAAACAGAGCGATCTGCAATCAGCAGCTGGTTGATAGCGAGATGGCCCGTTCGTACATCTTCCTTATCTGGTGGAACAGCTTTGTTGACATTACGTTCACTTTCGCCCCTGTGTCCAGCTTAGCAGAGAAGGACTTGTTGTTTACAGTTATATTCACAGAAGGATCAGGGAGGCGAGATCGGCTGTGGAGGAGAGTGTCAATACTTACATCTCCCGTGGAATAGCTGAGCTCAGAGTCGGGGGCAGCGTCAACAGAGGACTGAGAATCCATCTCGCTATCAACTTGCAGAAGGTTGTTTAGGAGTTGTCTGGGAGCTGAGGGCACTTTCCCACGGGACCGGCAGGCAGCTGCAAAATGATTCCTTCTCCCGCAGAAATTGCAGGTCTTCCCAAGGGCTGGGCACTGTGATTCTGTGTAGTGCACATAATTGCAGTTTGGACACTTTTTAGATCTCGGGTCCCGGGATGTACGAACGGGCCGCGGTGGAGGGCGAAAGTTGTCCCTCATACGTCATTGTCCAGCAACACCAGTTAGATTTATGGCTCGGCTGTCAGACCCCCTCTGCCCATGCGGAGGGGTGACCACTTCGGCAATGCGACACGCATGCATTGCCTGAGTCAGGGTTAGGTCAGGCCGTTGCAGCAGGTCGGCACGTAGCTTCTGATCAATCATGCCAGTGACGAGAATGTCTCTGGTGAGCTGGTCGAGCATGGTTTCAAATCGGCACCGCTGGGCAAGGTGTCGCAGGTCGGCGATGAAGCACTCAACAGGTTCATCCGGCTGTTGCTTGCGTGAGAAGAACCTGGCCCGCTCCAGTATACGGTTGGAGGGCAGGTCACATATCTCCGCGAACTTGCGCAAAAGACATACCGGGTCGTCGGCCGATTCAGCTGGCTCGACCGGCTGCTCGTTGTCATCCAGGACTGCTGGTTCGTAGACAAAGGCTTGAGCTCTCTTCATTGCGTCGGGACCAGCCAGGTTGAGCAGGAGTGATGCTTTAACCGCGGCTGGGTCGTTCCGGTGCGCAATATTGACGTAGTGAGTGTAGTCCATCACAAAAGTCGACCATCGCTCCGCAATGTCAGCGTCGAAGACAAGGGGAGATGGCTTTCGGCATGAGGATGCCATGTCAAGGGAAACCCAACACTGGGCACTAACGGGGACAAAATAAATGAAAACCGGTAAACGGGAAGCGCGAGTTTTAAACTTCTGACGCCATGTAAAGGAGTGATATCTGACACACTGTAACCTTTACTGGTAGTTTATTATAGCACATGGCACACACGTCCCAGCACTGACTGCATCCAGCCTTCAGGCGTACTGGGACCTAGTGGGAGGAACAAAGGGAGGATACTACAGTTATACTAATATGATGGGGCGTGGTTAGTGGTGATGAGGTAACTACATTATAGGTTGCATACATAACCCATCTACATATAGAATATGAAATATATTCAATAAATGATGGAAGGCACACAATTCAACTCTCAGCCCAGATCAAAAATACAGTACCTTCGGCTTGTAATCTCTGGACCACTGGTTAGGTTGTGAAATGGATGCCTTCCCATCAAAACTGACCAAGTGAAATAAGGCTAACATTATCAAAAGCCATGCTGAAGTCCGCATACACTGCATTTACAGCCATGCCATTATCAAACTTCTTGGATACTTCTTCAAAACACTCAGTCAAAATTTGTGAGACACAGTCTCTCACGCACATCCCACTTCTATCCCTAAACTTAAGAAAGCTAAATGCTACACTAACTGCCTTAATAATATACCCTGGGTATGGAAGCATGAATATGGACATCAACGTCTTTCTATTCATCAACATCTGAGTTATTTGTAGTGTTATGTCTTTTCAACATTAATCTTCACAAGATGCAGTCCTTTTCCTTATTATACTGAACTTTACCTGCCAATTCACTATACTGTCTTAGAAACATAGAAACATAGAAAATCGGTGCAGGAGGAGGCAATTCGGCCCTTCGAGCCAGCACCGCCATTCATTGTGATCATGGCTGATCGTCCCCTATCAATAACCCGTGCCTGCCTTCTCCCCATATCCCTCGACTCACTTGGACAAAGTCAGCGTGGATTTATGAAAGGTAAATCATGTCTGACGAATCTTATAGAATTTTTCAAGGATGTAACTAGTAGAGTGGATAAGGGAGAACCAGTGGTTGTGTTATATCTGGACTTTCAGAAGACTTTCGACAAGGTTCCACATAAGAGATTAGTACACAAACTTAAAGCACACGGTATTGGGGGTTCAGTATTGATGTGGATAGAGAACTGGCTGGCAGACAGGAAGCAAAGAGTAGGAGTAAACGGGTCCTTTTTAGAATGGCAGGCAGTGACTAGTGGGGTACCGCAAGGCTCAGTGCTGGAGTATTGCGTACAGTTTTGGTCTCCTATTCTGAGGAAAGACATTCTTGCCATAGAGGGAGTAAAGAGAAGGTTCACCAGACTGATTCCTGGGATGTCAGGACTTTCATATGAAGAAAGACTGGATAGACTCGTTTTGTACTCGCTAAAATTTAGAAGATTGAGGGGGGATCTGATAGAAACTTACAAAATTCTTAAGGGGTTGGACAGGCTGGATGCAGGAAGATTGTTCCCGATGTTGGGGAAGTCCAGAACAAGGGGTCACAGTTTAAGGATAAGGGGGAAATCTTTTAGGACCGAGATGAGGAAAACATTTTTCACACAGAGAGTGGTGAATCTTTGGAATTCTCTGCCACAGAAGGTAGTTGAGGCCAGTTCATTGGCTATATTTAAGAGGGAGTTAGATGTGGCCCTTGTAGCTAAAGGGATCAGGGGGTATGGAGAGAAGGCAGGTACAGGATACTGAGTTGGATGAGCAGCCATGATCAAAATGAATGGCGGTCCAGGCTTGAAGGGCCGAATGGCCTTCTCCTGCACCTATTTTCTATGTTTCAATGTTTCATTGACTCCACTAGCCCCTAGAACTCTCATGCTCTAGGGGCTAGTGCCCTAATGCCCCAAGGCTCTTTATTATGCTAATGTTTATATATATGTCCACATCACCCTCTATTAAAGGACACAAAGTGCTGGAGTTACTCAACAAATCAGGCAGCATCTCTGAAGAACATAGATAGGTGATGTTTTGGGTGGAGATCCTGCTTTAGTCACGGTTTCGACCAAAAACATCGCCTATCCATGTTTTGCAGAGATGCTGCCTGACCTGCTGAGTTGCTCCATCACATTGTGTCCTTTTGTGTATTAACCAGCATTTGAAGTTCTTTGTTTCTTCACCATATATTATGTTGATAAGATCCATGCCACTTGTAAACATTACAGTACTGCTACCTATAATGATCAGATCATTTATAAAAATAAAAATTGTAATAACCCATTGCTAGTCTCTGGGAAGAACATATTCGACCATCGCAATCTTATTAATACTTCCTGTCACTGACATAACGAGAGGTAGACAAAAGTGCTGGAGAAACTCAGCGGGTGCGGCAGCATCTATGGAGCGAAGGAAATAGGCAAGGGCCAAAACCCTTCTTCAGACTAATGGTTTTGGCCTGAAATGTTGCCTATTTTCTTCGCTCCATAGATGCTGCCGCACCGGCTGAGCTTCTCCAGCACTTTTGACTACCTTCGATTTTGCAGCATCTGCAGTTCCTCCCTAAACACACTGACAATGAGGTTTTGTTTGCCCTTGAAAACAAATCCTTATTTCTACCACTAACATAATTAACTTTTATATTCCTGGCTAGTAATACTAGCTATAATAGGGAAGAATAGACTTAATTATGAAGCTTTAGTATGCTTGTGCAAATGATTAGTTTTTCTTCAATCATAATGCTGTACAACATGAAGACTGGCCCTTTGGCTCAACTTATCCATGCTGACCAAGTTGGCATTGTGGGGTAGTCCCATTTGCTTCATATCCCTCTAAATCATTCCTATCAATATATCTGTCAAAAGTATTTTGAAAGTCACAGTTTTACCACTCTATGGCATCGTGTTCTGGATATGGACTACCATCCAAGTGAAAAAGTTGCCCTTGAAGTCCCTCTTAAATCTCTCCACTTTCACCATCAACCAATGGCCTCTAGGTTTAGAATCCTCTAACCTGTGAACATTTGTTTTATCCATGCCCCTCATGATTTTGTACATCTCTGTAATCTCACCCCTCAGCCTCTTACAATCCAAAGAAAACAAAAACACCAGTTTATTCAACTTCTCCCTATCATTCAAGCCTGCAAGTCCAGGTAACAGCCTGCTGAATCTTTTCTGGATCCTTTCCATCTTAATGACATCCTTGCTATGGCTGGGCGACCAGAACTGCATCCAGTACTCCAAGCGTGATCTCACTAATGACTTGTACACCTGCAATTATGATGTTTCTACTGTTGTACTGAATACTCTTCCCAAAGAATGCAAGCAGGCCAAATACCTTCTTCACCACCGTGTCTACCGGAACTGCCACTTTCAGGGAACCAAACAACTGCACTCCTAGATCTCACTGTTTCACAATACACTCCATATCCCTACCATTTATTGGGTGCAAATGCTGCCCTAGTTTGACATGAAAGTGCAGCATCTCATACTTGTCTGACTAAAATTGATCATCAAGAGTCAAGAGACAAATGTGACAGAATGTGTGAAGATAAAGCTCTAGATGTAAAAGGGGCAAAAACGGAAAGGAAGGGTAGTAAAAATCATCTGAAAGTGCTTTATCTAAATGCACGGAGTATTCGTAATAAGATAAATGAATTAACGGTGCAATTAAGTATATATAGTTATGATATCGTGGCCATTACGGAGACATGGCTGCAAGGGGATCAGGACTGGGAGTTAAATATAGAGGGGTACTCGACAATTAGGAAAGATAGACAGGAAAGAAAGGGAGGAGGGGTGGCCCTTTTAATAAGGGAGGGAATAACGGCAATAGAGAGGAAGGATATTGCGTTGAAGGATCAGGATAGTGAAACAGCTTGGGTACAGATAGAGAATAATAAGGGGAAAAAAACACTAGTGGGTGTAATTTATAGACCTCCAAATAGCTGTGACGCTGTTAGTCAGAACATAAATCTGCAAATAGTTGACGCATGTAAAAAGGGAACTGCTGTAATCATGGGGGACTTCAATTTTCATATTAATTGGGCAAACCAAACTGGGCAGGGTAGACTAGAGGAAGAGTTTATAGAATGTATTAGAGACGGGTTCCTAGAACAGTATGTCACAGAACCGACAAGGGGGGAGGCAATCTTGGATCTGGTCCTGTGTAATGAAGCAGGATTAATTAAAAATGTCATAGTTAGGGACTCGTTGGGAACAAGTGACCACAATATGGTCGAATTCCATATTCAAATAGAAGGGGAGCAGGTTGAAACTCAGGCTAGGGTGCTTAGTCTAAATAAGGGGGATTATGAAGGTATGAGGACTGAGCTGATCAAAGTTGACTGGGATAGCAGACTCAAGAATAAGACGGTACATGAGCAGTGGTGTACGTTTAAGGGTATACTGTATAACCTTCAAGAAAAATTTATTCCTATGAAGAAAAAAAGGGGTAAGGGTAAGAACAGTCAGCCATGGCTCAGTAAAACTATAAAGGATAGTATTCGGCTGAAGGCAAGGGCATATAAGGTAGCCAGAGATAGTGGGAGGGTAGAGGATTGGGAAGCATTTAAAGGTCAGCAAAAAATAACTAAGAGATTAATTAAGACGGGGAAAATAGACTATGAAAGGAATTTAGCGAACAACATAAAAACTAATAGTAAGAGTTTTTATAGCTATATAAAAAGAAAAAGGGTGGCTAAGGTGAACGTTGGTCCATTGGAGGGTGAGACTGGAGAGTTGTTGGTGGGGAACATGGAAATGGCAAAGGCATTAAACGAGTATTTTGTATCAGTCTTCACCATAGAAGGCACAAAAAATATTCCAACGCTGGATAAACAGGGGGCGGTAGGAATGGAGGAGCTAAATACTATTAAGATCACCAAGGAGGTGGTATTAGGGAAATTAATGAGACTGAAGGAGGATAAATCCCCTGGGCCTGATGGATTACATCCAAGGGTCTTGAGGGAGATAGCGGTGGGGATTGTGGATGCATTGGTGATAATTTTCCAAAACTCCCTGGAGGCAGGAACGGTCCCAGTGGATTGGAAAATGGCCAATGTAACACCTATATTTTAAAAAGGAAGTAAACAGAAGGCGGGTAACTATAGACCGGTTAGTCTAACATCGGTGGTGGGTAAAATGTTAGAGACAATTATTAAAGAAACACTAACGGGGCACTTGGATAAACATGACTTCATCGGACAGAACCAGCATGGTTTTGTGAAGGGGAAGTCCTGTTTAACGAATCTGCTCGAATTCTTTGAGGAAGTAACAACCCGGGTGGATAAAGGGGAACCGGTGGATGTGGTATACTTGGACTTCCAAAAGGCTTTTGACAAGGTGCCACATAAGAGACTATTGCTAAAAATAAAAAAATTATGGGATTGGGGGTAATATATTAGCATGGGTAGAGGATTGGCTAACAAATAGGAAGCAGAGAGTGGGGATAAATGGTTCATACTCGGGATGGCAACCGGTAACTAGCGGGGTTCCGCAAGGGTCGGTGCTGGGACCCCAGTTGTTCACAATTTATATAAATGATTTGGAGGAGGGAACCAAGTGTAATATATCAAAATTTGCGGACGATACAAAAATGGGAGGAAAAGTAGGGGATGAGGAGGATAGGAAGAGTCTGCAAAAGGATATAGATAAGCTAGGTGAGTGGGCAACAACTTGGCAGATGAAATTTAATACTAATAAATGTGAAGTCATTCACTTTGGGAAAAAAAATGATAGGGCAAGTTATTTTCTAAATGAGGAGGAGCTGCGTTGTAATGCAACGCAAAGGGATCTAGGGGTATTAGTACATGAATCACTAAAAGTTAGTATGCAGGTGCAGCAAGCAATCAGGAAGGCCAACGGAGTTTTGGCCTTTATTGCTAGGGGGATTGAGTATAAAAACACGGAGGTCTTGCTGCAGCTGTACACAGTATTAGTGAGACCACATTTGGAATACTGTGTACAGTTCTGGGGTCCATACTTAAGAAAGGATGTACTAGCCCTGGAGGCAGTGCAGCGAAGGTTTACAAGATTAATTCCTGCAATGAGGGGATTGACATATGAGGAAAGGTTAAGTAGGCTGGAACTCTACTCTTTGGAGTTTAGAAGAATGAGAGGCGATCTCATTGAAACATATAAGATCGTGAGGGGCCTTGATCGGGTGGATGCACCGAGGATGTTCCCAATGATCGGGGAAACTAGAACTAGGGGACATAGTTGCAGAATAAGGGGGGGCTCTTTTAAAACTGAGATGAGGAAGAACTTCTTCACCCAGAGGGTGGTTAATTTATGGAATTCACTGCCCCAGGGAGCAGTGGAAGCAGAAACTTTAAATATATTTAAGACTAAAATAGATTTAATATCCTTTTTAGCTGCCAAGAGGATAAGGGGCTACGGGGAGAGGGCAGGGATATGGACCTAGGTATGGTTAGTATAGTATAGTAAGACCTGAGTGATCTCCTGGACAAGTGTCGATCGCCTGGATTGGGGTCGGAGAGGAATTTCCCGGATTTTTTTCCCGAATTGGACCTGGGTTTTTATCCGGTTTTTTGCCTCCCCCAGGAGATCACGAGGTTCTTGGGGTGGAGAGGGGTGATAGCGGTATAAAGGGGAGGGTAGTGTCTTGTGTTCTGTGTCTTGTGTCTACTGTTTGTGGGTAAGTGTGTCTGTTTAGTGTTCAGCCATGAGCGAATGGCGGTGCGGGCTCGACGGACCTGGTGGTCTACTCTCGCACCTACTTTCTATGTTTCTATGTAAGAGTTCCTACTTGCAGTTGCTTAATATGCTCGCAAGTGCATAGGTACTGTGTGTGCATATATCTATTTATATATAATAAATTCAATACATTTTTACCTTATTAATGCAAAAATTCATGTCTTAGTGCAACCAAAGACAGTCAGTTCATAGAAGTTCATAGATGCTAGGGTTAGTGTGGTATAATGTTTAAAAGCCTGATGTTTGTTAGCTTGATGCTATTCTTGCATCAAGGGTCATGGCGTTCAGGCACCTGTGTTTTCTTCTTGATAGTAAGAAGAAATTAGAGCATATCTATTCACCACAGTTTGTAATCTCCTTCATTCCTGGATAGACACAAAATGCTGGAGTAACTCAGTGGGACAGGCAGCATCTCTGGAGAGAAGGAATGGGTGACATTTCGGGTCGTGACCCTTCTTCAGACTGAAACGTCACCAATTCCTTCTCTCCAGAGATGCTGCCTGTCCCGCTGAGTTAATCCAGCATTTTGTGTCTACATTTGATTTAAACCAGCATCTGCAGTTCTTTCGTACTTCATTCCTGGTTGTTGTGCGGTCAAACCAGTCCATAATGCAGATGGTCAATATGTTCTCCTCCATACAGCTGTAGAATTTCAATAGAATATTCATCGACACGTTGAATGGAGTGATGATGGCTCCTCTGTCACAGATTCAGAGAGGATCAGTGCTTTAGTTCGGTCCTTTAATGGGTCTCTGTTTTCCGCTGATGGATTCAGCGGGGAAGCTCAGCGGGTCCTGTGGGAGGGTCTACCAACTGTAGACAGGGAGGTGTTTGAACTTCTTGATGACCCCTTATCATTGGAGGAGTTGACTCGTGCCCTGCACCAGCTCAGGAGGGGCAAGTCCCCTGGGCAGGATGGGCTGACGATGGGAGTTTGTTAGAGCCTCTGGGATATCCTGGGGGGTGATTACATGATGTTCCTGGGGGAGAGCCTGGTGACCAGGGAGATGCCCCTCTCGTGGCGTAGGGCAGTCATTGTCCTGCTGTCCAAGAAGGGCGAACTCCGTCTGTTGAAGAACTGGCGCCCGGTCTCTCTCCTCTGTACAGAGTATAAAGTTTTTGCACGGGCGATGGCAAATCGCCTGGGACCCATGCTGTCCCAACTGATCCACCCGGACCAATCCTATACAGTCCATGGCCGGTCCATTCAGGATAACAACCACCTGGTTAGGGACCTGATTCATCTATCTCAGGGTACTGGTCAGTCAGCTGCATTTCTATCCCTTGATCAGGAGAAGACTTTTGACAGGGTAGACCATGACTACCTCTTCGGGATGCTGCAAGCGTTCGGATTTTGACCGTATTTTGTGGCCCGGTTCCGGCTTTTGTACGCTGCAGCGGAGTGTCTTGTGAAGGTTAATGGTGTGTTGTTGGCTCCCATTCACTTTGGGAGAGGGGTTCGCCAGGGGTGTCCCATGTCTGGTCAGTTGTACTCGGTCTGTGTGGAGCCGTTCCTGTGTCTTCTTCGGAGGCGATTGACAGGCCTGGCTCTACCAGGACTGGAAGTGGAGGTGGTTCTTTCGGCTTATACTGATGATGTACTCCTTATGTTCACTGACCCTGTTGACCTGCGGAGGATGCGTGACTGCCAGAAGATTTTCTCGGCTGCATAGTCCACCAGGATTAACTGGAGTAAGTGTTCTGGACTTTTAGAGGGTCAGTGGCAGGTGGACTCCCTGGAGATAACATAGTATGCGTGGAGCATCAATCGGTGGGCATCAGTCGACCCGCCTTATGGGGTTTGCCTAATTTCTTTCGGGATGTGCTAAGAGTGAGGAATTTGGTTGTTTTCTGCCAGCGTGTTGCTCCACAGGGGGAGGGCGGTGTTATGGCTGCGGGATTGGCCAGTCCTCACCCTGTCATGTTGGGTGTCGAGGAGAAGCGTGTGCTTAGAGTGGTTCTGACTGAGCTTACTCCCGCTCCGTCGGATTTGCTCACCAGGCCCAGGCTCTGGGATATTTCTTGGGCGCCGGCTCCACACAACTTAATCCGCCTTTCTGAGATGCCCAGCGTGCCATTTCGTGATGCGAAGAGACGCATACTGTACAGAATGTTCCTGCACATTCTGCACCTCCTTGCCTTCGTCTTCCGTCCGGACACGCCTTCCATCCGGACACGTCTTACCACCTGAAGGCGAAGGCCGTCCCCAGTGGAGGTCTCTCTACAAGGGAGTCGTCCCCCTTTATATTGGAGACCTGGGGTGGAGAGTGTTGCACAGAGCGATGGCATATAATAAACTTTTGAGTCGGTTCACGGACTCGTCGGCCTGTATTTTCTGCAGCGAGGAAGAGACCGTGTTTCATGCGTATATGGAATGTGTGAGGTTGCTGCCCCTGTACCAATATCTGAAGGGGCTTTTCCTCAAGTTTTGGTTGCATTTTAGTCCTACGATCCTGGTGTTTGGACACACGGCAGGGAGTGGGGAGAGCCGATCGGGGGCATGGGACCTCCCTGTTGGTTTGCTCCTGGGCCTGGCCAAGATAGTCGATGGTCACTCCAGTCGGCTGCTTGCCCCTCTTCCGGGCCTATGTCCATGCTCGGTGTCCCCGGGGAGGGAACACGCGGTTTCCACAGGGCCTCATGTGAACGTCGGAAAACCCCCCTTAGGCAATGACCCCGGCGGAAAAAATATGTGGCCAGAGCGTGCCATCTGGGTTGATTCTCTGCATGCATATACCTCCGCAGAGTCCTGAGACGGAGAACCGCCACCTGGGTACGCACGCATACCAAGGAATGGCCGCCCTCCACTAATGGGAAACTCAGGAAACCCAGTGCTTCCTATCTCCCCAAAATAAATCCACCAGCTTCTTCTGTAATGCAGTTGCAAAGATAGAGGGCGGGAAAGAGTAATCACTCTGGAGTTTAGAAGGATGAGAGGGGTTCTCATTGAAACATATAAGATTGTTAAGGGCTTGGACACGCTAGAGGCAGGAAACATGTTCCCGACGTTGGGGGAGTCCAGAACCAGGGGCCACAGTTTAAGAATAAGGAGTAAGCCATTTAGAACGGAGACGAGGAAATACTTTTTCTCACAGAGAGGGGTGATCTGTGGAATTCTCTGCCTCTGGTGGAGGCAGGTTCTCTGGATGCTTTCAAGACTCTTAAAAAAGCGGAGTCAGGAGATATGGGGAGAAGGCAGGAACGGGGTACTGATTGGGGATGATCGGCCATGATCACATTGAATGGCGGTGCTGGCTCGAACGGCCAAATGGCCCCTACTCCTGCTCCTATTATCTATTGTCTATTGGTTGCCGCGTGGGGTCGAGAGCATTGTAAAAAATGACTGTACCATTGTACATTAATGATTGCTTGATTTATTGTAACTTTTGAATGTGTTTTTGATATGTTGTATTATGCATTTTGCTGAATAAAGTCCTTGGAAAAGAAAAAGAGAGAGAGAGAGAGAGTGAGATAGAGAGAGAAGAATGGGAGCAGCTCCTTCTCACTGAGTTTAATGAAGCACCTAGCAAGAAAGAGTTCCTTCTGTGATTATAGAATAGAAAGTTACTGAGAAATGCATAATCAAGTGATTATAGAAAGCCGTTGCACGATTCAGTAGTTATATACCCATTAAGGCTAGAGGTATTAGCATCACAAAATGAATATGTTACAATTCAGGCATCGAGTTTTTCTAAAGGCAGACACCAGACAGCAAATTGGATTGTTCTGCACCAGTAGCACACTACTGTGTTCATTTTAAAAGAGAAAACCCAGTTATATTTTATACTACCTACACTGGACATTAAGTGACTAGTTTAGTTTATATTAGTTTAGAGATACAGCGCAGAAACAGGCCCTTTGGTCCACCGAGAACGCACCGACCAGCGATACCTGCACATTAACACTATCCTACACACTAAGGACAATTTACTTTTATACCAAGTCAATTAACCTACAAACCTACCTACGTCTTTGCAGTGTTGGAGGAAACTGAAGATCTCGGACAAAACCCACGCTGGTCACGGGGAGAACGTTCAAACTCTGTACAGACAAATCCCCGTAATCAGGATTGAACCCGGGTCTCTGATGCTGTAACGCAGCGACTCTACCGCTGCACCACAGTGCCACCCTACTTAGGAGTGAAACTTACAAATAGTACTTGACCAGATAAGCTGGCACCAGATGCGAGACCGAATCAAATGTCTAAACTCGCTATGCCTCCCAGACACCAACTTTCCAGAATACAAACTGTGTTTCTTTCATATAAAAAATAACACATTATCACTTAACACACAGGTGAGATCATAAATGGAATTCCAATGTAAAGTGTTGACATTTAAAATCTATTACTACAATTGTGCAGGGTATAGACAAACCATCATAATTATAACCAATGAAAATGGTATGGGTTTAAGTGCTCACTATTTTGTGTGCATTGCATTGTTCTAGGTTTAAAGGGTAGTTCCATGTCAATAAAAAATTTGTAGTTATAAAATCACTATGAGTGCCTGATTTTACTACGAGTGCCTGATGAGCAGCACATTGCTGTTTATTTTAATGTCATAAGTGATAAGAGCAGAATTAGGCCTTTCGTCCCATCAAATCTACTCGGCCATTCAATCATGGCTGATCTATCTCTCCCACCTAAGATATTTCTCCTGCCTTCTCCCCATAACGCCAGACACCTGTAACTAATCAAAAATCTAGACCACCAGGGGCGCCGGGGAGATGGCAGCCCTGCTGGCAGTCTGTTTGTTTTTTCTTTCTTTTTGTTATTTTTTAGTTTGTTAAAAGTTGCTTTTAATGTTCTTCGGTTTGTTTAAAGTGGGGGGAGGGGGGAGGGGATCGGGAGAAATTTGGAAGATGAGACAGATGTTCGGCAGCTGTGGCGGGGCCTGAATGCAATCACCTCCTACAAGGCGAAATCAGGAGGTAGCTCCAGTGTCGGCAAAACATCACTCCCTGATGAGCTCAATGTGTTTTACGCAAGCTTTCATAGGGAGAACACCGATGTGCCTTTCCGAACCCCCATTCTCTGTGATGGTATTTCAATCTCAGTCACAGAGGCCGACGTCAGGAAATCCTTCAGAGGGGTGAACCCTCGAAAAGCGCCTGGACCTGATGGTATACCTGGTCGTGTTCTAAAAACCCGTGTGGACCAACCGGCTGGAGTTTTTACGGACATTTTCAACCTCTCACTTCTGAGGTCTGAGGTTCCCACCTGCTTTAAAAGGGCATCAATTATACCAGTGCCCAAGAAGAGTAAGGTGACGTGCCTCAATGACTATCGACCTGTGGCACTAACGCCTGTGGTAATGAAGTGCTTTGAGAGGTTGATCATGGCGCAAATCAACTTCTACCTCGACAAAAACCTGGACCCACTGCAGTTCGCTTACCGCCACTACAGATCAACGGTGGATGCGACCTCGCTGGCCCTCCACTCCGCTCTGGACCACTTGGACAACAAAAACTCATATGTCGGGCTGTTATTCATTGATTACAGCTCGGCATTTAATGCAATCATTCCCTCCAAGCTGGTTATCAAACTCACAGAACTGGGTCTCTGCACATCCCTCTGCAATTGGAAACTCGACTTCATCATTCTCAGACCACAGTCTGTTCATATTGGTGGAAATGTGTCAGACTCGATAACAATCATAGAAGCATAAAAACATAGAAAATAGGTGCAGGAGTAGGCCATTCGGCCCTTCGAGCCTGCACCGCCATTCAATATGAACATGGCTGATCATCCAACTCAGTATCCTGTACCTGCCTTCTCTCCATACCCCTGATCCCTTTAGCCACAAGGGCCACATCTAACTCCCTCTTAAATATAGCCAATGAACTGGCCTCAACTACCTTCTGTGGCAGAGAATTCCACAGATTCACCACTCTCTGTGTGAAAAAAGTTTTTCTCATCTCTGTCCTAAAAGACTTTCCACTTATCCTTAAACTGTGACCCCTTGTTCTGGACTTCCCCAAAATTGGGAACAATCTTCCTGCATCTAGCCTGTCCAACCCCTTAAGAATTTTGTACGTTTCTATAAGATCCCCCCTCAATCTTCTAAATTCTAGCGAGTGCAAGCCGAGTCTATCCAGTCTTTCTTCATATGAAAGTCCTGACATCCCAGGAATCGGTCTGGTGAACCTTCTCTGCACTCCCTCTATGGCAAGAATGTCTTTCCTCAGATTAGGAGCACCACAAGGCTGCATGCTCAGCCCCCTGCTTTACTCACTCTATACTCATGACTACGTAGCTAGTCATAGTGCGAACTCCATCATCAAGTTCGCTGACAACACCACTGTTGTGGGACGTATCACGAATGGAGATGAATCAGAGTATAGAAGAGAGATCGAGCAACTGTCCATATGGTGCCAGCACAATAACATGACCCTGAACACCAGCAAAACCAAGGAACTGATTGTGGACTTTGGAAGGAGTAGGATGGGGACCCACAATTGACCCTGGTCAATTCTTCCCTTCCCTCCCACACCACCCCCTCCCCGGGCACTTTCCTTTGCAACCGCAAGAGGTGCTACACCTGTCGCTTTACCTCCCCCCTCAACTCCATTCAAGGACCCAAGCAGTCATTCCAGGTGCGACCAAGGTTCACCTGCATCTCCTCCAATCTCATCTATTGCATCCGCTGCTCTAGATGTCAGCTGATCTACATCGGTGAGACCAAGCGTAGGCTTGGCGATTGTTTCGCCGAACACCTCTGCTCGGTCCGCATTAACTAACCTGATCTCCCGGTGGCTCAGCACTTCAACTCCCCCTCCCATTCCGAATCCGACCTCTCTGTCCTGGGCCTCCTCCATGGCCAGAGTGAGCACCACCGGAAACTGGAGGAGCAACACTTCATATTCCGCTTAGGCAGTCTGCACCCTAGTGGCATAAACATTAAATTCACCAATTTCTAGTAGCCTTTGCTGTCTCCTCCCCTTCTCAGCTCTCCCACAGCCCTCGGGCTCCTCCTCTTCCTTTTTCTTTTCTTCTCCCTATCCCCCCCCCCCCCCCATCCTACATCAGCCTAAAGATGGGTTTCAGCCCGAAACGTTGCCTATTTCCTTCCCTCAATAGATACTGCTACCCGCTGAGTTTCTCCAGCATTTTTGTCTACCTTCGATTTTCCAGCATCTGCAGTTCCTTCTTAAACACGTCCTGTTTATATCAATGGGTCGATGGTTGAAAGGGTCAAGAGCTTCAAATTCCTGGGCGTGCACATCTCCGAAGATCTTTCCTGGTCCGAGAACACTGATGCAATTATTAAGAAAGCACATCAGCGCCTCTACTTCCTGAGAAGATTACGGAGAGTCAGTTTGAAAAGGAGGACTCTCTCTAACTTCTACAAGTGCACAGTAGAGAGCATGCTGACCGGTTGCATCGTGGCTTGGTTCGGCAACTTGAGCAGACTGCTTTTCAAATCAAACTTATTTGGTTAAAATAAAAACAGAACATTCTGGAAATATTCAGCAGGTTAGTCAGCAGCTGTGGAACAATGATGTTGCTTGCTGAATTAACTTTCACCTTGATAAAGCATCAGGTCAAATTATTGGTGATATTTACAGCTAGAAATGTATCCAGTCTCTTCCTGCTTACATCCCTGTCAGCTGCGAAGCCCTCTGTCAGCTATGATTATTTTGCATTCATTCTTTGACAATAATGAAAACAATGGCAAAATCCTCTATCATAGCCCTTATTTACACTCCATCAGTCACCCTTTAAATATCAATCACTCAATATAAAATGCATCTGTTTTCTCACATCTTAAGTTCTGATGAGGAGTTGTTGACAGCTAAATATTAATTGTTTTTCTCCCTCAAGATGCTGCATGACTTTCCGCATATCTCCGATATTTTCCATTTTTATTTCAGATTTCCAACATCTGCAATTATTATATTTCAAGATGTTTGGTTGAGTAGCATATCTCCCATCTCTGAACAAATTAGTTGGGCTTGACTGTTTCTGTTTTCCTCAGCCTCTACGGGGATATTCCTCACTTGAAGTCACTTTGCTGATATTTGAAACATTTTGTGTGAAATGAATGACAAAACCTGTTAGGCTCTGTCGTTATATAATTTCCCATGGACATATCTGATTGATTTATTTTGTAGTCTGTGGCTTCCTGTAAATTGGCTCCTCCATGTAGCCAAAGCCGACTTCAAAACTAATTCATAGATTGCAAAACACATAAGTTCTTCTTTGTTCCCTGTATTTCCACCCTGGTGATTTGCTTTTGAGATTTCAAAGACTGAGAGGAAAAACGACACAAAGTGAAAACAGGCAAAGGGAGCTTTTGATTCATTTCTGCATTGGCCTTATTCACGCAGACCTCTACTAATTTGTCAGTTATGGAACTGTGAGAGCAACTCATTATTTCCACAGCTTCAGAGATAAGGCTAATTATAGATTATTTTATCCTCAAAGTCTTACAGAGCTGGAAATGTATAATTTGTGGGAATTTATCATAAACTTTTTTTTAAGGAGCTGTAATAAAAGTAAATCCAGATCAATAAATCTTGTTAATTAGAGAATCTTGAATAAAAAATTCTCAGTTTGCATTTACATTTTTGTAAATGCAATGAACAGCCTATTTTGATCCATCTGCTCAGCAAAACCTCAGATAGAATTATCTCTGCATCCTAAAATGATTAAATGAGCAGCTTTTTTTCCTATTACCTTGATTTATTTTGTAGTCACATTGCTAAAAAATGGTGACATTTAGTACAGTCAATTTACCGTGTTACACCATTGTGCAGAGTGTAAGCATTGCATTTATCAGACGCATGTACCTCAAGCAAATGGGTTTGAATTTAAGGAGGACACAGGCACAGTTTTTATGCTTGATGTGGTTTACAATGGTTTTGATCTTTGTTTTTGATTGGATTATTTAAGTGGAACATGAAGGGCATTTAGAAGGCAACAAGTGAACACAATGCTTTCCTATTTACTTGCTGATCAAATGCCCAAAAGCAAGAAAGGCTTAATGTCAAAAATAAATTAAAATGTCTTCAAAATACTACTGGGATAATTTGTAATTCAATGCTCCATAAATTGTGTCACCAACGAAATTGACATGTTCTCTTAAGTTTTGTTAAAATTTATTAAAGCAAGACCAAGACCTTAATGCATTTCATTAAAAAATGCAAATTTAGAAGTAAATATAAATGTATAATACATTTTAAAAAAAAGCATATTTTCAGAATGGATAATGAAAAGTATGATTACAACACTATATAGCCAGCTATATCAGGGTGGAAAACTAAAATATAGACCAGTGATCACCATAAATTAAGCAGTAGATAATTCAGATAATTGTATGAGCAGTTATTATTTTTTAGTCACGGTGTGGATAAGCCAGTGTTACAATTCCATATCCGAATCCCTCTAGTTAGACTTCTACTGTAGCATCACACTGAACAGTCCTCTTTATATTGCAAAGGACCTTCTGCATGACTTTGACCATGTAAACTATCCCTCCTTCATTGATCTGCAGTTTTCAACAATATTCACCACATCACCCTTTTCCATTGATCAGTAGGGTGAAAGTGATCTTGCATGCTTCATTCTAACATGCAGATGCAGGAGTAACTTCTGCCCGTCAACCATCAGTCTCTTGAACCACACTGCACAACTCTAACCTCATCCCTACCTCAGCAATGAACTACTATGGACTTTTTATAGATTGCTCTATCGACTTTGATTTGCACTATTATGGTCTGCTTACCTAGTAAAAATTGATTGTATTATTGTTTTTTGTACATGTATCTGTTGTGTTGTTGCATTGAGGCTGCAGGCAATAAGAATTTAATTGTTCCATTCCTGCTGTGTATGATACTTAAACACTCCTGTCTATTGACTTGGCTAATCTATTGAATCATAGCCAGAGAATCACCCGTAATGATTCCCAGCAACTTCAGGTAGTCAGATCTAATGGTGAGGAGGGCAGAGGGATCGTTTGGGTCAATTGTTGGACAGCATGGGCTTTGCTCTTCTTGTGGTTTATTCTGGCTCCTGATGTCAACTCAATCTCATCGCAACTGCTGACCAATCTGCGGACCAACCGTGGGTCGCAACAGAAGATGGCGGTATTGTTCATGTACGGGGACACGTTGATCTGAGTACCCTCGCTGCGTTCCAATTTCACCCCTGCTATGCTCTCGGCCTTCCTGATGGATTCAGCAAAGGTTTTAGGCAGCGCATGTAAAAGACAGGGGAGAGACTGTAATCTTGCCTGACTACATCTTTGTAACCCTTTCAGTCTTTCAAGCCCCTGAGATTTCATGTTCTTCCAATGTTTGTACTTATGGACTTTAATTGCTCCATTACTGGGAACTGTGCTTTTAATTGCTTTGGTCCTAAGCGCTGGAGTTCACCATCCTACTGAAACGATATCTTCTTTATCTCTATTTTATTTTTAGACATATGACCGAGTATTTAATTGTTTGTTATCCTATCTATAGTTCCTTGATGTCAAAACAAATGTTTTTGTTGATTAGACTCTTGCTCAGAGCCTTATGCACAAGTTGTCCTACAACTTTAGGCTGTGCACGCCATACGCAAAAAGAAGAAGAGCTTTATGCCATGTTAAAGGTGCTATGTAAATTCATGTTGTTGAATGATTATACTGCTCCAGTTCAATAACAAAAGATATGCAATTTAGAATCAATGTTTATGAGCAACATTTATTCACTTCCAGCTCTGTGATATTGTTTCTATAACCCGTATTTCCATATTGACAAGAGAATATTTCGAAATCAATTGCAACATCTGTGGGTGAGTGACAATTCACAAGTTCTGGATACGTCTGAACTGCCCCTTCAAACCCCAAGAAAAGGAAAGGTACTGTACATTCTGGCTTTTATTTATCTGTTTTCATATAAAAGTCTGTTTGTAAGTTCATCCGAAAGGTGCTTTTAAAAAGGAATCCAATTTATATATTTTGGTTGAAGCCATTAGAGCAAACATCCAACCCAGATGATTGCCTCTCTCTCCGGGTCGACTCGAGTGACAGATGTGGTTGTGAGCCTATTATGCCTGCCCATGCAACATGGATAGCTGCTAAAACTGGGTCAACTTCCAGGTAGACAGAAATGGTTACGACAACAAAAAGCTCATTGCTTTGCAGCTGAAAATGGAGGCTTGGGCATGTGTGTTATTCTGTTGATTTTCTTTTTAGCCAAGCGCAGCTACTCATTCAAATATTATGGAATTAAATTAGAGTTACTATTTATGGGAGGACATTTATAAATGTAATTTATTAGCCTAATAACTAACAGCAAGCTTTTGTAATATTTCAAGGGTAATAGGCACATCATGTTCAAATTTCTGAATAGATGGTTGCAGTTAAACCAATTAATTTGTATCTTCCTTAACTAAAACTATATAAGAAAAACAAAATAAATTAGTCACTGAAAATACCCAGTCTACATTTGATCAACGGTGCGAATTGTGAGCTGAGATATGTCAAGGTCACCTTTCTGCAAATGAAATCATGCTGTTTCAACATGGGGTGGACAGTGGGTAAAGCCACAATTGGAGTAGTGTGTCACTTTACTGCTCTACCTTCCACGGAAGATTGACAAAGTTGTTTACTGATATTATGTTCTTCTAAACTGTAAAAAAGCAATTTCCAAAACAAGTTTTTTTTGAGGGCAAGGTATCCAGTACTTTAGCCAAGGACCAGTAGCAGCAGGATTGAGTAAGCTGAACAACAAAAACTTCACAGCCCACCAGCCCAATCATGTATCACCATTAGCTGTATAGCAGTAGACACAAGGAATTGCAGATGCTGGAACCCTGAGCAAGAAACGCCATTGCTGGAGGAACTCAGTAGGTCAGGCCTCATCTCTGGAGAACATGGATAGGCGATGTTTTGGGAAGGGACCCTTCTCAGACATAGTTGTCAGCTGTAGTCAGCTGTATTTGTCAGGGGCTCCAGGGCACAGTCTTTGTTGATCAGTATATTCATTTAATCTTAGGCAACAGGCAATGTAACGCGCTGGTGAGTAGATAAATAAGGATACCACAGGATATGGTGCTAAATTAACTTAACCTCTTCTGCCTGCATGTGATCCATACCCCTCCATTTTCTGCATATTTTTATGCCTACCTAGAAGCTTCTTAAACTGCCACTATCACCCCTGGCAGCATGTTCCAGGCAATTACAACTCAATAAAAAATGTGCCCTGCACATCCTCTTTAAACTTTCCCCCTCTCGTCATAAAGTTATGCCCTCTAGTATTTGAAATTTCCACGCTGGAAAAATGTTCTGACAGTATACCGTATCTGTTGCTTTCATAATTTTATAAACTTTATAAATGTTATAAGCTTTCCCCCTGCATCTGGCTCTTCAATGAGAGCAATCCAGGTTTGTCCATTCTCACTTTTGTTATGCCATATTTTAGCATGCATGAGACATGGTAGAAATTGCATAAAGAGCAAACACACTAAAAGGCCTTCCCTCTGTGATTGCATAATTTTATGATGGAGATTGCAGGAAATAAAGGGTGGCAGAGTGATGCAGCGTATAGATCCACTGTCTCACACCACCAGAGACCCGGGTTCATTCTTGACTTTTGTAGTGGCGCCTGCTAGCGCACGCAGAGATCGAACCCGGCGTTTGGAAGCTGCGGTCACGTGACTCAGGAGGGGCTGTTTGTATCGCGCGTTTTTTCACTTACGCGTGTTAGTTCAGCGCTGACCACCGTTGTGGGCAGACGTGTCTGGAGAACCTGTATACTGGATATCGAACTTTTGAATAAAGATCTGTTGAAAACTCCAGTAGTCGTTTCTCAGACCACTAAATTGGTGGCCTTGACCTGTGTAGCCGTCGTTAGACAAGAAGATTTATGCAGGAAGAGAGTGTTCCCGCAGAATCGGCCAGTATGAGGCAGGGGGCACCGGCCTTCAAACTGCCAGCCTTTTGGCCTGATCAACCTCAGGTGTGGTTCGCCCATGTTGAGGCACAGTTCCACCTACATTAGATTAGATTAGATTTTATTGTCATTGCACTTTTCAGTGCAACGAAATGGTTTAGCCTGCAGTCATAACATAGAATAAATAACAAAAACACACACAAAAAGTCCCAGTCCTTGTCTCTTCCCTCCTTTGCTCTCCCTCTGCGCTGAGGCGATCCAGCCCTCCGATATTGTGACCCCGCCGGGTGATGGTAAGTAAGTCAGTCCCGCAGCTGAATCCGAGCTCCGCGAACGGGCCGGTTCAAACATCGACACGGACGACACCATGTATTTCCATGAGGTGGGCGCATTGCCACAGGACTGTGCCTCGAGGCTGTTGCCGTACATCAGAGACCCTCCATCCAGCGGCAAGTATGAAGAGTTGAAGGCCCTGTTATTTATTCCCTGCTTACAGCCTTACCCGCAGAGACAGGGCAGCAAGGCTGCTGCATATGGACTGTATCGGCGACCGAAGGCCATCAACCATCATGGCAAAGATGTTAGCACTGATGGATGGGCACCGCCCTTGCCTGCTTTTCGAACAGGCGTTCTTAGAGCAGATGCCCGATGAAGTCCAGCTAATGCTCGCCGGAGCTGATTTTAGCAACCCGCAATGGCTTGCGGAGAGAGCTGACGAACTGTGGGCGCACAGGCGGCGGGACGTTTTCGCTTTCGCCCGCCCTCTGGTCACACAATGGGTGCAGCCGAGCCAACCGAGGAGAAGAAGAGGAAGTCCAGCCCAACACCGAAGAGGAATCGTCGCGGCCAGTGGTCCACAGTCAACGCAGATGGTGCTACTTCAACCAACAATACGGACCCGAAGCTCGAAGATATCGGAGCCCCTGTTCGTTTCCGGGTTAGTGATCAACCCTGCGAAGTGCCAGTTTGGATTGCGCTCCATTTCTTTCTTAGGTCATAGCATCACCTCCCACGGTGCACAGCCACTGCCCGAGAAAGTCGACGCTATCCGTCGCTTCCCGAGGCCTCTATCGGTCAAGGGTCTGCAAGAGTTTATCGGGATGGTTAACTTCTACCACCGATTCGTCCCATCCACAGCCGCCATCATGCGGCCGTTGTTCCAATGCCTGGCCGGTAAGCCCAAGGACCTGTTCTGGTCCAAAGAGGCACAGAAGGCGTTCGATGGTGCTAAGACCGCATTGGTCAATGCCACTATGCTGGAACACCCTAGGGCATCAGCCCAAACGGCCCTCACCGTGGACGCTTCGGACGTCGCAGTAGGCACCATCCTCGAGCAGCGTGTAAGTAGTCGTTGGGTGCCACTGGAATTTTTCAGCAGGCAAGGGCCATTTTCTCCAATTGGATCACTCGTTTTGGCGTCCCCTCAGGTATTACCACCGATCGTGGGGCCCAGTTCACGTCCTCCCTGTGGTGTGGTATGTCGCAGCTGTATGGCGCGAAGCTTCATCAGACTACCGCTTATCACCGCTTAAACGTCCAATGGGTTGGTTGAGCGTTTCCACAGGCACCTTAAGTTGGCGTTGAAAGCTCGACTCACCGGCCCTGATTTGGTCCACCAGTTACCTTGGGTCCTCCTCGGCATCAGGACAATGCCTCAAAGACTCCTCGGCCGAGTTGCTTTATGGCTCAGTTTTCAGAGATCCTGGGGATTTCTTGCCTGTCCCCCAGGACCAAGAGATTACAACCTCAGCGTTGTTAGTGGACATTCATGAGCGGGCACGCTCTTTGGTCCCGGTTCCCACTTCCCGGCATGGATTGTCTTCGATGCATGTGCCTACTACGTTACGGGATTGTGCTTATGCTTTTCTCCATAGAGACGCTCATCACTCGCCGTTACAGCAGATGTACGAGGGTCCGTACAGGGTGCTCAGTACGGGTGTCTCGACGTTCACGTTGGACATGTGTGGCAGAGAGGAGTTCGTCTCCATGAGCCGCATTAAGCCTGCACACGTTGATGAGGATAGCCCAGTGACAGTGGCTTCTCCACGGCGTAGAGGACGTTTACCTGCCATTTTGCCGCCCTCTGCACCTGTTACCCCCGGTCGTGTTTCTCCAGTCCCCTTTGTTATGCCCGTCCCTCGTTCATGTTTTTCGTACCCCTCCGGTCCTGTTTTACCGGTCCCTAATGTTACGCTCGCCCCGCCACCTCGGACTACGCGTCCCGGTCGGATCGTCCGTTTACCCGTGCATTTCCATTATGCGGATGGGGGGGGGGGGCATGTAGCGGCGCCTACTAGTGCACGCAGAGATCGAACCCGGCGTTTATGAAGCCGCGGTCACGTGACTTGGGATGGGCTGCTTGTTTTGCGCAGTTTTTCACTTGCGCGCGTTAGTTCAGCGCTGACCACCGTTGTGGGCAGACGTGTCTGTAGACCCTGTATACTGGATATCGAACTTTTGAATAAAGATCTGTTGAAAACTCCAGTATTCGTTTCTCAGACCACTAAACTTTGCTCATTCTCCCTGTACCCACATGGGGTTTCTTCAGATATATAATTTTCAGGGAGATTCAAAACAATGAAATAATGAAAAGTGAAATGCTGCAAAATGAACAGGTCAGAACTTGACAACTAGCAATGTGAGGACTGTTCCTTTAAATACTGTAGGAGCAATCTACAACCGAGCAGATGCAACATCAATTGAAGGAAAAACCTTCTGCAAAATGGAATCTCACTGATAAAATACCACAGTTTACTGCACAAATTCATTGCACTATACAATAGAATGTCTTTGCCAATTTATGAAGCCAGAGACCAAGCGTGTAAGAGAGTAGTATCATCATCTTGTGGCTATTGCTGGTACTGCAATTATTGTTCCAGAGCTACTGAAAGATAATAATAGCAATACTAATTGACAGAGCAGTTATATTTACATAAATCCTTACAAAATAGAGGGTGAATATTTCGGCCCATTGAGCCTATGCCAGCACGCAGGCCAGATCCCAAACCCCTCAAAATTTATACCTGCAACCTATCTTCTTACATTATAAACTCTTCCCAAATTCTACCACCCAGCCAAATAACACACGAATAATCTATATATGGGAAAAAAATCTGCAGGGTCATAGGGAGAATGTATAGGTTGGACACTGACAGCAAGAAACTGTCAATTCAAAGCCATCAAATACAATAAAAACTTCAACTGTGGGTCTTGCAATATTCAATGCACTAGCAGATGATCATTTGGAAGTCTTGCCTGGACTGTGCATGCAAAGAAGTTCCACATTCTCCGAGGCATGAACAGTGAATACGCCCATTCTCAGCAGCCCCACAACTTTGTTGTACCTGCTCTATTAAAGAAGATTAATTTAGGCTCCTTGATTTGGAATTACTAAACTGATAAGCTGATGCTTGAGCAATTTGCAAATAATTTGACGTGATGTCCTGTACTAGCACGATGGTCAGTAAATGAGGAGAACTTGGTTAAAACATTACAGGATAGAACCTGGAAGTGTCAGCTTGTTACAAATTGCATGATGGCCTTTGCTTACTGTCCACAATACCTTAGTTGAAGATGGTCTATTTTCCTTGCTCGCAAGGACAAATAATTGATAAATCAAAAAAATTACAAGGTTAGGAACAAAACAGCATTTCTTCCTGGTCCCAGGGAACCAAGTGAAAGCATCGGCTTATTTTGCTCCACAACAAACTCAGCAGAAAGATATTTTAAGTCTAGAATGAATGATAGATTCTGTGAAATTGCTGAGGACAATTTAACCCCTAATCTCCACGGACAAATGGCTATTACAGAATTTCAAGTTGCACTTTTCAGATAAGAAAGAATGTTATTTTTAGCTGGAAAATTGACGTGCCTTAATGTCAATAACATTATTTAGGAATTGTTTAGGCCTTGATTAAATCTTGCTTTCCTAACCCAAGAGTTTTTAAAACCTTGTACCAAATAGGAGTTTACTGTCCAAATAGGAGTTGCTTGATGTGAAAAGGCCCAGGTAATCTAGTTGGCCTTCTAGCACCTGGGTAGTCAGATGATTAAGTGATGGAGTTATTGACTTGTCATGGTTAACAATCTCAATCGATGAGATTACAAAAGCCCAGAAATAACACAAGAAAATGAAGTTTAAAAAAACAGATAGGTTGGAGGTATTGTTCTTGGGCAAGAAAAAATAAGGAGGTCACATATTACTTGGAAAATTATAAACAGAGAGAATGGGATGTTTGAGTAATGAGTGCAAACAAGACCAAACGTGCATAGATTAAGCAGTCTATAAAAATAAATAAAGCACTAGGGTGGTTTTCCAAAGGTTAAGAATTGATTGTACTATTTTTTTAATCAAACCTTGGTTGAATTCAGCTTTAGATTTGACAGTCAATCATTGTTCATGACTGAATCATGATCTAATTCCATATAAGTGATTATTCCCTATAGCTTTTAATTCTTTTGATTATCAACAATCTCGACCTCAACTTAAAATTAACAAATGACAAAGAATCTATTCTTATCTACAGAACTAGCTTCCAAATTGTTGCCACATTTTTGAAAATATATGCTTTGTTTACTTCACTCCTACACTTTACACCAGCAGATGCTGTTTCTCTTCTTTGCTTCAAGCAGTTTCCCTGAAGAACCTTATACAAATCATCTTCTAAATTATCTTTTGAATGCCAGGAAATACAAGCATGTTTCAGTAATCTCATGTTGGAATTTAACCATTGTGAGGTCTGGAATCACTTTGGTAAATCTATACTAAACTGAGATGAATAGGAAAGATTTAGAGCAATATGGGCCACATTCAGGCAGGTGGGATTAGTATGGATGTGGCATATTGTTTGACATGGGCAAGTTGAGCCGAAGGGCCTGTTTCTGTGCTGTATGACTCTATGACTTTATGAACTTGTTTCATGAGGAAATTGTCCTGTCAGAGATGAGGTGCCCAGAATTATGCACATTACTGTGGCTATAGTCTAACCAAGCTTAAATGGCCTGTCCCACTGTACGAGGTAATTCAAGAGTTCTCCGAGTTCTCCCCTGATTCGAGCTCATGTAATGTACGTAACAGGTACGTAGGGTATCGTACGAGTAAAAAGTAACAATTTTTTTCATCACGAGTATTTTTTTTCTCATGGACATTTTTCACAGTGTTGAAAAAACGTCACGAGTTTACCGGATTTCCCGAGTACCTACCGTTACTCTTACGAGCCGCTACGTGACATCCACGAGCTCCTACGTACCCGCTACGTACATTACACAAACTCAAATCAGGGGAGAACTCTTGAATTACCTCGTACAGTAGGACAGGCCTTTTAGTTTACCAGCAGCCAAACCTTCCTACCATTCAATTCTAATCCTCCAGGTCTGAAGGTCAGCGGTTCTTTAGTCTTTGTGATTACTTTTTGTTTAATCAGTCTACAACATTTTAATGACCTATGCAATTGGGCAATCAATATCAACATCGTCTCAGTACTTCTGGCCTTTTTAAAACACTTTTTTTTTGTTTTCTCTCCATTTAAATCCATTTATCACAATTTATCTATGATCTTAATCTATCAATATTGCTTTGAAATGTAATGGACTAAATTTTGAAGTCAATGGTGAGCATTCAGTTTACCTCCCCTTTATGATCAGCGTCCCAAAGGCTGTCTAATCCTTAAAAGCAAGACCTTGCACAATAACAGTCTCCCATTCCATTATAGGGAGGGATCAAGGTGTGGATGCAGGGAGAGAACAAGCCTCACTTGTGAAACTGCTTCAAAGGACCTTGACAGCTGGCTAAATAAATCATGCTGTCTGGTTTAGTTGATTTGAGTTTAGTTTATTGTCACGTGTCCCGAGGTACAGTGAAACGTCTTTGTGGCATGCAAACCAGCCAGTGGAAAGACAACACATTAAAGCTGTCAACAGGATTATTAATTCTAAATGTCAAAAAATATGAAACAATATAAATGATTTAAGGTAGCAAACAAATTTAAAAGTTCCATATTTTATGTAAATCTCAATCCTCAATTATAGACAAATAATTTCCTAAAAAGCAAATGTTCTGCTAATTGTGAATTTTCTCAGTTCTTTTCTTTTTCTCACCTCTCTTAAATCTCCATGTACAAAAGTAATTGTCCAATTTCTGGAATGAAAAGTAGTTTTCGAAACATATAGTTGGATTATCTGCAGCAGATCTGAAACACCTAAATTCAGGGTCACTCTTACATTTAATGTGAATACGACTTTCCTTTTGCTAGTTTTTATCCAGAAAACTCCAGGTACCACATTTCTAATCTCCCCATTCACTCTTCACAAATATGTACCTTGTTTAGCAGCCCTTCATTACCTGACATGGGAATGAATATAGTTTTTCATATCATACCTTTATAGCTTGGGAATGATGATGATTTCACTTCTGACAATAAAGTTACCTCAAGTTCCTTCATTTGGAATTGTGGCTTGAGTTCAGGTGCAATTTTAGATTTGATCTTTTCCATTTTAGTCACGTTCTTCAGGTGCTGTATAATATCATCTTTTCTGGTAAACTTAGAATTTTTTCACTTCAGTTTACGAAACATTTGATTATATCTCACCATATTGATTGTTTTAACTCCGTTTCCTTGGTATTCTTTGAGCATGAGAAAGGCACAGCCATATGTGATTTGGATGACAACATACAGGGCAATATTAGCGAGTTTGCTGATGATACGAAAGTGGGTGGTTTTGCAGATAGTGAAGATGGTTGTGAAAGATTGCAGCAGGATCTGGATCGATTGGCCAGGTGGGCTGAGGAATGGTTGATGGAATTTTATACAGAGAAGTGTGAGGTGTTGCATTTTGGGACCTAACAAGGGCAGGACCTACACACTGAATGGTAGGCCTCTGGGGAGTGTTGTAGAGCAGTGGGATTGAGGAGTGCAGGTGCAATGTTCCTTGAAGGTCGAGTCGCAGGTAGATAAGGTGGTCAAAAAGGTTTTTGGCACATTAGCCTTCATCAGTCAGAGTATTGAGTATAGAAGTTGGGAGGTCATGTTGCAGTTGTATAAGACGTTAGTGAGACTGCATTTAGAATATTGTGTTCAGTTCTGGGCACCATGTTATAGAAAAGATATTGTCAAGCTTGAAAGGGTTCAGAGAAGATTTACAAGGATGTTGCCAGGACTAGAGACTCTGAGTTCTAGGGAGAGGTGAGTAGGCTGAATCTCTATTCCTTGGAGGGCAGGAGGATGAGGGGTGATCTTATAGAGGTGTATAAAATCATGAGAGGAATAGATCGGGTAGATGCACAGAATCTCTTGCCCAGAGTAGGGGAATCGAGGACCAGAGGACATAGGTGGAGGAAAAGATATTAATAGGAATCTGAGGGGTAACTTTTTCACACAAAGGATGGTGGGTGAACAAGCTGCCAGAGGAGGTAGTTGAGGCTGGGACTATCCCAACGTTTAAGAAATAGTTAGACAGGTACATGGATAGGTACACAAAAATGCTGGGGAAACTCAGCGGGCGCAGCAGCATCTATGGAGCGAAGGAAATAGGCGACGTTTCGGGCCGAAACCCTTCTTCAGACTGATGGGGGGTGGGGGAAAGAAAGAAGGAAAAGGGGAGGAGGAGGAGGAGCCCGAGGGCGGGCGGATGGGAGGGTGGGAGGAGACAGCTAGAGGGTTAAGGAAGGGGAGGAGACAGCAAGGGCTAGCCAAATTGGGAGAATTCTATGTTAATGCCATAAGGACGCAAGGTCCCCAGACGGAATATGAGGTGCTGTTCCTCCAATTTCCGCTGTTGCTCACTCTGGCAATGGAGGAGACCCAGGACAGAGAGGTCGGATTGGGAATGGGAGGGGGAGTTGAAGTGCTGAGCCACCGGGAGGTCAGGTAGGTTATTGCGGACTGAGCGGAGGTGTTCGGCGAAACGATCGCCCAACCTACGCTTGGTCTCACCGATGTAAATCAGCTGACATCTAGAGCAGCGGATGCAGTAGATGAGGTTGGAGGAGATACAGGTGAACCTTTGTCGCACCTGGAACGACTGCTTGGGACCTTGGATGGAGTCGAGGGGGGAGGTGAAGGGCCAGGTGTTGCATTTCTTGCGGTTGCAACGGAAAGTGCCCGGGGAGGGGGTGGTGCGGGAGGTAAGGGAAGAATTGACGAGGGAGTTGCGGAGGGAGCGGTCTTTGCGGAAGGCAGCCATGGGGGGAGATGGGAAGATGTGGCGAGTGGTGGGGTCACGTTGGAGGTGGCGGAAATGGCGGAGGATTATGTGTTGTATTTGCCGGCTGGTGGGGTGAAAGGTGAGGACCAGAGGGACTCTGCCCTTGTTGCGTGTGCGGGGATGGGGTGAGAGAGCAGTGTACGGGGTATGGATGAGACCCTGGTGTGAGCCTCATCTATGGTGGCGGAGGGGAATCCCCGTTCCCTGAAGAACGAGACCCCCTGCCCAGGTACATGGATAGGACAGGTTTGGAGGGATATGGACCAAGCGCAGGCAGGTGGGACTGGTGTAGGCAAGTTGGCTGGTGTGGGCAAGTTGGGCCAAAGGGCCTGTTGCCACACTGTATCACTCTTGACTCTATGACTCTATGATATCCTTTAGGTACAGTGACAGTGAGACCTATACAAAATAGTATATATGCATTATGCTTTTATGGAATAGCAGGATCACCCTTTTTAGTTTAGTTTTTAGTTTAGAGATACAGTGCGGAAACAGGGCCTTCGGCCCACCGAGTCCGCACCAACCAGCGATCCCCGCACATTAACACTATCCTACACACACTAGGGACAATTTACACATATACCAATTAACCTACAAACCTGTACATCTTTAGAGTGCGGGAGGAAACCAAAGATCTCGGCGAAAACCCACGCGGTCACGGGAAGAACGTACCATTCAGACAGCACCTGGAGTCGGGATCGAGCCCAGGTCTCCATGCTGCAAGTGATGTAAGACAGCAACTCTAACACTGTGCCACCGTGCCGTTTATGTAGGATTATGATTAATCTTCTAAAACAATCCATCATCAGATTTATTTCACCTGCTCCTGAAGAAGAGCGAGTGAAGGGGGGCAAAAATATAACAAAGCAAAGTAGTTTAGGAAGTGAATGCGAGAAGGGAGAGTCCTCATTTTTTTACATCATGTTGACAGACCTACACATGCCCTACATTTTCTGCTTTTCAATTCAATTTGCTACAGGTTTAGTCTTAGCCTTGCTTGATTAAAATCAATAACTAGAATCACCAACTTTTTAATAGCGTTTTACTGGAATAGAACAAGCAGTGTTGTTTTGGTTACATTTACTCTGAGGAAAAAGTATGAAACAGATGAGTATGCATTGTTGCAATGGAACTACAGATACAACAAATAAAAGACAAAATAAATCGAGTTCAACACATTTAGAAGCAGGAGAAAGAGTGAAATAAATTCATATTGACTCACTTACTTACAATAACTTACCAAAATGCCAACAGTTCATCAATTAGTGAATACAATGACACCTGAATGTATTTTTCTTTCTGCTGCTTAAGATGGGTAAGTAATATTGGCAAATCTTAAAGTGGCCTGAAATTGTCTAAAATTGATTTAATTGAGCCAAAGACTATTTATTACCTTTCCTCTTTAACTATTTGAACATTGTCATAATTAGTGTTATTAGTGAACATGGTTATCTTTCTGTTTAAGAAGGAACTGCAGATGTTAGAAAATCGAAGGTACACAAAAATGCTGGAGAAACTCAGCAGGTGCAGTTCACCCCACGAAGGAAATAGGCAACGTTTCGGGCCAAAACCCTTCTTCAGACTGATTATCTTTCTGCCCACTTTGGAATAGTTTATAGGTTAAAATAGCTATATAAATACAAATTGTTAGTCGCAAAGATAGACACAAAATGCTGGAGTAACTCAATGGATCAGGCAGCATCTCTGAAGGATATAGACCAGACCTAATTCAAAGAAATGTAATAAACATTCATTAAAGAAATTGGGGTAATGTGGCAATGAAGCACTTGAGATAGCCTAAAAATATTGTTGGTAGAAGAATAAAACATCATGATATTCATGTTGATAAGGCTTGCTGTAAATGTAGGTTCATTATTTAGCTATATAACCCCAAAAGAATGATAAACGGTGTTAAACATCAAACACTAGGAGGACCCAAATATTGATCTTCTGAACAATGTGGTCATTTGCATTTAGGTGGAAATGTTAGTTAAGATTGGGAAACATACATTACTGTGCAGTGCTCTCACTGCCATCAGGATAAGGGGTAAATTTAAAAACAGAAACCTAGAAGAATTAATTTGGATAGTTGCCTCAGCTGATTCATCGGCGAGTTTCTAAAAAGTATGCACCAGATCAGATATTCAAAATAAGAAAGTGTAAATGTGATATATTTTACAGAGGTACCTCTAAAAATCATTTATGTTTGAGTTAAATATGGTAAGTACTCCGTTTTGTGAGTTTAATGAATTCTCAAGAGTCAAGAGTATTTTATTGTTATATATCCCGTATAGAACAATGACATTCTTACTTGCAGCAGTACTGCTTCAAGGGGAATTATGATATTTTCCTACTCAAGGCATCTGCATCGATCTTGGGATCTTTTCAGGGGCATGTCTATCCCATCAAAAGCAGGTGTCTCAAGAACTAGGTAGGAAAGAGAAACAAACACTGGAGGCTGTGTGGGAAGGAACTGCAGATGCTGCTTTACACCAAAGATAGACACAAAATGCTGGAGTAACTCAGTAGGTCAGGAAGTATCTCTAGAGAAAAGGAATAGGTGATGTTTCAGGTCGAGACCCTTCATCAGACTCCGAGTCAGGGAGAGGGAAACTAGAGGTATGGGGAGGTACAGAACAAAGCAGGACCACTAGTGCTTTTTTCTAGCTATGCTTTATTCTGTACCTTCTCATACCTTTATTTTTCCTCTCCCTGACTCACAGTCAGATGAAGCTCTTGACCCGAAACGTAACCTATTCCTTTTCTCCAAACTTTGGAGGCTGGTAGCCAAGTTGTCCTGAGGTTTTTGGATCGTCCCAGATGAATGAATTTAAAATCACTTTGATGAATTCTTATTACAATATAGGTCTACTGCCACCTGGCTTTCCATTCTACTGGTTTCTGGAACAGCAGTTGCAAAGCTACCCCTATTGCAAGTTCTCACATTGGTGGATGCTGCAGTTGCACTGAAGCATTATCTTACCTTGATGAAAGTATAAAGTAGCAATGTCCTGTGTCTGAAGTGCTTTGATTTGTTTTACTTTCTGAGCTAGACATTGAGTTTGCTGATTGGTGAAGGATGGAAGATACTTTCATGAAAAATCACTTCTGAATTAAACATACACTTAATTTAAAAAAAAAATGTCATCAAAGTTCACAAATAAAAGCCAATAAGCCGAAATAATGTCTCACGCCCATTTTCATAAGTATTGCCAGACAATATGTTTCCAGATGGACAAGATTTGTAGATACCCAATTTAGGATGGTACCAGTACGTCGGGGTCAATAAGATTGACTTGCCCTGACGGATTGCAATATAAAAACATGTTAGAATTGACTTTCCTCGCAGCAAGCTGTTTCACTTAAAATATAATAAATACATAACAATTAAATGATCAAATCATTATTTAAAACTTGCAAAATTTTGAACTCGTGAAGCATGATAAATGTGAACAGTTGTTAACAGAAATAAGATTACATAAGAGGGTAGCAGAATGGTGCAGCTGGTAGAGCTGCTGACTCACGGCATTAGAGACCCAGGTTCATTCCTGACCTCGGATGCTGTCTGTGTGGTTTTCCCACCAACGTTCTGCTTTATTCCCAGATCCCAAAGGTTTGTGGATTTGTAGCTTAATTGGCTTCCGTAAATTTCCCCTCATATGTAGGGAGTGGATGCCAAAGTGGGATTACATAGAACTAGTGTGAATGGGTGATCGAAGGTTGGCATGAATTTATCAGGCCAAAGGGCGTTTTTCAAAGATGTGTCTTTTAATCAATTTCATCAATTTTTAATTAAAAAAAAAACTTATTCTGAAAGTTCAGAATGCATAGATATGGTAATGTTTTGAAGGGCACTTTTAGGCTTATGTTATTCCAGGTCCATTGATGTTCACTGTCAGAAAATATCTCATTACCTCTAATAGTTCAGTCTTTTATTATTATCCTGAAGGCTCTGTATAGCAGTCAGACTATTGTGTGAGAAGTAAGGTACCTGTACATTTTTTTTTGCTCTCACTCAAACCGCAGAATGGAATATCCAGTGAAAAAAGTCAGAATTTTGTAGAGAGTCCAGCTGGCACTAACAGGCTTCAAAACAGAGAGCAGAATATACTCCAAACTCCATCTGGTCAATGAAGCTGTTGTTGTAATGGCAGATTATTATATCGTTCAAGGAATCTTTCCTCTAGCCACTATGAATGAAGACAGGGGTAAGGAGATAGTTTTGTTACGCATCTACGAGCTCGCCATGAGACATTCAAAGCAGTCCAAGGATAAATCTTCAAAACACAGTTCCTTTATTGTCATAGTAAAAACTGCAAGATATTCATCCAAACTTCTTCTTGCTTAAGTACATTTTGATCTTACTCGTAGTCAAACTCGTGCATGGTCGAAAGCTGTGCGTTCCCCATGCTTCTTCAACTAAACTAAAAACTAAAAACTACTAGCGCGCCTGCTTGAAAATCCCAGTCACAAACACGCCTCCGACTACATAATAAACCTCACCCACATAATTACAGGCAGATAAAATTTAAAGATAACTGGTTTAGTCATAACATACTGAGTTAAGCTAAATGGCTACTACAGTCATTGCTGGAAGGGATTTCCCTCTCTTTTCCCAACTGCCTGTCAAGTGCAAATGATAGACTAACTGATGTATCTGCTTTCATCTGCAAAGATGTTGGGCAGATGGGAATGAGTCATTTTATTTCTGATGAGATAATCAACTCTGATCATTGGGTAAATGATTATTTCTTAACTGGTTATGGTTGAATTGTGCTGAACTTAAGCCATAAATAACATATAGGTTCAGAACACTGATTATCATGTTATGTTCAACGGGATATCATTAGCTACATGATATTCAAGAGAGAGTTAGATATAGCTCTTAGGGCTAACGGAATCAAGGTATATGGGGAAAAAGCAGCAACTGGGTACTGATTTTGGATGTTGAACGGTGGTGCTGTATCGAAGGGCTGGATAGCCTACTCCTGCACCTACTTTCTCTGTTTCTATAAAAAAGAAAAATGGTAAGAAATATGGAATAAACTGTGATTGCAATAATAGTGTGAAAGTACCATATTATTAACAGCCAATTATATATTTTGTACTGGTGACATCCAGCTAAACAACTAGGATTCCAGATCTTAAAAAGTTGGAATTAATGTTCTTGACCTCTCTTTGTTGCTGTGAAAGGATTTTTGATTTCTAAATATTATTATTCACAATTTGCTCAAACACAATTTCTCGAGAACAATAAAAATAGATTAAATTAATAAAACACTGTGGTAAGTTTAACATAAGAATTTTAATTCAAAAGCAATTAGTTTAATGATGCGAATATATGTCAATGTTCTGTTTGTGCAATACATTTCAACCATTAAAATTTTTTGAGAATTGTGTTCAGTTCTAGTCACCCTGTTATAGAAGAGATGTTGTTAAACTGGAAAATGTGCAGAGAAGATTTCCGAGGATATTGCCAGGACTCAAGGGCCTGAGCTAAAGGGAGAGGTTGATCAGGCTTAGGCGTTATTCCTTGCAGCACAGTAGGATGAGGATTGATCTTATAGAGGTATGTAAGTTCATGATGGGAATAGATAGGGTAAATGCACAAAGTATTTCGCCCAGCGTAGGGAAATCCAGAACCAGAGGGGATAGGATTAAGGTGAGGGGGAAAGATTTAATAGGAACCCGAGGGGCAACCTTTGCACACAAAGGGTGGTTGGTAGATGGAACAGGATGTCAGAGGAGGTAGTTGAGGCAGGCATTATCACAATATTTAATAGACATTTGGACAGGTACATGGATAGGAAAAGTTTGGAAGGATACAGGCCAAATGCAGGCAGGAGGGATGTGTAGATGTGCTGGCGTGGGCAAGTTGGGCTGAAGGGCCTGTTTCCATGCCTTCTGACTCTAAATGATCATTTACCTAATATTGTTTGAGTTACTATCTCACTAAACAAAGCAAAAGTACTCAAGACTATTTTATTAATCATCTTAGTTTAATTATTTGTTTGGATTGATTGAAAGATACAGGATGTAAACAGGCCCTTCAGCTGACCGAATCCACACCGACTATCAATCACTAGTACACAGGGCCGGCCTTAAGTTGATTAGACTGATTGCTCCCAATTGGGCCCTGCGCCTAAGGCGGCCCCGCGCTAGAGTATTCCAAAGCTCCGCTCTAGGATCTTTGGAGTAATCTACTCTCGACTCGGATAGATCTACCCCAGGTGGAGGGGGGAGAGAGGGGTGGAGAGAGAGTAGAGGGGTGGAGGGGGAAGAAAGGGGTAGACGGGGAGGGGTGTGTGAGGGGGAATGGAGAAGGGGGAGAGGGGGAGGTCTCTCACGGCCCCAGGGCAGTGCTCCCGCCCCTCCAGTCGCTGTGCTTCACGCACACAGCCCCGGCTCCACCCCTCTCTCTCACCGGGTGATGTGGTGAACAATACAGGGAGGGCTGGGCAGAGGTTTGGCGCAATGTTTACGATGGGGTAGAAGCCCAAAGGGTAGGATGGGGCTGAAGCCCAAAATTTAATGCCCGGACTTGTTATTCGCCAATAGTTTTATTGGTTTGCCAGGATCTAGTTAATTAAATTACTTTTTTTTCATTTCACATTCACTATAACAAGTGGTATTGTAACTATGTACTTTTCAGAGGTGATCTACAAATTTTGTTTGTTACTTGTAGGCTTACATGTATGCAATTTTATATTAAAATGTAGCTTAGATCTGTTTGGTCTATTAACTCGCAGGCACATTTAAGCGCACATTTTGATTACTGTCCATTCTACCATAGATATATAAAGTCTATAATAGACTTTATTTGTATTTCTATGATTCTACAGACCTTGGCTGCGAACCTGGGGCTCACCAAAATTGTTCCCAATTGGGCCCCGCACCTCTTAAGGTTGGCCCTGCTAGTACATACTAGTTATATGTTATCCCACTTTTGCATCCATTTCTACAATACAATACAATACAATACCGTTTATTTGTCATTTGAACCTCACATGAAGTTCAAACGAAATTTGGTTTCTGCAGTCATACAAGAAAAGAACCAAGACACACACCAACGCAATTTACACAAACATCCATCACAGTGAATCTCCTCCTCACTGTGATGGAAGGCAAAGTCTTGTCTCTCCCCTGCTCTCCATTCCTCTCCCGGTCAAAGTCAAAGCCCCCGGCGGGAGCTAGCAAGTCCCGCGGCGACTTAAAGCCGCGCCGGGCGATGTAAGGCCCCGCTCCGGGTCCCGATGTTGGAGCCCCCAGCGGGCGCTAGCAAGTCCGCGGCCATTTAAAGCCACGCCGGGCAATGTAAGGCCCTGCTCCAGGTCACTTTCAACCCCACAATTCGAGCGGGAGAAGTCGCCGTTGCCGGTGCCCCGCAAAGCGGTCTCCCACCGGGGACCCGTGAGCTCCCAGTGTCACCATCCACTGGAGTCGGGTCGCAGCAGCGCGCCACCGCAGCTCTCCGCGCTCCGAAGCCGGCCAGCTCCACGATGGTAGGTCCGCAGCTCCGCAGGCTCCATGACTTGAGCTGTCGTTCCGGTTGGAGGCCGCTCCACAGTGCTAGGCCCCAACGGCAACGGAGACCCGACAGGGAAAGGTCGGGTCCCCGTACAGGGAAGAGATCTAAAAGTTTCCCCCACCCACCCCCCACACATACACAGTCAAAAACCCACCACAAACTATACCCTCAACAGGACAATAAAATAAAAAAAGACAGACGGACTGCAGAGGCCGCTGCGACGTCGGTCGCGCCGCCAACCCACGTGTTCTCACACAAGGGACATTTTTTAGAGAGGCCAATTAACATATAAATCCACGTCTTTTGGGAGGGAATCGGAACACCTGAAGTAAAACAACAGGGAGATTGTGCAAACTCCACAGAGGCAGCACCCGAGGTCAGCATTGAACCGGGGTCTCTGGCGCTGTGAGCAGCAAAACTACCAACCGCACTACTGTGCCATCCAATTGTACAGTTCCTTATGGTCAAAAATGTCAGGGCACATTACCATATGATATATTTGGGAAAATTATAACATGACTTTTAAAAAATCATATAATCTTTGCTGCTAGAATCAAAAATATATTTAACAAAATTTGACTCTAGGAAGGCTGCACAAGTTAATTTAACAGAGTATGTTAGAGATTTTGATAGCGATTCTCAGTATTACTCAGATTGCCATAATAGCTAAATAAGGATTCACATGATAAAATAAAGCAAACATCAATATGACTGTCACAGTGTTTTTTACCCCAGACAGCCAGAAGCTTACATCACCTACAAGCAATTAGTTAATGTCAGGTGCTGCAGCCATTGGGTTTGCTTCCTCCTGGTGCCATGGGTTCCAATCTGATTCTAATCCCTCATCGTACAAGGTTTAATCCATATTAAAACTGAGCAGAGTGAATTAAACTGACATCTTAACTTTCCCTTGATACTCTGTAGTCTTTACATCAAAGCCATTTGTTTTGTTTTTTTCAGGGTGATGACAACATCCATTTGCCAACTGACTACTAAGCTGAAAAAAAAACAAAAAAGCTTGAAAATGTTACAGCACAAACACACATTTATTAGAAATTAATTTGCAATAATACCCCATACAGCCCTCTAGTAACAATAACAATACATACTAAAATGATTGTTACATTCTATTCAAATCGCGCCGCCAACCCAAATCAAATGACAAATAAACGGTATTGTATTGTATTGTATTGTATTGTATTCTATGGAATTGTTGACTAAATTTTAACATCTGTATTATTAATAACAGCAATAGAATATATTTGCTTGTCAATTTGCTTGTCCAAATTTAACTGAAAATCCACTTCTTTATTTACTTGCAACTTTAGCAATTTTATTAATGTAGAAATTACATATGTGAAATTGGGACAGCAAGATAATACAGATTATTTCAAGATGGAGCATCTGATTTCACATAATTATTCATGTAACCCATATAATATTTTAACATTAACTTTTGACAATGTAATCTAGCTATGTATTAACCTTGGAGACACAAGAAACTGTAGGTGCTGGAATCATGAGCAAAAAACAAAAGGCTGGAAGAACTCAGCTGGTCAGGCGGCATCTGCGGAAGAATGGACAGATGGCCTGACACATTGCCTGTCCATTCTCTCCACAGATGCTGCCACCTGCTAAGTTACTCAAGCCTTTTGTTTATAAAACTATATATTTTAGGCTTAATTAATGTTTTGGACAACTTATATAACTACATACAAAATCTCATAATTAGGAATTTATGTTTAAATGAATGGGCAAGGCACAAGATAGAATGATGAGTTACGAAGCTCCCCCATCCATTGGCACAAATTCTGAAAACTAAACATGTGTCTGCAAAAATTAATCGGAATGTAACTTATTTGAAGGCATGTTCGTAAATCAGATGATCTAATAATTTCCATTCTATTGAACCAAAAATGGTTCATTCATCCATATAAGTATGAAGCTAAGCCATGTTATATGGCTCACTGGTTAGAAAAGTAATTGTTTCCTGCCATCAGCATAGTTTGCTTCCATTTTTAAAGATATTTTACCATAATTCAACATGTATCCACTCAGAATACCTAATACACCCGTGTAAGCTCAAGAAAGTTAATCTTACTTTTCTTAACATTGCAAACTATTCTTGTAATTATTTTGTCTTTTACATTTCTATTTAAAGTACGCAAGTACATCACCAATGCTGTTTTGTAGCCATTCACTGTAGCACTGTAAATACACAAATATAACAATAAATCAACAATAAATAAGCATAGACATGATCTGGTAATTTGGAAACATGCATTCAAATCCAAGCATAACATCAAAGGAGTTTAAATTTAGCTTATTCTAGAATAAAAAGCTAGAAAGGTTCTAAACTGAACTGTCATTAAAAAATCAGTATCTGGTTCTCTAACATCTTCAAGGATAAAACGTTTTCTGTGCTCATATAGTCAGGCCGATATGTGACTCCAGGTAGAGCATAATTTGGTCTATCATTACCTGCTTTCTGAAGTGGTCCAGTAAGCCAATACAGGGGAAATCATGCATGGACACTGAATGCTGATCTTGCCAATGACATTCGCACCCATTGAACAATAAATTGAACAATAAATTGCCTGGGTTTCAGCACCTAAGTTACAGAGAAAGGTTGAACAAGTTAGGTCTTTATTCTTTGGAGCACAGATGGTTAAGGGGTGACTTGATAGAGGTCTTTAAAAGAGGTCTTTAAAATTATGAGAGGGATAGACAGAGTTGACGTGGATAAGCATTTTCCATTGAGAGTAGGGAAGATTCAAACAAGAGAACATGATTTGAGAATTAATGGACAAAGGTTTAGGGGTAACATGAAGGGGAACTTCTTTACTCAGAGAGTGGTAGCTGTGTGGAATGAGCTTCCAGTGGAAGTGGTGGAGGCAGGTTCGATTTTATCATTTAAAAATAAATTGGATAGGTATATGGACGGGAAAGGAATGGAGGGTTATGGTCTGAGTGCAGGTAAATGGGACTAGGTGAGAGTAAGTGTTCGGCACGGACTAGAAAGGCCGAGATGGCCTGTTTCCATGCTGTAATTGTTATACGGTTATATGGTTATATGCTGCAGGATACACAGTAGATAAAGTAGTATTACCACTTTCAGAAAGTACCCTGGTTGCATCTCAAAAGAAAATTGTGTTCGTGAACTGCATACAATGGAATGTATGTAAGGGCATGAAGTAGATGACTGCAGGCTCCATACAATCAAATTGCATCTTGGAACAACCAAGTGAAGGGTATTGGAAGGTGCTTCGTTGCGGACACCTTAAATCAGTCAATGTTAAGGATGCAGGTCAGACTGTTAAGTCAATCTAAAACAATCCCAAAAAATCCTTTCCCATCATATTGAAATTCTAGTTTGCCCACTGCTCATCTAGTAACAAGAATAACAAAAGGTAAAAAATTGCATTGTGTAGGAATGAACTGCAGATGCTGGTTTAAACCAGAGATAAACACAAAAAGCTGGAGTAATTTAGCAGGACAGGCAACATTTCTGGAGAGAAGAAATGGGTGATGTTTCGGGTCGAGACCCTTCTTCAGACTGCATTGCATTTTTGTATCAGCCGTGTCCATTAAAAAGATTGTTTTACCCCTTTCATTATCAGTAATGGTTGAGCTACATTTGTGGGTGAGCATCAGTGCCACTTTTGTTCTCTGACCTATGCTAATGGTAGGAAGCTGTCAGAGTAATTCTAAACAATCAACTGTTAATAATCTTGGGGAATAAAATCCCGCATATAAAACTGTCTTTCATGCCCTGACATTGCGACTTGGATAGTTTGTATTGCTTTTTGTGATTAAATTGGTACAGTGCAATGGGAACATTTTTAAAAAGAGGAGCCTATTTTTAAATTAAATGTGCTTTGCCTGGCATGACAGAGAGGCATTTAGAAACATTTAGGATGATTAAACAAAGATGGCAATTTGTCAATGCTGCTTTATAATTTCCAGACAGGAGAAGAATGTAGATTAGGGAATGTTTGCAAACAAGAACAATCCGGCAGAAAGCAAATCTATAGTTCCAAGAGGATTGTAGAGGGCTGGAAAAATTTACAGCACTGCACCCTTGCACAGCTGACTGAGCTGACAACACTGTACGAGACAAGTCTGGGCCTAATCTTTGGAAAATTATTAGGTGTAGACATAAAGCAATGAAGATCACTCAAGATATTGAAATGTTCAACAAACATGAAACTAGGCAGACATCATAAAACATGCTGGGGGTTAAATTTAACAGACCCTTAAAATGGGCTCAGGGATTGGAATGCATGATAAATCTGGCTCTTGGAGCAGTCAGCAATCTGAATTTTGTGTTTTTACTAATCTACACGAATGAAATAAGGAATGTCAACTGCACTTTTGGATTGTTGCATGGATCTGCAGAACCATGAGGTAATGAGCAGATACACAAGAAGCAGAAGGAATGGATCATTCAAAGAGATCATTCATCTGATCTTTTACCTCAATGTTACTTTCTGGTACTGCCCCCATATCCCTTGATACTCTTAATATTGAAAATCTTATGACCAGTTTCTTAGTGACAGAACATCTACAGCCCTCTTCGTCAAAAAATATAAAGATAACATCTGAGTGAAGACATTTCATAAGTTCCAGGAGCACAATTAGGCCATTTGGCCCATCAATTCTACTCCACCATTCAATCATATCTGATCTAGCTTTCCCTCTCAAGCCCATTCTTCTGCCTTTGCCCCATAACCCGTGACACCCGTACTAATCTAGAAACTGTCAATCTCCGCCATAAATTATCCATTGACTTGGCTTCCACAGCCGGCTTTGGCAATGGATTCCACAGATTCACCACCCTCTGACTAAATAAATTCATTCTCATCTCCTTTCTAAAGGTATGAACTTTTATTCTGAGGCTATAGCCTGTGGTGCTAAACTCTCCCACTAGTGGAAACATCTTCTCCAAATTCGCTCTATCTCAGTTCTGAATTACTGACTCCATTGTTGGAGCCAATGATCCTCATTCTAACAACCCAGCTGAGAAGACATCATTTCCCATCAGGTCCTGTAAGAAATTTGTGCATTTCAGAGAGAAAATCTCTCATGCTTCCAAACGTGGAATACAGGTCTAGTATATTTTCTCAGGAGCAAATCCCACACCATATATAAATATGGTGAACTCCTTCAATCTCAAGTATATCCTGGTCTGAAGGCCAAACTTGCATGCAATATTCCAGGTATAGTCTCAGAAGAGGTCTAAATAATTATGGTAAGATACCTTTTAGTCTTTACCAATCCGCTTGCCAAAAAGGCCAACATTCTATTTACCTTTCCAATTGTTTAATGTAGCAACATATTAACATTCAGTAGTTAATGTACAAAACCTGCAAGGTTCCTCTAAACATCAAAAGTTTTTCATCTTCTATTTCTTCAAAAAATTCAAATTTCTTCTTTCAAAAGGAACGGCATCACATTTTCCCATTTCAAATTCCATTCTCTTGGACATTTATTTGTTCTGTCCATATTTTCTTGAATCTATTCCATGTCATTTTTATAACTCGTACTCCCATTCAATGGGATCATTGCATCATTAGCAAACATGGATATGTTAGCCTTGGCACTGGCACATTTAACACGTTAAATGATGAATTAAGCTGGAGTAACAGGCAGCATCTCAGGAGAGAAGGAATGTGTGACGTTTTGGGTTGAGACCCTTCTTCAGAATGATGAATAAATGGTGCCAAACAGTATCCATATAATGCCCACTAGTTCCAGCACCCCAGTAGGTACAACCACCCAGCCAAAAATGATTAATTTATTCCTGTCTAATAATCAATCCTCAATCCATACCAGTATACTATCCTCAATTCTCTAATAACATTTATTGTGGGAACTTATGGATGGACTTCTGAAAGTTTGTCAAACATGATTTATTTTCATTATTATTTGCTAAGTTGCCGTTCATTATTGATAGATTCTAATATATACTCATTACTGCTAATGTCAGGGTTTGGGAGCTGACAACCAATTCATTCACTATCTTCATTGTTATCACTTCTTTAGATGTAGGATTTAAAATACACAGATTTTTAAAGCTTACAGTCCCATTAAATTCATTACAGTAAAGTGCTTACAAGTGCTTGTATCTTCTCATTATTTCTATCTACCAGAGTTTTTTTCATCTTCTTAAGAAGATGTGAACATTCAGGGTAAGAACAGTACACTATTTGGACATTCAAGCCGGGTCATCATTCAATGAGCTTATAATATCAAAACTGCATGCTCACTCTAGTATCTTTTCACTCCCTTGTTCATCAAGTATCTACAGTATTTACCTTCATCATAAAAATACTCAGATACATTTTTTTCACTGTCCTTTGAAACAGAGAATTTCAAAGATTGCAAGATGAAATTTCACCTTATTTCTGTCTTAAATTGATAACACCTTACTTTTAAACAGTGACACCTACAGTATTTCTAGATTCTTGCTCAAGAGAAAATATTTACACATTCATTCTATCAAACCCTCAGAATCATATGTGTCAGAATCAAATCCACTGTCACTCTTCTAAACTCCAGTGAATGCAAACCTAGTTTGTCCAACCTTTTCTCATAATACTATCAACCAATTCCAGATATCAGACCAGTAAACCTTTTTGTCTTCAATTTATTCATATCTTTTTTCGTTAACTAAGGAGAACAATATTGAATTTTGCCTACTGCCACAATATGTTAAGAAAATGTAATCTTGCTGGCTCTTCACTCTGTACTGGACCACTTGGACAATAAAAACATAACCATCAGGCTGCTCTTCATAGACTACAGCTCGGCTACAGCTCGGTTTTCAACATCATCATCCCCTCTAAACTGATAATCAAGCTGGCGGAACAAGGTCTCTGCGCATCCTTACTGTAACTGAATTCTTAATTTCCTCATCAACAGAACACAAGCAAGATGAATTAGCAGCAACACTTCCTCCTCAATAACCATCAGCGTAGGAGCACCTCAAAGCTGTGTGCTCAGCCCTCTGCTCTACTCACTCAACACCCATTATTATGAAGCTGGACGCATTTCCAACTCTGTAAAGGCGTGAAGTCTAACACACTGTAACCTTTACTGAGTCCTTTATTATAGCACATGGTACACACGTCCCAGCACTGACTGCATCTAGTCTTCAGATTAGATGCAGTCAGTGCTGGGACGTGTGTACCATGTACCATCGCTGGATTTGGATTTGGAGCACCGCAGAGCCAGAGATCGAGTTCGCCGGGGTCGGAGCTCCAGCCGGCGCGGCCGGAGGACTACGAGTGCCGCGGTCTCCGCTCTCCGGGGAGGGGACGGCCGCTCCAGACTTTTCCAAGCCGCTGAGGAATGTTTCACCCGACGCCGATGTTTCATCTTTACGGCAAGAGGGCCCTGAAAATCATCGGACTGGCTGCACGGCCACAGATGGGCCCTGACCTCGGGATGTTTCACAGAGGAAGAGGACTTAACTTTCTGGTGCCTTTCCCCCACAGTGGAAATGTTTTGATTCTGCTGTGGGGGGATGTTTGTGTTGAACCCTGTAATATGTTGTGTCCATTTTTATTCATTTTTTTTTTTTTTTTAAACCTTTTTCTATGGTTTGCAATGGAACTTATTATTATTTAAATTATGTAAAGCGCTTTGGGGTCAATGCAAATTGGCTTAAAATGCGCTATATAAATAAAGTTTACTTACTTACTTACTTACTTCAGGTGTGTTGGAACCAACAGGGAGGAACGAAGGGAGGATCTCACAGTTATACTGATATGGCTGGGCGTGGTTAGTGGTATTGAGGTAGCTACGTTATAGGTTGCATGCATAAACCATCTACATCCTTCCCCTTAGGAAATTAAGAAATCAAAGATACAACAGTGGCAGGGAGATTATACAAAACCTGCAAATCTAAACAAAATCACCGTAACGGTCAGGAGGTCTGACAACCCGACCCGAGCGGGTGCGCATGGCACCCTCACCCTCCCCACCCGAAAGAAGAGGAGGAGGAGCAGGAACAGCTGGAATGGAGAACGCAGGCGGAGACTCAGCCTGGAATGCGGAAGGGGAGCCGACCGGCACAGGAGAGCCTGGGGAAGGGGACTGTGCAGGAGAGATTGGAGCAGGCGGTGAGAGAGGAGCGCGGGAAGGGAAGGAGCGGACAGGGGTTGAGAAACCCGGAGGAGCACGGTGAGGGGACCGCGGCAAACGGGCAGATGGGGGCATGCGAGTCGAGGGGTAGTTAGTGGGAGCAGGCTCGAATCGCAACCGAGGAGCAAGCGGGGCCGCAGGGGATGGTTTAAATTCATCGATTTGCCACTACACCATTGACGGATGGCTGCAGTAGCTGGACTTTAAAAGGTGCATTTTATCAAATGAATGGACGCAATGGAAGGAGAAATTCCTGTTGGCAATGAGAAGTAAAGAGAAGAAAAGTGAAGATGCTGTTGTTTCTGGTTGTTCACCGAAACAAAGAGCTCTGCCAAATGGTCAGGCTTACCAATGAAGTGCTGTAAGAGATTCTCTAGTCTTTGAGATACGCTGCAACCGTTCACTCAATTATATAATGGATAGATTCAAATTTTTCTGGGGAATGCTAGTAAACGGGTTAACATTCAACATGTTCTTGACCGAATTGAATTTGTTGGCGACAAATTGTAACTGATGATGAAGAGATTTTTTGATGCTGTCACGATTTTTTGGGGAATTTAAGATGCAGGATTGAAGGAGCATCTGTTTCGATCTGGCAAAATATGTCAAATCCTGTTGGGCTGAGAGCATTGACAGAGCTGATGAGCTGGAGAGCAGGCACACAAATCTGTCCAACTGTAGCACAGAAGGAAAGAACAGCGATGATTTAACTTATGCAAATATTGTGCCGAATAGCGTGAATGACAGAAAGAAAAATGGCCAGTGCTTTGGAAGGAATACAAATAAGGATGAATCGTTTGTCTTCGCAGATGAGACAAAAGAAGATTAGTGACGAGCCAAGGCCAGTTCACAATGTCGCTGCAGCTAACTACCTTTCCTGTGGTAGGAGAAGAGATATCTAAAAGAGAGTAAATCAAGTTAAAGACATGATATTAAACTCTGACAGAAGGGAAATGGAGCAAGTAGAGATGCCCACGAGTACCCAAACACTTTGCTACTATGGACGTAGAAGGAAAAGTAATACAGTTTATGTTAGAAAGTAGAGGAACAACTATTATCATTCTTAAAACATTTGCTGGGGAACTTGAAAAGATAAACAAGTGTTAACAAAGTATAATTACTTGACTGCAAAACCACTGGGCAAATACAAGCTGAAAATGTTGAACAGTACAGAGAAGTTTGTTGTATTTAACCATATAACCATATATTTGACTATATAACCATATAACCATATATTTGAAGAGAATTGTGTGCCAATTATTACTAAGCATGAAGCCCCAGAAAATAAAACCTACGGGATTACAAAGAAGCTGTTTAGAGTACAGGCTAATACGGAACCAAAGTCTTTTATAAACAAGAAAAAGTCAAAGATGAATTTGCAGATTCTTCCAAAACAATTGGAAAGCTAGAAGTAAAATCATTTATAAAGCTGAACAGGAAGAAACAGCTGGTGGTACCTCCTCCAAGATGTGTTCATAGGGTGTCCAAGAGAAACTAAACATTAAGCTGGAAAGACTGAAAGAAACAAAGCACACCTACTCCTACTCCTTGTAGGTTGGTATGGAAAAGTCAAACAAATTGAAGATCTGTTTGGATCCACATGATCTGAATAGGGCACCTGAAGAGAACTGTAATCATGTGTTCATGTTATAGGAGCAGAAGTAGGTCATTCAGCCCATCAAGTCCACTCTGTCATTCAATTATGGCTCATCTATCTTTTCCTTTCAACCCCATTCTCCTGCCTTCTCCCCATAATCCTTGACACCCTTACTAATCAAGAATCTGTCAAACTTTTCCTTAAAAATACCCAATGACGGGACTTCCGGTGGCGCTATGCTGGAGTAGAGGCACGCGCTAGCTAGCTCCATGCTAAATCCGAACAAAAACGGGAGAAAAAAATGGGACTGACCTGCTGAGAACTCACCGGCAGCCTGTGTCGAGGGTGAGGGACGTCATCAGACCGCGACTCCGGTGGTTTAATGTCATTACAACGTACTCCCCCAACAGGACAGGCAAGGAAAACTGGTAAGACTAAACCACCGGTGGAAGAAGTAGGCCTGACTGAAGCCTCGGGCTCAATTTCATTGTCGTCCCAGGAGGAAGTTTCAAAACAGGTCAAAGACTAAAAAAGCTGAAATAGAGGACCTTCGTACTTTTATTTCAAGAGAAATCGCAAGTATAAGAGAAGAACTGAAACATTTTAAAGAAGAAATGAATTTTAAAGAAGAACTGAAAATTTTTAAAGAAGAAATCACTGCTTCTGTTCGAGAAGAATTGTCTACCTGGAAGGAATAAATGTCTGAGAAATGTAATCAACAAATGGAAGAGGTAAATGCTAAACTTAATCTGATGGAATCTAACTTTAACTAGGTTGGATCCCATTACCGATACAGTAAATCAGAACACTGCAGCCATCACTGAATTAGAGTCAATTGCCAATACAAGTGCTGAAACTACAAAATAATTCTCTCCGAGACTAAGCGTTTAACAGACTTATTGAATAAAGTGACTGAAATATGTATTGACTTGGAGGGACGTCAGAAATGCCAGAATCTAAGAATTGTTGGTGTTAAAGGGGGCAAAGGGGGAAATAAAAACAAACCTTGGTGACTTTGCTGCAGATCTATTACAAAAGGTTTTAAATTTAGATCAAAAGCCTCTACTAGGTCAGGCACACAGAGCACTGAAACCTCGTCCGAGTGCTAGCGCCGCCCCCCCCCCCCCCCAAGACAACAGATATTGAAAGTGCAATATGACCATGTTTTGGATGACATCATGACAAAAATTGCTGGCAACAGAAATCTCACATTTGAAGGAGGCAGGATAAGTATATTCAGAGACTATCCTGTAGAGGTCATTAGGAGGAGAGCGCTTTTCAATGAGACTAGAGGAATCCTTAAGAAGATACCAAATTTGAGATATGGACTGATGTACCCTGCAAAACAGAGAGTAACCTACAAGCAGAAGGAACATTTCTTCACCGATTACAAGAAAGCACTGGAGTTCGCCCAGAATATTGAGAATCCGACTGATGATTAAACAATGGAGACTTAAGCGGCCTTTACACGGGGCGAGTTGACGCAAGATGTCACCAGAGTGAAGTGGTCGTGGTCCAGCACGAGTCTCGCACGATATAACGGGGGTAGATAAAGAGTTCCCACGGTACTCGGCATTTCTGCTATTTGTGCGAGTGACTTGTCCGTTTCCCGAGCATTCCCGTTAAATCTTGAATGAACATCGTGAACTACACGTGACACAAATGATGTAACTTTTTTTTTCACACACTGTATATATCCTCCCTTGGTTGAATTGGCTCATTTGGAGACATATTTTACTGTGTATGTGGGAGACACAGATGGACTGAGCACAGTACCTCGGTCTTACTGTGTGTGGGAGAGGGGGAGAAAGAGACGTACACTCACAGAGGCTGAGTCTCTCAGCCTGTGTAAGAGGGAGGGAGAGAGAGAGAGAGGCACACACAAGGTGGATGTGAAATCTCACCTGCCTGTTTCAGTGACAGACACCCGCCGTCAGTAAATGAAGACACCCCCATCTGTCTCCCCCTCCTCTCACTCGACTCCCCCACCTTTCTCTCCCAACTCCAGTCCCGTCCCGACCCCCTGGGAAACTGAATAGAGCAACAGTCAACTGCTGCCTGTGCGCTGATATGACAATAAAGGCTACTTTACTTTACTGAGTTAAACAGTTCCCACGGTAGACTGTAAAACTGGGACCCTGGTTCTGGACTCCCCCAACACCGGAACCCTTCTTCAGACAGCCTAATCAGAATTGAGTCTGAAGATGTGTCTCGTCCCGAAACATCAGCTTTTTTTCTCCAGAGATGCTGCTTGACTCGCTGAGTTACTCCAGCTTTTTGTGTCTGTCTTCGGTTTAAACCAGCATGTGCAGTTCACTCCTTACACGGGTCTCTGTACAACATTGATTGGTAGCGTTCCGGACCCCTGGACCCGAGGACTCCGACCTGTATCTCTCAAAGAAGTACATGTGAAAAATTTCTCACGGACCATAAAAATGCGTAACCTTTCAGTAAAGTCCCTTTTAAAGTCCCTTTTAAAGATTATAGTTATTTTCTTGAATCTCATTAACATAACTCATGAATAAGTTGATGTCCATATGCGGATGCAAATTTTTATTTTTATTTATTTTTTAAATTCAATCCCACATAAGATAATTTTTACTCACCTTCTGTTCCCTCTGTCCAGCTTCCGGGTTCACCGTTCGCAGGAGTTCCCACGGTACCCGCAAGAGTTATTACGGATATCGCACTGGCCACTACGTCCATATAATGTTGCAATACTCAACCACAAGTGTACAAGTCAATCTTGGAGAAATTCAAACTTTCTTGAATTTTCTCCCGAGTGACCAAGTTACACGATGACCTGCCGTTAGCGCTACGGTGGTCCACGGTGGTCCACGAATGCCGCACTGTTATCGCACGAGGTTCCCACGATGTTAAACTCCGGTTAACTCTTGCGTCAAGTCGCCCCGTGAAAAGGCCGCTTAAACCCTCAAATTTTAAATGATAAAGCATGCTACGAATATCTTATTACACAGATTAATATGTTTTTCGAGTCGAATGACCGCACTGAAACATCTGTCTCCCTTCTCTGGGAAACATTCAAAGCATTTGTACGAGGAGCATTAATCTCATCACAAGCCTATCATAATAAAAAGAATCATGCTAAACAACATGTATTGGGAATGGAAATAAGGCAATTAGATATAGAGGGCTGCCCCCTCTATGATGAAACATAATAAAAATGCTGCACTTAAATATAAGTTAATTCAAATATATTCAGATCAAATCATATAACTTTATCAACACACTAAACTACAATTTGAATTTGGAGATAAACCACAAAAACTATTAGCCCGTCAACTTCATAAATTGGATGGAGAAAAAACAATTCATAAAATTAGATCAGATATGGGAGAAACACTAACATTGACCACGGATATCAATGACAGATTTTTACAATATTATCAAACACTTTATTCAACCAAAACGACAGAGAGTCGTGCGAGAATGGAAACATTTATACAGAAATGTAATCTTAAAGGCTTAGATCTGAAAGAGAGGAAATTATTAGGTGCTGAAATATCAGTAAAAGATATTGAAGAGTCCATTAGATCTTTGAAAAATGGAAAGGCCACAGGCCCTGATGGCTTAAACTCTGAATTTTATAAATGAATGTCATGATCTGATTTCTCCACGTCTACAGACATTATATAATTATGCTTTTACTCAACAGAAACTGCCAGAAACTTTAAACAAATCAACAATAACACTTATACCAAAAACGGATAAGGACCCTGAGGATCCAGGTTCATATAGAGCAATTGCTCTTTTAAACACTGATCAGAAGATAGTAACTAAAATTTTAGCCCATAAATTAAGTTTAGTGATTCATAAATTAATACATCCCGATCAAACAGGATTTATCCCAAAATCAAACTGTTACAGCAGCTGCGGATGTCACAATGCACTTGCTCGCGGCACCGCCCAGCCCACCCACCCCCCCACCCCCTGCACTCGTTTAAAGCAGATGCTGTGTGTGATGCCTCAGGCCGCCCCCTCCCCTCGCAACCACGCGGTGGGGGAACAGACCCAACGGGTCTGCACTTGGTCTAGTTTCTAATAAAAGTCAAAGGTTGAGAGGAGACATAATAGAAGTATAAGAAATTGTGAGAGGCAAAGTAGACAGTCAGAACCTTTGTTCTAGGTTGGAAATTTCCAACACAAGATGGCATAGCTAAAAGGTGAGAGAGAGAGAAGTTTAATGGAGATGTATGGGACAAGATTTTTACATAGAAAGTAGTGGGGTCCTGAAATGCTTTGGCAGTGGTGGTGGTGGAGGGATACAATAGTGGCATTTAAGAGGCTTTTAGATAGGCATATGGAAGTGCAGGGAATAGGGGGGTATGGATCTTATATAGGCAGATGAGATCAGTTTAACTTGGCATCATGTTCAGCGCAAACATTGAGGGCCGAATGGACCATTCCTGTGCTGTACTGTTCCATGTTCTATGTAATCTTCAATGCCACTTCTGAGATGTACCAATGACTGAGGAAGACACACTGAACCTAAAGAGATTCATTGAAGAGTAAATTAGGCATTTGGAGGACTTGCTGGCAAAAGGACCATCGTAGAGCCATGACCAATCGATAAGGACTCCAATGAACAAATGTAAAGATAATTTTCTGAAATTCAACATACAGAAATCATTGTTCTGCACTGAAAGACTCGTTTGAGATTCCTTTTACTATTTCTTCCTAACTTCTGTCCCCAACTTGTTAATCAGTGCCATTCTTCATATTATTTTTCTTATTTTTCCAGTCAAGCTATATTTCAAGGAGAATATCTACTAATACACCCACATCTGAGAAAATGAAGACACAAGGAACTGCAGATGTTGGAATCTTGAGACAAACTCAAAGTGCTGGAAGAACTCAATGAATCAGGCACCATCTGTGGTTGGAATGGATAGGCGACCCGACCTGAAAGGACGTTGGTCCATTCCCTCCACAGATGCTGCATGGCCCACTGAGTTCCTCCAGCACATTGTGTTTTTCTCACATCCAGGAGAAAATGGTTTCTGCGAGGTCCTTCATGTCAGACAAATTTATGAACACACCTCTCTTTATAGACTTTAGAAACTTTAAATAACACTGATAGATAACCTTCACCACTACTGATCACAAGTTCAGTCATAGGTGAATTAAGGGAAAGAGCAATAGGTGAAGTGTTGAGTTCAAAATTGGCCAGTCTGGGGCTTAATCACCATTGCTCACCAATTTGCATTAAAAATCTGCCTATTATACATTCCGACATTGAACTATGGAATGTTGCACATTCTAACATCTTCATTAGTATGTCAATTGGAGCACAAAACAAATGTCAGCAGGCATACGCATCATATGCCATTTTGGAACCAATTTGGCTGTTCTAGTGCCTGGAGATGCTCAATGGAAACCCAAATTTAGCAACCACTAATTCTTATAAACCAGCTGCATGGCAGCGCAGCACATTATGTTACCGATGGCAGTAGTATATAGCAAATGCACAATATATATTCTTCTATATGACAAGGCACTAAACTATATTTGGCAAAATAGAAAAATTATTTCACAGTTTGATTTAACACTCATTTTTATGGCTGACTTGGAATTAAACAAGTACTGCAGCTACATATGTTCTGTCTGAGGTGTTAACAGTAGATGTGGAAGGTCACATAATAATAAAAGATACTCTGCTGATGCAAGTGAAAAAGACTACTGCAGCCACCTTCCATGCTACCATTACGTTTCAAACACCAATATTATTCAAGTTTATCATGTCATTGCGAGAATTAACCATTGCATTTTCCTTTTGATGTTATAGCTCCACTAGGGCCAACCGCAGGAGCTCTTTGTCAACACAAGGTATCCTTTTGAACATATTTTGGATAACTTTCTTTGAACAATAATATTATTTCACAAGTGCTAGGATGGGAAGCCATGTGCCAAGAAATAATAAACTTACTAATTAATTGCCACCACAAGGATTCTTTCCCACTTTCTCTCTCGACCATGCCAATGAGGGACCAGATCTTGTTGGACAGAGGTACGCTTCTGAAATAATATCACTCTTCAGGGTTTATAGATATTGCTTGCATTGAATTACTGCAAAAGGGACCGTACATTGAGTCCAACTGGTGCTTATTCTTCAAATGAGTCCGCTCCCATTTTAGATAGAAATTATCTACCTCATCTCGCATTTGAACATATTTAGTTCCCCTTTTTTCCTCATTGGCACAAGTTAGTTTTGTTTTTGCACCTTATGCAAAAATTAATGGGCTATAGAACAGAACATAGACCAATACAGCACCGAAACAAGCCCTTCAACCTACAATGTCTGTGCCAAACATGCCACCAGGCTAAACAAATATCATCTGCCTGCACATTAACCTTATCTCTCCATTCCTTGCAGATCCATGCGCCTATCTAAGAACCTCTTAATTGCCCCTACCATTGAACCTGCACCATCACCATTGAACATTCACTGCACTCAACCCTGTTCAGAAATAGCTTTATTTTACCTTTCCAAGATTCTTCATTATTTTAATTAGAATTATCAGGATGGTTTTGTGGTGTGGAAGTGGCAATACTAATGGGAATGGGAGTACTAATGGGAAAATGGGACTAACATAGATGGGCACCTTTATTGGCATGGATGAGTTGGGCTGAAAGGCTTGCTTCCATGCTGTATGACTATTTGACTATTCCGAATTAGGTAATAATTCATGCGGATGATGTCTCTGCATCTTCTCACAGCAAAGTCAATGCTAGAATGCTAATCTTGAGAACAGACAATAAAGTGGAAGCAGTGCTTCTGAACATAAAGCAAGAGATTCAAGAGCTGTTGCCTCGACTGCATAGTAATAATAAGCTCAATTGCATGCCTTCTACAGATTTGCTTTCCCTCGCGTGTTGGCAGTGAAACTGTTTGCAATTTAGCTGTGACCTTCAATCTTGTGCATTTAACAACGTTGGTCCACAATACAGTTTTTAAAGAAGTAAATGTGGACATATTACATGGTTAAAGGGTTGAATGGATCATCCAATAGTGAATGTGATAAATGACAGTGAACCATGGAGGTTGCATGAACAGCAGATATTTCATCACCTAAAGTGCCACTTCGCACAATTGTACCAGTTTATCTAGCCGACGAAAGCATATCTGCCTCTCATCCTCGTTCTCCTTGGGACAAACTGTGGAACATCCATAATCATGCTGAAAAGCTTGCACCAGCCTTTTGTAAAACCACAAAGAATGCAGTCCAAGGTGGCTGTCAAATATTAGTGGGGTGAAGGTAAATTCTATTTGCAGTAAACAATTACAGAGCACAATGGCTTCAAAAGAGAATGTTTATTTCTAGCTCTAGCAGCGAGAAGTTATCAATTTGCAATGCTTAATCATTTGTCTATACCATTAGACCATAAAACATAGGAGCAGAATTAGGCCAATCAGCCCATCGAGTCAGCTCCGCCATTCAATCATGGTATCTATTTTTCCCCCCTCAACACCATTCTCCTGTCTTCTCCCATAACCTTTAACATCCTTACTAATATTTGGATATTGTGTGCAGTTCCAGTCGCCCCATTAAAGGAAAGATGTGGAAGTGTTGGAGAGGGTGCAACAGAAGTTTACCAGAAAGCTGCCGGGATTAGAGCGTTTCAGCTACAGAGAGAGGTTGGATAGACATGGATCATTTTCTCTGGAACATTGGAGGTTGAGGTGAAACTTGATAGAATTTTAAGAATAAGGGGTGAGCCATTTAGAATGGAGATGAGGAAATACTTTTTCATACAGAGAGTTGTGGGTCTGTGAAATTCTCTGCCTCAGAGGGTGGTGGAGGCCGGTTCTCTGGGTGCTTTCAAGAGAGTTAGATAGAGCTCTTAAAGATAGCAGAGTCAAGGGATATGGGGAGAAGACAGGAACGGGGTACTGATTGTGGATGATCACATTGAATGGTGGTACTGGCTCGAAGGGCCGAATGGCCTACTCCTGCACCTATCGTCTATTGTCTAATATATAAAATGATCAGAGGCATAGAAAGGGTATAAAATCATTTCTACCCAGGGCAGAAATGTCCAATACTAGAGGGTATAGCTATAAGGTGAGAGGGGAGAGTTTAATGGAGATGTGCAGGGTAGTTTTTTTTGCACAGAGGGTGGTGGGGCATGATGATGTCACTATATCCTCTGATCACATGAACGAGTAACATCATATTAAATAGACCAAATACAGTATAACATTGTATGGCATTGTCTCTTTTTCCCACTCTTCTCTCCTTAACATTCCACACACTCTGAGGTTATATTTGGTATTCTGCACAGCCATAATAATAGGTCAGCTGGTGTTGAAGAATGTTTAATGAGATCATAGAGAAATGATTTTATGATCATTTATGGCTTTTCCTAAAGGCCAAGTTGCAGTTCACTGCCACCAGAAACATATGCTTCAAGGGATTTATACGTTTGCCATCATAGCCCACCTATAAATTGAGACATTAAATGCTCTTATAATTCTAGTCCATCGCTAGGTTGACTATTGGAACAAATCATCTCATGAAGATAGATTCCCCTCTTCCTAAACTTATGAAAACAAAGCAGCAATGTACTAATGCATGTACTACTTAATCATTCTGTAAAAATTGATGAATCTACCCAAACGTGCCATGACAATTCATCAGTCACAGGAGATACTGACTAATGCCCACAAAATTACCCATGGTACCTGGTCAGCCCCAAATGAAAGTAAACATTTTATGTCAAATTAATAATGCTTTTATCAATGAAAACCTTTGCTACAACAGACAGCAATCAAGACAGTTCTGTATTAAATTGGCTGAGGCAACACGTCTTGCTTCTTTGACAGATTTAGGTAATTTATTTAAGGAACATAAACCCATTTCAAGAAGCTGAGTCCATTCTTTCCAACGAAAAGCAAAATGGCAAACGATAGTGTTAAAATAAACAATAAAGAAAATATTAAGCAGGACAAGTAGTGAATGTGAAGAGAGAAAACAAAATATATATTTTTTTACCAACAAATCTTCATTAGAACTGTAAAAGTGGGAAATCAAGTGTGTCTGAAGTTTAGAGTGGAGAAAGGGTGAAGAGAATAAAGAAAATATCTGTGATGGGATTATGATCAAGGTTGTCCAGGTGACAGAAATGTTGGTGCCTTTTAAAAATATAATGAATGCTAGTTAATTATTGACAAACAAGGAACAAGAGATGCTGGAATCTTGAACAAAACACAAAGTGCTGGATTCCTTCAGTCTGAAGAAAGGTCCCGACCCAAAACATCATCTATCCATGACTTCCAGAGATTTTGTCTGACCCGCTGAGTTATTGTAGCAACTGGTTTTTGTTAGTCAATCATTGTTGATCTCTTTGGAGGAGGGTAAAACTAGAGGGAGTTGAATAAGGGTCATAGAGTGAGAAAAATTGTGGAACCATGAGATGTAGATGCAGCAATTACTGCAAATTTGAACTAATAGAGAATGCCTTGCAGGCTGAATGGATGTGTTGTGCGAAGTATTCACCCATTCTGCATTAAAATAGTAAGATTAAACGAGAACCTACCAGTTTGAAGTTTGATCTGTATTTTATGAGGAGTTACGATGAGGGATTACGTGAAGAACCCGCTCAGCGCGCATGTGCGGCATACTTCCAAGCAGCGGTGTGGAATCACAGATAGACACAGTTATTGAAGTAAACATAGTAAAGAAAAGGAGACATCAGTTATCAGTTTGACCTATATTATGAGGGTGGGAGCGGAGGGCACGTAGTCCCTCATCGTAACTCCTCATAAAATACAGATCAAACTTCAAACTGGTAAGTTCTCGTTTAATCTTACTATTTTACTTCGGAGTCACGTGAGTGACTACGTGAAGACTTCAAAGCTCTGTGATTTCAAACCGTGTAACAGTTTTATTTCACTCACTGCCGAAGTTCTTGAGGGAGGAAGTGTGTTATCATAACCAACCAATGAATATGTTTTTCGAGAAACAAAAATGGTATTTAGTAACAATAACAAATTAAATTGCTCCCCCGGGCTTAAATTAAATATTTGCAGTTTGTAAAATTTTTCTGCAAACAAGTCAGGTTTCGTCAACGGCTTATTGTAAAAAATTTTGAATGTCGTTTCCCTCGACCATTCTGCTGTCGTCAGAATATGGTCAACCAGTACGTCCATTCTTTCGGCCGTTGATGTAGTCACTGCCCTGGTGGAATGAGATTTGAAAAAAGTTAGTCTATTCCGGCAGCCTTTAGTACCTGCTTGAGCCATCTTGCAATGGTTTGGCTCGTTACCCGGCCATGAGGTTTTTTGTGGCTGACCCATAAGGCTTTTCCACTCCCTCTGATGTTATAGGTTGTGTCTATATAATATAGTAGATAGGTCATGACACACAACCGTGGCTCTGGCGGGCAAGCCCGGAACACCACAACTGGATTGGCTATACCTGGCCTGCTCTGTTCTACCAGACCCTGGATGATGAACGAGATCTGGTCTGGGGTGGTCACCATGTTGTCCAGTCTCAATCGATGTAGTGACTGGACCCTCTGAGTGGATACAAGTGCCATCAACATGAGCGTTTTCAGGGTAGTTTGTTTGAGGCTGAGGGATCTGGCTGGTGGCCATCCCCTGAGGTACGTCAGGACCACACTGACATCCCATAAATGGGTATACGTTGGTCTAGGGGTTTGATGTTATAGATGCCCTTCATTAATTTGACCACCAGTGGATGGGATCCCATCGGCTGTTGTCCTGGTGCTGGTTTCAAATAAGTAGACAGGGCACTCCTTGCTGTGTTGACGGCACTGTAGCTGATTCCTCTTTGTGGTGTAGGTAGGCCAGGAACTCCAGTGCGTTGGTGACTGTTGCTGTTGTGTACGTGGTCCTTGTTTCCTGGCAGTACTTCTCGCATTTCTTGATGCTGGTTAAGTACTGCTTCTTAGTGGATGTTCGAAAGGATGCTGACATGGTGTTGATGGTTTGTTCTGACAATCCCAGTTCCAGATAAGGTCTGTTTAAAACCCTGCAACCCATGAGTTTGATTTTCTCATGGCATGGGTGGCTTATGCCTGATACCGGGTGAGTTAACAACTCTGGGTCACTGGGGAATACCATCGGTGTTTCCACAAACATGTCATGCCGTACTGGGAACCATGGCTGTGTAGGCCAGTCGGGTACTATCAAACCCTGATGCAGAGTCCATCTGTATTTTTCGTAGTACCTGACTGATGAGGCAGAAGGGAGGGAAAACATAGAAGAAGGAATTTCCCCAATCCAGCGTGAAGGCATCTACTACTGCTGCTGCCTCTGGGTCTGGTTCCCAAGCGACATGCATAGGTATCTGGTGATTTAGCCTTGATGCAAATAAATCGATATCTGGCGTGCCATATAGCTTGATAATTTTTGCAAATACTTTGGGTTTTACATCCATTCGATGTTGTCATTGAATTTGCGTGACCTGGTGTCTGCCACTGTATTTAGCTTACCTGATAGGTAAGTTGCTGACAGCCAAATATGTCTTTTTGACACACCATTGCCAAATTGTGTTGACCAATTTGTCGCATGATAACGATTTTATGCCTCCCATATGGTTAATGTAGGCCACCCCACCGTAGTATTATCCATTTGTAACCGTACATGCAGTGATGCATATTTGATGTATATGCTTTTAATCCATAAAAGGCACCCAACATCGCTAAATAATTAATGCCCCGTGTAAGTAGTAATGATGACTTTAGGTTAGTCCATCTACCACCTGTTAGATAATGATAGGGCTGAAACTATGCCAACTGTTTTGATATAGTTTCAGTGGGTAATTTCATGACCCGATCATAATGACCTACATGATATTTTAATGCCTGTACCTTTGCTCTTTGTAGATTTTATAATGCAATGGTCCGAATTGTGTAGCCAGGAATGCTGCTACCATTTTCCCAATTACTCTTGCTACTTGTCGAATAGTTGGTTGCTCGTTGACCATTAAATTGTGGCATAATTGTGCCAATTCAACCGTTTTGTCTTTTGGCAAAGTTACAGTCATATGGACTGAATTAATTGTGAAGTCTAAGTAGTCCATGATAGTGGATGGCTTCAACTTTGATTTGTCTGGATGTAAAACAAACCCCAGGGTTTCGAAAACTGTTTTGTAGCTGAAAAACAGCTGACATAGCCAATTCCATGGTCTTCTTATTAGTTTTGCCAGGGCTGGTTTTAGTATCTTGATGAATAACCTTGAGCTGACGTTACCCCATGGGGTACACAAAATTGCTGGGGAAACTCAGCGGGTGCAGCAGCATCTATGGAGCGAAGGAAATAGGCGACGTTTCGGGCCGAAACCCTTCTTCAGACTCCATGGGGTAATGCTTTAACTGTCATAGTTGCCCCATCCAGGTAAATTTTAGGTATCTGCGTAGATCCTTTTGAATGGGTACTGAATAGTAAGCATATTTGAGGCCAATGCTTGCCATAAAGTATCCTTTGAAATTAGATTCCTTATTTTACATATTCTTGTAGGCACCAGACCCACCTACCTCCATGGATATGGGCATCTCTTCTGTCTCTTCCCAGACCAGCGAGTCTGGTGCGTTGTCTGACGTGGCGGTGATGTTGGGGGGTGGCGCATTTTCCATGGGGTCCTGCTCTGGGCCGTGGTCTAAAAGACTCCCGGGCATAAAAAAATGCGGTCCCCGAGCTTTCACCAGTCCCATATGGTAGATGTCGACTGGTGGACGCAATGGGGTGCTGCCGCTTGGGTATTGTATTTTTGGGGTTTGCTCGTCCTGGGGCCTGCCCTCATGAGGCCGAAAGTTTTTATTCCCATGAGGTTTTTTGCCAAAGAGCTGTGAGGTTGACTCAGTGGCTGGGGTTTAGCATAACCCAAATTCGGGATTTAGGGCAGGTCTTATGATTTATATACGGAGGTAATTTATCTCGCTCTGTGTGTTGCACAACAGTGCGAGAGTGATTTGTTAGTTAGTGGTCATCTCCGTATTGTCCACAGAAAACGAGCAAATGGTGTGATGGCTTACGTCAGGAGCCTGAGGATCCGCTGCAGTATCAGCTCCTGGTCCGAGTATTTGTCCCGACGTGCCCCCAGATTTGGCTGTTGAGTGCCGGCACTTTGAAGGACTATAATTCATTGGAGCTGTACGTTTTAAGCCTTATTAACCACCTGCTCCTGTAGGTGCCTGTCGGAGAGGTGGTCAACGCTGGCCGTTAGTCTTTAGGCTCTAATGGCCTTCCTGCACGTGGGGTAGCCACGTAGCGGTCCACACACACCCAGCAGCTCTTCCTGTTCCTGCACCCCTGGCATACTCCCGAATTCTTCAGCCAGCGACCACCTCTTCATGACCAGCCCAGCCCTGGTCACCCCAAAGCTAACCACGCTAAGGAGGAAGCGATGGGCAGTGCCTAGGCACTGTGGAGGGTATGCCTGAACCCTCCAGCGAGACTGCCCCTCACGTAGCGTGTCTCGCAGGATCTCCTGCTCCAGGAGCCGCTCCAGCGGCTCAGGCGGCTGTCTCTCTCCCATGCGGGTGGAGAGACGTCCCCTCCGACAAGTCGGAGGCCACCGGCTGGATGCCTCTTCGGGTTGGCTAAACATCCAGCCCGCAGCTCAGGCACTAGCGGGACTGGGCTCGGTGCGGTGATGGGGATAGCGGTGCGCCCGGTAATTGTTCCTACCGCCTGTTGCTGCCCCCCCCTGTAATGGAACGCTCCTCCGCTGGAGTCGAGTGGGGGACAAGTTCTTCTAGAGCTTTTGTGCCTTGTAGAAGCGAGAGCGCCCCTCAAGCAGCGCGTCTCGCAGGCACCTGCTCCGAGAGCCGCTCCAGCGGCTCAGGCGGCTCTCTCTCCCCCCGTGCGGGTGGAGAGACGTCCCGTCCGAAATCGGGAAAAACACCTGCTGGATGCCTCTTCGGGTGGCTATGCATCCAGCCCGCTGCTCAGGTACTAGCGGGCTGGGCTCGGCACGGTGTCGGCGAATAGCGGAACACCGGGTAAACGCTCCTACCGCCTGTTGCTGCCCCCCTCCCCGACGGAAAACGTTCCTCCTCGAACGGGGACAGTTTTGTTCCAGAGCCTTTTCTCTGCCTGTAAAACGCAAGCAGAAAAAGGCTCCCCTGTAATAGAAACCCGACCTCAGGGTACTCACCTGACGGTCCGTTTCATTCTGTAGCGGGAGCGCCTAACTCCCGCTGCAGCCGCTGTTGCACAGCTGGCGTTAATGCCGCGCATGCGCGCTGAGCGGGTTCTTCACGTAGTCACTCACGTGACTCCGAAGTAAAATTCACCATTATAGAGGAGAACATTAAATTGGAAGAACTGTGAATGAATTACTGGGTGATTCGGTGACAGCTTTGTAGAATATATATGTTCTGAGCTTCCACTTGTTTGCCACTTTAATTCCCCATCCCACTCTGGCTGTAGTCTGTATGTCTTTGGCCTCCTATGCTGTTGCAAAGAAGTGTAACATAACTAGATCTTTCTGATGCAAGATTATGTACCCTTAACATGAACTCAGTTTTACTCTCTCCAGAGATGCTTCCTGATCCGCTGAATATTTCCAACATTCTGTTTTACTTCATATTTCTAGAAACTGTTCTTTTCTACATGTTTTTCTAATATAACAGCCTTCATACATTTTCCTTTATTAACACTCCTCCAAACAATCAGCAATGATTAACATGTTTATAGGGCGGCACCAACAGCATTTGCATCACCCAGCCAATCTTGATGTCCATCCCATCACAGTTATTCCCCTTGTGTTTTCTACCTCTCTCCCTCTCTGCATTAAAAAACAACTTGTTTTCTTACTTTTTCAAAAGGTCATTGACCTGAAATGTTCTTTCTGTTTCTTGCACCACAATTTCCACATGACATCTTGAGTGTTTCCAACATTTCCATTTTTATTTCTCTCATCCCATGTTTTGTATTAATACATGGTTTTCTACCTCTTCCTATATTATGTGTGGCGTTTGTTTCTTTCTGTACAGCAAGGGAAAACTTACTTCAGTGCTGCTGATCTGACATGATCTATATTGAAAACATGGGGCATTTTGTTATTTTGTATGATAGGTTTACGTTTTGAAATCAAATGGTCATACCAATAGTTCACCTAGTGCTGGAAAATACACAGTGATTTAATTTGTCTTGGTTTTAAAATAATCAACTCATGATACTCGCAAAGTTAAGTTGGTGTAAACAGTAACCAGAAAATAATAATCTGACATTTCAGCAAGAGTTCAGGTCATGTAGTCATACTTCCAAAATGGCCTCTACAGCCAACCACTTCCTTGCATACATTTTTGCCCATATTTGCACTGTATTCCTCTATCTCTTGCCTTTTAAGTGTCTGCCTAGATGTCTCTTCAACATAATATATAGGTTTACATTAACACGTCCCAAGCCTTTCACTGAATTTCCAAGGGACATAGTTATTTTAAATTAAAATAATGGCCTGAATATTATTTTCAAGGCATGTTCAGAATTACAATATCACCATACTGCTTCCTTTTGCCATCAACGCCACAGAATTGAAAGAGCTCTATTCCCTCCAGCTGCCCCATCTCTGCTAAAGAGCCGGCATCCACCAAGGAAAATAGTGCATCTTCATTTACCACTCATTCCACCAACTGATTGCTAATTGTTCCTGGAATATAGTGGATAATCAAACCTGGAAATGTCACATTGTCAGACATCTTGCTCGATGGACCATGGCCATTCCTGGCGGCAAGGTTAACTGTCGTGCTGACTTGCAGGAAGGACCTGCTTTATCACCAGTACAGCTCCAGAGGGTTCAGGAGAAGATCATGATGAGGCATTACAGTAAAGGCTGAAGTAAATGTATATGTTTTATGCATTATCTATCTAGCCAAAAAATCTGCAAGCCTAGTCATAAGGATGGGAAAGTCATTCTCCATATCCTCACAGGGTTTTGAATGGAGCTTAGAATTCATCTTTGCCAATAGGGAGGTGATAGGGTCCTCCATTCCAACAAACATGGAACTGCATGAATTTTAGGAGAGCTAACTCCTAAACATTGGTTACAACATTGGTTTAATGGTAGGAAGCAGAGGGTGGAGGTGGGACATTGTTTTTCAGGCTGGAGGCCTGAAATTAGTGATGTGCCTCAGGGGCCTGTGCTGAGCCCATTGCTGTTTGTCATCTTTATCAACAATTTGAAAGACTGCAAGGCACGATTATTACGTTTGCAGCTGACACTAAAATAGGTGGTATCACAGATAGTGAGGATGGTTATCAATATTATACTGGGATCTTGATCAGCTGGGTAAGTAGGCCAAGGAATGGCAAATGGAGTTTAATTCAGATGTGTAAGATGTTAAATTTTGGGAAGTCAAATCAGCGCAGGACGTTCACTGTGAACGGTAGAGCCCAGGGGAGTGTTGTACAGCAGAGGGATCTAGCAATACAGGTACATAGTTCCCCGAAAGTGGCATCACAGATAGATAGGGTGATGAAGAGAGGTCCTAGGATGTTGCCAAGACTCGTGAGTCTGGGCAATAGGGAGAGGTTGAGCAGGCTAAGACTTTTACCCAGGAACGGAGACTGATGGGTGAAATTATAAAGGTATGTAAAATTATGAGGGGAATACATAGGATGAATGCTGTCTTTATCCCAGGACAATGATCAAGATCTTGAATGCATACGTTTAAGGTGAGAGGGGAAATAAATAATGGGAACCTGAGGAGCAACCTTTTAGAAACATAGAAAATAGGTGCAGGAGGAGGCCATGTGGCCCTTCGAGCCTGCACTGCCATTCATTGTGATCATGGCTGACCATCCACAATCAGTAACCCGTGCCTGCCTTCTCCCCATGATTCCGCTAGCCCCTAGATCTCCATCTAACTTCACGCAGACTATGGTGTATATATGGAAAGAGTTGCCAACAAAGTATTTGAGTCAGGTACAATAATAACAATTAAAATACATTTAGACAGGTTCCTGAGTTGGAAGCATGAATATTTACTTTGCTAACTTCAAGTAGCCTTTGCTTTCCCTCTCTCTCCATCCCTCCCCCATCCTAGTTCTCTGACCAGTCTGACTGTCCTCCTGACTAAAGTTCCATTGTATGCCTTCCCCTAGCTGACAATGATCTATTCTACACTTTCCTTGAACTTCGTCCCCTTTGATTTCTCGTTTTCACACATTACCCTTCCATATCTCTCATTTCCCTCTCCCCTGATTCTCAGTCTGAAGAAAGGTCTCGACCCGAAACATCATCCATTCCTTCTATCCAGAAATGCTGCCTGTCCTGCTGAGTTACTCCAGCATTTTGTGTCTATCTTAGGAAAGTTTTAGAGCGATAAGGATCAAATTCAAGCAAATGGGATTGGTTTGGATGGGGTACCTGTGTCGATATGAGGTATCTGTTTAGGACCAAGATGAGAAAAACTTTTTTCACACAGAGAGTGGTGAATCTCTGGAATTCTCTGCCACAGAAGGTACTTGAGGCCAGTTCATTGGCTATATTTAAGAGAGAGTTAGATGTGGCCCTTGTGGCTAAAGGGATCAGAGGGTATGGAGAGAAAGCAGGTACAGGATACTGAGTTGGATAATCAGCCATGATCATATTGAATGGTAGTGCAGGCTCGAAGGGCCGAATGGCCTATTCCTGCACCTATTTTCTATGTTTCTATGTTTCTATGATATGAATGAGTAGGGGCTGAAGTGCCTGTTTCACGCTGTGTGACTGTGCTTCCATAATTCTAACCTAGTATAAGCGACGGTGTGGTAGATGATGACAGAACTATCAGCATGCAAAACAGTGCGGATGTGGATCACACAATTTCTCAGATGGACCACATCCCCATGTCTCATTTTATTCCATCTCTTTCCCTACCAAACATGCCCTTCCGTCTAGATATATTTCACTCCCCTTCTTCTATTATGATCTGACAATCTTTTGTCTCCTATTCACTGCTAGCATTTGTCACTTCCCATTTGCCCTTATCTGTATTTGCCAAGCCTCACCTCTCTTTTCAGCTTTTCCCACCCTATTCCATCAATCTGAAGAAGGGTACTGATCCAAAGAGTACTGATCCATGTCATCTGTCGAACATATGACAAGCATTTGATGGCACTGGGCCTTTACTTGCTGGAGTTTAGAAGAATGAAGGGGGACCTAATTGAAACTTACCGAATAGTGAATGGCTTGGATAAGGTGGATGTGGAAATTATGTTTCCACTAGTGGGAGAGTCTAGGACTAGAAGCCTTAGAATTAAAGGCCATTCCTTTAGGGGAGAAATTTATTTTGTCAGAGGGTGGTGAATCTGTGGAATTCTTTGCCACAGAAGGCTGTGGAGGCCAAGTCAATGGATATTTTTAAGGCAGAGATAGATAGATTCTTGATTAATACGGGTGTTAGGAGTTATAGAAATATAGAAACATAGAAAATAGGTGCAGGAGTAGGCCATTCGGCCCTTCGAGCCTGCACCGCCATTCAATATGATCATGGCTGATCATCCAACTCAGTATCCCATACCTGCCTTCTCTCCATACCCCCTGATCCCTTTAGCCACAAGGGCCACATCTAACTCCCTCTTAAATATAGCCAATGAACTGGCCTCAACTACCTTCTGTGGCAGAGAGTTCCAGAGATTCAACACTCTCTGTGTGAAAAATGTTTTTCTCAACTCGGTCCTAAAGGATTTCCCCTCTATCCTTAAGTTGTGACCCCTTGTTATGGGGAGAAGGCAGGAGAATGGGGTTAGGAGGGAGAGATAGATCAGCCATGATTGAATGGCAGAGTAGACTTGATGGGCTGAATGGCCTAATTGTGCTCCTATCACTTATGAACTTATGACTTCTTTAGAGAGGGAGAAGAGTAGATCAGAGGTGTCAGTTTTGCAATTGAATAAAGAGGACTTTTGGGCCATGAGGGAGGAGCTGGCCAAAGTTGACTGGAAAGATACACTAGCAGGGATGACAGTGGAACAAAAATGGCAGATGTTTCTACGAATTATACAGAAGGTGCAGGATCAGTTCATTCCTAGGAGGAAGAAAGATTCCAAGGGGATAAAGTGACGACCATGGCTGACAAGGGATGTCAGGGACAGTAAAAAATTAAAGCAAAGAAGTACAACGTGGCAAAGATGAGCGGGAAGCAAGAGGATTGGGTAATGTTTAAAGAACAACAGAAGATAACCAAAAAGCCAATACGGGGAGAAAAGATGAGGTACGAAGGTAAGCTGGCCAAGAATATAATGCAGGATAGTATTGAAGATCAAAAAAGGTGAATTTATTATGGGGAACAAGGAAGGGGCAGATGAGTTGAACAGGTACTTTGGATCTGTCTTCACTAAGGAGGATGCAAACAATCTTCCTGATATAGTTGTGGCCAGAGGATCTGGGGTGACAGAGGAACTGAAAGAAATCCACATTAGGCAGGAAATGGTGTTGGATAGACTGATGGGATTGAAGGCTGATAAATCCCCAGGGCCTAATGGTCTGCATCCCAGGGTACTTAAGGAAGTGGCTCTAGAAAACGTGGATGCATTGGTGATAATTTTCCAATGTTCTATAGACTCAGGATCAGTTCCTGTGGATTGGAGGGTAGCTAATGTTAATTCCACTTTTTAAGAAAGGCAGGAAAGAGAAAACAGGGAATTATAGACCAGTTAGCCTGACATCGGTGGTGGGGAAGATGCTGGAGTCAATTAGAAAAGATGAGATAGCCGCACATTTGGATAGCAGTAACAGGATCGGTCTGAGTCAGCATGGATTTATGATGGGGAAATCATGCTTGACTAATCTTCTTGAATTTTTTGAAGATGTAACTAGGAAAATGGACAAGGGAGAGCCAGTGGATGTAGTGTACCTGGACTTTCAGAAAGCATTTGATAAGGTTCCAGATAGGAGATTAGTGGGCAAAATGAGGTCACATTGTATTGGGGGTAGAGTGCTGACATGGATAGAGAAGTGGTTGGCTGACAGGAAACAAAGAGTAGGGATTAACAGGCCCCTTTCAGAATGGCAGGCAGTGACTAGTGGGGTACCGCAAGGCTCGGTGCTGGGACCGCAGCTATTTACAATATACATCAATGATTTGGATGAAGGAATTCAAAGTAACATTAGTGAATTTGCAGATGACACAAAGCTGGGTGGCAGTGTGAACTGTGAGGAGGATGCTATGAGAATGCAGGGTGACTTGGACAGGTTGGGGGAGTGGGCAGATGCATGGCAGATGACGTTTAATGCAGATACATGTGAGGTTATCCACTTTGGTAGCAAAAACAGGAAGGCAGATTACTATCTAAATGGTGTCGTTGGGAAAAGGGGAAGTACAACGGGATCTGGGGGTCCTTGTACATCAGTCTATGAAAGTAAGCATGCAGGTACAGCAGGCAGTGATGAATTCGAATGGCATATTGGCCTTTATAACAAAAGGAATCAAATATAGGAGCAAAGAGGTCCTTCTGCAGTTGTACAGAGCCCTAGTGAGACCACATCTGGAGTATTGTGTGCAGTTTTGGTCCCCTAATTTGAGGAAGGACATTCTTGTTATTGAGGGAGTGCAGCGTAGGTTTACAAGGTTAATTCCCAGGATGGCGGGACTGTCATATGCTGAGAGAATGGAGCAGCTGGGCTTGTACACTCTGGAGTTTGGAAGGATGAGAGGATATCTCATTGAAACATATAAGATTGCTAAGGGCTTGGACACTCTAGAGGCAGGAAACATGTTCCAGATGTTGGGGGAGTCCAGAACCAGGGGCCACAGTTTAAGAATAAGGAGTAAGCCATTTAGAACGGAGATGAGGAAACACTTTTTTCTCACAGTGAATGATGAGTCTGTGGAATTCTCTGCCTCAGAGGGCGGTGGAGGCAGGTTCTCTGGATGCTTTCAATAGAGAGCTAGATAGGGCTCTTAAAACTAGCAGAGTCAGGGGATTTGGGGAGAAGGCAGGAACGGGGTACTGATTGGGGATGATCAGCCATGATCACGTTGAATGGCGGTGCTGGCTCGAAGGGCCAAATGGCCTACTCCTGCACCTATTGTCTATTGTCTATTGTCTATTCTTCTTCTGCGTTTGGCGTGCACAGACTAAAGTTGTAGGACAACTTGTACTATTTGATCTTATTTTATTGTGCACGCCAGGTTGATTGCATTCGTCGAAACAGGGCGGACCACGTGAAGGTTGCAATCTCCCACCCCCACCTTAAGCGGCCTTTTCACGGGGCGACTTGACGCAAGAGTTAACCAGAGTTTAACATCGTGGGAACCTCGTGCGATAACAGTACGGCATTCGTGGACCACCGTGGACCACCATAGCGCTAACGGCAGGTAATCGTGTATCTTGGTCACTCGGGAGAAAATTCAAGAAAGTTTGAATTTCTCCAAGAGTGACTTGTACACTTGTGGTTGAGCATTGCAACATTATATGGACGTAGTGGCCAGTGCGATATCCGTAATAACTCCAGGGATTGAATTTAAAAAATAAATAAAAATAAAGATTTGCATCCGCATATGGACATCAACTTATTCATGAGTTATGTTAATGAGATTCAAGAAAATAACTATAATCTTTAAAAGGGACTTTAAAAGGGACTTTACTGAAAGGTTACGCATTTTTATGGTCCGTGAGAATTTTTTCACATGTACTTCTTTGAGAGATACAGGTCGGAGTCCTCGCCGACTAGCGATCGATGCCTTTCCGAAGCAGGGTCCGGAACGCTACCAATCAATGTTGTACAGAGACCCGTGTAAGGAGTGAACTGCACATGCTGGTTTAAACCGAAGACAGACACAAAAAGCTGGAGTAACTCAGCGAGTCAAGCAGCATCTCTGGAGAAAAATAGCTGATGTTTCGGGACGAGACACATCTTCAGACTCAATTCCGATTAGCCTGTCTGAAGAAGGGTTCCGATTCGAATCGCCACCTATTCTTTTTCTCCAGAGATGCTGCCTGACCCGCTGACTTACTCCAGCTTTTTATGTTTTTCTTCCCAGACCTGACTTACCTGCTGAGTTACACCAACATTTTGTGTCCTTCTGTGCGTATTAACCAGCATTAACCAGCGTCTGCAGTTCCTTTAGACATTACCTAACTTCAGATTTTAGAGATATAGCGCGTGGGAACTCCTGCGAACGGTAAACCCGGAAGCTGGACAGAGGGGACAGAAGGTGAGTAAAAAAGGTGGTCTCAATATCGACAAGGGAACATGTGTCCTTCGAGGACGTCCCACCTAATTGTCATTGTTGGATAATCTTTTTAACAGGAACACTTGCAGAGATGGCTCTCAGAAAATCTCAAAGAAAGGGGGTAAAGCGTGTCAGAGATGTTTTTGCCATGTTGCTCTATTCAGTTTCTATATTGTTTCAGTTTCTATATCTATATTGTTGCTCTATTCAGTTTCCCAGGGGGTCGGGACGGGACTGGAGTTGGGAGGGAAAGGTGGGGGAGTCGAGGGAGAGGAGGGGGAGACAGATGGGGGTGTCTTCATTTACTGGCGGCGGGTGTCTGTCACTGAAACAGGCAGGTGAGATTTCACATCCACCTTGTGTGTGCCTCTCTCTCTCTCTCCCTCCCTCTTACACAGGCTGAGAGACTCTGCCTCTGTGAGTGTACGTCTCTTTCTCCCCCTCTCCCACACACAGTAAGACCGAGGTACTGTGCTCAGTCCATCTGTGTCTCCCACATACACAGTGAAACATGTCCCCAAATGAGCCAATTCAACCAAGGGAGGATATTTATAGTGTGTGAAAAAAAATGTTACATCATTTGTGTCACGTGTAGTTCATGATGTTCATTCAAGATTTAACGCGAAAGCTCGGGAGACGGACAAGTCACTCGCACAAATAACAGAAATGCCGAGTACCGTGGGAACTCTTTATCTACCCCCCGTTATATCGTGCGAGACTCGTGCTGGACCATGACCACTTCACTCTGGTGACATCTTGCGTCAACTCGCCCCGTGAAAAAGCCCCATTATAACATGACCTGTCCATTCCCTGCACAGAAGCTGCATGGCCTGTTGAGTTACTCCAGCTATTCGGATTTTTTTTGCTATCGCTTTGCTTGCTGCCTGCCGGGATTGACTCGGTTTCAAGCCGACACAAACTAGATTGGATTCTTGATGCGTGTTTGTGCTAACGGGGGTGTCACAACATTTCTTAGCCGTCTGATGTTGCAGTCCTTGGGGGACTATGAGGTCAGTCAAGCATGGTGCTGTTGCCTTTATTCAGCATGGCTGCATTTGTGCTCCCACCTCTGACATACCTTCGGTGCTGTTATACTTGCTCCTCAGCAGTTAACACAGTCTGCGATGATTCACCAGCAGGGACTAAAAGGACCTTCACAGACATCTGTTGGCTTTTCCAATGCAGCAGCAATCATTCATCAACTTGGCTGTAGGTGGAATGGAAAATACTACATGGCAGTTATAGAGGTGCTTGGAAGACAAATATAAAAGGGAAGCACAAGGGTAACTTGTTTATTAATGGGTTACATCTGCATTGTGAATACTTTGATTTTATTTCAAAAGATATGACTGAATGGAATGTTTTTCTTAAGCCTGCGTTCACAGCTTGTACAGTAGGTTTTCTTGGTGATGGGAATTAATAGAGCAGGCCAAAACTGGACAGTCTTTAGTCAATGACAGATGTCATGTTCATAAATTCATAAGACATAAGGGCAGAATTTGACCATTTGGCCCATCGAGTCTACTCCTCCATTCGATCATGACTGATCTATTCTTCCCTCCCAACCCCATTCTCCCACCTTCCCCCCATAACCTTTGACACCCTTACTAAACAAGAACCTACCAGTATAAGCTTTAAAAATACCCAGTGACTTGGCATCCACTGCCGTCTGTGGCAACACATTCTACAGATTCACCACCCTCTGTTTCAGGAAATTCCTCCTCATCTCCATTCTAAAGGTACATCCTTTTATTCTGAGGCTGTGCTCTCTGGCCGAGACTCTCCCAGTACTGGAAACATCCTCTCAACATCCACTCTATCTATCTAGGCCTTTCTGTCCACTCTATCTCAGCCATGTTGTGGATGTGGTCACTGGTGATTATTACAATCTCCAATCCTCAATTATAGTATTAAAGAGGGTAAGTTAATATCAAATTTTATGTGTCTTGTGTTAACATCGGCTTGGATGTAAGAATCAAGGGAAATCACTTCAATGAAGTGAGGATGGCACATGACCTGGAGTTGATCTTACCAGTCATGTCATCCATGGTTGACAAGAGAAATTGAGGCTCTGATTAGGAAAAAGGGGGCATGGGTCAGGTGCAGCCAGCTAGGATCAAGAGTATTATTGGAGTATATGGGACTGAGGAGCATTCTTCTGAAGGAAATCAGGAGAGAAAAACAGGACATGAGATAACTTTGACCGATAAGGTTAAGGAGAATCCAAAGACATTTTGTAAGTTGATTAAGGAGAAAAGGATAGCTTGAGAGAGAATAGGGCCCCTCAGAAACCAAAATGGTCAACTAAGTGTGGAAATGCAGGAATTGGGCAAGATCCTCAATGAATATGTCTCCACTGTTTTTATGCCAGAGGAAGGCATGAAGACTAGGGAACATGGGAAAGTTAATGTTGATATGAAGATCGTCTGTATAGTTGAGGAGGTGCTGGGTGTCCTACAAATTGAGAAGATAGATAAATCTCCTAGGCATGGTCAGATATATCCAAGGATACTGTGGGAAGCTGGAAAAAAAAACATAGGAGCCCTGGCTGAGATCTATGGATCATTGTCACACATGGGTAAGGTACCAGAGGATTGGAGAGTAGCGTATATTGTACCTCCATTTAAGATGGACTGCAAAGAAAAGCCTGGGAATTATAGACCAGAATTTTCTGTGTCATTGAATCATAGTATTATACAGCATAGAAACAGGCCCTTCAGACCAAATTGTCCATGATAACCAAGATGCCCCATTTAAGCTAGTCTCATTTACCCACATTTAGCCCAAGATATTGCTGAGGATACAGGTTTGGTCACCCTTCTATGGGGAAGGTGCCATTAAACTGGAAAGAGCACTGAGAAGGTTTACAAGGATGTTGGCAGGAGTCGAGGACCTAAGCTTTCAGGAGAAGTTGGGCAAGACATGTATTTTATTCCTCGGAGAGAAGGAGGCTGTCTCCTTAAAGCTCAGTTATCATGTAACATTTCAAACTACTTTTTCATCCTTACCTGCCACCTTCAACTAACCATGCATGTACACCTCCGGATCTCTCTGTTCTTGCACTCCTTTTAAACTTGAGTCCTGTCGTGTATATTGTCTTCTTTCATTCATCTTACTAAAACCTAACACTCAACAGTGTTTAGCATTAAACTTTATCTGCCACCCATTTATACATTGTATCAGCCTATTTAGCCTATTGCCAGTGTTACATTTGTGTGTCAAATATAACACTGGCACCCAATGTGGATATCAGTCAGTGATACTCACATTGACAGGACATGTTATATTGAGATATTGACTATTTTACTGTTCTTTTTACAATCCATGTTCTCGGGGTATCTAAATCTAAATTTTATTAGTTATTTATGTTATGACATCGGATGGAAGCTGCATACCAAATCTCGTTGCGCTTATGTGCAATGACAATAAAATATATTATTATTATTATTATAATAATAATAATTATAATAATAATAATTATTATTATTATTATTATTATTATTAAGAAGGGTTAATAGGCTGATTGGAGAGGTGAGATTGGTTTTGAGTGCGGGAAGTCAGGCAGACACATGGGACGTTAATAATAATAATAATAATAATAATAATAATAATAATAATAATAATAATAATAATTTCTTTAGTAACTTGTCAGTTTCTTTGTTGAACTAAATTAAGGCGCATGTTGCAATCAAAAGCGCTTGAACAATTGGTATTATTATTATTATTATTATTATTATTATTATTATTATTATTATTATTATTATTATTATTATTATTATTATTATTATTATTATTATTATTATTATTATTATTATTATTATTATTATTATTATTAACGTCCCATGTGTCTGCCTGACTTCCCGCACTCAAAACCAATCTCACCTCTCCAATCAGCCTATTAACCCTTCTGTGATCCTGTGACCATCATGATCCTGTGGATAATGCATAACCTTGAATTGATGAACTAGACTCATAGCAAGCAAACATGCCCTTCAGCCCAACTCATCGATGCCAACCAAAATACCCCAGTCCAATTTGCCTGCATTTGGAAATATCCCACTAAACCTTTCATTTTCATATACCTGTACTTGTCCAAATGTGTTCTACATGTTGTTAGTTAGACACATACCACTGCTGATATTACTGAAGTATTTCTGACTATTAGGTGATTTCCAAACTACAACCATGCTGGTCATATACCTGCCTGCTTACCCAAACCAATACTTGAAAAACAGAATGACCTCAGAAAAATAGGAAGCAACTCAGGACATCAACAATAGTTTTGAGGAAAATGGAAAGTATTCTCCAAGCAAAAACCATACTGCTGGAGGAACTCAGTGGACCAGGCAGCAACTTCAGTCTGAAGAAGGGTTGTAACCCGAAAAGTTGTGTGTTCATTTCCCTCCACATGTGCTGCCTTACCTGTTGAGTATTACCTCATGATTCCAGCATCTGCACTCTCTTGCATCGCCAGATATTCTTCATGTATAAAATGCATCTGAATAAGAAATGGGAATACTTTTGCAACTAAAGCACCTGGGAGATAACAGAGCAAATAGATAAGATAGCTGAGAAAACACACAGGATTGTTTTATTTTCTTGATGAGGCATAGAAAATTAATTGATTGAAGCTCCCACTAGAACTGTGTGAAAGGTAGGCCACAGCTATAGAACTGTGTGCAGTTTTGATCACCTTATTAATAGAAAAATGTGACAGTATTGGAACGATAAGTTATAGCTCTTGCGTAAATTTGGTGCGTGTGCAGATGTGGTGAAGTGGTCGCTATTTAGAGCATACTGCACACCCCTCTACACTGCGCACCTGTGGTCGAACTATTTAAAGACAAGTATGCAGAGACTAAAGGTGGCATATAACGATGCCATGAGAACACTGCTAAGGCAACCTAGATGGTGTAGTGCCAGTAATATGTTTGTGGCTGCAGGAGTCAGTACTTTAGAAGCTATCCTGAGACACCACATGTATAAATTCATTTGCAGGATAAATGACTCTAAAAATGTGCTTATTGTGGCCTTGGCAAACATAAGGGTTAGCACTACACGCTACGAATCCCAGTTGTGGAGACACTGGTATCGTTGTCTCGTTGTAGGACATTGATCATCTTTTAATCTGGATTTTTAACTTAAGTATTGTGGATTTTTGTTAAATATAAATGATGATGTTTTTATGTGATATACCATGATTTTATATATATTTATGATATTTGATATGCAATGCATTTTTAATGTAATGTTGCCCCTTGTCTGGACCTTGAGTCCGAAATAAAGTTTATTATTATTATTATTATTATAGTTAAAAACATACTACTTAAATGTATTGCTTTCTCTATCTCTGCTCTGAATTCCTATTCTCACCTCAAGCCCTCATCACCTTATTCCATTGATTATCCATGATATGTTCACAACTTGAACTTCTTATCTGTGGGGTTAATTAAAAGCGGAAGGTGAGTTGGCAAATTCAAATCTATCTGATGCAAAGATGGTTGGAATTGGAAAGCTAAGGAACAATTATTATGTTTTAGGGGATTTTGCTCATTATTTCCTAGCATTCAGCAATACTGAGCCAATGCTCTTTATATGCCTACTCACTGGATAAAAACTCGGACAAAATCCATGCTATCTTTCTGCTTAGTGAATTCTCAGCTTCAGAAGGTGGAGAATATCACAGAATCACAAAAAATATATATAATAGAGGAGGAGGCAATATGACCCATCAATAATGCCAATTAAATAAAGAATCAGATAGCCTGCTGAATTACACCTTCCAGTATGAGGCCAGAAATCTCTGCCGACAATATATGCTTCTGCAGAGCAAATTTCAGGAAATGTATTTAACATTAAGCAGACAAGTTAAGAGTGCTGTGTGCAAACAGTGTATTTCAAACAATTATAATCTTTACTAGAGACGGAAATTAGCTACTGATTGGCTACAATCTCGCATATTTACATGCAAATGTTCATTAATATGCACTGTCCCTATAAACAAAACATTATCATTATTATTATTATTACTATTCTCCTTGAAATGTCAAAGCAACTAACACATTAATCTTCTGTTAGTCCTTAATCTGAAATCGATCCGTGACTTGTTCTTTCAGCCAAATGCAACTGTGGAGACTTTGAATATCTATATAATTTGAAGGTCTTGGAACGAGGGCTAAAACGAAAAAGTTAAGTTATTCGTGTTCAATTTCAATTGATGAGAATAAAAAAAAACATTAAATACTATGACAATTTAAATGGAAAAGCACACTATAAATGGCATTGAGGCCCTGATGCAAAAAATAACTTATTTACGTGGCCTCCAATACAGACAGATTGGAAAATTCATGCAGAGGTGATTCATGTTCAGTTCACTTTAACCATACTATTATTTGGCTGTGAGTCAGCAGGAGGCCAACATGCTTTGTTCATAAGATCATAAGCGATAGGAGCAGAATTAGGCCAATCGACCCATCAAGTCTACGCCACCATTCAATCATGGCTGATTTATCTTTCTCTTTTAACCCCATTCCCCTGCCTTCTCCTCATAACCCCTGACACCTGTACTAATCACAAATCTATCAATTTCTACCTTAAAAATATCCATTGACTTGCTCTCCACAGGTTTCAGATTCCTAAAGAAATTCCACCTCATTTCATTCCTAAAGGTACGTCTTTTTTTTTTTTGGCTATGGCCTCTGCTCCTAAACTCTCACGCTTTGGTGAGTTAGGTGGTAAATCATTCACAGAAGGATATGCTGCTTTGTTCACAGTCACATTATTTCTGCAGCGGAAACAGTTAGGTGCGTTATTTCTCCCTTTCAATTTATTTTCACTGGGGATTTGATTATGCTTCACAGTGTGATAGATGGTTTGTTCTGCACGAGAGAGAGAAAAAGACAGACAAATAGACAATGAGCAAGTGAAAGATGAGAGCGTGAAAATGGTTTATCCAGAATGTAGTTTGCAAAAAATATTTTTAGAATGATGAGCATTTTGTTTAATGCATACTAAGCAATAAACTTGGTCTCAGTTTAATATCATCTTCAATATTCAGGAGAAGATGGAAAATGTATTCTACAGTTTTAATAGCTACAAAAAAAAAGTAAATTCCAAATCATTTTGATATTTCACAGAAACATAGGATCAAATTGTGACTTTTGAACATACTCTATGTTTGATTATTTTTTACCTTTCTATCGTGCAAATGAATATCTCTTTCTTGTAAACATTTATTCAAATGCCTCTGTTCCACACATAGATAATTGAAGTTGTGAGCATCATTAATATTTGTGCTAAGAAAAATACATTTATTGTTGGAACATAAGCCTGTCTCTTGCATGTCATCCGTCTCACTATTGCGAGACAGAAATGGAGGTCCGTTTCCTGACTGACATTTAGTCCACGGTTTGTCACATTGCTTGCAGTGATGTCAGGTGCTAATCCAACAGATTCCACTCATTCACATAATTCAGGCATGACAAATATATGCTCTACAAAATATACGAGGTTAAAACCGACAAGCCATTTAAATCATCCAATTTCATTTGTACAGTAGACATGCCAGAGCAGCCATGCTTGGCTGAGCTACCAAATGTCCATTGGGACTGTCAGGGAAGTGACTTTGATAGATCATAGGTGCACGCAGAATAGAACTGGTGTAGGTTGGTGTATCAGAAAGCAGAAAGCTCTGTCAACTCTTCTTTTGTTTTGTACTGATGTGATAATTTTTCTAATTAACCTTGGGTGCAATACTTGATGTGCTGTCACCAATTGAAAGAAGCAGGAGACAACCTTATTTTTGTTGAAAGGATTTCTGAATAATACATTGTAAGCCACACAATTTATGCTACTTGGTATACAGCATGTCACCAACTGCCGTTTGCAGATCAGGCAGAAACTAGTCTGAAATCCTGTCACTCTGATAAAATGATGCCAACTATGTAGAACATCCACGGTAGACAAAAGTGCTGGAGAAACTCAGCGGGTGCGGCAGCATCTATGTAGCGAAGGAAATAGGCAACGTTTCTGGCAGAAACTCTTCTTCAGATTGGTATGAAGCAGGGTTTCGGCCCGAAACGTTGCCTATTTCCTTCGCTCCATAGATGCTGCTGCACCCGCTGAGTTTCTCCAGCACTTTTGTCTACCTTCGATTTTCCAGCATCTGCAGTTACATCTTAAACATGTAAGCATCCACAGCAGTTTTGCTGTTTCAGAGATGCAGTACAATACTTTTAGTTGATTTACTCATTTCAGTGTAATACTGTCCTAAAGTAACAAGGGGATTACATATTCTAACATGCCAAGTAATGTTAAGTGCTACACCAATGAACTTGTGTGCAAATATTAATACTGAAAACAAATACAATTTGTTGATGTGCAAATATTAATCTTCCCAATTTTCAATCTGAATTCCTCAAGTATGCATCCACACAATGCATGCTCATAATGAACGAGTATTGTTTTGATGTCACTCATTCAAAATATCGACATGCATAAGTGCAACCTGGTTTTGTTATGCAGAGAATACCAGGATTCTGACCCAGGAATGGTGATGCTTCCAAGTTAGTATCGTGCGTGACTTAGATGGATACATGCTTCCATGAGGCTGCTGCTCTTGTTCTCTGTGGGAAAGATTGTGAGTTTGAAAGTCTCATCAAACAGCTTGTAGCAAATTGTTTCATTACATCTTCTAAATAATTTACACTGCAAATAGCAAAACGCAGTGGTGGAGGTAGTATATATCTAAGATGAAGGATAGGTTGCTGATCAAACAGCTAATTTGTCTTGTCTGGTATTGAGCTTCTTCAGGGCCTGCCCACTTACGTGTCCTTCGCACGCAAATTACGCAACCTCGTGGTCGCGTTGAGCTGCGACGGTCCCGTGAAAGTCGGGCGCGATTTCATGCGTACGCACAGCCGTCTGGAGCGCGTGACGTAATTTGAAGATGGACACAAAGCTGGAGTAATTCAGCGGGACCGGCAGCATCTCTGGAGAGAAGCAATGAGTGACGTTTCGTGTCGAAACTCTTCTTCAATCTGAAAAGAAGGGTCTTGACCCGAAACATCACCCATTGCTTCTCTCCAGAGATACTGCCGATCCCACTGAATTAATCCTGCATTTTGTGTCTAGCTTCAATTTTCATGGCCCGCTCTGGGAGTAGAAGTGGGGGCGGATCCGGACCGCAACGGCCGTGAGCCCCAGGCCGAGTTCGGCGATCATTTGCCTGCTTCTGCTGCTGTTGAAGGTGAGACGATGCATCGTGCCAGGGTCTTGGGCCAGTCCCACTTTGGCCGTCAGTTCCCTGACAGGCCGTTGGCGTGCGAAGATTTTGTTCACTACAAAAATTTCGTAGCCCCTCGCGATGTCGTGCACAACTAGATACCCCTCTGCACTTCTAAATGGGACCGGTCCCGCACGGCCATACGATGCCCGTGCGCCTCAACGCGATCACAAGGTCACGTAATTTGCGTGCCAAGGACACGTAAGTGGGCCAGGCCCTTTAAGTGCTCTTGAATTGGAAGCAACAAGATAAATTGACAATTTTCTAATATATTGTTGACTTTGGTCAGTGGTAGATTATCTTTGGATAGATTGGGAGCAAGTTCAAGTGAGTTTATTGTCATGTGTCCCTGTATAGGACAATGACATTCTTGCTTTGCTTAAGCACACAGAAAATAGTAGGCATTTACTACAAAACAGATAAATGTGTCCATATACCATTATATAAATATATACACACATGAATAAATAAACTGGTAAAGTGCAAATAACAGAAAGTGGTTGTTAATAATCAGAGTTTTGTCCGAGCCAGGTTTAATAGCCTGATGGCTGAGGGGAAGTAGCTATTCCTGAACCTGGTTGTTGCAGTCTTCAGGCTCCTGTACCTTCTACCTGAAGGTAGCAGGGAGATGAGTGTGTGGCCAGGATGGTGTGGGTCTTTGATGATACTGCCAGCCTTTTTGAGGCAGCGACTGCGATAAATCCCCTCGATGGAAGGAAGGTCAGAGCCGATGATGGACTGGGCAGTGTTTACTACTTTTTGTAGTCTTTTCCTCTCCAGGGCGCTCAAATTGCCGAACCAAGCCACGATGCAACCGGTCAGCATGCTCTCGACTGTGCACCTGTAGAAGTTAGAGAGAGTCTTCCTTGACAATCCGACTCTCCGTAATCTTCTCAGGAAGTAGAGACGCTGATGAGCTTTTTTGATAATTGCGTTAGTGTTCTCGGACCAGGAAAGATCTTCAGAGATGTGCACGCCCAGGAATTTGAAGTTCTTGACCCTTTCAACCATCGACCCGTTTATATAAATGGGGCTGTGGGTCCCCCTCGTACTCCTTCCAAAGTCCACAATCAGTTCCTTGGTTTTGCTGGTGTTGAGGGCCAGGTTATTGCGCTGGCACCATATGGACAGTTGCTCGATCTCTCTTCTGTACTCTGACTCATCCCCATCAGTGATACGCCCCACAATAGTGGTGTCGTCAGCGAACTTGATGATGGAGTTCGCACTGTGGTTCGCTACGCAGTCATGGGTATAGAGTGAGTACAGCAGGGGGCTGAGCACGCAGCCTTGAGGTGCTCCCGTGCTGATTGTTATCGAGGCTGACACATTTCCACCAATACGAACAGACTGTGGTCTGTGGACGAGGAAGTCGAGGATCCAGTTGCAGAAGGATGCGCAGAGACCCAGTTCTGCGGGTTTGGTAACCAGTTTGGAGGGGATGATTGTGTTAAATGCCGAGCTGTAATCAATGAATAACAGCCTGACATATGAGTTTTTGTTGTCCAAGTGGTCCAGTGCGGAGTGGAGGGCCAGCGGCGTTAGTGCTACTGGTCGATAGTCATTGAGGCACGTCACCTTACTCTTCTTGGGCACCGGTATAATTGATGCCCTTTTAAAGCAAGAGGGGACCTCAGACCTCAGAAGTGAGAGGTTGAAAACTCCCGCCAGTTGGTCCGCACAGGTTTTTAGAACATGACCGGGTATACCATCAGGTCCAGGTGCTTTTCGGGGGTTCACCCCTCTGAAGGATTTCCTGACATCGGCCTCTGTGACTGAGATTGAAATGCCATCACAGCGAATGGGGGATCGGGAAGGCACATCAGTATTCTCCCTGTCAAAGCGTGCGTAAAACACATTGAGCTCGTCAGGGAGTGATGTTACACCGGCATTCGAGCTGCCTCCTGGTTTTGCCTTGTAGGAGCAATTCACTTGTGGTAGAATACACAACCAATTTCTGGCAAGTGCAATTTTTACCAGTAGAGAATCCAAAGGTTTGTTGATGGGAATGGTGGTGTCATTGAATTTCAAAAGGAGATGGCCTATGCTTGAGCCTTAAGTGATACGGATGTTACTTGCCAATTATTAGTTCTAGCCTGAATGGTGTCCGCATTTTTCTGCCTGAAGGTACAATGTACATTATCTGAAGAATTATAAATCTACTTGAGTACTGCAATTAATCCAGATACTTTTAGATTTCTCTCATTAGATGAAGAGATGGTCATTCATGTAAGAGCTGAAATTGATTGGAATTAGGACATTATCATTAGGAACACTTGCAACAACATCCTCGGTATGAAATAACCAATCATTCTCAATAATCAATCTAAATAATCCAAGGAAAGTTTCTAGTGGCATATTACTATGTTTTCTATGTGTCTATGTGTTAGAATCATAGAATCATAGAAAGTAGGTGCGAGAGTAGACCACCAGGTCCGTCGAGCCCGCACCGCCATTCACTCATGGCTGAACACTAAACAGACACACTTACCCACAAACAGTAGACACAAGACACAGAACACAAGACACTACCCTCCCCTTTATACCGCTATCACCCCTCTCCACCCCAAGAACCGCGTGATCTCCTGGGGGAGGCAAAAAACCGGATAAAAACCCAGGTCCAATTCGGGAAAAAAATCCGGGAAATTCCTCTCCGACCCCAATCCAGGCGATCGACACTTGTCCAGGAGATCACTCAGGTCTTACTATACTAACCATACCTAGGTCCATATCCCTGCCCTCTCCCCGTAGCCCCTTATCCCCTTGGCAGCTAAAAAACCATCTATTTTTGACTTAAATATATTTAACGTTCTGCTTCCACTGCTCCCTGGGGCAGTGAATTCCACAAACTAACCACCCTCTGGGTGAAGAAGTTCTTCCTCATCTCAGTTTTAAAAGAGCCCCCCCTCACTCTGCAACTATGTCCCCTAGTTCTAGCCTCCCCGATCATTGGGAACATCCTCGGTGCATCCACCCGATCAAGGCCCCTCACGATCTTATACGTTTCAATGAGATCGCCTCTCATTCTTCTAAACTCCAAAGAGTAGAGTCCCAGCTTACTTAACCTTTCCTCATATGTCAATCCCCTCATTGCAGGAATTAATCTTGTAAACCTTCGCTGCACTGCCTCCAGGGCTAGTACATCCTTTCTTAAGTATGGACCCCAGAACTGTACACAGTATTCCAAATGTGGTCTCACTAATACCGTGTACAGCTGCAGCAAGACCTCCGTGTTTTTATACTCAATCCCCCTAGCAATAAAGGCCAAAACTCCATTGGCCTTCCTGATTGCTTGCTGCACCTGCATACTGACTTTTAGTGATTCATGTACTAATACCCCTAGATCCCTTTGCGTTGCATTACAACGCAGCTCCTCCTCATTTAGAAAATAACTTGCCCTATCATTTTTTTCCCCAAAGTGAATGACTTCACATTTATTAGTATTAAATTTCATCTGCCAATTGTTGCCCACTCACCTAGCTTATCTATATCCTTTTGCAGACTCTTCCTATCCTCCTCATCCCCTACTTTCCCTCCCATTTTCGTATCGTCCGCAAATATTGATATATTACACTTGGTTCCCTCCTCCAAATCATTTATATAAATTGTGAACAACTGGGGTCCCAGCACCGACCCTTGCGGAACCCCGCTAGTTACCGGTTGCCATCCCGAGTATGAACCATTTATCCCCACTCTCTGCTTCCTATTTGTTAGCCAATCCTCTACCCATGCTAATATATTACCCCCAATCCCATAATTTTTTATTTTTAGCAACAGTCTCTTATGTGGCACCTTGTCAAAAGCCTTTTGGAAGTCCAAGTATACCACATCCACCGGTTCCCCTTTATCCACCCGGGTTGTTACTTCCTCAAAGAATTCGAGCAGATTCGTTAAACACGATTTCCCCTTCACAAAACCATGCTGGTTCTGTCTGATGAAGTCATGTTTATCCAAGTGCCCCGTTAGTGTTTCTTTAATAATTGTCTCTAACATTTTACCCACCACCGATGTTAGACTAACCGGTCTATAGTTACCCGCCTTCTGTTTACTTCCTTTTTTTAATATAGGTGTTACATTGGCCATTTTCCAATCCACTGGGACCGTTCCTGCCTCCAGGGAGTTTTGGAAAATTATCACCAATGCATCCACAATCCCCACTGCTATCTCCCTCAAGACCCTTGGATGTAATCCATCAGGCCCAGGGGATTTATCCTCCTTCAGTCTCATTAATTTCCCTAATACCACCTCCTTGGTGATCTTAATAGTATTTAGCTCCTCCATTCCTACCGCCTCCTGTTTATCCAGCGTTGGAATATTTTTTGTGTCTTCTATGGTGAAGACTGATACAAAATACTCGTTTAATGCCTTTGCCATTTCCATGTTCCCCACCAACAACTCTCCAGTCTCACCCTCCAATGGACCAACGTTCACCTTAGCCACCCTTTTTCTTTTTATATAGCTATAAAAACTCTTACTATTAGTTTTTATGTTGTTCGCTAAATTCCTTTCATAGTCTATTTTCCCCGTCTTAATTAATCTCTTAGTTACTTTTTGCTGACCTTTAAATGCTTCCCAATCCTCTACCCTCCCACTATCTCTGGCTACCTTATATGCCCTTGCCTTCAGCCGAATACTATCCTTTATAGTTTTACTGAGCCATGGCTGACTGTTCTTACCCTTACCCCTTTTTTTCTTCATAGGAATAAATTTTTCTTGAAGGTTATACAGTAGATCCTTAAACGTACACCACTGCTCATGTACTGTCTTATTCTTGAGTCTGCTATCCCAGTCAACTTTGATCAGCTCAGTCCTCATACCTTCATAATCCCCCTTATTTAGACTAAGCACCCTAGCCTGAGTTTCAACCTGCTCCCCTTCTATTTGAATATGGAATTCGACCATATTGTGGTCACTTGTTCCCAACGAGTCCCTAACTATGACATTTTTAATTAATCCTGCTTCATTACACAGGACCAGATCTAAGATTGCCTCCCCCCTTGTCGGTTCTGTGACATACTGTTCTAGGAACCCGTCTCTAATACATTCTATAAACTCTTCCTCTAGTCTACCCTGCCCAGTTTGGTTTGCCCAATTAATATGAAAATTGAAGTCCCCCATGATTACAGCAGTTCCCTTTTTACATGCGTCAACTATTTGCAGATTTATGTTCTGACTAACAGCGTCACAGCTATTTGGAGGTCTATAAATTACACCCACTAGTGTTTTTTTCCCCTTGTTATTCTCTATCTGTACCCAAGCTGTTTCACTATCCTGATCCTTCAACGCAATATCCTTCCTCTCCATTGCCGTTATTCCCTCCCTTATTAAAAGGGCCACCCCTCCTCCCTTTCTTTCCTGTCTATCTTTTCTAATTGTCGAGTACCCCTCTATATTTAACTCCCAGTCCTGATCCCCTTGCAGCCATGTCTCCGTAATGGCCACGATATCATAACTATATATACTTAATTGCACCGTTAATTCATTTATCTTATTTCGAATACTCCGCGCATTTAGATAAAGCACTTTCAGATGATTTTTACTACCCTTCCTTTCCGTTTTTGCCCCTTTTACATCTAGAGCTTTATCTTCACACATTCTGGATCCTCCTGTCACATTTTGATTTTCCGCTTCCCTAGCCTCCCTAGATGAGCCCTCCAATCTATCCTTCCAAAGCACTGCTGTAATATCTTCCCTGACTAGCAATGCAACACCACCACCTCTTGCCCCTCCAATTCTATCACACCTGAAGCAATGAAATCCTGTGTTATAAGGAAGTCATTCTAATTCTATATTATCATTTTAATTACAAACAAATATGCACAGTGATTATGCAATTGATTGCATGGGGCAGAGAATTGTTAAAAGGAATCAAAACAAAAAATGATTATGCTTTATCACAAAATTAATTTATTCCTTCTTTTATTTAGCTAGTTACTGTTAAAATGTTGTTCAGTGTCTTCATTGTTGCTACGTTTCAGTGATAAAGTCATTCACTGGTTTGGGATTGCTTACATTGAACTGCCATATTACCAGTTATTTTCCACTTGTAATGTAAGGGTTAAACAGACTATGTGAGCTAAAATTGAGGTGTCAGCTAAATTAGCAGCACCACATTTCAAACCCTGCTTAGGAAAACAAGTAGATGTTTTCGAAGAATGCTTGGGATACTTTAAAGGGACCAGTAGATCATGAGGACACCTGTGAGGTCTCTGAGTTATGCTTTGCTTTCCCAGAGACACCCGAGACGAGCTCGGTGTCTGATAGGACACATAACTCACGCCATTAGGGTACCAAGGAGGATAACTAGCTTGACACATAATCACCTGTTGTTCTTAAAGATAACACTTATTATATAAATACATGGTTCTACCATGAGAGCATGAGCATCAGCTTCGAGGAGAAAAAGGAGCTTCACAAAAGAGAGAGACACAGGAAGAGCTTGGACTGTGGTGTGTGCCGGTGCCAGCCAGTGCAGACAGGAGACGCGAATATATAGAGTGGCGTGAGACGTGTTATTTTGTATTGTTACTTTACTGATAGTTGATAGTGTTTCTGTGTTTTACTTGTGTTTGCTTTAATAAATAGTTATTTATGCTCTTCACCATGTGCTTCCTCCATTCATTGATCCGAATCCTTGAATCCTGCATATATTTCATTACACCACTGAATGAGCATATTTGTCTGGCGGCATGTTCCTACATTAAGAGGAAAATAAGAGAGAATAGCTAAATATCATTCTAATTTTCAAGCCATTATAGTTATAAAGAATATATGTTGTGCTATTGCCCAATTATATACAGCAAGTTTGCAATGCTTTAGTAGTTTAATTGTTACATTTGAAAGAAAGAACAAATAATTTATCATATCTGTCAATGTAACATTCTCAATAAAATAAAAATGTGCCAATATTGGAATAAACTCCATTGTCCAACTGGATTTCTAAAAATAATGCAGATGGGGATATGTTTCAAAGACGTAGCACATTGCTGGATTTTGCACTCTAATAAATTGCCTTTAATTCAACTTTTGCAGTTTTTTTTTTGTCCTTTGAACCCTCTGATGCATATACTAAACAAAAAAGAAACCAGCTGACATCAACTCAAAAACACCGAAATCCTCTGTGTATTCTCTTTACATCCTTATAATTCTAATTGAGAGAGCAAAATCGTTGACACAAAACCAAATTGGAAATGCACACAATGCAAAAGTCCTTAACCCAGAGGAAGGAATCAAAACCAGAGGACATAGGTTTAAGGTGAGAGGGTAAACATTTAATAGGAACCTGCGGGGCAATGTATGACTGGTGGATATATGAAATAAGCTGCCAGAAGAGGTAGTTGAGACAGGTACTATAACAGCTTTTAAAAGACACTTAGACAGGTATATAAAAGGTTTAGATGGATATAGGCCAAACACAGGCAATCAGGTGACTTGCGTAGATGGGCCATCTTGGGTGGCGCATCTATGGCAGCCTCGCCTACAGTCTGCCTGTCCTTTTCATAATTTTCTTGTTATTTTTAGTGTGTTTAAAAAGTTTGTGTTAATGTTCTCTGGTTTGTTTTATGTGGGGGGTGGGCAGGGGGGTCAGGGGAATCATTTTTTCAATCTCTTACCTTGCCGGAGATGCGATTATTTTCTGAGTCGTATCTCCAGTCGCTCTGTGGCCTAACATCGTGGAGCTGGAGGCCTTGCTCGGGGCTGACTTTGAACCTCACCGCGGGGACGTGGACTTGCCATCGGAGCAGATTCCTTGCCTGGGATCGACACTCCAACCATGGCCTTCGGACTTTAACATCAAGGGCTCGCTGTCTCGGGAGAGACCGAGTCGGGATGCTCCAAAACCGCACGACGTTTGACAAGTCCTGACCCGAGGTAGATCGTTCGTGCGGGGGGGGTTTGGGTGCTGAGATTCACCCCCGATGCAGGAGCTTGATCGCCCCAATGAGGAGGCTATGGGAGTAAGATCGTCCCATCAATGGATGGTTAGAGGCCCCCGACCGCGGGAGGACAAAGAAGGGAAGAGATTGAAGTTTTTTTCACCTTCCATCACAGTGAGGAATGTGGAGGAGTCACTGTGGTGGATGTTTATGTTAAAATGTATTTTGGGTGTTCTGTTGCTTTTTATCCATATGACTGTACGGCAAATCAAATTCCTCATATGTTGCAAAACATACTTGGCTAATAAAGTATGATTATGATTATGATTTTTATGATTGGTTGGCATGTACTGGATGGGTCGAAGGGCCTGTTTCCATGCTATATGACTCCATGACTAACATTTGGAAACAGTTGAAAAGCATTTAATGAATGTAAAATTATTAGCCTGTTTATCTAAAACCAATTTGAGCATATGAATGCAACATTAATAATGAATACACTAAAATATAAATAATAACTAAAATGAAGGTTCATTGGACATTGTAAATTGCCACTAGTATGCGGGTGAGGAGTAGAATCTGGGCAGAATAAAATGGAATTAATATTAGACAGTTGTAAAATGTGCAATCCAACCAGCATGTCTTGTTTTTTTTGGAGGAAACTGGAGCATCCGCAAAAAAACCTAAGCACATGGAGAACGGGCTTACTCCACAGACAGCATCTGGTTTACCATCGAGCCCAGGATTATACAGCATGGAAAGAGGCCCTTTGCCTCAGCCTACCCTTGCCAACTAAGAAGTTCTATCTACATTAGTCCTACCTACCTGTGTTTGGCCCATAGCCCTTTAAACCTTTCCTATACATGTACCTGTTCAAATGGTCATGTGGTCTTGATGGGCTGAAGATCCTGTTTCTGTGCTGTATCTCACTCTATGCATCACAATTCAGCCCAGTGCTTAAGTCAAGAAGTAACATTGGAAATATTAATTAGTTAGTGCAGCTTGAAAAACCTATATGTTTGCAAATTACTGCAAAGAAAAGGTTTTCTAAGATTGGAAATATATCGTATTTATGGCTTAAACCCAATGACACAAATGTTTGGTTGAGCAATTGCCACACACTATTGCCTTGTTTGAAAGGTTTCAACTAAGACTACAAAAATGATGCATTCACTCAGAAGGCTTCTATTTGTCCAATATTTCTCTATTGTTATATGTTACCTAAGACTTTGGTGCATGGATAATAATCAACTAAATATATCTAATTTCTTAGCCCTGATTTCCACAGCCTCTCTTACATCACACCATTTAGCTCATTGACTTTGAGCACCCTACAGTATAGACCGAATGGGAAATTTTACAACCTCTAGTAGCAGTTGTCGCATTCCATTAATGAGCCAAGTTGAAAGATATTGGAGCTTTGCTCATTTTAGCTATCACATTAAAATGCCATGACAGATTTATTTGTTTCTGAAATTCTTATTCCAATCATGTCACCTTGAGTTGACCTTGACCTGAGCGGCAACTGATTATACCAAATGAAAGAAATGAATGTTGGCTATCAAACAAACAATAAAATGACATGCTCTTTAGATGGAAATAATAGGCATCTTGAGCTGCACCAAGCAATATGATGATCACTAGAAGCAGCTTGAATGCACTTCCATCATTCTGTTAAACAAATATGGGCAATGACAAGTTCTCACTGAAAGACGTTTCCACTTGTTTGCCATATTGTAGCAGCTTTTTGTTTCTTTACATCCAGTCAAGGGAGTGATAGATCAGCCATGATTGAATGATGGAGTCGAGGAGGGGCCGAATGGCCTAATACTGCTCCTAGCACTTATGAACATAAATTTATGAAGATGAACACCAAATATTGGATGAATGTTCTAATTCTGATAATTTGTTGTCCTACTATTAAAATGTATTTAAAAAATAAACCTTTAACCAACCTTTAATATTTTCAATTAAAAATATAAATTCCAATTCCAGTTTGCAATTGCTTTACTTTGCAGACCTTGTATAGACCAATGTTATAGCCCTTTAGTCACTACTAAAAATTATTATATTTGATCATGTGCACCGATTAACTGTAATTAATTTGTCGTAACATTTACTTTGAATGAATATTTCATTTGCAGGATTGTACATTTACATATCTTCTTTGTTTTTTCTTTCAATTCTTCCTTGTTTTTAATTTTATATATTTTAATGTAGTACATTGAATATCGAAATATACAGCACAGCCCCTTCAGCCCACTATGATGCCAAGAAAAGTCCCTTCAGTCAAACATGATGCCAGGAAAAGCTAATCTCATCTGCCTTCACATGATCCATATCCATCCTTTCCCTGCCTTGTGCCTATCCATGTGGCTATCTAAAAGCCTCTTTAATGCCACTATTGTATCCGCCTCCACTATCACCCAGGGCATCAATGCCAGACACCCATCTCTCTCTGTGAAAAAACAAACTTACCCCACACAGATCTCTGCAGAACTCCAATCATCACAGATCTCCAGCCAGAATAACATCATTGTACCACAATGAGTTACCACCACTTTCTTCAATGAGTGTGCCAGTTCTGAATCCATATGACCAATTCCTTTTGATATCACCTCCTTTTTGGTATCCCTCACAATGATCCCACTGTCTTCCATGCCTTTCTCATTTGTGAAACAGATGCAAAATACTTATTAGTACCTTGCCTGCATCCTCTGACACCAAGCACAAATTCTTCAGGCTAAATTTGTTAGGGCTGTTTGTTCATTGCATAGACATTAAGGTACTATTTTGATCTCTTCCAATATTAATACATTTGTTGATTTCAATGGTTAAATCCTTGGGTCTCGACTTCGACGGAGAAGCTTGAAGCTTTAGTTCTGGAGAAAATATTAATTTTTACGCAGTTTTTCAAATTTTCAACCTTTATTTTGCAAACAAAAAAAAAAATACTTTACGCAAAATTCCTATTGGTCTTGAAAGTTTTCTCTTTCAGTTTGATATTCCCAAAGAACATATTCCTAACATTGATTTCCTGTCTGTTATTGTTTGGTGTAACAGGAAGAAAGCTGTAATATCAAAATATTCATTGCCACCAGATCCTTGAAAGGGTACTATTTCTGACATATATCACTTGAGTGCAGACAAAGGAACAATGTAAAGGTCACTTTTCAGTTTAACCTCAGTTGTAATCTTGTTTTTTTCCCCTTCTGATCCCTCAGCTGATCTTGGTACAGTGATGGTGCAGTATAATGTATAATATCACTGGTTTTTAATATCCAATATATAAGAACATAAACTTAACATGGCAATGGATTCCTGTAGAGTACGAATATGCCCCAAAGCAAGTCCCATCTTCACAGTCAATGCAAATTCTCTTCTCCAAGATTCTGATGGGGTTATGCTTCACTGAAACTATGACCCCGAGGGTCGTGAAACACAACTTTCATCAGCACAGCCTGTTGAGTTACATTTATTTTGAGTGTGTTCTTAGATTAAAATCTGTAAATCTTTAACCATCTGACCAAAGAAAACATGGATTTTGATTGTACATGACTGCCTTCACTGCTTATGAATTATAATAGATTTAGACCTGCACACATACATACTGCCTCAAGCAATGATTCCCTGCCCTTTCTCTTACATTTTCAATGACAACAATATAGTATTAGGAATTTCATTTCCCTGGAGCCCAGGATTAATCCAGTTGATTCGCCTCACTCTGAGGAATGTTTCACCCGACGCCGATGTTTCATCTTTACGGCAAGAGGGCCCTGAAAATCATCGGACTGGCTGCACGGCCACAGATGGGCCCTGACCTCGGGATGTTTCACAGAGGAAGAGGACTTAACTTTCTGGTGCCTTTCCCCCGCAGTGGAAATGTTTTGATTCTGCTGTGGGGGGATGTTTGTGTTGAACCCTGTAATATGTTGTGTCCATTTTTATTCATTTTTTTAAAACCTTTTTCTATGGTTTGCAATGGAACTTATTATTATTTAAATTATGTAAAGCGCTTTGGGGTCAATGCAAATTGGCTTAAAATGCGCTATATAAATAAAGTTTACTTACTTACTTACTTACTCTGTAGGTTGCAACTGATACAAGGGCATTGCCTTTATAAACTAATTTAACTAACCTTAACCATTGAGAACTAAACTCACAACAACTCTGGAATCGTTTGATGTTGATGATGAGTTCGAAAAGCACGTCAACAAGGTAATGGCCCAAAGATTGCAGTGTACTCTGCAGGATGCATGGCCATAGAGTGAATGTGGTAGAATAGTGACCATTTTGGTCATTGTTACACTTCATCATAAATCACTGCAATCAAGGCTTTGGGCATTACAAATTATTGGGATTTAAAATGGTCGTCATCTCCTGAGCAAGCTTGGCAGGTCATTCATAGCTCAACCTGGGTCAGTAGCCATTGCTTTGAATCTATTCATGCATCATCTTGTGAGAGACCAACTAAAGGATGCTGCTGGTTTTGTGTGGGGAGAGATCAGGCACTGCTGTCAATTGGGTTGGGTAGGAGCAAAACCATGGAGATATTGCAGAGTGGGGTGTGTAGGGGAAATGACTTGAGGATGCCACTGTGTGGGGTGGATGAGAGCAAAGAGAATGGAGATGTAGATGGAGATGGAGATGGGTAGAAGGAAAAGACTTGATGCTGCTGATGCCAGGATTGGAATCATGCCATGTCTGCAGCAGAGGAAAGAGGTGAATAGTCTGGACATACTGTTGCCTGGAATAGAATCAGAGATACAATGGCCTCAGGAAGGGAAGTAAATGAAGGAAGGGATCCAAGATAGTTCTTGTGGTTGAGAGGAGGGCAGAGCTCAGGCCTGCATTTTCTGGCCTAGGCACGTAGGCTGGAATGTGCAGAGAGCATAGTCCCAAAGTTTGGAGTTTGAGAGGGTGGTGAGGTCAATATTGTGGGAAAGGTGGAGGGTGCACACATTGGGGGTTGGGGATGGACCTGATACCATTGAAGCATGGGGGGAGAGCATGTTTTACAGAAGATTTCCCATATCTTGTGCGAAGATAATCCATGTTTATGCCAATGCTATATAGTTATCCCATTATGATTCTCTGACACCTTAGTTACCTCTTTTTTTTTCTTACAATAAAAGCCTCTCAGGATTTTTTTTAAATCATTTGGAACCATGAGAGCAGGGAAGGAACAAGTTAGGTGGATGTTACTAAAAGTACATCTACTGCTGTCAGCAGCAGTCCTTTTGAAGCTGATGAAGCAAAATAGTGGAGGTGTGGGATTGGCAAATTGGGAGTATAAAGATGGAGTTGAAGGGGAAGTGAGTACAGGAAAAGTTACAAAAGATTCTCGAATTAATGGGAAGGAAAGCTTGAGAATGGACAACAGAGTAAGGTCAGGGAGAATTGCGAGGGGGGAAGTGAATACGGAGGTCAAAGTACTGTATATGAATGCGCGAAGTATAAGGAATAAAGTGAACGAGCTTGAAGCTCAGTTAGAGATTGGCAGGTATGATGTTGTGGGAATTACTGAGACATGGCTGCAAGAGGGCCAGGGCTGGGAACTGAATATTCAAGGGTATACCTCCTGTCGAAAAGACAGACAGGTGGAGAGAGGGGGTGGGGTAGCTTTGTTGGTGAGGAATGAAATTCAGTCCCTTGCAAGCGGTGACATTGAAACAGGAGATGTGAAGTCAGTATGGATAGAACTAAGGAATTGTAAGGGTAAAAATACCCAAATGGGACTTATCTACAGGCCCAACAAACAGTAGCGTGGATATAGCAAGTTGAATCAGGAGTTAAAATTGGCATGTAGTAAAAGTAATGCTACAGTTGTTATGGGAGATTTCAACATGCAGGTAGACTGGGAAAATCAGGTTGGTACTGGACCCCAAGAAAGGATTTGTGGAATGCCTCCATGATGGATTCTTAGAGCAGCTTGTACTGGAGCAGACCAGTGAGAAGGCAATACTGGATTTAGTGTTGTGGAATGAACCGGATTTAATAAATGAACTTGAGGTTAAGGAGCCATTAGGAGGTAGTGACCAGAATATGGTCAGTTTTAATCTACGATTGTAGAGGGAGAAGGGTAAATCGGTGTCAGTGTTACAGTTGAACAAAGGGGACTATGGAGCCATGAGGGAGGAGCTGGCCAAAGTTGACTTGAAAGATACCCTAGCAGGGATGACAATGGAACAACAATGGCAGGTGTTTCTGGGAATAATACAGAAGGTGCAGGATCAGTTCATTCGAAAGAGGAAGAAAGATTCCAAGGGGAGTAAGGGGTGACCGAGGCTGACAAGGGACATCAGGGATAGTATAAAAATAAATGAGAAGTACAACATAGCAAAGATGAGCGCGAAGCAAGAGAATTGGGTAATGTATAAACAGCAACAGAAGATAACTAAAAGGGGAGAAAAGATGAGGTACGAAGGTAAGCTGGCCAAGAATATAAAGGAGGATAGTAAAAGCTTCCTTAGGTATGTGAAGAGGAAAAAAATAGTTAAGACCAAAGTTGGACCCTTGAAGACTGAAAAAGGTGAATTTATTATGGGGAACAAGGAAATGGCAGATGAGTGGAACAGGTACGTTGAATCCATCTTCACTAAGGAGGACACACACAATCTTCCTGATGTACTAGTGGCCAGAGGATCTGGGGTGACGGAGGAACTGAAGGAAATCCACATTAGACAGGAAATGGTGTTGTGTAGACTGATGGGACTGAAGGCTGATAAATCCCCAGGGCCTGATGGTCTGCATCCCAGGGTACTTAAGGAAGAGGCTCTTGAAATCGTGGATGCATTGGTGATAATTTTCCATTGTTCTATTGATTCAGGATCAGTTCCTGTGGATTGGAGTGTAGCTAATGTTATCCCACTTTTTAAGAAAGGTGGGAGAGAGAAAACAGGGAATTATAGACCAGTTAGCCTGACATCAGTGGGGAAGATGCTGGAGTCAATTATAAAAGATGAATTAGCGGCACATTTGGATAGCAGTAACAGGATCAGTCCGAGTCAGCATTGATTTACGAAGGGGAAATCAAGCTTGACTAATCTTCTAGAATGTTTTGAGGATTTAACTAGGAAAATGGACAAGGGAGAGTCAGTGGATGTAGTGTACCTGGACTTTCAAAAAGCATTTGATAAGGTTCCACATAGGAGATTAGTGGGCAAAATTAGGGCACATGGTATTGGGGGTAGAGTGCTGACATGGATAGAAAATTGGTTGGCAGACAGGAAACAAAAAGTAGGGATTAATGGGTCCCTTTCAGAATGGCAGGCAGTACCTAGTGGGGTACCGCAAGGCTCGGTGCTGGGACCGCAGCTATTTACAATATACATCAATGATTTAGATGAAGGGATTCAAAGTAACATTAGCAAATTTGCAGATGACACAAAACTAGGTGGCAATGTGAACTGTGAAGAGGATGCTATGAGAATACAGGGTAACTTGGACAGGTTGGGCCTGTGGGCAGATGCATGGCAGATGCAGTTTAGTATGGATGAATGTGAGGTTATCCACTTCGGTAGCAAAAACAAGAAGGTAGATTATTATCTAAATGGTGTCAAGTTGAGAAAAGGGGAAATACAACGGGATCTGGGGGTCCTTGTTCATCAGTCAATGAAAGTAAGCAAGGTACACAAAATTGCTGGGGAAACTCAGCGGGTGCAGCAGCATCTATGGAGCAAAGGAAATAGGCGACGTTTCGGGCCGAAACCCTTCTTCAGACTTTGGCTTCCAGCTCAATGAAAGTAAGCATGCAGGTACAGCAGGCAGTGAAGAAAGCGAATGGCATGTTGGCCTTCATAACAGGAGGAGTTGAGTATTGGAGCAAAGAGGTCCTTCTGCAGTTGTACAGGGCCATATTGAGTCCACAGCTGGAGTATTGTGTGCAGTTTTGGTCTCCTAATTTGAGGAAGGACATTCTTGCTATTGAGGGAGTGTAGTAAGTTTACAAGGTTAATTCCCGGGATGGCGGGACTGTCATATGCTGAGAGAATGGAGCGGCTGAGCTTGTACACTCTGGAATTTAGAAGGATGAGAGTGGATCTTATTGAAACATATAAGATTATAAAGGGTTTGGACATGCTAGAGGCAGGAAACATGTTCCCGATGTTGCGGGAGTCCAGAACCAAGTGCCACTGTTTAAGAATAAGGGGTAAGCCATTTAGAACAGAGATGAAGAAACACTTTTTCACACAGAGAATTGTGAGTGTGGAATTCTCTGCCTCAGAGGGCGGTGGAGGCTGGTTCTCTGGATACTTTCAAGAGAGAGCTAGATAGGGCTGTTAAAGATAGCGGAGTCAGGGGATATGGGGAGAAGGCAGGAACAGTGTACTTATTGGGAATGATCAGCCATGATCACATTGAATGGCGGTGCTGGCTCGAAGGGCCGAATGACCTACTCCTGCACCTATTGTCTATTGTCTATTTCAATGAACTGTCATTTGAAAAAAAAAAACTCAGTTACTGGAAATCTAAGATAAAAACAGAGAATGCTGAGTGGGTGGACTGGTTCATATTCAAGGACTTTGCGGCCAACCTAAATGAGAATGCCAATGCCGTCACAGAACTCATCATTGAGTGTACAAAGGATTGCCTGACAAAGAAGATGATACACTTGTTCCTCAACCTGAAACCATGGATGAACCATGAAGTCCATTCCCATGTGAACTCCAAGTGTGTAGCTTCAAGTCAAATGATCCTGAGTTGTTCAAGGAATCTTCTTAGAACCTACGTAAGAGGATGCCAAGAGGGAATTCTGTAACAACCTAGAATTCTGTAACAACACAGACACTCAAAGTTGTGGCAAGGCTTGCATGCTACAACAGGCTACGAAGTGGTCAGGCAGTAAATTTGGCAGAAATGCGTCCATCTTCGATGAACACAATACACTCTATGCTCGCTTTGAACAGAAGGTTGGAGGAATGACATCAACTTTCAGAAACTACTTCTTCCCAGCTGTTAACAGAATACTGAACAGTGTTCCCATAAGCTAGGGTGCAGTCCCGATCATTCATTTTACCTCATTACCGATCCTGCACTTTCTCTATAACGCTACAATGTTGTAATTCTATATTCTGCACTGTTTTTTTTTTCCTCTTTGCACTACGTGTTGTACTTGTGTATGACTTGGTTGTACAGTATGATTTGACGGGATAGCTTGCAAACAAAACTTTTCACTGTTTCTCAGTTTATATAACACAAAAAAAACGATACAAGTACAAAGATAACACATCCAACTGCTGATTTTTCACTGCACTCACTCCATAGAAATGATATCCTAAGGAGACTAAAATAGCATATATTGCTCCTAATAGTAATTAAGAATAATGTGAATGCTAATGACATGAGTTTATTTTTATAGGCAAACTTTAAGGCATTCCTTGGCCTTTTTTAATGAAGTCGGCAACATCATATTCTTATCTCACTCCTTATTTTGATACCAAATATTGGCAATTCAACAAGCATAGTCAGGATTTGATAGATAAATCTAGTTAACGTATTTATATCAAGAAACATCCATCTACCTTATCTTAAAAATGCAGCTGCATCCAGTATCAGTGGGAAAAAAAATCAAAAGAGACATGAATCTGACATTTCTTAGAAAATTCCTATTCAGGAAAATAAAAGATTTTCAAAAGTTGCATTTTAACAGGTTAATTACTCATTCCTATTATTTAGAGAGAAGTAATAAATAAACTGCATATCTCCCTCAGCCAATGAATCAGTGCACAACCATGTTGAATAATAGAGATACAAGGGACTGCAGATGCTTGAATCTTGAGCAAAACACAGTTCACTGGAGGAACTCAATTGACAAGGCAGTATCTGGGGAAGGATTGCACAAGCAACACTTTAGATTGGGACCCTTCTTCAGACTTGGAGGAGAATGTCTGCAAAGTCTGAAGAAGGCTCCCTCACTAAAATGTCACCTGCCCATTTCCTCCCCAGATGCTGCCTGAGCCACTGAGTTCCTCCAGCATTTTGCATGTTGAATGATACTTGGATGAAATGCTAAGAGCAGTAAGGGCAAGGGCACCCAATGTGGTCTGGGTGGGAACATTGTCTTCTACCACAGAGAGAACTACTGATCAAGTTGAAATATCTGTGCCCAGCTGTTTGTCATAGATACAGCTACTGCATGTTTTAAAAGCAATAAAGGAAATATTGGAAATCTAAAATAAAAACAGTAAATGCTGGAGATACTCAGCAGACCACTGCATATTTGAGGAACGAGAAACAATTAATGTTTCATGAGAAATATACGTCTTTTCCTCATCTCAGATTCTGCCTGACCTGCTGATTATCCTGACCATTTTTGTTTATATTTCATCCATAGGGGTTCCTTCTGTAGAAATTCTTGCTTGACACCATGTACATTGTGTTCAAACAGACCTCTGAATCTGAACATGTTTCTGTCCCAGTACGACTTATCTCCCTCCATACCATAGAATTCCAGTCCTCTTTGCCATGCTCTGCTTGTAGAAGTTATTTTTTTATCTACATTGTGCACATTGTTTCAGTGAGAAGGAATTTATTTTCACAAAGATGCCTTTATGACTCTTTCCCTAAGTTGTCTCCTGTCTCATGCTTTATCTTTTTTCAACATTTCCTTCCAATACCTTGAGTCTAGCTTAGAACAGTTCAGCATCTTTGCATTTAAGAAGGAACTGTAGATGTTGGAAAATCGAAGGTAGACAAAAGTGCTGGAGAAACTCAGCGGGTGCAGCAGCATCTATGGAGCGAAGGAAGTAGGCAATGTTTCACGGTCTGAAGAAGGGTTTTGGCCCGAAATGTTGCCTATTTCCCTCGCTCCATAGATGCTGCTGCACCCGCTGAGTTTCTCCAGCACATTTGTCTACCAGCGTCTTTGCATGTTTGGCTATTTTCCTGGAGTTCACCCTCTCTCACACATAGCCATTTTCTCTTTTTGGACCGATTCCACAAACAATCTGATCTTCATATAGCAAGTCCTGCAAATTATTTGCTTGACTCTACGAAGACAGTATTAGATTCTGCCAGCAATGCCCAAATCCCCAAAAATAAATAAGTAAACAAATCGTGGGAATGATTCTCAGCTAATTGAACTGATGAACAAGCGACAAGTGACAATTCATTTTAGGATGATAAAAACATGCAAATTGTATCTTGAAAGATAACATTGAAGCTAGCACTCTTGGAACTGAACCTTAATTAACAGAGGAATAGTAATAGCGTGTCTGACATCCAAGCACAAACACCAATTTAAACTTAATTATCGCCTTTACACATTCTCCACTGCTGATTAGGCATCTTGACATATCCAACTTGGTCGGTCTATAAACCATACAGCATAGAGAATCACATGAAAATACTACTTCACCCACAGAGGTTTGGAAATGAGGCACATCAGCAATTGATAAGCACTGAGGTAGCTCCTTTGATTGTATCCGTGTTCTCCAGATTTGAACCGTGATTATCCTGTAAAAATATAGGCTGAATTTATTCCTATAACTGTCTGACAGGGACATAGCTTTTCCCATCATTTCCATGGTTACAGTGGCATGCGGGTCCAGTTACTAACAGCCAGAGTTCTGGACCGGTAATCGAGAGAAGATAATTTGAATTCAGGTTTAGTGATTGGACATTTTAAATTCAAGTCGTAAATAAATCTGAGATTAAAACAGAAGATTTTCATAGTAATATAATAATGAAACAATCAGATTATCATAAGAGCCCATCTGTTTCACTTACTCTCCTTAAGGGTAAACAATTGTCATCCTTGCATGGCCCGGCCTATGTATTTTCTCTCAACCATCTCCTTAATTAATTATAACATTGCCAGAAATGGACAAGCTATACTTAATTCAGGTGGTGGTTAGATAAATCAATGCAAATTAGTCTTATTCCACCAATAAAACCCTAATTGGATTTTAAGTGAAGTCCAAGGAATCCATTGTGGTTTTTCTTCCAGGCTGAAATTGGTCTGAAGACAGAATAGGCCCTATATAAATATAAACAGGAGTGCAACAAAATGAAAAGAGGTTGCACTTACAAACAACCTTTCAGAACCTCTGAGATTTTCAGAACACTTTACAAATGAAGTATTTCTGAAATATACATTATTATGATGCAGGAAATATATTTATTATTATGAAACAGGATACAGCAATCAAGTCTGCCTCAAGAAGGCAGTGCCTTAAGAAGGTGGCATCGATTATCAAGTAACCTCACCATCTGGGCTTTGGCCTCTTCTGGTACCATTGGGCAGGCGGTACAGAAACCTGAAGTCCCACACCAATCAGTACAGGAACAGCTACTCTTCAATAACTATCAGGTTCTTGAACTTACCTACACAATCCTAATCGTATCACATCTTGCACTACCATGACATCTATTCTATAATTGTGTATTTTTGCACTAATGTCTTGTTCTTTTGCAGGCATTTCTTTTCAAAGTCTTCCATAATGTGCATGTGATTTATGTTTTTCTGTGTCTAAATGCATGTGGTGTTGCTGCAAGCAAGTGTTTCATTGTTCATGTACCTCATCATACTTGTGCATTAGGCAATAAACTTGATTTGACTTGCCCAACAGATTAATGGCCAGTCTATGTGTTATTTTAAATTTGGACGTTGAATGATATTGTCCAAATTACATGTGAATTCACTTTACTCTGAAAAGTGCTCAATTAAATGTTTGACACAAAAGTTGATCAAATCGCACAGCGCTCATTCTGCATTAGGGTATAAGCTTCAATTATATGTGCACATTCCTGAAGTGGAAATCAAAACTCACACCGTTTTGACTCAGAGGAAAGAGTGTTGCATTCGATCCAAGAGCAACGCTGAATAAAATATGCAACAGAATGCAAGCATAGTGAATTCAGACAGGCTCCATTTGAAATAAAGTATAGACTTATCTTGACCTATGCTTAACCCATTTAACTATTTACCTATCAGTGTCGCCTTCCCCATTTGTTAGTAATTGCCAATCTTTAGATCTTCTCTGTTTTAAATACTTTCATACACATTTTGAAACCGCTCATATATATGATGTGATGAGGTCAACCTTCAGACTTTGGGTTTTTCATATGATTATTCAAGCCAGTAAGAATCACCTAAAGACTAGCTGTTTAAAATGCTTCTTTCATTTCAAAGTTAGATGAGAACCACAAGCGACAAGCAAACAAGTTCAGTAAAGCATTTAAAGTTAGGTTTCCCACAGCAATGAACATTAGAATGGATAGATTAGGTTAGATTTGATGTGGTGAACTTAAAATTGAAGTCTAAAGTGGAGTGACTTTTATGAAAACCATTCTCCATTTTTACATTACAAAATAACTTAATCAGATATTTCCTTTTCATCTTTAAATTGTAAAATGTATTTTCCAAAATGGAAGCCATTCAGCAATGCCTGAATTCTGACAATTTCATTTAGTTATGGAGAATATCTCAGTGAACTTCTAGACCAAATAGCAGGAATGTCTGACTTTAAACAGCTTCCAAACGTTATATTAAAGCCACTTAATTGCAAAAAATTGTAAGTATACTGAATACTTACAGCATATAGAATACTTACAGCAGAATATACAGCATTTTGAGACATAAATGTAATCTAATCATGTATTTTTTCTTATGTTTTCAAAAAATGATACTTCACGTGAGGGTGTGTATTTTGTGGACTCATTGCAGAGTGTGATCATTGCTGTTGTCAGAATAAAGTAAAAACCCTATTTTGAAACTCCTGTGTCCTATAATTACCTCTGTTTGCAGAACCTGCCAACACTCCAGTTGAAGTCAAGATCCCTACGAGGAAATGTTACAATTAGCAGCAAGGATCATCGTGAGCAAGTGTAATTACCTAGTGGATTGTGTGAAAACTCTGGGATAGGAGACAAGAGCAGCAAAAACGGGCAAAAAAATGTGTATCACCTTGAATCTCCTCCGGGTCCATTTTGAACGAGTCATATTAAACAGGGACAGAAATCCACAATTAATTAATTTTGGAGGAAGTAACTAAGATACTGTAAATCTCCAAATAATGAAACAATCTGAGAATAAAATTGTAAACAAGCAGATTTGCATTATGACATCCATTTTGCAGCAAAAGAAAGAAAATGGCGGATCAAGTATGAAAAGGCTTAATTTATTAAGATTCTGTATTAGAGAGGATGGAGAAGGCTTCTGTGCCTAATAATATTCTCAAACAGTGCTGAACTCGTGCAGGCATTGTATATTGGAGTAAAGAAACATGAGAGAGGAATGTTACATGGAAATCAGCTCCAACATGTCCCGATCATTTGCTAACTTAGTAGCTTTAAAAAGCTAAAACTAAGTTATTTGCAAAGCTGGTTGGAAGAATATTTTAATCCACAGTTTAGGATTGTGGAAAACTCTAAATTTGACAAATGCAATCAAAAGCTTGGAGAACTCTGAGTCAATACACTTACTTGCTCAAAAACCCTTTAAGGTCCTTTATGTTGGTAGTAATTGGATGGTCTACTGAGAAACAGGTCTGATCTGAAGATGAAAAGATCCAGATGCAAATGTCAGGCACTAAAAAGCCTTTCATTTGATTCAATGTACAGAATCTCAAATAATATGAAGATGGCAACCAAGAATGTCACGGAGTACAATCAGAAAAACAACAAAACTTGCACCCAAAGGAAATGCCCAAAAATGAGGACAGCATCATAAGATCCACAAGATGAGAGTATCATCAGACAAGTGGTCCAAGTCACAGTTATGACTGTACCGGCATTCATCATCACACAAATGTTCCTTGAAAGAGTTAAAACAGAACTGGAGAAGACATGTAGCAATATCTTGAAAGAATTGAAATGTTAGACGTGGTGTCATCTCAAATGCAGCATCAGAACAGAAAGATTGAGTTTTTCATAAGAAGTCACCAGGAGGTAAAATATTACAATTTACTGCAGAAGGCCCAACATTTCATGATATCTATGCTATGAGCAACAGTTGTGTGAGATACCAGGACTTTAAGGTCACAGTCAGGATTCAAAGAAAGTTATTAGAAATGAAATTAACAATAACTGCAGACTATTTCAGTTAGCAAAGGTCACATTGACAATCAGTTCAGTTAACTATCCTTAATATGCAACACAATTTTAAACCAATCGGAGCCTTCAAATCTTCCGGGCAAGATCTGAAGGCTTTAATGCAGATGCAATGCATGGAATCTTGTGCTGGTCCATGTCTTAGGTTATCCGTAATGGTAGCAGACTAAAAGGACACAAAGTGTTGGAGTAACTCAGCGGGTTCGGCAGCATCTCTGGAGAACATTATATCGGTGATGTATTGTGATGGGACTCTTCTTCAGTCAGGTGGCATTTATCTGATACTGTAAGGTATCATTGGTATTGCTTGTGATTAAAGTTGGAATCATGTAACAGGAAGGAGCAAGGAGGGATAGCATTTGAAGCATACATGATGATTTGAGGAAGAGAAGTTCAATTTTAACTAATTGTAAGAGTTTGTGACACTAGACAAGTGAGCAAGTACAACACGCAACTATGTCATGGTGCATAACAAAAATTAACATGAAAATAACATGATCTCAGCAAGAGACAAAATGATACAGGTAACCGCAGATGCTGGTTTCCATAAATAACCACAGTCCTGGAGTAACTCAGCAGGTCAGGCAGCATCACTGGAGAACATGGATAGATTACATTTTGGGTTGGGACCCGTCTTCAGACTGATTGTGGTGGTGTGGGGGTGGGGGGGGGGGGGGGGGGGGCGGTGAGGGGAGGGTGGGGGGGGGAGGGGGGGAAGATGGAAGAGAAAGCTGGAGAAAGGTGTGGGAGGATAAAAACGTGGCAAATGTATGTCTGCAGTCTCAAAGTTTGTGTATGATGATGAATGTATTCCTGATATTGACAACATCAGTTCAAGTATAACACAATAGTAGGGAGGCAAACCAAAAAATAGCGAATTCCACAGTTTCAGGCATAAGTACAAATGAGATATATGGGGGGGGGGAGGGGGGGGGGGGAGGGGGGGGGGGGGGGGTGGGGGACCAGTTTTCTCCCCTCTACTTCATCTGCCCGAAGAAGGGTCCTGACTTGAAATGTCATTTGTCCATTCCTACACAGATGTTGCCTGACCTGCTGAATTCCTCCAGCTTTTTGTGAATAGACCAGTAAACATTTTCTAAATTACTTCTAACACAAATGCATTCTTCTTTAAACAAATAAACTAAATCAGATGTAGTTTCGTGAATGCCTATGTAACCGGGAGCATCATTTCCCTACTATTTCCCTACTATTGTATTACATTCCCTTGTTAACAAAGAGAAACATGCTATTTGTTTTCCTGCTTACTTGTTGTACCTGCACATAAGGATGGGAACGTGAGTAGAGCCGCTAACTCACAGTTCCAGCTACACAGATACAATCCTGATCTCTGGTGCTCTGTGGAGTTTGCCAATTCTGCCTGTGACTGAATAGATTTCCCTTGGGCTCTGATTTCCTTCCACAACCCACAAGAAGTTCCAGTAGTTTAGTAGGCTATAAATTGTTCCAAGTGTGTAGGGTGATAATAAGAAGCAAAAACGTATTAATTACTTCTGCATTTTGATTGGCTTCCTACTGTACATCCTTCAGTTCTCCCCATGCTGTACTTCCTTCAGTAACACTAGCAAATTTACAGATGACACAAAGTTGGGTGTCAGTGTGAACTGTGAGGAGGATGCTATGAGGATGCAGGGTAGGTTGGGTGAGTGGGCAGATGCATGGCAGATGCAGTTTAATAGTAAGATTAAACGAGAACTTACCAGTTTGAAGTTTGATCTGTATTTTATGAGGAGTTACGATGAGGGATTACGTGAAGAACCCCGCCACGACGCATGCGTGTCATTCTTCAAAGCAGCGGTGTGAAATCACAGATAACTGTAATGACTAAACATAGTAAGATTAGAGAAGAGATACCAGTTAAGTATATGATCAAGGGTGGGAGCGGAGGGCACGTAATCCCTCATCGTAACTCCTCATAAAATACAGATCAAACTTCAAACTGGTAAGTTCTCGTTTAATCTTACTATTTTACTTCGGAGTCACGTGAGTGACTACGTGAAGATTTTAAAGCTCTGTGATTTCATGCCGTGGAAACGAGTCCATGCATCACGTCTGCCTTGATGACTGTAGGAGGAATTGTGTTAACATAATTTGGACATGAATTCGACATTGAAATCATAAAATTTATTAACACAAATTTATAAACCCTTTTTATGGGTTTAAATTAATTTACAGGACTTAAATTTGTTTCTGCAAACGTTCCAGGTTTCATTACTGGTTTATTGTAAAATAATTGGAATGTTTTTTCCCCCAGACCATCCTGCTGCCTTGAGGATTTGGTCCATTGGTACATCCAACTGTATCGCTGCCGATGTAGCTGCAGCCCTGGTGGAATGAGATTTAAAAATATTAGTATCCACCCCAGCCTGTGTTAGCACCTGTTTCAGCCATCTTGAGATGGTCTGGACCGTCACTCTTTTGTGTGGTTGCTAGTGGCTGACCAAAAAGTGCCTTCTCATTGCCTCTTAGGATTTTCGTTTTCTCCATGTATAACGACAGATGTCTTATTATACACAGATGGTCATCTGTTTGGGTATGACCTAAATTGTATATTGAGGCCTGCTGATCCCTGTCTGTTCTGCTTACTAACTCATAGATATGAAACGTAATATTTTCTGTTGAGGAAGTCATGTTGTCCAGTCTTAGTTTATGCAGTGACTGTACCCTCTGTGCCGTGACCAATGCCATTAGCATGACTGTTATTAATGTCAGTCTGTGTAGGGACAGAGCTGTTGCTGGAGACCAATTCCTGAGCATCTTCAGGATAATACTTACATCCCATATTTGGGAGTACCTGGTTCTTGGGGGATTAGTATTAAAAATTCCCCTCATAAGTTTTGTTACCAGTGGGTGAGTCCCAACAGAGTAACGCTCTGTCCCCTGCCATAGGTAAGTCGATAGGGCACTTCTGGCGCAGTTGATGGCACTGTAACTGAGCCCCTCATCATAGTGGAGGCCTGCCAGATATTCCAGAACAGACGGGATGTTCATGTCTCTGTAGGTGATGTTGTTTTTATGGCAGTGCATCGCCCACTTCCTGATATAGACCAGATACTGTTTTTTGGTTGACTGTCTTTTTTAAAACTTTACAAATTAATAAGTTCAAATGTTTATGGCATGGATGGCTATCCCTTGTTACGGGATGTAGCAATAAATCTGGTCTATGTGGGATGGTGATACATGGTTCTAATACCATGTTTAATACCACTGGGAACCATGGTTGAGTAGGTCAATCGGGTACTACCAATACCAGACGCATAGGCTTGTTGTATTTTCCTTAATACCCGACTGATGAGGCAGGAAGGAGGGAATGCGTAAATAAACAATTTCCCCCCCCCCAATGCAGCGAAAATGCATCTGTCGCCGCTGCCCCAGGGTCTGGTTCCCATGAAACATAATTTGATAACTGGTGGTTAAGTCTGGATGCGAATAGATCGACATCTGGTGTTCCATATTTTACTGTAATATCAGCAAATACTTTTTTATTCAACATCGATTCGGTGTTTTCATTAAATTTGCATGACCTGGTGTCTGCCACTAAATTTAGTCTTCCTGGTAGGTAAGTGGCTGATATCCAAATATCTCTCTGGATACACCATTGCCAAATTGTATTAGCCAGATAGTCATATGATGTCGATTTGTTTCCACCCATGTGGTTAATGTATGCTACCACGGTGGTATTGTCTATCTGTAGTCTAACATGCTGGTGATATGATCCAGTACAATATGACTTTAGGCCATGGAATGCACCCAACATTTCCAGGTAGTTTATGCCCAGTGTGAGTAATAATGATGCCTCCTGAGCAGTCCATCTACCTCCACAGCTGGTGATGGTATTGGTGGCTCCCCACCCAAGTGCACTGGCATCAGTTTGTAGTACCATGGAAAGGTTACTGACAATGATTGGATTGGAACAAAGCCAGATGTTATCTATCCACCATTTTATTCCATTTTAGCTTGATTGGTAGTTTCATAGGTCTGTCAAAGTGACCTGCATTAATTTAGAGTGCTTGTATTTTTGCTCTCTGTAAGTTTTGGTAATGTAGAGGTCTAAATTGTGTGGCTGGAGAGGCAGCCACCATTTGCCAATTACTTTTGCTACCAATCTGATGGATGGTTTGCTGATGTCAATGAGGTTATGCAAGCCTCTATTAAATCTCTAGCCTTTCCCTTAGGCAGAGTCACTGACATGTGAACTGAGTCAATGGTGAAACCCCCAAATAGTCCATAGTAGTGGAAGGCATTAGTTTAGATTTAACTGGATGGATAATAAATCCCAGTTTTTCAAATAACTATTTTGTGGCTGTTACAGTTTGTTTGGCCAATTCCAAAGTTTTGCCCACAATGAGTATGTCATCTAAATATGCCATGACCATGTGTTTACGTTTACGTAGAAACGCTAGTGCTGGTTTCAAAAAATTTGTGAACAGCCTGGGGCTGATGACCCATTTGGCAGTGCTTTATACTGCCAGAGTTGCCCATCCAGTTGAATTTTAAGTAACATCTGTGGTCACCTCGTATAGGCACTGAATAGTAAGCATCTTTTAAATCGATGCTGGCCATGAAGTAACCTTTGGAAATTAATTGTTTAGCAGTAACAAAGGTATCCATTTTGTCAGATCTATGGTGATGCGACAACCACCATCTTTTTTGTTTTTGATAAATATATTGGACACGAATTCTAATGGTTCGTGTTGAGTTTTCTCAATTACACCTTTTAAGTAAAGCCGCTCCAGTTCAGCTTGCGCTTTTGATTTTTCTTTATCGGTTGTTAACATGCTCCATGTATTCAGAAAAGAGTGTAGTCTCCCCCCCAACCTCCATGCTCCCTGTATTTTGTAGGGAACCAGACCCACCTACCTCCATAGTTACCAGTGGCAGGTTTACTTCTTTTTGTAGGTTCTTCGCTGCTGTTGTTGCGCTGGTGTGTGGATTTTCGGTTTGGTTGGCGTTGGAGGTCCCCGCATCTTCCAAGAAGGCCGGCCTGGGCCATGGCCTAAAAAGACTCATGTTTTGAATACCGGGCCTTCGAGCTTTCACCAGTTCTGCTGGTGGGTGCGTAGGGGTTCTGTCTTTGGCTGTAGTGTTTGTTGGAGTCCATTTTATTAGTCCAGTAGGTTCTCTTGTTCCTGCACCCCTTGCACACTTGTCTTTCCTTCTGCGGACCCCTCTTCCAGGTCAGCCCAGAACTGACCCGCAGTGCTCCCCTCTGATGAGGTAGAAGCACTGTGCAGCCCTTCAAGAGGTACTGCTGTGGGTTTATCATAGGGCCCACAGTGACCCAACTCAATCTCCCGGAGTCTGTCACATTGGAGCAAATGCTCCACACACCGCTCCATCCGGCTCCAGCGCGCTCGGTCGCTGGCCGCCCGCGGTTGTTCAAAGTCGGACTCCTCTGAGTCCACGACCTTGTTTGTTTTTGTGTCTAGCCTTTCCGCCTGGCTGCGTGGATCTGGCCGGTGCGGAGGCGACATCGGGCACAGCTGATCCCACTATCGGTGATCCGAGTGCCGCTGGCTGCTGCTGGCTGCCCGCTGCCCCGCAGTCCTCCCTCACCAGCTTTGTCCTTACTGCCGTGGAGTGGATCTGGCCGGTGCGGAGGCGACATCGGGCACAGCTAATCCCATCTAGCCCACCAGCTTTGTCGCAGCCCGTTGGTTTCTCCACCTGTAATTGGCATGGTAAAAACACAAAAAGACCGCAGCTCTTACCTGCAGGTCCAAGTTAAAATTGTCGCTGCGGGGGAACGTCATTCCACCCCGTCTCCTGCCGTTTTCGACTTGTCCAAAAATTCGACGGCCCCATTTGAATAGTCTCCAGCCCGGCCATGGTGTTCTGGCCGGCGCGGGACCAAACGTCGGCACAGCTGATCCCTTACGGGGCTTGTGCCTTCAGCTGCTGCTGGCTCCCGCAACTTCGCGGTCCTCCCCAGCCAGCTTTACTCGCAGCACTTGTGGACTCCAGCTTCCCCCCGTGTAAAAACAGCGCGGGGACAAAAACTACCGCAGAGTAAATCACTTACCTGCAGGTCACGGTTTCAAACTTACCGCTGCGGGGGACACTCCACCCCGGCCTGTCGTTTCGCAAGCGTGAAGCGATATGACACGCATGCGTCATGGAGGGGTTCTTCACGTAGTCACTCACGTGACTCCGAAGTAAAATGTGGATCAATGTGTGGTTTTCCACTTTAGTGGCAAAAACAGGAAGGCAGATTATTATCTGAATGGTGTCAAATTGGGAAAAGGGGAAGTACAATGGGAACTGGGGGTCCTTGTTCTTCAGTCACTGAAAGTAAGCAGTCCTGCCATCCCGAGAATTAACCTTGTGAAAATATGCAGGTTCAGCAGGCAATGAAGAAAGCTAATGGCATGTTGGCCTTCATAACAAGATAAGTTGAGTATGGGAGCAAAGAGGTCCTTCTGCAGTTGTACAGGGCCCTAGTGAGACCACACCTGGATTATTGTGTGCAGTTTTGGTCTCAAAATTTGAGGAAGGACATTCTTGCTATTGAGGGAGTGCAGCATATTTTCACAAGGTTAATTCCCGGGATGGCAGGACTGTCATATGTTGAGATGATGGAGCGACTGTGCTTGTATACACTGGAATTTAGAAGGATGAGAGGGGATCTTATTGAAACGTATATTAAGGGATTGGACATGCTAGAGGCAGGCAAAGTGTTCCTGATGTTGGGGGAGTCCAGAACCAGGGGTCACAGTTTTAGAATAAGTGGTAGGCCATTTAGAACGGAGTATAGGAAAAACTTTTTCACCCAGAGAGTTGTGAATCTGTGGAATTCTCTGCCTCAGAAGGCAGTGGAGGACAATTCTCTGGATGCTTTCAAGAGAGAGTTAGATTGAGCTCCTAAAGATAGCAAAGGGATATGAGGAGAAGGCAGGAACCGGGTACTGATTGTGGATGATCAGCCATGATCACAGTGAATGGTGATGCTGGCTCGAAGAGCCGAATGGCATACTCCTGCACCTATTGTCTATTGTTTATAAGAGTTGGGAAGTCATGTAGCAACTGTACAAATCATTGACGAGACTACACTTGCAATACTGTAGGCAATTCTTGTTGTCCATCTAAAGGAAGGATTTCATCAAGCTGAAAAGGATGCAGCAAAGATTCAAGAGGATGCTACCAGGAGGCTAGGACTCTTTGTTTGGAGCATAAGGGGCTGAGGGGTGATCAAATTCGCTGGAAACCGACATGCTGGGTCCAATGAAGGAGACCAAGATGGACCATCCACTTGATAGTTTTGTGGAAGATTCTTGCAAATGCTATGCAAAATAAATAAATGATTAGGAGATTCTATTAATGTTATATATTTTTTACATTTTCTATGCAGCTTTAATTCTATTAAAAAATGTTAGATCGTCAGAATAAATTAACGATTGTGGCGCCATCTGGTGGTTAGGCCAGTTATAGATCGAACCCTCGTTCGTAGAACTGGAACGGGCACGTGACTGAGTTTGGCAGGAAGATGACATCATGAGTCACGGGTGTAATGTTTTCTGTAAGGCCCTGTTGTAACTAGCACAATGATTACACGTCCGCCGTCTTGTAAGATAAGTTTAATGTGCAATGACTGAAACTTTAAGAAGGTCACTTGACCTCAGTCACGAGGTACAGGTACATTTGCCAGCTTCTGCTTTTGGCCTCAAGGGGCACTGGCATTTACATTAGATATTACATTACATATACATCACAAATTCCATTCTAATACATTCAATGATAGTACATTACAAATACATCACATCTCCCCCTTCACTTTAATTACATCACATCTCCCCCTTCACTTTAATGACATCAAATCTCCCCCTTCACCTTAATTACAACTGCTGTTCTACAATTTACTTGTTTTCTCTTCTTAACTTTTACTTCTTTGCATTTGAATTTTTAGTGTCTTTAAACTGTTGCTCGGGTCGTGCTGCGCGCTCCGCAGGGTTCCTTGAATCTCTCGAACATGGCGGCGGGCATTACTCCCTCTGGGAGAAGCCGTCGATTCCTCTGGCCATCACTGAAGACTACCTTCTCTTCGTCTACCAGTGCACCGCCCGATGCTGCCTCCACAGCCCACCTGGCTGCTGCTAGGCCCCTTTGGTTGTGATCCATTCTACCTCTGCATCCTCTGCGGACTGTGCTATGGCTGACCAGGCCATGTCGTTACGAGGGAACGTAGCTATGCCATGATGTTTGTCGGCAGTGTGACTGGCCAGGGTATACCCAGGAAGTTTCAGGAAGTTCTTGTTTTCGGTGTGTCTCTTGCAGTAGAACTATAGTCGCCTTGTTTTGATGGCAATCTGTTCGATGACGTTGAGCTTGGCGGTGACAAAGACAGCCTCTAAGTGGCCTCCTCCATGAGTAGCTTACAGGCTCATAAGCCCACAAATAAAAACCAATGTCTTTACTGAGTGCAGACTGCTAAAAGCCATGCAACCCCAGGCCATGCGGCACCGTTAAATGCCGCCAACTGTCGAGGTTTAGCGCTACTGCAGCTCAATGTTGAAGGCCCCACTGCTCCACCTATCGGGACTGTGTCCCGCAGGCGGGGGGCTGGCGAAGTGCTGTGTCCCACAGGCGGGGGCTGGCGTAGTGCTGTGTCCCGCAGGCGGGGGCTGGCGAAGTGCTGTGTCCCGCAGGCGAAGGCTGGCTAAGTGCTGTGTCCCGCAGGCGGGGGCTGGCGAAGTGCTGTGTCCCACAGGCGGGGGCTGGCTAAGTGCTGTGTCCCGCAGGCGGGGGCTGGCGAAGTGCTGTGTCCCGCTTCTCTCACGGTCGAGTCCGCTTTTCTCGCGGTCGGACCCTCTCTTCGCTCGGCTGGACTTTGTCTCACGTCTGGGCTGACTCTGCTCGCGGCCGGCTTTCTCACTCAGCCGGTCCGCTTCTCTCACGTGGCCGGACTTTCTCACTCACAGCCGGGCTGATTCTGCTCCCGGATGGCTGGAGACTCAGTTGTCGTTGGTGGCGGCCACCGGGCCTGTCCATGGGCTACACGGTACTAGGCCCTCACCCGACGTTGGTGACGGCTACTGGGCCTGGCCATGAGCTACACAGCCCTGGAACTCACCCGTAGTCGGTGGCGTTCCGACCTTTCTTTTTCTTTTTGCATGGAGAGTGGTCCCGGAGGCTTGAGTCCCTCTATATATTTTTTTTTACTTTGACACCATGTAACGTTCTCTGTAAGGCACTGTTGTGACTAGCACAATGATTACACATCCGCTGTCTTGTAAGATAAGTTTAATCTGCAATGACTGAAACTTCCAGAAGGTCACTTGACCTCAGTCACGAGGCACAAGTACATTTGCCAGATTCTGCTTTTGGCCTCAAGGGGCACTGGCATTTACATTAGATATTACATTACATATACATCACACATTCCATTCCATTCCAATGTTAGTACATTACAAACACATCACAATGGGTATGCCCAACTGCAACTGCAGGGACTCAGTACACACTCTCAGCACGCGAGTGTCTGACTCTGTATCTGCCAATAAAGATCACTTTATTCTTAAGCGTGTCTCGCCATATTGGTGACCCCGACGATCCAAAACGGTTCTTTTGGATTTTCATGATGGACGCAGCCAATAACCTACCTGAGCAACCCGAAGCAGCTGACATCCCGGCTCAACAGAATGACGTTACTCTCAAGCTGCCTGTGTTCTGGACATCGGAGCCCCAGAGGTTCCATGTTCGATGCATTACGGCCGACGACACAAAGTATTATTATGTGGTCAGCGTGGTGGATCAGGTCACGGCCGGTCACCTCATGCATTACCTGCGCCAGCCGGCAGCTGCCGACAAGTACGAGGCCTCTAGGAGCTCCTCCTGCGTACCTTTGGTCTCAGCCACCATGATAGGGTGGCGAGGCTCATGCACATGGGTAGTCTTGGTGATCGCAAGCTGATCGTGTTAATGAGCGAGATGCTCACCTTGCTGGATGTTCATCAGCCCTGTCTCCTTTTTGAACAAGCTTTCCTGGAGAAGATGCCCGAGGACATCCGACTACTCCTTGTGGGTGATAATTTAGACGATCCCCTGCAGCTGGCTGAGCGAGCGGATGACCTGTGGCAGACCAAACATCAGGGTTTTGCTGCTATCGATTGGGTGATGGCAGTATCTCGGTGGGCCGAACAGCCAGTTCCTGCCTCCACCGGGGGTTCGGCTGTGAAGCCAGGCCCGAGCAACGCTGGTAAGGAAACGTGGTGCTTCTATCACAAGTGCTGGAGATCGGAGGCCCGTCAATGCCGCCCACCCTGCACGTTTCCTGGAAATGCCACGGCCGACCGCCAGTAGTGGTGGCTGCGGCCGGCCTGAAACATCGTCTCTATGCCTGGGACCATCATTCAGGGAGGCGCTTCCTCGTCGACACGGGTGCAGAGGTCAGCATTTTGCCCTCGTTCCGGTAAACGGGGACCTTTCCTTACCGCAGTTAATGACAGCTCCATCCGGACGTATGGAGTTTGCACAGTACCTCTCATCTTCGGCCCCTGCCATTTTACCATTGCTGTTGCTGGGTGCCATTTCCTTCGGGCACAATCCCTGCTGATGGATGTGAGGGGGCAGCGCTCCTTCTCTCTTGTTCCCACGTCTCATCATGGGATGGCTCCTTCGCACGCCACGTCTGATCTCCAAGGACTGCCTGTTTGTGTTCCTGCATTAGGATGCTCACCGGACGCTGCTGCGATGACCGTACGAAGATCCTTTTCTGGTGCTGCAGCGTTGACTTTTGTGCTGGACATGGGGGGCCGGTGAAAGACTGTGTAGGTGGCTCGCCTTAAGCCGGCCCATTTGGACATTGCTCAGCCCATACAGGTGGCCCTGCCTCTTCGGCGGGGGCGTCCAACGCCTTCGCCTTTGACGGTTGTGGGGGTCAATGTGTGTATGAGGTCAGGCCACCTCATTCATCTGCCTGATCATTTCCGTTACTCCGGGGGGGGGGGGGGGGGGTCATGTGGCGCCATCTGGTGGTTAGGCAAGAAAGGTCACAGGGGTGTGCCCAACTGTAACTGCAGAGACTCAGTTAGTGCTCACTCTCAGCGCACGAGCTGTATCTGCCAATAAAGATCACTTGATTCTCAAATGTGTGTCTTGCCATTAGATTATAATTTTCATAAATTATAACAAATAAACAGATAATTGCTATTTGTTAAAAAGCAGCACAACTTTTGTTTGTTGGGTTGTGTTAGAGGGGGTGAAACATGTTCTCTGTCTCTCCCTTCGGGGGGGAATGCGGCTTTTTCGTGTCGTATCCCCCTTCTCTGCCTCCGTCTGCGCTGAGGCCTAATGGTGGAGCTGGCGGCCTCCAACCTGCGACCGACCCCGAGGCTCCGGAGGCAGAGCCAGCCAGGACTTACCAACGAGGCTGGCCGTCTTCGGGGCTAAGGCAGCGGTGGCCTGACTTGCTGGTGCGGCGTTCTGGCTTTCGGCGGCGGCCTGGAGCTGATGCAGCGGGGCTCGGAGCTGAGACTGCGGGACCCGGAGCTGGGGCGGCGGCCCCTGGAGCGGAGGCCCCTGGAGCGGAGACTGCGGGACCTGGAGCGGCTAGTGCGGGACCCGGAGCTAGGGCGGCGGCCCGGAGCTGGGGCAGCGGCCCGGAGCGGAGACTGCGGGACCCGGAGCGGAGACTGCGGGACCCGGAGCGGAGACTGCGGGACCCGGAGCGGAGGCTGCGGGACCCGGAGCGGAGACTGCGGGACCCGGAGCTGGGGCAGCGGCCCGGAGCGGAGGCTGCGGGACCCGGAGCTGGGGCGGCAGCCTGGAGCGGAGACTGCGGGACCTGGAGCTGGGGCGGCTGCCCGGAGCTGATGCTGTGGCGGGCTGTCTCGGAGCAGAGATGGCGATCCGGCTTTCGGCGGCGGCGACATCACCACGGAGGTCCGCTGGACTGGAGAGCGGCAACTTCGGCCTGGATCGATCACCTCAGCGCAGAGGGAGAACAAGGAGGGAAGAGACGGAGACTAAGGCTTTGCCTCCATCACAGTGAGGATGTGCTTGGTGAACTCACTGTGGTGGATGTTTAATTTGTGTTTATTGTATGTTTTGTTATTATTGATTTTGTGTATGACTGCAGGCAACATAATGACAATAAAGGATCTATCTATCGATCTATTTATCTAACATTATCCCAGCAATGACAAAAAATAAGGCACAATATATTAGGATGCAGTTGCACTTCAAATTTGTGTCAATTCAAAGTGGTTTTAGTTCTGTGTCAGGCTGTAAGTGATTGTGTCACCCTGACAACAAATCCCAATTTGTATTCAGGGCACTCTGAAGCCAAGCTGTGCAATAACTCCTCCAGAGCTTTGTTTATATGACTTTGTTCATATTGGTATAGTATGACCATACCACAGTATATTGCTGTATATTAAAATAGCCACTCATTGCACTTGTATGTGGTAATTTTTCAGCATGTTCGATATTATTCAGGTGTGATCTCCATGTTCGCTTTCTTAACATTAAAAATTAGCTATCTGGGAAACAGAACTCTCTGCAAGCATGCAAATGGAGTTGAAGAGATTTGTAGTTCCATTTCAGTTCAATGAAGCACCGTGGACAATAAAATGCCAATTTCTATCTCACATTTCACCTTAAACTGACGGTTGCTGTGAAATGACAGCCTTACTTTTAGTGATTCAAATATCAGGAATCTGGATGGATGCATTTTATCATTTCAATTAGGTGAAAGTTCAGCTGTTGCTCAATGCAATCCTGGAAATAGTGTGCAGAGGTAATGTTTAAAAGCAATCTATACATTGTATTAAGTTTACTACTGTAGTGAGAAAAACATGCTCCAGATGATGATTCATTAGCAAAAAAAAAATCTGGTAACGTTAAAACATCCTTGGTAAATGTGGCTAAGGCCAAGTGTTGAGGACAGTCTCATCAATAACCTTCAGAGTGCACCTTGTTTGGGAAAGGTAAGATTGATCTTTTTGTGCAATCTGTGTTTCAGGGATTTAGGATGCCTCACATATTTCAAAAGCACTCGATGGAGAAAGCCATATTATTTACTCAGCTGTAGTTTCAAATAACCTTCTACTACCCATGCTATTAAATAGCGTTTCGATGTTAAATGAAATCCATTTGATTCGTGACATGGAAATTGTGACATTTTGCATTAATGTCTGCAAAGACCGCTGAAGGCATTTTTAGCAAAAGTTTATGAACCTTAGATTATCCATTTCCTGAAATGTATGTGGTTAAGGTCCGACAGATTAACATCTGAAAACCTGTGGAGTGGCGAAATAAGAAAAATTACAATTCAAACACACCTTTTCTCATTTACAAGCTGAGGAATTCAAGGTTAGATGATAAGTCGCATACAAATTCCCTGGAAGAAACAAGTTATATAGGGATTAAAAACAACTTATTTTAATGCAGTGCTTACGTGGATCTTGGAGAAGCAGCAATCAAAGAGAAGCAGGGAGAGTCAGAGGGGAAAAACAGTTTAAAACAGAGGAATTTGATTTGTAAATTGGCAAATTAGGCAATTTATCAGCCAATATAAGCAAGGCTGCTCTAGGGGAGCAGCAGTGATGGAGTGGCCTAGTGAGGGAAGTGTGAGTCTTTGACTCAATAGTGTTCTGTGAGGAGGAGAGGAGACTACGCAAAAAGCTGGAGAGGACGGGACACGGTGAACGCGATGATGGGTAAGATGAGGCAGTGTGATGCTTGCAGGATGTGGGAGACCAGGTACACGGATAGAGCCTCTGGCTGCTACAACTGTGGCAAGTGTGTCCAGGTTCCACTCCTGAAGGACCGTGTTGGGGCACTGGAGAAACAGCTGGATGACCTCAGGGCCATCCGGGAAAACTATCTTCCTGATACACTAGTGGGCAGAGGATCTGGGGTGACGGAGGAACTGAAGAAATCCACATTAGGCAGGAAATGGTGTTGGGTAGACTGATGGGACTGAAGGCTGATAAATCCCCAGGGCCTGATGGTCTGCATCCCAGGGTACATAAGGAAGTGGCTCTAGAAATTGTGGATGCATTGGCGATAATTTTCCAATGTTCTATAGATTCAGGATCAGTTCCTGTGGATTGGAGGGTAGCTAATGTTATCCCACTTTTTAAGAAAGGCGGGAGAGAGAAAACAGGGAATTATAGACCAGTTAGCCTGACATCAGTGGTGGGGAAGATGCTGGAGTCAATTATAAAAGATGAAATAGCGACATGTGGATAGCAGTAACAGGATCGGTCCGTGTCAGCATGGATTTACGAAGGGGAAATCATGCTTGACTAATCTTCTGGAATTTTTGGGGGATGTAACTAGGAAAATTGACAAGGGAGAGCCAGTGGATGTCATGTACCTGGACTTTCAAAATGCATTTGATAAGGTCCCACATAGGAGATTAGTGGGCAAAATTAGTGTACATGGTATTGGGGGTAGAGTGCTGACATGGATAGAAAATTGGTTGGCAGACAGGAAACAATGAGTAGGGATTAATTGGTCCCTTTCAGAATGGCAGGCAGTGACTAATGGGGTACCGCAAGGTTCGGTGCTGGGACCGCAGCTATTTACAATATACATCAATGATTTAGATGAAGGAATTCAAAGTAACATTAGCAAATTTGCAGATGACACAAAGCTGTGTGGCAGTGTAAACTGTGAGGAGGGTATTATGAGAATGCAGGGTGACGGACAGGTTGGGTGAGTGGGCAGATGCATGGCAGATGCATTTTAATGTGGATAAATGTGAGGTCATCCACTTTGGTAGCAAAAACAGGAAGGCAAATTACTATCTAAATGGTGTCAAGTTGGGAAGAGGGGAAGTACAACGGGATCTGCGGGTCCTTGTTCATCAGTCAATGAAAGTAAGCATGCAGGTACAGCAGGCAGAGAAGAAAGCGAATGGCATGTTGGCCTTTATAACAAGAGGAGTTGAGTATAGGTGCAAAGAAGTCCTTCTTCAGTTGTATAGGGCCCTAGTGAGACCACACCAGGAGTATTGTGTGCAGTTTTGGTCCCCTAACTTGAGGAAGGACATTCTTGCTATTGAGGGAATGCAGCGTAGGTTTACAAGATTAATTCCCGCGATGGCGGGACTGTCATATGCTGAGAGAATGGAGTGGCTGGACTTGTATACTCTGGAGTTTAGAAGGATGAGAGGTTATCTTATTGAAACATATAAGGTTATTAAGGGTTTGAATGCGCTAGAGGCAGGATACATGTTCCCGATGTTGGGGGAGTCCAGAACCAGGGGCAACACTTTAAGAGTAAGGGGTAAGCCATTTAGAACAGAGAAGAGGAAACATTTTTTCTCACAGAGAGTTGTGAGTCTGTGGAATTCTCTGCCTCAGAGGGCGGTGGAGGCCAGTTCTCTGGATACTTTCAAGAGAGAGCTAGATAGGGCTCTTAAAGATAGCGGAATCAGGGATTATGGGGAGAAGGCAGGAACTGGGTACTGATTGGGGACGATCAGCCATGACCACATTGAATGGCAGTGCTGGCTCGAAGGGCCGAATGGCTTACTGCACCTATTGTCTATTGTCTATTGTCTGTTGTCTATAGCATTTAAAGACACACTATCATGATAGAAGAATATAAAATTATGTGCGGCATAGATAGTGTAGACACACCCAAACCTTTTCGCAGTGTGGACATTTTAAAGACTAGAGGGCATAGTTTTAAGGTGAAAAGGGCAAAATTTAAACATGTGTGGGGCAAGTAGGGTAGTGGGTGCCAGGAACACCCTGAGAAGGGTGATGGTGGAGGCAGATATGATAGTGGTGTTTAGAGGCTTTTGGATAGGCACATCAATATGCAGGAAATGGAGGGATATGGATTATGACGTAGGCAGCTGAGATTATTTTATCTTGGCATTATGTTCAGTCCAGTTACTGTGAACCAAAGGGTCTGTTCTGGTGGTGTGCTTTTCTATGTACATTTTGAAGCAGACTTTATGATATACGGATAATACAGGCAGGTTTTCGGATCCAGATTAATTAACCAATTTCATTATTGGTGGTCTAAACAATGTATTCTCTTTTTCAGCGCATCACCTAAATTATAAAATTTCCATCTTTTAAGAGAAGAACAAGGTAAACATTATGTTTGAAGCTGCTTTTATTTCGGAATTCTTCTATCTGGGGTATGTTGATTTACAACATAGACGGAAAGAATTGCTTAGAGGTTCATCTGGCTTCAATGAAAAGACATTTGGTGACAGTCTGACCTGTTGGCATAACCACATAATGCATCCAGTGAGACTGACAGAGATTAAATACTTTGACACGTTATTTAAAATTTCTTCACAAGATGAGGATAACAATAGTCAGGGATTTAAGATTTGGAGATTTTTTTTAATGCTGTTGTGCACTGGAGTATATGATTTGAAAGTGTAAAGCGAGCTGATTTGAAAATAACTTTCAACACTATCCAAATTTAAAAAGAAAAGAAATGCAGAGATTGTGGCTAATGGACTAGCCCTTTCACAGAGCTGATATGAACAAGGGACTGAATGCACTTCCCTACACATTATGAGTCTAGTTTCTTGGAGCCTTTACTACAGAATCTTTCACAACCAAGTGATTTGCTGATTTTATTTATTACTAAGAGGACATTTTTGCAGAATTATGTTTAGCTTTATTTAGTTTAGAGACAGCGCGGAAACAGGCCCTTTGGCCTACTGAATCCACGTCGACTAGCGATCCCCGTACACAAGCACTTTGTTATACACTAGGGACAATTCACAATTTTTACTGACGCAAAATTAACCTACAAACCTGTACATCTACAGTGTGCGGCAGGAAACCAGAGCACCCGGAGAAAGCCCACGTGGTCACAGGGAGAACATTAAAAGTCCGTACAGCACCCATAGTCAGGATGGAACCGGGTCTCTAGTGCTGTAAGGGTGCAACTCTATCACTGCGCCACTGTGCCGACCACGGTATGTGGAGTGTGGAAATTGATACAAACAAGAACCTGTTCAAATATAAACTACCAGCAGTGCTCAATTTTGCAGTTAAAAATGTAGCTTTGTAAACAAAGAGCACAGGATACTGGACACTCGAGATATGGTTTGTGAATTAACATGACCTTGATACGAGCTCTTATGGATCAGCCAAATGTAAGACATTGGCGTTATGGTAATTTGACTACATCAAACCAGGCATCAGGCACCATCAATTATGTTTTTCTTCTTCATTGTGACAGATATCAAGGACATTTCCAGACCAGACTTATTTTGTCACTTTGCACATCAAAGCATGGTCATAGACTTCGTTGTCTGCCTAACAATATTGAGATTTGTGTATCCAGTGATTCAATCCTCACAACAATAATTTTACGTTTCCTTATCCACAGAAACCCTTAGACCATCCACATGGGTTACTTTGATGCTTGAACAATAGTCTTGTCAGCTAAAGTGTCAGTGCTCCAACTTTAAATATTTAATTCTATCGAACCATTTGTTGGACAATACATTGCAGTAAACATGATCATTATAGTGTAGCGAGTCATGACAAGGTTCTTAATTCAGTATCAAATTCACATTACAGTAAAGGGCCTGTCACACTCACGTGTCCTTGGCACGCAAATTACGCAACCTCGTCGTTGCATTGAGGTGCACGGGCATCGTATGACCGCGCAGGACCGGTCCCACTGAGAAGCGCGGAGGGGTATGTAGTTGTGCGCGGTATTGCGCGGCGCTCCGAAATTTTGTAGAGAACGAAATCTTTGCGCGCCAACGGCCTGTCGCGTAACTGACGGTCAAAGTGGTACAGTCCCAAGACCCTGGCGCGATGCAACGTCTCACCTCCAACAGCAGCAGAAGCAGGCAAACGATCGCCGAACTCGGCCTGCGGCTCACGGCCGTTGCGGTCCGGATCCACCCCTACTTCTACTCCCAGAGCGGTGCCAATAAAATTGAAGATAGACACAAAATGCTGGAGACTGGAAGCAATGGGGGACGTTTCGGGTCAAGACCCTTCTTTCAGACTGAAGAAGGGTTTCGACCCGAAACGTTGCCTATTTCCTTTGCTCCATAGATGCTGTCGCACCCGCTGAGTTTTTCCAGCAATTTTGTCTACCTGCATTTTGTGTCCATCTTCAAATAACGTAATGCGCTCCAGACGGCTGTGCGTGCGCATGAAATTGCACGCTACCTTCGCGGGACCGTCGCTCCTCAACGCGACCACGAGGTCACGTAATTAGCATGCCAAGGACACGTAAGTGGGACTGGGGCTTAACAGTAAAACACTGTCCTGCTTGTTTCAGTGTATTATAAATGTAGACTAGAATTTAAACTGAATAAACATCAGAAAAGCATAATATTGGAGATTACGTTTTGAGGCAACAACTAGTGAAGGAAGTCAGCTTTAACACAGATTCCTCATTAATTCTATCAAGTTCAAATAGTGAAAGGCTTGGATAGAGTGGATGTGGAGAGGATGTTTCCACAAGTGGGAGAGTCTGGGACTAGAGATCGTAGCCTCAGAATTAAAAGACGTTCCTTTAGGAAGATTAGGAGAAATTTCTTTGGTCAGAGGGTGATGAATCTGTGGAATTCTTTAGACTCTGGGGGCTAAGTCAATGGATATTTCTAAGGCAGAGATAGATAGATTCTTGATTAGTACGGGTGTCAGAGGTTATGGGGAGAAGGTAGGAGGGAGAGATAGACCAGCCATGATTGAATGGGGGAATAGACTTGATGGACCAAATGGCCTGATTCTACTCGTATCACTTATGACCTTACGATCATGAATGTCCCTTCAAGGATCAGGAATACCAATGAGTTAGTGGGGATATTGCATTCCATCAAGGGGACTTTAAGCATATCCGTGAACTTCTTCTTTTGGCTCGTAACTACATTCCTTGACAAAGCATTGAATAGAGGGTCAGTTTTAGGATCTCATGTCAGGTACATGAATGATATAGCCTGCACTACTTAGTCAGTTATGGTTTGGAATTAGTTGTTTCTTAAAACCATTCTCTTGGTTTTAAGAAACTACTAATTTTGCTGCTTTTATTAGTGTAATTTCAGATCTGGTGCATCTTATCTGCAGTTGTACACAGTATTTCACTAATGCATCTTGACCTATGTGACATTTCACTGCAAGTGCTCTTCCAATAACCTCAAATAAGACTTTCTCATTGGCGGCAGTAATGTTTTTGGCTAAATGTAAAATGAGAACATTTGGTTCAAAGGCTCATGAAAATCTGATAAAAGCAGAAAAAAACAAATCCAGAATTGACCTAAATACCATAGGCTCGATCCTCCCGCCTTGAGCCTTTAAATCCGCAGTGACTGTAACCAATTCCATGGCAACAGATGGCTACTCTTTATAGATTACAGCAGGCATGCTGTAGTTGTAAAGTGGCATGCAGATGCCCATCACTGCGTTTCCTGTCCCAATTCTGTTCAGAGAAAAAGTGTAAATCATTTTATGCTGCCCTTTAAAAAAAATATTTGGATATTGCACACAGGATATTTCACCACACTTTGTCTTCCACGCATAGGTTGGATACAGAATTTCTTGCAGTCTTAAAAGTTTAGATTTGACATACATACAAACACAAGGTATCATATCCTTCCAGCTGTGGAACATTTGCAACATTCTAAGATCAGTTTAACGCAGTGACTTGGCATCACGCTGCATGTTGCCTTTCACTGTGAAAAACTGACAAATACATTTGGTGCATGAAACTGATGTGTAATGAAACATAGCCAGCCATATGGCATGCATGGGGAACCAACATTCCAATTTCTTGCTGCATTCCAAGGTTTTTTTTTGTGAGATTTGGTTGAGATCTGCATGTATCAAAAAAAGTCTCACTTTTTCCTCACAGAGGAGAAGAAAAACATTGAAGGCCAAGAATATTTAGTTTAATTAATTTTAGATATATGGAGCGGAAGAAATCAATATGAAAGAATGTGAGAATATTTTTTTTTTAAACGAGTTAGGTTATTGAGAGAGTCATCTTACAAATTAACACTTTCTGGCAGCTCCCAATCTATCTATCTATATAATTAAAACTCAAATCTTGACTACTTCCTGTATGCACTGCATATTGATTTTAGAAAAAAACGCTACCACATACGGCTGTGATTTTTGGCCATCTTACTAAGAGTCCCACTCCGCTGCGCAGGACAAGAGGATTTTTCCCATCGATTGAAAATAGAAGACTTATTAATGTAAAAAAATGCTGAGATTCTCTCTCCTGTCAATCACACCATGAAGGCCAGGCCCCCTCTGGTGGGAGGAGGAGGAGGAGGGACTATAAAACCCAGAAGCGGACTGCCTCAGTCTCTGCAAGATGGGGGAGCGAGAGGTCACAACTCTCAGTCTGAGCTGTGAATAACACTGAACACATGTCTACTAAACTGTGAAGGTACACAAAAAAGCTGGAGAAACTTAGCAGGTGCAGCATCATCTATGGAGCGAAGGAAAAAGGCAATGTTTCGGGCCGAACCCCTTCTTCAGAATGATCGGGGGTGGGGGGGTGGGGGGGCGGGGAGAAGAAAGGCAAAAGGAGGAGGAGCCCGAAGGCTGGGGGATGGGAGGAGACAGCAGGAGGGCTGAGGAAGGGGAGGAGACAGTAAGGACTAACAAAATTGGGAGAATTCAAAGTTCATGCCCCCAGGATGCAGACTCCCCAAGCGGAATATGAGGTGCTGTTCCTCCAATTTCCGGTGTTGCTCGCTATGGCCCTGGAGGAGACCCAGGACAGAGAGGTTGAATACAGAGTGGGAGGGGGAGTTGAAGTGCTGAGCCACGGGGAGGTCAGGTAGGTTCTTGCGGGCCGTGTGGAGGTGTTCGGTGAAACGATCGCCCAACCTCCGCTTGGTCTCACTGTGAGTGGTTTTACTGACCTGTGGTTTGAAAAAAGCAAATGTGGTGGTGGTTGGTTTGAAAAAGCAAAGCAAATGTGGTGGTTGGTTGGTTTGATAAAGCAAAGCAAATATGGTGATGGTTGGTCGGTTAGTTAGTTTGAAAAAGCAAAGCAAATGTGGTGGTGGTGTTTTAAAAATGTTGAGATTCTCTCTCCTGTCAATCATGCCATGAAGGCCACACCCTTCTGGTGGGAGGGGGAGGGCATATAAAAGTGTGGGCGTGGCTCAGTCTATGCAAGATGGGGAGAGAGAGGTCATGACTGTCTGAGCTGTGAACCACCTGAACACACTGAATGTCTACTGAACTGTGAGTGTGGTTTTATTTGTTTTTTATGTGTTTATGTGTTTTTTACGTGGATTGTATATGGTGTTTGGTGATGTTTTTTGTGGTCATTTCACCCTGCTTCAAATGGTATGAAACTGCACTTGAATTTAGTGGCCTTGCAGCCTGCTTGAAATGGTATGAAACTGCATTTGTATTTGGTGCCCTTGCACCCTGCTTGAAATGGTGTGAAACTGCACTTGAATTTGGTGGCCTTGCATCCTGCTTGAAGTGGTAGGAAACAGGCACTTGAATTTGGTGGCCTTGCACCCTGCTTGAAATGGAATTTCAAGGAATAGCCGTGAGTCCACTGCCAGCCCACCAGCCATGAGTGAGTGAGCTGCCAGCACGCCAGGCTTGAGTGACTGAGCTGCCAGCCCCAGAGTCCATTTGGGCCACAATGTCCATACTAGCCCTCAGGAAACCAGTCCTTCATCCCACAACACCCATACTCGCGCTCATGAAATCCCCTCCCCCCCCCCCCCCCCCCCCCCCTTGGTGGAGAGGTGGAATATTGCGTTGGGGGCCCAACGGGTCCCATTTAGTCCAGTACATAACTAAACTCTAATCTTGTTATCTTCCGTTTTGGCGGTCTTTCTATTTGCGCAGGAGGGGGAGGGAGTGCCCGGGGATGAGGGGAAATGAGCTGCACCTGCGCAGTTAAGGGCTATGGATGGTGGAATATTGCGTTGGGGGAACGGGTTGCATTGGGGGATCGGGTTGCGTTGGGGGAACGGGTGAGTGGTGGAATATTGCGTTGGGGAATGGGTTTCATTGGGGGACCAGGCCTCCTGTGTGACTGTGTCCCGTCCAGTATGTTACTAAATTTACAAAAATGCCTTGTTTGAAGAACAGATTCATTGCTATTGATATATATTATTACATGTAATCATTATCATAATTGTAATCATAATCTTAATTTATTAGCCAAGTATGTTTTGCAACACATGAGGAATTAGTTTTGCCATTCAGTCATAACAAAAAAGCAACAAGCCACACAACTACATACAAATTGACACAAACATCCACCACGTTCCTCATTGTGATGGAAGGCTATAGACAATCGGTGCTGGAGTAGGCCATTTGGCCTTTCAAGCCAGAACCACCATTCGCTGTGATCATGGCTGATCATCCACAATCAGTACCCTGTTCCTGCCTTCTCCCCATATCCCCTGACTCTGCTATCTTTAAGAGCTCTATCTAATTCTCTCTTGAAAGCATCCAGAGAATTGGCCTCGACTGCAGAGAATTCCACAGATTCACAACCCTCTGTGTAGATATGTTGCAAAGCCTACCTGAAGCGTCGCTGAAAATCTGTCGCTGCGGGTGTGCGCGATTTTGGCGCCGTTTAGAGGGGGCGGGTTTAAAACGCGATTTTCTCTAGGCTGTTCAAATCGAGGATGTTCAGCCTAGTTAATTATTAACGAAAAATCGCTGAAAGACCCCGTCGCAAAAGCTATTATTAGTTTTAAAGGCCTCGTAAAATAGTTATAGTAGTTTAAAAATCAACCTCTAAACCCGTGAACACCAGCAACCGCAGGGTCTCATAAAGCAGTCAACTGAAGGTAGGCTGTATATTTTTACATTAAAAAGGGCTTCTAAAGATCCCTTTATACAAAGTTTAATATTGCGAGTAGCTCATTTTGGGCCCATTATATCCCGCAGTATTTTTCTGAGCATTTGGGGGCACAAATCTACCGCAATGTGAACGTTCTAAACCAGCGCGTTCCACAGGATCCCACTAGAAAGCTGATTTAAATGGGCATTTATTTACAGCAATTAAACACTAAATTCCTTCCATTTGGTCTATAAATTAATGTAAATGAGATTTAAAAATCATGTTTTATTGTGAATTATTTGTGAATATTATTTGGACATTTAGGCTATTTAAAAATGTTAATCATTTATTAAGAAATGGATAGATGTTTAGATCTAGTAATTGAAGTCTGAAATTAGCTACAATTAGGTAACTAACTAATTATATGCTTTAATTTCAGATCATCCAAGTAAGATTATTTTATATTTGTTTCAAAATGCTTCAATCTATGATAACTGAAAATTTCATTCAGTTCTCATAATTTTTAAGAAAGTTATGGGCTTTTGACTGTTCACGATCACAGCTTTTTTGTTATGTCCATAGAAAATCAATAGGGAACAAGATGCTCATTTCCCAGTATGAAAATGGCCATAAATTTTTAAATACTTGAGATATGAAAGTGAATTAGGTGTCAAATTAAACTTATGTTTATGCTTTATCTGATGGGATAAATTGCAGACTTGATTTTTAAAATCTCAAAATTTTGTAACATTGCTACTCTGTGTGTAAAGGTTTTTCCTTGTCTCCGTTCTAAATGACTTGCCCCTAATTCTTAAACTGTGGCCCCTAGTTCTGGGCTCCCCCAACATCGGGAACATGTTTCCTGCCTCTAGCGTGTCCAAACCCTTAATCCTATATGTTTCAATTAAATCCCCTCACGTCCTTCTAAATTCCAGAGTATACAAGCCCAGCCGCTCCATTCTATCAACATATGACAGTCCCGCCATCCTGGGAATTAACCTCGTGAACCTACGCTACACTCCCTCACTAGCGAGAATGTCCTTCCTCAAATTTGGAGACCAAAACTGCACACAATACTCCAGGTGCGGGGATTTATCAACCTTTAGTCCCATCAGTCTACCTAGCGCCATTTCCTGCCTAATGTGGATTTCCTTCAGTTCCTCCGTCACCCCAGATACTCTGGAAAATAAAGTCTTATCTTCTTTCCTCCTTTCCTTCCCGTGGCGGACCATCCGCAACCGCCGATCAAGCTCCCATATCGGGATGGTCGAACATCTGCAGCTTGGAGTTCCCGAAATAGGTTTCTCATCAGAGACTGCGTGCTCCACGGTTAAGGTCCGCAGCGCCCGCAGGTTGGAACACCAAAGGCCGACCTCTGGCAAAGGGATTGCCCGCTCCGAGATGGTAAGTTCACAGCCTCCATGGTTTTGGAGCTCTAGATACAGTGAAGAATTTAGTTTTGCATGCTATCCAAATTAATCATACCATACATGAGCAATCATACTGCATATCTCTTAATCATTGCCCAGCTCTCTCAAAATGAGTATAAAATAATTTCTGGTATTTCTAACAAAAGCTGAGGCTGTAGAAAGTGCTGAATATTGGTGAAAAATACACTGATAGTTGACACGCACAGTGAAATAATGTGCATTTGAACCAAACTAAGGGGACTCAGACAGTGCTGAGCATATTTTGCTGAGATGTTGTAACAAGTGATGGAGTGCCAAGAAGTTCAGTGTGTCAGGAGTAGAGGAGAAGCTATTTTTTTCTGTGGCTGCGACCTTCACAGTTGCCATTGAAATCTTAATAGTAGAGAAATAAGTCACAAATATTCACAACAACTATGACAATTAACAATCCATTGAGTTTTCACTTTTTGCAGGGTCAGTTGATTAACTCAAATATTATATCCACAAAATGTACTTTAATGAGGATTTTTATGATGAATGCATTTGGGATGTATTGAACGTAGGATCTGAGAGAATATCTACATCAAAATGAGGATGAGGTTCATTCCCATTGAATCCCTTTTACTGAAGCCAATCAACCTAAAGACTGCACATCTTTGGAGTGTGGGAGGAAACATAGAAACGTAGAAAATAGGTGCAGGAGTAGGTCATTCGGCCCTTCGAGCCTGTACTGCCATTCAATATGATCATGGCTGATCATCCAAATCAATATCCCATACCTGCCTTCTCTCCATACACCTGATCCCTTTAGCCACAAGGGCCACATCTAACTCCCTTGTAAATCTAGCCAACGAACTGGCCTCAACTACCTTCTGTGGCAGAGAATTCCACAGAATCACCACTCTCTGGGTAAAAAATGATTTTCTCATATCGGTCCTAAAAGACTTCCCTCTTATCCTTAAACTGTGACCCCTTGTTCTGGACTTCCCCAACATCTGGAATAATCTTCCTGCATCTAGCCTGTCCAACCCCTTAAGAATTTTGTAAGTTTCTATAAGAAACCAGAGCACCCAGGAAAAACCCATGCGGCCACGGGGAGAATGTTCCATACAAACAGCACCTGTTGTCAGGATCGAACCCGGGTCTCTGGAGCTGTGAGACAGCATGTGTTGCTGAGATGTTGTAACAAGTGATGGAGTGCCATTGTGCTTCCAGAGTCTCCAGACTAAAACCAGTAAGTATTTGGTTGGAAGCCTCAACCATTCTAAGGGATCTTTGACAGGATACTTTGAATAATCTTGAGACCTAAGAGCAGCAAAAGGAGCAAAATAACACTTGAAAGTAGAAATAGCTGTTAAGGTAGTTTTGGCCATTAAGATAAGCAAAGCTTCACTGTCAAAACACTTTTATTTATCAGCTATTGTAATACCATTTACACAAAACAAAATCAAAGTGGGAAGGAAAGTAGCCCATATCAATTTTGCCTCCTAAATTACAAAGGGGCAAACATTTAAAAACATGAAAGTAAGTGCTTAGAGGAGTGTGTGGAGAAGAATACATTCCAAGTGTTACCCAAACAAAAACCATGGATGAAATGTAAGGTTCGTTCCCAGGTGAAGGCCAAGACTGCTGCATACGTTAAATAATCCAGAAAGGTACAAGAAATATTGCTATGATCTTCATAAAGCCAATAAATAATTTCTGGACACTCATCTCTGGAACATTTCAATAAAAGGACACCTATATCAGACTCCTATTCATCGACTATAACTCAGCCTTCAATGCCATTATCCCAACCGAGTTCATCTCTGAACTCGTGGCACTTGGAATCAACACTTCCCTCTACAAATGGATCCTCGACTTCCTGACCCACAGACCACAAACAATGAGAATAGGTGACAAATCATCCTCTTCGATAATTTTCAACACTGGTGCTCTGCAAGGATGTGTTCTTAGCCCCGTACTACAATCCATATACACTCACAACTGTGCAGCCAAATACCAATCTGACTCGATTTACAAGTTCGCAGCCCACACCAGTAGTGGGACGGATATCAAATAATGATGAAACAGAGTACAGAAAGGAGATTGAGAACCTTGTAATTTGGTGCCAAGACAACAAGTTCTGCTTCAATGTCAGAAAGACAAGGGAGGTTGTGATTTACTTCATGAAGTGAAGCAGTACACCCTTCCCACCCAAATAGATAACTCACAGTTTACATTAATGGTGCCCAAGATGAGATGTTCGAAAGCTTCAAGTTCATAAAAATAAATATCAGCAACAATTTGTCCTGGACCACCCATATTGAAGCAATGACCAAGAAAGCACACCTAGTTTGGCATGTCCCCAACAACCCTTACCAACTTCTACAGATATGCATCTTATTGGGATGTATCACAGCATGGTTTGGGAACAACTCCATTCATACCGCAAGGAATTGCAAAGAGTTGTGGATGTAGACTAGACCATCAGTCAAACAAACCTCCCTTCCATTGACTTAATCTACACGTTACACTGCCCCGGTAAGGCAACCAGCATAATCAAGGACCAGTCTCACCCGAGTCTCTCCATGTTCACCCCTCCACCGCCATGCTAGAAGTACAGAAATCTAGCATACCTCTAGATTCAGGGACAGTGTTTTCCCAGCTGTTATCAGGCAACTGAATAGTCTTCTGATCAGCTAGAGTGCAGTCCTGACCTCTCATCTACCTTATTGGAGACCTTGAACTATCTTTAATCAGACTTTATTGGACTTCAGTGTTATATTTTGCATTAAATGTCTAACCTTTATCCTTTATTTGTGCAGTGTGGCCAATTTGATTGTGTTCATGTATAGTCTTTTCTTTAACTGGATAGCATGCAGCCAAAAGCTCTTCACCATACCTCAATACAGATGCCAATAATAAACTAAACTATGTTTCACTGCCTGATTAATTATGAGCTACAATTAAGTTTTCATACATTGGGCATTCTGCAGAGTTCTCTAATATTAAGCAAATATACAGTATTTATGGTGGGCAGGATCTTTACCTGGAGGTAATAGTGTTGCTCAACCAAAGACGTACTTTTACATTCCAAGAAATAATAATGTAAAATGTTGGGAAAATACATCTCTCTACAATGTTTATTTCATTTTACACCAGTGAAATTAAATGTTTATTGGCAGAATTTTCAGAAAATATAATTACAGTTATGCATTATTCAGCTGCAGAGATAGTAATTCATATATTGTACTGCATATATTGGACTTAACATAAATTGAACATTAATTCTATTTCTCCATTTAAAGATATGGCCTGAGCATCGAATATTTCCAACATTTTTAAAATTCAGATTTCCAAACAGTGCAGTTCTGATTTGTTTTTAGGGCATTTCTTAATATTATTCAATACCACATCACTACCTGTATCAGATACCAAATTAAACACATCTTCTAGTAGAATCATGTATAAAAATTTTATTTGCATTATCAATAACCCAAAAATCTGTTTGGCCCATAGTATACAGATTTTTCATCTAAAGGGCACAATGTTGATTGGATCAAGTTCAGGAGAGTTTCTCAAGACATTCCCAAGGGCACTTTACTAGAATCATTTTTTATTCGAGGAATATTGGTACACAATAGTTATAGATTCCTTTGTACTCGTTTATAGTAAGAAAAGGTCATTTCACATTTAGGAATAATTAATCACATTCAAATCTCTAGAATGCACTTGCAATTCTTGTAAAATTATCCACAAAACTTCCAAAATAGTCTTGAGCATTTTGTTCGCTCAAAAAAATATATATTTTTGCCTAGCCTGTGTTCTATCAGGAGAAAATTAGTTTCCCCTCCAGTGCTTGGATGAATACATTACAAACACATACTGGGAAATATACACAAAAGAGAACTCCAATATCTTAGTAAATATTGTTTTCCCTTGGCATGGAAATGGGAAATAATTTTGGTCACAGTTAGAAAGGTGTACAATTATTTAGTAATCATTCCTTAGCTTTGTCTTCTTATTTAGACCAAACTTTGTTAGAGACTAAATCTAAACGTAGGAGCCAGGAAAATAAAATTAGATAATAAAAACAATTTATCATAAAAAGGTAATATTAGTAATGACAAATACCAACATTTCATGCTGTCCCCAAATACTTTGCAGTCAATTTCTAGGCTGTTTCTAGACTTTCTAGGCTACGTTGCATTTCTATGTAATATGGCTAGAGTTCTTGGGAAAGGTTCCAGAATTGTGGGTGTGTCAATGAGCCTAATTGGATCTACGTTATAGGACCATACACGATAGAAGCAGATTCACTGAAGAACACTCCTTCGTGCAATCTGCTCAGATCTTTCACTCCTATTTGCAAAGCAAAAATCAAAATCAAGATGGTGGAAATCTGAAATAAAAACATAAAGTGTTAGAAATATTCTGCAATGCAGGCTGCTTTTGCAGAGAGTGAAACAGAGTTACTGCTTCAGATCATCAACAGAGCAATCTGAAACATTAACTATTTCTTTCTCCACTTGACCTTCTGAGTACTTTTAGCAGTTTTCATTTTTATTTCCATCATAAGATCATAATGTGGCCCTTGTGGCTAAAGGGATCAGGGGGTATGGAGAGAAGGCAGGTACAGGATACTGAGTTGGATGATCAGCCATGATCATATTGAATGGCGGTGCAGGCTCGAAGGGCCGAATGGCCTACTCCTGCACCTGTTTTCTATGTTTCTATGTTTCTATGTTTCTATAAGACATAGGAGCAGAATTAGGCCATTTTGCCCATCAAGTTGACTCCACCATTCAATCATGACTCTCTTGCCATCTCCCTGTAACCTTTGGCACCCTTACTAATCAAGAACCTCTCAATCTCTGCATTAAAAATATCCATTGTCTTGGCCTCTTCAGCTGTCTGTCATGGAAAATGTGCCATTCACTAAAGCAAACAAAAAATTGCAAGGTACACAAAATGCTGGAGAAACTCAGCGGGTGCAGCAGCATCTATGGAGCGAAGGAAATAGGTAACGTTTCGGGCCGAAACCCTTCTTCAGACTGATAGGGGGTGGCGGGGAGAAGGAAGGAAAAAGGAGGAGGAGGAGCCCGAGGGCTGGGGGATGGGAGGAGACAGCCCGAGGGCTGAGGAAGTGGAGGAGACAGCAAGGGCTAACAAAATTGGGAGAATAATTGCAATATCAGTACAGCATATGTCAATTGTACGAACTAGAAATAAGCATTTCGGAAGTACTCTTTTTTTTTGGCTAATCATAAATTTCAGATTCCAATCATTCATACCCGAACAATATCCCAAGATTATAAATGGAACACCAACTAACACTTCATATAAATAGTCTCTTTGATTTGGTCAAACCCCAGAGATCTGTCAAATTATCCTTATTCTCAGCACTTCTCCCATTGTGTACACGACCAATATTAATAATTCTATGTGACACAGCTATCAGCTGCAGTATAATGAGAACAAAGCAGTGCAGTGTGTATGTTATTTATAGAAGAAATTAAAAAGGGATTTAAAGATTGAGACTTTTTTCCAAATATTTTCATACTGTTATAAAATATGTGCAATTAGTATTGAGTGAAGATCCATCCATGATTTTCCATCTTTCAAAGTATAGTTTGTTTTATCTCAGCACACTTTAATAGAGATAATACCTTATCTCATATAAATCAGGTGGCTCGGCACTTACTTGGATGGGATTCCACATACTGTGTGTTGAAACGATACAATAACAATGATTTGTGTATCAAGCCTGACCCAATTAACTTGGGTCACTGCATTGATCACAGAACGTTACTGGAAAGTGATTACAGAAATTAGATCATGTATTAACTGCACTGGGTTGCATTGTATATAATCTGAGTAAATGAACTGCAGAGTTAATAAAACAGGACGCTGGATTGAGATTTCTTTCCAGCCCTCTTTTACTGTCTCTTAAAAGATACTTTTCCATGTCATGCCATATTGCAGGTGATTACACTGTTTAGAATAGTACTGTGATGTTGAGTACAGTATTTATTGATTGCTGTGAGTTTTTAAATGTATTAATTTCAAAATGTCATAACATTATTCTGCAGGCAAAATGTAATTAAATCAAAATCCCCAAAAAAGTGAGATTTTATTTACTGATTAGAATGTACTTGAAAACATGCTCACTATGTTTTGTGGGTTTCTGATTCAAGTTATTAAGGTTATTTGATTTATTTTTCAGTCACCTGTTAATTTTATCTTTTTAAGCAGCGGTGTTGATGTCATCACCTAGGATACAGCCCAATGGAAAAAAATCAGTACAACATGAATTTTACTCCCCTTATGCCAGATTAAATATTTGCACAGCTGACAGTGAAGATTCTGACAAATGTATCTCTCAATTATTATTTTTCTGAGAATAAAATGTGCATTAGTGGAAATTTGCAGGAAGTCTGTCTATTAAGAAGTAAAATAACTCTTCTGTGCCGTTATACTGAAAGTCATAGAGGAATTTTCTTGGGAATACTCTCTTAATCAATCACTGCTGCTTAACCCCATCATCTGGGAATATAGATAGACTGAGGTACAGCAGCTAATTGGAATAACTCTTGATACTTTAATAAGATTGGAAAGACGGATGGTGGGCGAGCAGTTGACGGGCTATTCCTTGAAATTCCACTTCAAGCAGGGTGCAAGGCCACCAAATTCAAGTGCAGTTTCATACCACTTCAAGCAGGGTGCAGGGCCACCAAACCCAAGGGCAGTTACCTACCACTTCAAGCAGGGTACAGGGCCATCAAACTCAAGTGCAGTTTCATGCCACTTGAAGCAGGGTGCAAGGCCACCAAATTCAAATGCAGTTTCATACCATTTCATGCAGGGTGCAAGGTCACCACATTCAAATACAGTTTCATACCATTTCAAGCAGGGTGAAACCACCATAAAACCACACTCACAGTTCAGTAGACATTCAGTGTGTTCAGTTGATTCACAGCTCAGACAGAGTCATGACCTATCGCTCCCCCATCTTGCAGAGACTGAGCCACACCCACACTTCAGGGAATTTGTGGGTCCCCCCATGTTTTAAAAACGATTTACTATGGCTGCCAATGCCCTGAGCCATCTGTCCCCGCAGCCAAGGTGGGGGGTGAATCACCTGGTGTGGGTCTCTGGGATGAATCACCCTGGTGTGGGGTTGGGGTCTGATGGCGGTGTATCATGGGTCAGTGACTCTGGGTGGGCGGAGGGATCATCCTGTCCCACACCTCTGCTCCACCCGGCGCTGCCGACACACAGCCCAGCCGCACGGGGTAGACGGGGCGGAGGGCGGCCGTAGCCGTGGGAAAGTGGGGGCTGTCATGAGGGATGCGCTCCTTCGGCCGCTTACAACTTGGTGCTCGGGTTCAGTGCCCAGTCACTTATGGCTTGTGTGGGAAAATTATCCCCACCCTCCCGTCTCCTTTGGCCAGTGATGTGATGGACTCGGGGATCTGGACCAATCACTGACAAATCCCGCCCCCCCCCCCCAACGACGTCATGTCCATTATTTGACCTTTCGGCAGAGCGGCCATTCAGTGAGTTGCCTTGTAGGCGATGCAGCCTTTTGGTAAGTTGGCGTTTCGGCAGAGCGGCCTTTTGGTGAGTTTGCTTTTAGGCAGCCACCCTTTCAGTTAGTTTGCTTTCAGGCATCCCGCCCTTTCGGTTAGTTGGCATTTCGGCAGAGCGGCCTTTCGGTGAGTTTGCTTTTGGGCGTCCCACCCTTTCGGTTAGTTGGCATTTCGGCTTTGTACGCTTTCGGTTATTTGGCGTTTCGGCTTAGTTTCCGTTCGGTTATTTGGCTTCCACTTCTTTGCTTCAGCTTCTCGTCCTTCGATGCCATGTCCGGGTATCGTTCACACCAACCCTACAATACCTCCTAAACTGTCTAAATGACACAAACATCTTCTAATATACTCCTCCATCTTCCTTCCAAAACATAGAACATGCCTCACAGATCTTATAATCCAGTGATACAATTCCTCTAGTTTTGAGTCTCTACCATAATCCTGTCACAAAATGTGACCGCTATTAGTGTGACCATACTCAATGGTCCTTCTCTAATTTTTTCACTTCCCCAAATTATCTATTCTTTCAACCAAGGTACAATTCCAGCCTTGCCTCAGCTCCTCTCCTGCAGAGACTCCCATCCATGCCATTTTACTTTCATTTTTGACAGCTCCATACACTCTTGGTTGGCCGCACTTGTTTTACTCAATTTTTAATTCTCTTCTTTTTCAATTTTCTTCATGGTCTTGATCTTCCATATCTTTGAAATTTACCCCAACCCTATGTGATGAATGCACTGTTTCAATACCCAGCCTCTTGATTGACTTGAGATTTAGTTATTTTACAAATGGAGACCAAACTTAGAAAATACCATGGTTGTAAGATCTATAATTCACTCCCAAAATGTTGTCCCTTTAGTTCTCTTCTTATCTTTTAACATGCTCCTTAAACATATCACATTGATCAAAGTTTTGGTCATATATCATTTGTGGTTCAGCGCCATTTTTTCTTGATCCTTGGGACAAATTTGTTATATTAATGGCTTGATAAAAGTCAAAGTTATTGTTGCTGTCACAGCATGGAAAGACATCTCTGTTATTTCAAAACCTTTATATACTGTAAGTCATTATGTTAGGTGATGGTAGACACAAAGTCTACCATCCGGAAGTGGCGGCGCTGGTAAACGGCTGCGGCTCGCCTGCAGTCCGTTTGTCTTTACTTTTATGTTGTTTTTTTTTCGTTTTGTCTAGTTAGTTTTTGTTTTTTAGGTTGTGTTTATGTGGGGGGGGGGGGGGTGGGGGGTTGAAACGGGGCTTGCTGTCTCTTCGGGGGAATACGACTTTTTTTTATCGTATCCCCCTTCTCTGCCTCCGTCTGCGCTGAGGCCTGATGGCGGAGCTGGCGGCCTCGAGACTCCGGAGGCAGAGCCAGTCAGGACTTGCACTGGGCTCGCTCCCGTGAGGGCGGCCCAGCTTGGGGCTGGAACGGCGCTCCCGTCGGAGTGGCCCAGCCCGAGGGAGGAATGGCGCTCCCGTCGGAGTGGCCCAGCCCGAGGGAGGAATGGCGCTCCCGTCGGAGTGGCCCAGCCCGAGGGAGGTACGGCGCTCCCGTCGGAGTGGCCCAGCTCGAGGGAGGAACGGCACTCACATGAGGGCGATCCGGCTCGGGGCTGGAACGGTGCTCCGGTGGCTGGGACGGCGTTCTGGCGGCGGCGACCTGAGTCCGGGGTTTGGCCGCGGGCCAGCGGCTGCATCCGTTGGACTGGAGGGCGGCAGCTTCGACCACCCCGGGCCGCGGTGTTGGAGCCGGCCCGTTGCGGGGTTCGGTGAGCCGCGGGACTGGTTGTGCCATCGCCCGGTGGGGTATCGCCTCAGCGCAGAGGGAGAAGAGGAGGGAAGAGACTGCAGCCCTAAGATTTTTGCCTCCACCACAGTGAGGAGGTGCTTGGAGGACTCACTGTGGTGGTGTTAATTTGTGTTTATTGTTGTTATTATTGTATGATTGTATGTATGACTGCAGGCACGAAATTTCGTTCAGACAGACCGTAAGGTCTGAATGACAATAAAGGCATTCAATTCAATCAAAAAATGCTGGAGACACAACTCAGCGGATGAGGCCATATCTCGGGAGAGAAGGAATGGGTGACGTTTCGGGTCGAGACCCTTCTTCAGACTGATATCAGGGGAAAGGGCGGGACAAATTGAACGAAGGTGGAGACAGTAAGACTAGTGGGAAAACTGGGAAGGGGAAGGGGATGGAGAGAGAAAGCAAGGACTATCTGAAGTTAGAGAAGTCAATATTCATACTGCTGTGGTGTAAACTACCCAAGTGAAATATGATGTTGCTTGGGGAAGAACTATTTGTTGGGATAGAAGGAGAACTCATAAATTGGAATGTGGGATTTTCATGTCCTTCTAATAGCGTGCCCATTTAATGCCTCATTCACATAGTGGGCGAGTCTGGACCTGTTCTTTCGCTGCCTGATCTGCTGAGTTACTCCAGCACTTTGTGTCTTATTTTGCAAAACAACACCTGCTGTTCCATTGTTCTCTCTTCTTCTTTTTCTCTACTGGAGTGTATAACCTCCATATCTCAGACAATTCTAGACCAGATAAAGTAGACAGTTAAAACTGTTTTAGGGATAAAAATAAAATTTTAAAAAGTGTGTTTAGCATGCAGCAAATTGATATGATCTGAAGACTGTATTAAATAAAATGTTTAGGTGAATTTAGCAATGCATCAGCACACCAAGGATAACAAGCGATTAAGGAAAACGGGTTTTAATTTCCGATTTAATTATTTCAAAGAAATATTTTCCAGAGAACATTTAAGAAGAACTTATTTTTCAAAACAGCTGACACAACTGATACAAAGTTTTCCATTTGACTATTTCAACAAAATGCAGAATGTATTTTCACTGAGTACAGCACTATTAGAGATAGTTCACATCTCTGGAACCAACACTATTGAGTAATGAAGTCCAGTATCACCATGGAAACATTACACAATTCAAACTGACAAAGTAAAATTAACGGATGGAATGCTGGCTTCCTTGCCTTGGATAAGAGTTACTAACATATCATCTTTGGGCAAGGTATAATTAAAACAAAAATCTAATTCAATAGAGAAAAGGAGCACATAAACCTTGAGTCAACAAAAGATCTGCACACAGAATCTTGGCAGATCTATCCTATTTCCAAACAGTGCCAGGTCAGATTTGTATTTCCATTTTATTGTTTATGTGACAGGAATGCATTTCTTGCATGGTTTACTGTCGAGTACTACTGCAGCAAAAAAAAGAGTAATCATAACAGAATGTCCCGTCACAGAATTAGCTTGAAAAATCAGAGCAACACAGCTCAAAAACCACAACAAAAGCTTAGTCTGCAAAATAACAATAATAGTGACCTTTATTAAATTTACAATGTCAATAGCTTTGCTCAGGTGGAGACAAGAAAAATCTATGGGTAAAAAGAAGATCATTTTTCAGGTCAGCCATGAATATACTTACCGTGCAGTTCCTTTAATTAAAATTTACAAACCCAACTTGTGACAGGCAACACATTTTCCTGGGGATCTATTTATCAATGTATGCTGACAAGTGCTGCTTTTACAGTTCTATTTTGTTCCCTAGCTGGAAAGCACAGAGGTCATGCTCTAGGTGTGCAGCCAGCACGGGTGACGTAAGAAGCCATTTATTATGTGCTAACAAGGAAAGTGCATCTTTCCCTCCAGTGTATTTTATGTTACTTGTCATTTCAGCAATTACTATAAATGCTGTTCAGTGATTAATTGTATCACCTCAGAGCTACACACATTCTGAATATCAATTTGAGCAGATGCATCAAAACTGTATTTACTACATAGCGGTCGTCCAAGGTAAAGATTGAAAATGTTGGCATCATAGTTCCAGAGATTGTAATTACACGCAACTGCAACATTGCAGAGACACTTTCCAAGAGATCATCCCTCAAATTCTGGAGACCTGGTTGGATTGGCCTTTCATAAAATCATGTGATAGGAGCAGAATTAGGCCATTCGGACCATCAAGTCTACTCTGCCATTCAATCATGGCTGTTCTATCTCTCCCTCCTAACTACATTCTCCTGCTTTCTCCCCATAACCCCTGACATCTGTACAATCACTGCACAATCAATGCAACTGTGACAGGCTGTTGGCTCTTCAAAAGGAGTGTTATCAGTGGGCTCACATTCATTCCCAGGACACAGCAGTATTCCCTCTCAGTCTAAAGAAGAGTCTCGACTCGAAACGTCACCCATTCCTTCTCTCCAGAGATGCTGCCTGTTCCTCTGAGTTACTCCAACATTTTGTGTCCATCTTCCTTGTGGAAAAATTAGTCCATGAAAATGCTATTCAGAATTCATCAGCTAATAGAGCCATTCTACTTAGGAAGGAAATCTAGACACCTTCTGAAGTAGATTTTGAGCCTTTAGTAGGCAAAAAAAAGGTGGACTAACAAGAGTGTAATGGCAGCAATATTTGGGAGAAAATTATAAATGTTCATTCTGTAGGGAGCGGATTGAATGTCAGATAGCAGATTACCTCAGGGGCTTTCTCTACAACTAAACTTGCATGATACCATTGGCACACATTCTACTTAGGTCTGTTCCAAATGGCTGATATAATTTTAGCCTTAGCTCATTTTCATGTATGATTCACATAACTCTTAACACCTTCATGACAAAACCGTTGGACTTTACCCAAGACTTTGGCCTTCATTAGTCAGAATATTGAGTATAGATGTTGGGAGATCATGTTGCAGCTATATAAGACATTGGTGAGGCTGCATTTAGAGTATTGTGTTCAGTCCTGGGCACCATATTATAGGAGAGATGTCAAGATGGAAAGGTACAGAGAGGATTCACAAGGGTGTTGCCAGGACTCAAGGGTCTGAGCTATAGGGAAAGATTGAGTAGGCTAAGACTCTAATCCTTGGAGCGCTGGAGGATGAGTGTGATCTTATAGAAGTGTATAAAAGCATGAGGAATAGATAGGGTAGATGTACAGAATTCCTTGCCCATAGTATCATGGACCAGAGGACAGGTTTACGGTGAAGGGGAAAAGATTTAATAGGAATCTGAAGGGTAACTTTTCACACAGAGAGTGGTAGCAAAGAAATTCATCCTCGTCTCCATCTTAAAGGAACAATATGCCAATCTGAAATTATGCCTCTTGGTTCTATATTTCACTGTGAGGGGAAGCATTGTCTTAGTGTCTACACAGAATTTCATATGTTTCAATAACGTCACTCTCATTCTTCCAAATTCCAATAAATATGGGCCAAACCTGTTCAATTTCTTCACATAGGAAAATGTCTATTCCAAGGATCCCTACAAATCTCCTCTGAATTGACTCCAATGAAGACATTCATCTCCTTAAATAAGATTAAAACTCTATACAGGGCTTCAAGCATAGTCTCACCGAAGTCCTACAGAGTTGAAACAAGATCTCTCTACTTCTATACTTTGTAAAAATAATATAACCTCAGCCAAAAAATGCCTAGATATTCATCCCTGATCAGCATCTCTAAACATTGATTATAGAATTCAAAGCTCCACAAGAGTCAAAATTACATAGTACTATCGAAAGAGGATGAAAATATAAGGGGGTAAGTTTTCAAAACAACCTCTCTAAGGAGAGATTGGTATGATTACATTCAGAATCAGTTGCTTACTCGTGGAAGACCACAGGATTTTTCTGCTTTAAAATCAAAAATCATTTAATCTGCACCTAGAAAATGTGACATTTAAAGGTTTGAATTTCTTAAGGGTGGGTTAAGTCATGTAATTACGACATTTAAAAAATATATAAACTTCCATCCCTGGTGGTGCATTAGTTTGAATTAATCTTCAAAAATGTATTCTGCCTGTGTGGGTTTGATTGAACACAATCACAATCAGTACCACTATATGATTATCACAGATTATTTGACTGAAAGACCTTTGTAATACTTATCTCAAGAGGCTGCAGGCTAACAGTGAAGAAAGGAACTGCAGATGCTGTTTTATACCAAAGATAGACTCGAAATGCCAGAGTAACTCATTGGGACAGGCAGCACCTCTGGATAGAAAGAATGGGTGATGTTTTGTGTCGATAACTTGTTCAGATGGCTAACAGTGTCGTTCCTGCAAAAGTCCACTGAGAATATGCACTGGCATTGCTATGTGCTGTATTCAACCAGAAGGCTTGGAAGCACCTAAAAAGTAGCCAACTAACAATTCACCTTACTTTAGGCTGGTCTGCAAACTAATTTTACATTCAGATCACAATTTTTCTGCAAATCATGCAATTGTATGAATAAAAATGAACTAAAGCCATTCAGCCACCCGCAGACAGTCAAGTTTAATGCTGATCTCTAGTGCTGTCTGTGTGTAGTTTGCATGTTCTCTCTGTGGGTGTCTTCTAGGTGCCTTGGATTTCATCCCACATACCAAAGATGTGCTAATTCGTAGGTTGGTAAATTAAAGTTGCCCCATGTGTAGGTCAGTTATAAGAAAATGAAATGGAGGGAGTTGGTGGGCTGTTGCATATGACAATTAAACCCTCTTGCCTCTTGACTTTACATTCTAACAGTGAACCATTTCCAGAAAGTATCTTCTTCTTTAATCACTTCTCCATAATATGGAGCAAAGGCCAATCCAACCAGGTCCCCTTGGAATCTGGCTGACTGTCTGTTGAATTGGAAAAGTGTTAGTCTGTTGTGTAGAATCACTGAAATTACAACCTAGAAAACAGCTGTCGAGCTGATCACATCTATTCAAGTGTTACCTCTTAAATTGAATCAATCTACTCCAAAACATTTTCTGCCTTAATAGGATCATTGGAATTACTGTGCAGGACAGGCTATTGCTTTTATATGAAGATTTTAGCTAGCATTGCCAGATTGCCTGTTAGACAATGATAAATGGTTTTCCGAGTACATTGCAAGATTTATATGCTCATTTTGCCTGACACTATTGCTTTCCACCTGCCATGCATCAGTAACCTTTCCCACTCCAACCCCTCCCCCACCAAAACCTCCACCTGGTACTCCTGCCTGTAAACTGGATTTCATGGTTTGTTAAAATCCAATTATTTTAGCCTGGTTCAGCAGACAACACTACTGAACATTGATAAATGAGGCCATGTTCTATCTCTGACCAGCATAATAAGTAGTAGGAATTAATGGATGGAAAACTTACTCCAAAAAGATGATTTTGAATCATCTTAATGATGTGACTGCAAAAATGTGCAATTTTGGTTGTTTGATTTCCAGTAAAAAGACATTGTTCTTTGCCAATCTTTGTGTCCTGTAAATAAATTTGTACTACTTTTTGTCATGATTGTTGTAGAATTGCTACTCTAATTGGGTTTTCTGTCACTTAGAAGTCATCCTAGTATCAGGGCTGGCACCAGTTGTACACCAGTTCATCCAATACAGACAGTCTACTAGCATTCTCTGTCACGGCCCTTCACTAGAGTTGGTGACCCAATAGTACACAAGTAGGTGTCTTCAACATTGACTCGAGACCCATGGCGTTGCAAAGAAGTGTCCTCCTGATTTATTATCCTCCCTAGTTGTTGAATAGATGCTCTGCCAGGTTAAAGAGCAGTTGTTGGAGAAGCTCAGTGCTCACACATAGTTGGAGAACCTCAGTGTTCATCACCATGAGTGGTTTTGTAGTATAAGCCCTGATTGCGATGCATGCCTTTGGGTTGAGGGAGGTAATGAGTGCCCTAACTTGAGGAATAAACCTCAAGTGAACCTTGGCCTTATTAATCTACCTGCAGCAAGTGCATCAGTCCATAATCATAATGGTAGTAGTGATCCTTGTGTGTGTGGCATTGTAATAGCCTTTGGGATGCAGGAGTTAATGGGAAAGGCTCGGAAGAGATCTGCCAATTCAAATCAAACATTGATGGGGTGGTATAGTACGCCACCACTATGTACAACTACATGGCCTGATATATCCCTCACTCAACTACTACCATCATGCCAAGAGATTATCTCTGATTCAATTATGTTTTGTCCTTTAACTGTGTACTGTGGACAGCTTGATTGTATTCATGTGGTCTTTTCTTTAACTGGATAGCAGTAAAAAAAAAAGCTTTTCATTGTACAGTGGTACACATGACAATAATAAACTAAACCAAACTAAAACTAAACTAAACTGGGAGCAGCACCAGGGATGCCTAAAAAGTGCCATTCCAGTGAAACCGCACCAGAATCAGTTGCTTACTCGTCGAAGACCACAGGACGTTTCTGCTTTAAAATCAAATTATTTAATCTGCACCTAGAAAATGTGATATTTAAAGGTTTGAATTTCTTAAGGGTGGGTTAAGTCATGAAATTACAACATTTAAAAAATATATAAACTTCCATCCCTGGTGGTGCATTAGTTTGAATGAATCTTCAAAAATGTATTCTGCCTGTGTGTGTTTGATTGAACACAATCGCAATCAGTACCACTATATGATTATCACAGATTATTTGACTGAAGGGCCTTTGTAATACTTATCTCAAGAGGTTGCAGGCTAACAGTGAAGGAAGGAACTGCAGATGCTGTTTAATACCAAAGATAGACTCAAAAGATAGACGGCTAACAGTGTAATTCCTGCAAAAGTCCACTGAGAATATGCACTGGCATTGCTATGTGCTGTATTCAACCAGAAGGCTTGGAAGCTGGTCCATTTGCAGAAAAGTGCTCCCAGTTTTGCTCTTGTTAAGGCTGTGGCATACCAAATTACAGCCCCCTGCTTTCCTTTCATGAAAGGGACCCTCATAATGAAGTTGGATAGGGAGTTCCAAAACTTAGCACCAGTGAGGATAAAAGGAACACCTATATATTTTAATTTACTAGATATCTTTAGTTTCGCTTTCCTGAGACTCTCAGTCTGAAGAATGGCCTCGAACCGAAACGTCACCTATTCCTTTTCTCCAGGAATGCTGCCTGACCCGTTGAGTTACTCCAGTATTTTGTGTCTACCTTCAATATATTTCAAAGTCAGGACTGTGCATGACTTGATGACAGATCAGGTGCTTGCTTTAACTAATGGAAATAGTTGTCTTTAACTCCTCAATGGTACAATCATAAGGAAACAAATTCAAATCCTTCATAATTGGATGAGATTGTAGATGTATTTCTGCTACAATCTCATTTAACCTCAAAGCTTAACGTCTCAGTTGAAGTACAGTGGAAACATTCAGCTTGCTGATGCTTCTCAATCCATGTGTTGCCATCAATTTTCTTGTTGGCTTCTCCATCATATGTTGCACTGAGATCAGCAGTAACATTTATGCATCCTATATTTTACTGAATTTCCCATCCCTAATCATAGTCGTCTGCCTGTCTGAATGCCCAAATAGGTTGGTCCACAACATTTATTTTAACCTAAGTTCCTTTACTGACCACCAGGGGCGCTGGGGAGATACAATACAATACAATATACAATACAATACAATACCGTGTATTTGTCATTTGAACCTCAGATGGCTGCCCTGCCCTGCCGGCAGTCTGTTTGTATTTTCTTTATTTTTTTTATTTTTTAGTGCGTAAAAAGTTTGTCTTAATGTTCTTTGGTTTGTTTTATGTGAGGGGAGGGGATCGGCGGAAACTTTTTTTCAGGTTCTTACCTTCCCGGAGATGTGATCAATTTTCGGATCACATTCTCCGGGCTCTGCGGCCTTCCATTGCTGGAGCTGGAAGCCTCCTCGGACTGTTGTGAGCCTCACCGCGGGACGCGGACTTTACATCGGAGCTGATCCCTTGCCTGGGATCTCTCCCACCGTGACCACCACGGAATCATCATCAAGGGCTCGCAGTCTCGGGTGAGGCTAGTCGGGAAGCTCCAACGTCGCGGAAAGTTCGACCAGCCCCGACGCGAGGTTCGATCGCCCGGCGCGGGGGAGCTGACATCCCCCGATGCGGGAGCTTGATCGCTTCGACACGGAGGGTCCGAATGCCGCCGACTATGGGAGTTGAGATCGTCCCGTCAACGGGGGCTCAAGGCCCACAACCGAGGAAGAACAAAAGGAAGAGACATGAACTTTATTTCGCCTTCCATCACAGTGAGGAATGTGTAGGAATCACTGTGGTGGATGTTCATGTTAAAATTTGTTTTTTGAGTGATCTGTTGCTTTTAATTGTATGACTGACCTGGCCAATGAAATTCCTCATATGTTGCAAAACATACTTAGCGAATAAAGTGTGATTCTGATTCTTTACAATTACCATTATGTTATCCATTGTTCTAGAGGATTATTTATTAATTGGACTTCCACACTAAGTTCAATAGCTCAGTATTATTTTTATTCTTCAGCCTTCCTGCCATATTCTGGCTGAGTAATACAATTATTTATTGTACAGAATATAATGCAAGTACCCAGTAGTATATTTAAGTCTAACCACTAAGTTCTTTACTCAGTTTGACAACAGTATAATACGAGACTAAGTGGGACCCGTTGGGTCCCAGCATCACACGGGAGGACTGGTCACCCAACGCAATATTCCATCTCTCCACCAATTCCAATATTTCTGGCCAGTGGGGGGGGGGGGGGCTTTCTGTTGCGCTAGTTTGTACTATTCGTTATTTGTTGATCACACACACACACTCCACCACCACACACACACACACACACACACACACACACACACACACACACACACACACACACACACACACACACACACACACACACACACACACACACACACACACTCATTCACACACACACAGGCTCATTCACACACACAAACACAAACACACACACAAACACAGACACACACACACACACACTCATTCACACACACACACACACAGACTCATTCACACACACACTCATTCACACACACATACACACACACAGACTCATTCACACACACACGCACACACACTCATTCACACACACACACAGACTCATTCACACACACAAACACAAACACACACACACACACACACACTCATTCACTCACACACACAATACTAAAATGCCAAGTAACTTCAGCATGTGTTGAATATACAGTTTGTAAAACAAATGTTTGAAGCCTCCTGTAGAGGCTGCTGCTACTGAAGCAAAAAACGTGCTTTAACTAACATCCAACAAACACACTCACCATAGACAGAGCAGTCAGCTCTCTTGAATTATTCAATGGCGCCTGCACTCGGCGCCATCTTGACGTCACCCTCTCGCTTCTTGCCACGAACCGGAAATGATGCACTCAGCGCCAGCATGCCGCTAACCGGAAATAACGTCATCGGCGCCATCTTGCAACTAAGCGAAAATCACAGAATGAGCGCCAATTTTGAAATTAAACACAGTCCTGATTTAATAAAATGTTTATTCACGCTTTATCCATCCGAAAATTGTTGCAAGCAAGCTCTTTAAAAGCCAAGCCAATTGGACAAAAACACTTTGCAAGCCAACAAAACACATTTGCTGAAAGCCCTTTAAAAAGCCAACCTATTTGGGCAAACACTTTGCAAACAACAAACACATTTGCTGAAAACCACATCCCGGGGACTCACCATGGAGTAGACGTGCGTTCAGTGTTATTCGCAGCTCAGAGAGCCGTGACCCTCTCGCTTCCTCCATCTGGCAGAGACTGAGTGAGCCATGACACTTCCAGGTTTTGTAGTCCCTCCCCACTGCCACCAGCGGGGGCAGCAGAGAGAATGGTGAAATTTTTTAAAACATTAATATATCTCTGATTTTTCATCAATGGGAAAAATCCTCCAGTCCAGTCTGGCGGAGGGGGGCTCTGAGCGAGGTGGCCAAAATAACGGCTGTAAGTGGTGGCGTTCTCTCGGAAATCACATCGCAGTGAGTCAAAAGCGGTCAAGATCTTACTTTTAGTAATATAGATGTATAATTATGTAACATCTATTTGATGTTTCTATTTACTTTTTGGAAGACTGACATAATATAACTTATTTTACCAACAAAATAATACCACTGGAAACAAATTTGTGAGTAAAAATTTATTTTCTCATGAGTTATCTGCCAACTACTAATATTCCATACATCACCAATGCTACATTTTAACACGATTTTCTGTGAGTTTTTCTGCACACGTTCAGACGTTGCACAGATTATTCTAATGATATTATTTTATATTTTCTAAATTAAACCCTATTACCCAGAAGTACTCCGGACCACAATATTATTGCAGTTCTGTACAATGTATATGGGCATCAGTAGATGCTCATTTTGGCATTTATATGAATATATTAAATAGAATCACTTTTGTTCCTCCATTGAGCTGGTTTCATAAAATGACTGTGATGATGATGTTATCATGTTATTGTGTTAGGAAAAATATTATAAAACTCCTTAGAATGCTATTTAGTTCCCATTAACGTTATCTGTGTTTGGTGAATTAGTTGGAAAATGTCAAATCCCCGGTAGTTTTGGCAGTAGAAATTAATGCATAGAATTTATTAGGTTTTGTATCAAGTGTGGGGTCCTTAACTGATGCTAGATCAATTTTATTGTTCTGAACTGATGTCATTTTGGAATTTAAGCGACAATTTATGACATGGGATGCATTCTCCAACACCAGGCAGGCTAATGAAAGCGAACTGAGAGAACATGATTAGATGCTATTATGTACAATGATTGCTCCTGGGAACATACTATTTGAACAGAACATTTGGATGAAACTAATATAATATGCACAATTTACCACTGGCCCAAGCAGGAAATGTGTTCTAAGGAGGTCAGTAGAGTGGTTATGAGCCGTAAACAGGAATTAGTATAATACTACTCCTAGGGGGGTTAAGATGCAGCAATCACAGCACATTGTATTTTTCTTCTAAAATGTATATGTAATGAACTTCTGAAAAAAATAGGTATAACAACAAAATTTCAGTTTAGAATTTTCAATCATAAAAGGATAGGAATCCAATTAACTGTTAACTAACCTTACTTTGCAATATTTTGTGCAGAAAAAAAAAAGGAATTAAGATAATTCCAAATGAAAAATACTGCCTTGGCCGTGAGTAAATCTGAAGCAATATCAGATTAAAAAGAAAATGAAGTCAACCATTTAATAAATGAGACATTTTGATAAATCGGATTATTTTGGCATTACCACTTAATTATACATAATGATAATTATGGGGTTGCTTTACTTGAAATCTTTACAAATTAAAATCCTTCATCATGGATCAACAATTTAATGACAGAACATTCGCCCACCACCTCCTTACTGACCATTCGTATTAATCTAATCTCCCAGCACTTGGCCCGTCGACATCTGCACCAAATCAATTCAAACACTTGTTTAGGCATTTCTTAAATGCTGCTTCCACCACTCTCAGGTAGTGTATTCCAGGTACTCCCCACTCTCTGGGTGAGAAAGGTTCCCCATATATCCCTTCTAAATCTCATAACTCCTCCACTCTACATGTCCTCTAGTTTTATCTACCTCTGATATGGGGGAAAAGATTCACCTCTTCCTCTCCAGGGAAAACAGACCTGGCCTTCACAGTCTCCCCTCATAACTGAAATGTTCCATCCCAGGCAACATCCTCGTGAATTCCCTTTGCATCTTGTCCAATGTTATTATGCAGCTTACAATGGGGAGGCAGGAACGCAGAGTTGAGCTTGCATTTGGATCAGATATAATCTTATTCAATGGTGGAGCAGGTTTGAAGGATTGAGTGGCCACCTCCTGGCAGTAATTTGCAAATTGAAAGTAAAATAATAGCTTTTTACGCAATAATAACAAAACTGCAGTAGGTCTGAATATATAAATAATCACAGAGCTTATCAAAAGGTATTTTCTTACCAAATTTCTATCCATCCCTTCGTCAAGACCTGCCCAGTTTATTTTAGTGTAGTTTAAAGATGCAGCATGATATATCAAATATACGATAATTGATCACACATTCAGGCTTGTTGTATGTTCTCCCACCGTCTCATAAATTCTCTACACACTAGGGGAAATTAATCTACAAACTCACATGTGTTTGGAATGTGGGAGGAAAGTGGAATACCTGGAGGAAACACACGCAGTCACAGGGAGAACATGCAAACTCCACATTGAGACCATCCGAAGTCAGGATCAAACACAGGTGTCTGGCACTCAGCTATTCTGCTAGTTACCCTATGAAGCTCTAATGTATGTTATTCTCCTTTCATAATTCAACATACACACTATCCAATCCTGTTATTATTTTCTATGTAACCTATTTTAACTTCCTTTATACCACATTCTAGAATTTTCCTTACCACTGCTAACTGGCCTATGATTCCCTATTTTCTCCCTCTATCCTATATCAAATGCTGAGGATACAATTGATATATTCCAATCATTGGGAAATAGTTTAGAATTTCTGGAATTTATGGATTTTTTAGTGAAAACAATCTGTGCATTATTGCCTCCACATCCCCTGTCCTATTTTTCTACTGAGCACCAATTTTAATTGCAACACTTTTACTTTGGTTTTGTTTGATGACAGGACACTTTAAATGTCTTAATTGACATAGATAATATTTTCAGCCAAAAATTATTGATTTTGTAATATTTTCAAGACTGAGCATATTTAATCCACTGGTGAAACAATACTCATTACAACAAATGATGAAACAATGACAACCAATGGTGAAACTATAGTCATTATACCAAATGAACAACTCATGTCTGGCTCTCACCTACATTCAAAACAAATGAAATACATAAGCACAATACTTATTCAAATTTATCTATGAAAAAGACCCTCTCCAAATCCTTTACATTTTTCCTATATCGGGGTGACCAAAACTGTGCACAATACTCCAAATGCAGCCTAATCAAAGTCTAATGGAGCTGCATCGTGACTTCCTTACATTTATACTCAATTACCCTACCGATGAAGGCAAGCATATCATACACCTTCTTTACTATTCAATCTACTTGCGTGGCCACTTTCAGGGAGCTATGAACATGGACCTCAAGATGTCTCTGCACATCAATGCTGTCAAGGGTCTTGCCCTTAACAGTATACTTTCTCCCTTACATTAAACTTCCCAAAGTGCAATGCACTACAATTTTAGTACCACAGGAAAATATATCAGGGCTTTAGCTTCACAAGGATTGTGCATGGTCACTCCTGCGAATACTGTCATGAAAAAATACTCCTGTATATGGGTATTTCTCCTGGCTCAGGAATCTAGAAGTAAGAGCTCATTGTCTCAAAATAAGGAGAAGACATTTAGGACTGAAAGGAAAATAAATTTCTTCACCTAGTAGGTGGTGAATATTTGTGATTCTCTTACCTGGAAGTGCAATTATTGATGTGTTCAAAGCAGAAATTGATAGATTTCTGGATATTAAAGGAATCAAGGTACATAGGATACAAGAAAATGGTGTTTGAATTAGATCTTGCCAAATGGAGGAGACTCAAAGGGCTAAATGGCATTTTGGTGCTCCAATTCCTTAATTTTTTGCATTTTTCAAAAGATGTTATACTTTTTTCCCTTTAGTTATCAATATCTGATGGGTCATTATAGACAATAGGTGCAGGAGTAGGCCATTCAGCCCTTCGAGCCATAACCACCATTCACTGTGATCATGGCAGTTCATGTACAATCAGTACCCTGTTCCTGCTTTCTCCCCATATCCCTTGACTCCACTATCTTTAAGAGCTCTATCTAACTCTCTCTTGAAAGGATCCAGAGAATTGGCCTCCACTGCCTTCTGAGGCACAGAATTCCACAGATTTACATCTCTGGGTGAAAAAGTTTTTCCTCATCTTCCTTCTAAATGGCCTACCCCTTATTCTTAACCTGTGGCCCCTGGTTCTGGACTCCCCCAACATTAGGAACATGTTTCCTGCCTCTAGCTTGCCCAATCTTGGTTTCTTGGTCCTCCAAAATATTCCAAATGGAATTTAAACAGGAGATGGTACCTCATGGTGGTACCTCTCTCCCCTTCTTCTCTCCTCCCCTCCCCCACCACTCTCTCATCCCCTCTCCATCTCCCTCTCCTCACCACTCTCCCCCTCCTCCTCCTCCTCCTCCTCCTCCTCCTCCTCCTCCTCCTCCTCCTCCTCCTCCTCCTCCTCCTCCTCCTCCTCCTCCTCCTCCTCCTCCTCCTCCTCCTCCTCCTCCTCCTCCTCCTCCTCCTCCTCCTCCTCCTCCTCCTCCTCCCACCCCTATCCCTCTCTCCCCCACCCCCCTTCCCTCTCTACCCCACCCCCTTCCCCCTCTCCCTCCGCCCCCTTCCTCCTACCCCTCTGTCCCTCTTCCACCTCTCCCCCTACCCCTCCCTCCCCACTCTCTCCCCCTACATAATCCCTTAATAATCTTATTTGTTTTAATAAGATAACCTCTCATCCTTCTAAATTCCAGTGTATACCATATAACCATATAACCATATAACAATTACAGCACGGAAACAGGCCATCTCGACCCTTCTAGTCCGTGCCGAACACGTATTCTCCCCTAGTCCCATATACCTGCGCTCAGACCATAACCCTCCATTCCTTTCCCGTCCATATAACTATCCAATTTATTTTTAAATGATAAAAACGAACCTGCCTCCACCACCTTCACTGGAAACTCATTCCACACAGCCAGTAAAGACGTTCCCCCTCATGTTACCCCTAAACTTCTGTCCCTTAATTCTCAAGTCATGTCCCCTTGTTTGAATCTTCCCTACTCTCAGTGGGAAAAGCTTATCCACGTCAACTCTGTCTATCCCTCTCATCATTTTAAAGACCTCTATCAAGTCCCCCCTTAACCTTCTGCGCTCCAAAGAATAAAGCCCTAACTTGTTCAATCTTTCTCTGTAACTTAGTTGCTGAAACCCAGGCAACATTCTAGTAAATCTCCTCTGTACTCTCTCTATTTTGTTGACATCCTTCCTATAATAATATTACTAAAAGTCTGTTCTTGACCGGTTTTGGCCATCTGTGCTGCGATTTCCGAGAGAACGCCGCCACCTACGGCTGTCATTTTTGGCCACCTTGCTCAGTGCCCCCCTCTGCCGCATGTGTGCCGAGGATTTTTCCCGTCGATTAAAAATGACAGAGATATTAATGTTTTTACAAAATTCCCCATTGGCGGCAGGGGGGGAGGGACTATAAAACCAGGAAGTGGTGTGCCACACAGTCTCTTCAAGATGGAGGAAGGCAGATGGTCACGTTTCTCTGAGCTGTGAATAACACTGAACACATGTCTACTCAAATGTAAGTGCCCTTAGTGGTTCTAAAATGCTTGCAGAATGTGCCTGTTGGTTCTAAAGCTGGCAAAAATATGTCTATTGGTTCTAAAGCTTGCAAAAAAAATGTCTATTGGTTCTAAAGCTTGCAAAAAAATGTCTATGGGTTCTAAAGCTTGCAAAAAATGAGTCTATTGGTTCTAAAGCTTGCAAAAAAATGTCTATGGTCCTAAAGCTTGCAAAAAAATGTCTATTGGTTCTAAAGCTTGCAAAAAAATGTCTATTGGTTCTAAAGCTTACAAAAAAATGTCCATTGGTTCTAAAGCTTGCAAAAAAATGTCTATTGGTTCTAAAGCTTGCAAAAAAATGTCTATTGGTTCTAAAGCTAGCAAAAAAATGTCTATTGGTTCTAAAGCTTGCAAAAAAATATCTATTGGTTCTCAAGCTTGCTAAAAAATGTCTATTGGTTCTCAAGCTTGCAAAAAATGAGTCTATTGGTTCTAAAGCTTGCAAAAAAATGTCTATGGTTCTAAAGCTTGCAAAAAAATGTCTATTGGTTCTAAAGCTTGCAAAAAAATGTCTATTGGTTCTAAAGCTTGCAAAAAAATGTCCATTGGTTCTAAAGCTTGCAAAAAAAGTCTATTGGTTCTAAAGCTTGCAAAAAAAATGTCTATTGGTTCTAAAGCTTGCAAAAAAAATGTCTATTGGTTCTCAAGCTTGCAACAAATGTCTCTATTGGTTCTAAAGCTTGCAAATAATGTCTATTGGTTCTAAAGCTGGCAAAAAGTGTCTCTATTGGTTCTAAAGCTTGCAAAAAGTGAGTCTATTGCTTCTAAAGCTTGCAAAAAATGTCTATTGGTTCTAAAGCTTGCAAAAAATGTCTATTGGTTCTAAAGCTAGCAAAAAAATGTCTATTGGTTCTAAAGCTTGCAAACAAATATCTATTGGTTCTCAAGCTTGCAAAAACATGTCTATTGGTTCTCAAGCTTGCATAAAATGAGTCTATTGCTTCTAAAGCTTGCAAAAAAATGTCTATTGGTTCTCTATGTCTATGGTCACTCTACACCTCCATCCCCCACCAGGATGGCCTCAAAGCCCTCCGGTTCTTCCTCGACCAGAGGAGCAACCTATACCCAGCCACTGACACCCTCCTCCGCCTAACGGAGTTGATCCTCACCCTCAACAACTTTACGTTTGACTCCTCCCATTTCCTCTAAACACAAGGCGTAGCTATGGGCACACGCATGGGCCCCAGCTACGCCTGCCTCTGTCGGGTACGTTGAACAATCCTTGTTCAATACGTACCAGGGCCCCATTCCCGACCTCTACCTCCGTTACATTGACGACTGCTTTGGGGCCACCTCCTGCACCCACACACAACTGACTGACTTCATCCACTTCACCACCAACTTCCAACCGGCACTCCAATACACCTGGACCATTTCCGACACTTCCCTACCATTCCTTGACCTCACCATCTCCATCGCAGGGGACAGACTTCTGACCGACATACACTACAAACCAACTGACTCACATGGCTATCTGGACTAAACGTCTTCCCAACCTGCCCCTGTAAAGACTCCATCCCCTACTCCCAATTCCTCCGCCTAAGCCGCATCTGCTCCCAGGATGAGACGTTCCACACCAGGGCATCGGAAATGTCCTCGTTCTTCAGGGAACGGGGATTCCCCTCCGCCACCATAGATGAGGCTCGCACCAGGGTCTCATCCATACCCTGCAACACTGCTCTCTCTCCCCATCCCCACACTCGCAACAAGGTCTTTATTCTTTGGTGCGCAGAAGGTTAAGGGGGGACTTGATAGAGGTCTTTAAAATGATGAGAGGGATAGACAGAGTTGATGTGATCAAGCTTTTCCCTTTGAGAATAGGGAAGATTCAAACAAGAGGACATGACTTCAGAATTAAGGGACAGAAGTTTAGGGGTAACATGAGGGGGAACTTCTTTACTCAGAGAGTGGTAGCGGTGTGGAATGAGCTTCCAGTGGAAGTGGTGGCGGTAGGTTCGTTGGTATCATTTAAAAATAAATTGGATAGGCATATGGATGAGAAGGGAATGGAGGGTTATGGTATGTGTGCAGGCAGGTGGGACTAAGGGAAAAAAGTTGTTCGGCACGGACTTGTAGGGCCGAGATGGCCTGTTTCCGTGCTGTAATTGTTATATGGTTATATGGTTATAACAAGGGCAGAGTTCCCCTAGTCCTCACCTTTCACCCCACCAGCCGGCAAATACAACACATAATCCTCCGCCATTTCCGCCACCTCCAACGTGACCCCACCACTCGCCACATCTTCCCATCTCCCCCTATGTCTGCCTTCCGCAAAGACCGCTCCCTCCGCAACTCCCTTGTCAATTCTTCCCTTCCCTCCTGTACCACCCCCTCCCCGGGCACTTTCCGTTGCAACCGCAAGAAATGCAACACCTGTCCCTTCACCTCCCCCCTCGACTACATTCAAGGACCCAAGCAGTCGTTCCAGGTGTGACAAAGGTTCACCTGTATCTCCTCCAACCTCATCTACTGCATCCGCTGCTCTAGATGTCAGCTGATTTACATCGGGGAGACTATGCGGAGGTTGGGCGATCGTTTCGCCGAACACCTCCGCTCAGTCCGCAATAACCTACCTGAACTCCCGGTGGCTCAGCACTTCAACTCCCCCTCCCATTCCCAATCCGACCTCTCTGTCCTGGGTCTCCTCCATTGCCAGAGTGAGCAACACCGGAAATTGGAGGAACAGCACCTCATATTCCGCCTGGGTTGCTTGCGTCTGGATGGCATGAACGTTGAATTCTCCCAGTTTTGCTAGCCCTTGCTGTCTCCTCCCCTTCCTTAACCCTCGAGCTGTCTCCTCCCACCCCCCCGCCCTCGGGCTCCTCCTCCTCCCTTTTTCCTTCCTTCTCCCCCCCCCCCACTCCCCATCAGTCTGAAGAAGGGTTTCGGCCCGAAACGTCACCTATTTCCTTCGCTCCATAGATGCTGCTGCACCCGCTGAGTTTCTCCAGCATTTTTGTGTACCTTGCAAAAAATGTCTATTGGTTCTAAAGCTTGCAAAAAGTGTCTCTATTGGTTCTAAAGCTTGCAAAAAAAATGTCTATTGGTTCTAAAATGGTTCATACTAGCGCTCCAGAATGCGCCCCCCCCCCCCTCCCCCTCCCCCTGCCCTGGTTGGCTTGGCTTGGGTGTGACTTGAAATTGAAAGGCACTACTTACTGCAAATGGTGGCATGAAGTTGAAAGGCACTACATACTGCAAATGGTGGCTTGGGAGCTTTGGCTTGAAGTTGAAAGGCACTATTACTGCAAATGGTGGCTTGGTTCCTTTGGCTTGAAGTTGAAAGGCACTACTTACTGCAAATGGTGGCTTGGTTGCTTTGGCTTGTAGTTGAAAGGCACTACTTACTGCAAATGGTGGCTTGGGTGTGGCTTGAAATTGAAAGACACCACTTACTGCAAATGGTGGCATGAAGTTGAAAGGCACTACTTACTGCAAATGGTGGATTGGTTGCTTTGGCTTGAAGTTGAAAGGCCCTATTACTGCAAATGGGGGGCGTGGGTGCATTGGCTTGAAGTTGAAAGGCACTACTTACTGCAAATGGGGGGCGTGGGTGCATTGGCTTGAAGTTGAAAGGCATTACTTACTGCAAATGGTGGCTTGAAGTTGAAAGGCACCACTTACTGCAAATGGTGGCTTGGGTGTGGCTTGACGTTGAAAGACACCACTTACTGCAAATGGTGGCATGCAGTTGAAAAGCACTACTTACTGCAAATGGTGGCTTGGGAGCTTTGACTTGAAGTTGAAAGGCACTACTTACTGCAAATGGAGGCTTGGGAGCTTTGGCTTGAAGTTGAAAGGCACTATTACTGTGAATGGTGGCTTGGTTGCTTTGGCTTGAAGTTGAAAGGCACTACTTACTGCAAATGGTGGCTTGGGAGCTTTGACGAAGTTGAAAGGCACTACTTACTGCAAATGATGGCTTGGGTGTGGCTTGAAGTTGAAAGGCACTACTTACTGCAAATGGTGGCTTGGGTGTGGCTTGAAGTTGAAAGGCACTACTTACTGCAGATGGTGGCTTGGGCGCAATGGCTTGAAGTTAAAATGCATTACTTACTGCAAATGGGGGCGTGGGTGCATTGGCTTGAAGTTGATAGACACTACTTACTGCAAATGGTGGCTTGACGTTGAAAGGCACTGCTTACTGCAAATTGTGGATTGGTTGCTTTGGCTTGAAGTTGAAAGGCCCTATTACTGCAAATGGGGGGCGTGGGTGCATTGGCTTGAAGTTGAAAGGCACTACTTACTGCAAATGGGGGGCGTGGGTGCATTGGCTTGAAGTTGAAAGGCATTACTTACTGCAAATGGTGGCTTGAAGTTGAAAGGCACCACTTACTGCAAATGGTGGCTTGGGTGTGGCTTGACGTTGAAAGACACCACTTACTGCAAATGGTGGCATGCAGTTGAAAAGCACTACTTACTGCAAATGGTGGCTTGGGAGCTTTGACTTGAAGTTGAAAGGCACTACTTACTGCAAATGGAGGCTTGGGAGCTTTGGCTTGAAGTTGAAAGGCACTATTACTGTGAATGGTGGCTTGGTTGCTTTGGCTTGAAGTTGAAAGGCACTACTTACTGCAAATGGTGGCTTGGGAGCTTTGACGAAGTTGAAAGGCACTACTTACTGCAAATGATGGCTTGGGTGTGGCTTGAAGTTGAAAGGCACTACTTACTGCAAATGGTGGCTTGGGTGTGGCTTGAAGTTGAAAGGCACTACTTACTGCAGATGGTGGCTTGGGCGCAATGGCTTGAAGTTAAAATGCATTACTTACTGCAAATGGGGGCGTGGGTGCATTGGCTTGAAGTTGATAGACACTACTTACTGCAAATGGTGGCTTGACGTTGAAAGGCACTGCTTACTGCAAATTGTGGCTTGAAGGTGAAAGGCACTACTTACTGCAAATGGTGGCTTGGGTGCTTTGGCTTTAAGTTTAAAGGCACTACTTACTGCAAATTGTAGCTTGGGTGCTTTGGCATTAAGTTGAAAGGCATTGCAAATGGTGGCATGCAGTTGAAAGGCACTACTTACTGCAAGTGGTGGCTTGGGAGCTTTGATTTGAAGTTGAAAGCCACTACTTACTGCAAATGGTGGCTTGGGAGCATTGGCTTGAAGTTGAAAGGCACTACTTACTGCAAATGGTTGCTTGGTTGCTTTGGCTTGAAGTTGAAAGGCACTACTTACTGCAAATGGTGGCTTGGTTGCTTTGGCTTGAAGTTGAAAGGCACTACTTACTGCAAATGGTGGCTTGGTTGCTTTGGCTTGAAGTTGAAAGGCACTACTTACTGCAAATGGTGGCTTGGGTGCATTGGCTTGAAGTTGAAAGGCACTATTTACTGCTAATGGTGGCTTGGTTGCTTTGACTTGAAGTTGAAAGGCACCTCTTACTGCTAATGGTGGCTTGGGTGTGGCTTGGGTGTGGTTTGAAGTTGAAAGCCACTACTTACTGCAAATGGTGGCGTGGGTGCATTGGCTTGAAGTTGAAAGGCACCACTTATTGCAAATGGTGGCATGAAGTTGAAATGCACTACTTACTGCAAATGGTGGCTTGGGTGCTTTGGCTTGAAGTTAAAAGGCACTACTGTAAATGCACTTACTTCCTGTTTGCACTGTATATTGATTTTAGATAAAACGCTACAACTTACGGCTGTGATTTTTGGCCATCTTACTCAGTCCCCCACCGCTGAGCAGATGCAGAGAATTCTTCCCATCAATGAAAAATAAGTGTTATTCGTTTTTTTTTAAATGTTGAGAATCTCTCTCCTGTCAATCACTCCATGAAAGCCACACCTTTTCAGGTGGGGGGGGGGGGAGGGGGTTATAAAACCCGGAAATGTGGGTGTGGCTCAGTCTCTGCAAGATCGAGGAGGGAGAGGTCACGACTCGCTGTCTTTAGTGGCTTTGCACCCTACTTCAAATGGTATGAAACTGCACTTGAATTTGGTGGCCTTGCACACTGCTAGAAGTGGTAAGAAACTGTACTTGAATTTGGTGGCCTTATACCCTGCTTGAAATAGAATTTCAAGGATTAGCCGTGAGTCAACTACTAGCCCACCAGCCGTGAGTGAATGAGTTGCCAGCACAACAGGCTTGATTGACTGAGACGCCAGCCCAAGAATCCATTTGGCGCACAATTTGCATACTAGCTCTCTGGAAACCAGTCCCTTCAGCCCACAACACCCATACTAGCGCTCCAGAAAGCCCCTTTCCCCCCCCCCCCCCAACTGACCACCAATATTAGAATTGGTGGAGAGGTGGAATATTGCGTTGTGATGCTGGGACCCAACGGGTCCCACTTAGTCTAGTCCTTCCCATAATTAGGCGACCAAAATTGTACGCCATACTCCAGAATTGGCCTCGCCAATGCCTTGTACAATTTTAACATTACATCCCAACTTCTATACTCAATGCTCTGATTTATAAAGGCCAGCACACCAAAAGCTTTCTTTACCACCCTATCTACATGAGATTCCACTTTCAGGGAACTGTGCACAGTTATTCCCAGATCCCTCTGTTCACCTGCATTCTTCAATTCCCTACCATTTACCATGTATGTCCTATTTTGATTTGTCCTGCAAAGATGTAGCACCTCACACTTATCAGCATTAAACTCCATCTGCCATCTTTCAGCCCACTCTTCCAACTGGCATAAATCTCTCTGTAGACTTTGAAAATCTACTTCATTATCCACAACCCCACCTATCTTAGTATCATCTGCATACTTACTAATCCAATTTACCACACCATCATCCAGATCATTGATGCACATGACAAACAACAGTGGACCCAACACAGATCCCTGTGGCACCCCACTAGTCACTGGCCTCCAACCTGACAAACAACCATCCACCATTACTCTCTGGCATCTCCCATTCAGCCACTGTTGAATCCATCTTGCTACTCCACCATTAATACCCAACCATTGAACCTTCTTAACCAACCTTCCATGAGGAACCTTGTGAAAGGCCTTACTGAAGTCCATATATACAACATCCACTGCTTTACCCTCATCAATTTCCTGAGTAACCTCTTCAAAAAATTCAAAAAGAATAGTCAAACATGACCATCCAGGCACAAATCCATGTTGACTGTTCCTAATCAGACCCTGTTTATCCAGATGCTTATATATATTATCTCTAAGTATCCTTTCCATTAATTTGCCCACCACTGACGTCAAACTAACAGGTCTATAATTGCTAGGTTTACTCTTAGACCCCTTTTTAAACAATGGAACAACATGCGTAGTACGCCAATCCTCCGGTACTATTCCCGTTTCTAATGACATTTGAAATATTTCTGACATAGCCCCTGCTATTTCTACACTAACTTCCCTCAATGTCCTAGGGAATATCCTGTCCGGACCTGGAGACTTATCCACTTTTATATTTCTCAAAGTGTCAGTACTTCCTCTTCTTTGAATCTCATAGTTTCCATAGCTACTCTACTTGTTTCCCTTACCTCACATAATTCAATATCCTTCTCCTTGGTGAATACCGAAGAAAAGAAATTGTTCAATATCTCCCCCATCTCTTTTGGCTCTGCAGATAGCTGTCCACTCTGACTCTATAATGGACCAATTTTATCCCTCGTTATCCTTTTGCTATTAATATAGCTGTAGAAACCCTTTGGATTTACTTTCATCTTACTTGCCAAAGCAACCTCATATCTTCTTTTAGCTTTTCTAATTTCTTTCTTAAGATTATTTTTACATTCTTTATACTCCTCAAGCACCTCATTTACTCCATGCTGCCTATAATTATTGTAGATCTCTCTCTTTTTCCGAACCAAGTGTCCAATTTCCCTTGAAAACCATGGCTCTTTCCAATTTTTACTATTTCCTTTCAACCGAACAGGGACATAAAGATTCTGTACTCTTAAAATTTCACCTTTAAATGTCCTCCATTTCTCTTCCACATCTTTCCCATAAAACAAACTGTCCCAATTTACTCCTTTTAAATCCTTTCGCATCTCCTCAAAGTTAGCCTTTCTCCAATCAAAAATCTCAACCCTAGGTCCAGTTCTGACCCTCTCCATAATTATATTGAAACTAATGGTATTGTGATCACTGGTCCCGAACTGTTCACCAACGCATACCTCTGCCACCTGACCCATCTCATTTCCTAACAGGAGGTCCAGCCCCGCCCCTTCTCTAATAGGTACTTCTATGCATTGCTGCAAAAAACTATCCTGCACACATTTTACAAACTCCAACCCATCCAACCTATTTACAGAATGTGTTTCCCAGTCTATGTGTGGAAAATTGAAATCTCCCACAATCACTACCTTGTGCTTACTACTAATATCTGCAATCTCCTTACATATTTGCTCTTCCAATTCTCGCTCCCCATTTGGCGGTCTATAATACACCCCTATAAGTGTTGCTACCCCTTTCCCATTTCTCAGTTCCACCCAAATAGCCTCCCTAGACGAGCCCTCTAATCTATCCTGCCAAAGCACTGCTGTAATATCTTCCCTGATAAGCAATGCAACACCTCCACCTCTTGCCCCTCCAATTCTATCACACCTGAAGCAACGAAATCCTGGAATATTTAGTTTCCAATCACAGCCCTCCTGCAACCATGTTTCACTGATCGCCACAACATCATACTTCTAGGTGTCAATCCAGGCTCTAAGTTCATCCACCTTTCTTACAATGCTCCTAGCATTAAAATATACACATTTAAGAAACCCACCCTCTCTTATTCTCTGTTTATTGTCTTTTTCTTCTCTCTCCCCTACATTTTGGGTCAGAGTGCTACCATTCTCTGCCTCCTGCCTCACACACTGACTGCTAGTTTTCCCAATTTGAGTCCCTCCCCCCAACCATACTAGTTTAAAGTCTCCCCAGTAGCCTTTGCAAATCTCCCCGACAGGATATTGGTCCCCCTCGAGTTCAAGTGCAACCCTTCCTTTCTGTACAGGTCGCACCTTCCCCAAAAGAGGTCCCAATGATCCAGAAACTTGAATCCATACCCACTGCACCAGTCCCTCATCCACTCATTTATCCTCCACCTTGCTCCATTCCTACTCTCACTGTCGCGTGGCACAGGCAGTAATCCTGAGATTGTTACCTTTGCAGTCCTTCTCCTTAACTCTCTACCTAACTCCCTAAATTCTTCTTTCAGGACCTATTCTCTTTTTTTACCTATGTCGTTGCAAGCCCAGTCGCTCCATTCTATCAACATATGACAGTCCCTCCATCTCGGGAATTTACCTCGTATACCTTCGCTGCACGACAGCACTTTATTGTGATTTTCAAACTTCTGGTAGTGTTTCTCCCACGTCTGGTTGCTTCTTTGCAAAATGCACACTTGGTTATGTGATACATATCATTTTACCAGTTAACGATGTATTTGTATTCTCTCTTCTTGAGTGCCTGCAAGAGTTACTTAACACCTTAGAAGCCTCTGCAGTGGCTTGCCATCACTATATTTACACTCAAAGCTTTCAGTAAACATCCAGAATGATGTGCATGATGTTTAGTTAATTTAGATATAACTTGCTCAGTTGTGACAACTTGTTACACAGCCATCTTCTGAGTATTGCAGTTAAGGGGCTGCCCCACTGCGGCGACCTAATCTGCGAGTTTAGATGAGTTTGCCCTCGACTCAAACTAGCAGCATGGTTGACACGTGGTCCTAAGAGGTCCTATGAGGTCACTGGAACTCTCCTTCATGCTCGAGGGAAGTTCTCGCATACTCGTGGCCTCAGCTAGGTCGTGGAAAATTTTTCAGCATGCTGAAAGATTTTCTGCGAGTAAAATGTGGTCGGTATGGTTCTTTTTATCTCGCAGTGCAGTGGAGTGTGGTCGCTATTTAGTTTCAGGTAGTCGAGGTCAGCCGTAGGCAATCTCCTTCGCTGACTGGGCATTTTGATTGGCTCATTGGAGTTTTCAGGACCAAAGAAAACCGACCGGTAGGTAAAATGACCGCTAAACTATTATACTTCTTAAAAGTGCCTCCACTCCTTCTCTCCCCCCCCCCCCCTTCTCTCCCCTTCTCTCCCCTTCTCTCCCCATCTCTCCCCCCTCCACGCTCTCTAAATTACTCACCATACACTGTGCAGCCGGCTTTTACATTCCTCTTCATCACGGGTCTGGATTTCGTGCCTTCCCCCGCTTTCCCTGGCCCCCGCCTTTGCGATGTGTTTGTGTGTGCGGTCGGTCGATCCAGCTCGCGGTTTCAACGCGGACAGTCGATCCACCTCGAGGTTTTTCAGGCGAGTGCCCTCGAGCTTGAAGGTCAAAGACACTCTTTTAACTCGCGGATTAGGTCGCCGCAGTGGGACAGACCCTTTAGAGTATCTTAGTTTGTGCTCCAGTTGATTACCGTGTCTGACAAACCTTCAATCAGGAACAATGCAAGATGTATGCGGTTTCCCATTCTTATTTATCACTATCTATATATATCATGAAACATCTCAAGCACAAATCATACTCTGAAACATAAATTATTCAATGAAACTGCAGGGATTGTTAAATTAATTCTATTGAACAGGTGCATAGACTTCAAAGGCAAATGGGTGCTTATCTTATTATTTTTTACGGCGTGTCTACCACTGGATATTTGTTGTGGTCTCAATAGATTTAATACCCAAGGGTAGGGGGGTAGGGGGGATAGGGAGGGCGGGGGGGCAGGGGGGGGTGGGGATGGCGGGTATGGCGGGGGGCAGGTGGGGAGGGGGCAGCGGGGCGGCCTGTGGCATCACACACACACTAACCACCCCCACACACACACACACTAACCACCCCCCCTTGATATTATATTAATATTATTAATTCGCTCCTTTTACCACATCCCCCGCTCTATCCACTCACGCATAGTTTCCAACTCGCAGGCGCAGCTAGAGAGGGAGAGGGAGAGAGGGCAGGGGCAAAGAGAGGGCAGGGGCAAGGGCAGAGATAAACAAAATCTTTTTCTTATGGTAGCAATATGAACAATTATGGTGTATGGTGTATTTTTAATGGTGTATGTAGTTTTAAGGTTAGAAGATTTGAAGGGGATCATACGACCATTGTTTTACATGAAGACACATTGATGCCTCAATCATGTTGCCAATGGAAGTGATGGAATTAGATACGTGCTATATTCAAGAGACATTTTGACAGACACTTATATCGACAAGGCATAGAAGATTTCAGACTTAGTGGGAAAATTTGATTGGTATAAATGGGCAAATTGGCATGGATATGGTGGGCTGAAGAGCCCATTTCAGTGCTGTACATCTTCTTGGCTCTATGACCGTGGACTACAAGAGCAGTAGGCCCATGACACTTCCATCAGCTGTAGGTTCCCTCCCCAGTTGTGGATCATCAGTCCAGTTTCTCCTGTAGCTTTAATCTCTCATCCCAGCAACCATTCTCATAAATGTTTGCTGGATACATCCTTTCTATAATGGCAACTGGAGCTGAACACCAGATGAGGGAAGCCCAAGGTATTAGACAAACTTCCCAGCTTGTATGCTTTATGCCTGTATTGATAAATCTCAGATTGGTGTATGGCTTATTAACTGCCTTCTCAACTTGCCCTGCCACTTTCAATGATCTGTGAACTGAGGAGATGGATCTGTGCACTTGTGCGGATGTTCGGTCTTGAGTAGCGAAGGATTTTTCTTGCAGTGATACTTTCTTGCAGTTTGTTTCCCCCCCTCATTGCTCCTTAATGATAGCCTTGTTGAATGGTAAATACCTTCTACAAATACACTACAGGATTCTGCAGGTGGGTGTGGAGTTAATTTGATGAGATTGAATTCCCCAACAAAACAGAGCAAAACATGAGCTGCTGAGTCAACCATGAGTTGCACAAAATGAGTTGCAGAGCAGAGCAGGAAATTAGGTTTTTCATGGTTATTACATTTAAATATGTTGACAGTTTAACTTAGTTTTCAGCAATTAAAAATCAAATCTTACAGAGAACCAATAAGACATGCAAAACCGAATATTGCCCTGAACCAACACTACATGCGACCATGTTTTCTTTCTTTTTGATAGATCGTGAATCAAATACTGAGTTCACCTAATAAATTTGTATGCATTCATGATTTTCATGAACTGGTAAATGAAAAAAACCATCAAAAAGTACTGCTGTCAGATCCTCTATTGGAATTTTGTCCTACCGAAATAACTGTGCTCATAGAGCGGAACAGCTTCAAACCTTTAAAGAATTATAAGCTGATTTTGTGTTCAGTTGTGATTTTTGTACCAATGAAAATATATTTTCTGACATGGCACACTAGAGCAGCTGAGAAACTTTACATATTTATAAGAAATACTTACATTCTTCCACAGCAATAACAAATTGCTTAGTCGGTAGCTCTTGTTCATTTTATTTCCAATTGATGTAATCTACATAAGTAAGTCTCTACCGGAATCTTCTTAAATATCACTGCATGGGCAATCTAACGCAGCATGAAGTGTTTCCACAAAACAACCACTCGGCAATTAACTAAGAGGAGGAATTTCCAGGCAATTTATTTCAGGAAAGGAATGTTTTATACCTGGTGTGTAAAACGATAAATATGTATGCATTCTACCAAAATGTAAATTAACTATCTGTGGCTAATTGGCAGTTGAATCTGGCTAATTGCCTTTTTGATTAGTAAGTGAAAAATAATAATTGGTATCACTGTCATTTTAATACCCACATTCACAATTTTATGCAATTCTTATCATTCTTGTACAATTATAAATAAAATTGTAAAATAGTTTTGTAATCACTTTTGCATTATTTTATTTAGGTATTTAATGATCGTGCTTCACAGTGCATCAGTGAAATCTAGTTTTTTTTTTAATGGGGCACCATAGTTCAGATTTAACTTTCTCAGTATGACACTTTGGTGGGGACTGCTTTTGTGACCTCCACATCGGTGGCTTACTAAGCTGATTTTCCAAACAAGAACTTGGGTGGATCTAGTTTGAACAGATGACACCAGGATGGGCATAGTTTGACTGCCCATATTGTTTCATTATCAGGATCAGTCAACTTCTATTTTTCCAATGATTCTCACCTCGGTCCAAATCTCTATCCTTCTCCCACTGAAACTCTCAATGTCATGGAGTCATACCGCATGGAATCAGGCCCTATGGCCCAACTAGCCCGTGCCGACCAACATGCCCCATCTACACTAGTCTCATCTGCCCGCATTTGGCCCATATCCTTCTAAACCTTCCTATCCATGTACTGTACCTGTCCAAATGTATTTTAAATGTAGCTATACTATCTGCCTAAACTACCCTCCCCAGGCAGCTCTTTCCATATACCCACCACCCTTTGTGTGGAAAAAGCTACTACTCAGGTTTCTATTAAATATATCCCTTCTCACCTTTAACTTATGTCCTCTGATTCCCCTACTCGGGGTAAATTATTCTGTGCATTCACCCTACCTATTCCCCTCATCATGTTATACACCGTTATAAGATCACTCCTCAGCCTCCCATGTTCTCAACATTGATCAAAACTGAACTCAATAGACAATAGGTGCAGGATTAGGCCATTTGGCCCTTCGAGCCAGCACCACCATTTAATGTGATCATGGCTGATTATCCCCAATCAGTACCCCATTCATGCCTTCTCCCCATATCCCCTGACTCCGCTATTTTTAAGCCCTGTCTAGCTCTCTCTTGAAAACATCCAGAGAACCTGCATCCACCGGCCTCTGAGGCAGAGAATTCCACAGACTCACAACTCTCTGTGAGAAAAAGTGTTTCCTCGTCTCCGTTCTAAATGGCTTACTCCTTATTCTTAAACTGTGGCCCCTGGTTCTGAACTCCCCCAACATGTTTCCTGCCTCTAGTGTGTCCAAGCCCTTAACTATCTTATATGTTTCAATGAGATCCCCTCTCATTCTTCTAAACTCCAGAGTGTACGAGCCCAGCCGCTCCATTCTCTCAGCATATGACAGTCCCGCCATCCCGGGAATTAACCTTGTAAACCTACGCTGCAGTTCCTCAATAGCAAGAATGTCTTTCCTCAAATTAGGGGACCAAAACTGCACACAATACTCCAGGTGTGGTCTCACTAGGGCTCTGTACAACTGCAGAAGGACCTCTTTGCTCCTATATTCGACTCCTCTTGTTATAAAGGCCAACATGCCATTCGCTTTCTTCACTGCCTGCTGTACCTGCGTGCTTACTTTCATAGACTGATGAACAAGGACCCCCAGATCCCGTTGCACTTCCCCTTTTCACAATACTGCAAATGCGGCCCCGCCAACAAGTTGCACTACTGTAACATAACATCCTAACTTCTATATTCAATGCCCTCACTGATGAAGGCCGATGTACCAAAAGCTTTCTTGACCACCCTATTTACCTGTGAAACCAGTTTCAGGAAACTACAGGTATGTACCTCTCAGATAAACCTATGTAGAAAGGAATAGCAGATGCTGGTTTATACTGAAGATAGACACAAACTGCCGGAGTAACTCAAAGAGTCAGGCAGCATCTTTGGAGAAAAGTGAAGAAGGGTTTTGACCTGAAAAGTCACCTATTCCTTTTTTCCAGAGATGCTGCCTGACCTGCTGAGGTACTCCTGCAGTTTGTTTCTATCTGTTAGATCCACCTGTTCTACAACTCTCCCCGGGGCCCTGCCATTCCCAGTAAAGGCCCTGTCTTGATTTGACTTCGCAAAATGCAACACCTCTCACTTACCTGAATTTCTCAGCTCACTTGCCCAGCTGATCTAGATCCTGCTGTAACTTTTGATGACCTTCACTATCTACAATACCACTAACTTTAGTATCATCCGCACACTTACTAATCATGCCTTGTATATTCCCATCCAAATCATTGATATAAACCACAAACAGTAATGGGCCCAGCTCCAATCCCTGAGGAACACCAGTAGTCACAGGCCTCCTGTTTGAGAAAAAAACCTCCACCATCACCTTCTACTTCCTTACATGGAGCAATTTCTTTATCCATTCAGCTAGTTGTCCCTGAGAGCAATCGCTATCAAATGCCTTGCTTATGTCTATATAGACACTTTTCCATGGTCTCTTCGTACTCAAAGCTGTGCCAAAAGTGTTGGTTCTAATAAACATGAGTAGTTACGAGAGTTACTTTGATTTAGCGATGGCTAGCAGGAGACTTTCAGCACTTGGGGCTGGGTAGTTAATGTGAAAAAATATTTATAAAAGGCTGTTCCAAATGATTTTCAGAGGTGTTTTATGTGTAATGTTGCCACTCTCTGGCACGACCTTGATGGCCAGAAGGGGGTGATATTTTGGAGGAGGACAACGTATTTGGAACTAGATAAGGTTGGAGATAAAGATGATCAGTGGTCAGAAACTGGTGGGAGATCAGAATGGCATGCTGTGAGGAGCTTACGATTTGGTGAAGGGAGTTTATCCAGTGATTTGCTACAGATCTGTAAGCATGGATGAGATCAATAGACCAACTGTCCTTTGGAAGGTGCTCTACAATGACATTTTCATGCAATTATTCACAATTTATGCTTCTACTTGACAATTTCACTTGCAATATCACTGGCATGGATTGATTAGAATAATGTTGTATTTGAACAGACATTAATAGTTTGGATATGAATGTAGGAGGTATAATTAGGAATATTTCAGATGCCAAAAAATCGGTGGTGTGTATGGAGGGTAGTTTAGTAATTGATCAGTTATTAAGATGAAATGGCAAATTAAATGTAATCGTGATAAGTGTATTGGTGCATTAATATTTTTATTGTTATTGCACCAGGATATAGTGAAAAACTTGGTTTTGCATGCTATCCAATCAAGTCATATTTTGCAAGAGTACAATCAAGCCATGCACAAGTACAACAGGTACTGTAGTTCAAAGAGAAAATAAGGAGAGTGGAGAATATAGTGGTACAGCATTACAGTGTTACAGCTGCTGAGAAAGAGCAGATACTCACTCACTGGCCCAGGGTGTTGTCCCCACTTGCCTCAAGACATCAACCATCGTGCCAGTGCCCAAACAGTCAGCCACAGGGAGCCTCAACGATTTCCGCCCAGTGGCACTCACCCCTGTCATTGCTAAGTGCTTTGAGCGGCTGATCTTGGCTCACCTCAAAGCCAGCCTCCCCCCCACACTGGACCCCCATCAGTTTGCCTACCGGGCCAACAGGTCTACAGAGGACGCCATATCGGCGGCCCTACACTCTGCCCTGACCCACCTGGACAACAACAACTCCTACATCAGGTTGCTGTTCATTGATTTCAGCTCCGCTTTCAACACTGTCATCCCCGCCAGCTTGATCACCAAACTCAGCGGGCTTGGCATCTCCACCTCCCTCTGCAACTGGACACTGGATTTCCTCACCAACAGACCACAGTCTGTTAGGGTCAACAACCTCAACTCCACCACTATAACACTGAACACCGGCGTGCCACAGGGCTGTGTGCTCAGCCCTCTCCTCTACTCCCTCTTCACCCACGACTGCATCCCTAAGTACGGATCCAACGCCATCATTAAGTTTGCTGACGACACCACAGTGGTAGGACTGATCAGTGACAACGATGAGTCAGCCTACCGAGAGGAGGTCCAGCACCTGACAACCTGGTGTGCCAATAATAACCTCGTCCTCAACTCCAAGAAGACGAAGGAACTTATTGTCGACTTCAGGAAGGTCAGAGGGGGCAGACATACCCCCATCCACATAAACGGGACTGAGGTGGAGCGCGTCTCCAGCTACAAATTCCTCGGGGTACACATCTCGGAGGATTTGCCCTGGTCCCTCAACACCTCCAAGCTGATCAAAAAGGCACAGCAGCGCCTTTACTTCCTGAGGAGGCTCAAGAAAGCCCACCTGTCCCCCCAGATCCTGACCAACTTCTACAGGTGTACCATCGAGAGCATCCTGACCGCCTGCTTCACGGTATGGTACAGCAGCTGCACCGTTGCGGACAGGAAGGCACTACAACGGGTGGTGAAAACCGCGCAGCACATCATCGGCGCCCCGCTCCCTGCCATGGATGCCCTCCACTGAAAACGGTGTCTGAAACGAGCTGGGAAGATCATTAAAGACCCCTCCCACCCCAATCATGGACTGTTTGCCCTCCTCCCATCAGGGAGGCGGTACAGGAGCCTCAGGTCTCGTACCAGTAGGATGAGGAACAGCTTCTACAATCATACCGTCGCATTGCTGAACTCGGAGTCCCGCTGATAGATTCCTCTGGTCCCTCCGTCCCCATTGTTTAATTATTCTGCATTTTTTATTGTTATGTATCCTCTTTTTTTTTAAATTTCTATATTGCACTACTACGGACTGACGCAAAACTGCATTTCGTTGTACCGATACTCAGTATTTGTGCTATGACATTAAAGTTGAATTGAATTGAATTGAAATAAAAAAATGAAAAAGTACAAGGGCTGCAATGAGTTAGGGTTGGTATATCGGGATTACACCTTTATCTTACGAAGATCACCCTTAATGAAGCACTTTTGAGAAGACTAATGAGGGTAAGACCTACATAATGAATGGTTGTGCCTAGGAAGTATTGAGGAATAGAGGGATCTTGATGTACAAGTGCAAAAATCCTTATAGCTGGTAGCACAGGTACACATTGTAGCGAAGAAGGCTCATGGGATACTTGCCTTCATTTGACATTCTCTTGATTTAACTACTGGAGATAGCAACTTGAACATAAATCAGTCCTGTACCAAGAAGAGGTTGTCAAAATGGAGATTCATGGGGTTCAAGGTGATTATGTTCCCACAAATTAAATGAGTGAAACTGATAAATCTAGAATTCTCTAGACTCCAAGAAATATTAAAGTTAAGATAAGGAAAAAAAGAGAAACACATGTCAGACACTGAAAGCTTAATGTAACAGAGAGCCTGGAAGATTATAGAAAGTCATAGAATCATAAGATCAAGCAACTCCTTTGGCCTTTTGAGTCTATATTGATCATAGGGCACCTATTTACATTCATCCAATTTTAGGGGAGTCACAGGTTTGGTAGACCTGTGGTCTCACAGCACCAGCCTTCGAGCTCAATTCTAACCTCTGGTGCTGTCCATGTGAAGTCTGCACACTCTCTTTGTGACTTGACTAGAAACAAGGAAATGCAGTTGTTGGTTTACCAAAAAATGACACAAAGTGCTGGAGTAACTCAGCAGGTCAGGCGGCCTTCCTGGGGAACATGGATAGGTGATGTTTTGGGTCAGAACCCTTCTTCAGTATGAAGTGCTCCAGGTTCCAGCCTTGCGAGGGAAGAGCCCAGTGAGTAAAGTGTGAGTCTTTGGCTCGAGAAGCTTCGGCGAGGAGGCTGAGGATAGGAGGCTACACATAAAGTGCGAGAGGACAGAACGCGGTGAACACATGTCGGGGCAGATGAGAGTGTGAGGCTTGCAGAATGTGGGAGCCCAGGGACACAGATGGAGCCTCTGGCTGCTACAACTGTGGCAAGTGCGTCCAGCTTCAGCTCCTAAAGGACCGTGTTGGGGCACTGGAGAAGCAGCTGGATGACCTCAGGGCCATCAAGAGGGGGGAAAACAAGAGTTTCCTGGACAGGATCTACAGTGAGGTAGTCATGCCGAGGTTACGGGAAGAACCAAGGTGTGTGATGGAGAAAAAAGGTGGAAATTGTGGAGTGCAGAAGACTCGGGTGGCTGTGCCTAATGAAAACAGGTACGCTCTCTTGGAAACTGTCCGGGGAGACATGGTTTCCAGTCCGAGCGTCGGACACGTCGGTGGCTCCAATCCTGGAGATGGGACTCGACCGGCAAGACCGATGTCGGGCAGAGCCCTAGTTGTGGGTGACTACATTGTCCAAGGAGCGGACAGGAGATTCTGTGGCGACAGACGAGATGCAAGGATGGTCTGTTGCCTCCCTGTTGCCAGGGTTCAGGATGTCACGAGCCGAATTCTGAACATCCTCGAGAGAGAGAAGGTGAACAGCCGGCAGTAGCTGTGCACGTAGGCATAAACGACATCGGGAAGAAGAGGAAGGAGGTTCTCCAACATGAGTTCAGAGTGTTGGGAAGAAGAGTGAAAGGTCGGACTTCTAGGATGGTTATCTCTGGATTGCTTCCAGTACCTCGTGCTAGTGAGGACAGGAACAGGGAGATAATGGATCTGAATGTGTGGCTGAGGGGCTGGAGCTGGGAGCAAGGATTTAGATTTATAGACCACTGGGATCTCTCCTGTGGTAGGGGTGACCTGCACAAAAGGGACGGGTTACACCTTAACTGGAGGGGGACCGACATTCTAGCAGGCAGGTTTGCTAGGGCTACACGTGTGGGTTTAAACCAAATAGTGGGGGGGAGGGATTGACAAATTGGGAGTATAAAGATGGAGATGAAGGGGAAGTGGCTACAGGAAAAATTGCAAAAGATTCTCGAATTAATGGGAAGGAAAGCTTGAGAATGGACAACAGAGTAAGGTCAGGGCCAATTGCGAGGGGGGAAGTGAATACGGAGGTCAAAGTACTGTATATGAATGCGCGAAGTATAAGGAATAAAGTGGACGACCTTGAAGCTCAGTTAGAAACTGGCATGTATGATGTTGTGGGAATTACTGAGACATGGCTGCAAGAGGGCCAGGGCTGGAAACTTAATATTCAAGGGTATACCTCCTATCGAAAAGACAGACAGGTGGGCAGAGGGGGTGGGGTTGGTGAGGAATGAAATTCAGTCCCTTGCAAGGGGTGACATTGAAACAGAAGATGTGCAGTCAGTATGGATAGAACTAAGGAATTGTAAGGGTAAAAATACCCTAATGGGAGTAAAAGTAATGCTGTGGTTGTTTGGGAGATTTCAACATGCAGGTAGACTGGGAAAATCAGGTTGGTACTGGACCCCAAGAAAGGGACTTTGTAGCGTGCCTTTGTGATGGATTATTTGAACAGCTTGTATTGGAGCCTAGCAGGGAGAAGGCAATTCTGGATTTAGTGTTATGTAATGAACTGGATTTGATAAAGGAGCTCGAGGTTAATGAGCCATTAGGAGGCAGTGACCATAACATGGTCAGGTTTAATCTGCAATTGGATAGGGAGAAGAGTAGATCGGAGGTGTTAGTGTTGCAGTTGAATAAAGGGGACTGTGGGGCCATGAGGGAGGAGCTGGCCAAAGTTGACTGGAAAGATACAGTAGCAGGGATGACAGTGGAACAAAAATGGCAGGTGTTTCTAGGAATAATACAGAAGGTGCAGGATCAGTTCATTCCTAGGAGGAAGGAAGATTCCAAGGGGAGAAAGGGACGACCATGGCTGACAAGGGACATCAGGGACAGTATAAAAATTAAAGCGAAGAAGTACAACGTAGCAAAGATGAGCGGGAAGCAAGAGGATTGGGTAATGTTTAGAGAACAACAGAAGATAACCAAAAAGGCAATACGGGGAGAAAAGATGAGTTACGAAGGTAAGCTAGCCAAGAATATAAAGCAGGATAGTAAAAGCTTTTTTAGGTATGTGAAGAGGAAAAAATTAGTTAAGACCAAAGTTAGACCCTTGAAGACTGGAAAAGGTGAATTTATTATGGGGAACAAGGAAATGGCAGATGAGTTGAACAGGTACTTTGGATCTGTCTTCACTAAGGAGGACACAAACAATCTTCCTGATATAGTAGTGGCCAGAGGATCTGGGGTGCAGAAGAACTGAAGGAAATCTACATTAGGCAGGAAATGGTGTTGGGTAAACTGATGGGACAGAAGGCTGATAAATCCCCAGGGCCTGATGGTCTGCATCCCAGGGTACATAAGGAAGTGGCTCTAGAAATTGTGGATGCATTGGTGATAATTGTCCAATCTTCTATAGATTCTGGATCAGTTCCTGTGGATTGGAGGGTAGCTAATGTTATCCCCCTTTTTAAGAAAGGCAGGAGAGAGAAAACGGGAAATTATAGACCAGTTAAAGCGCTTTCTCACGGGGCGACTTGACGCAAGATGTAACCAGAGTGAAGTGGTCGTGGTCTAGCACGATATCACACGATATAACGGGGGGTAGATAAAGAGTTCCCACGGGTACTCGGCATTTCTGTTATTTGTGCGAGTGACTTGTCCGTCTCCCGAGCTTTCCCGTTAAATCTTGAATGAACATTGTGAATCCCCATTCATAAAAGAGAAGGTAATTGCGCGGGAGGGTTAATAATTGACAACCTGCTGCTGCCTGCCCGTTGAGTTAAAAAGTTCCCACGGTCACGATATACAGTGTATCGTGAGTCTTGCGTGGGAAATTTTTAACTCAGCGGGCAGGCAGCAGCAGATTGTTGCTCCCTTCAGTTTCACCCCACCTACACCCCTCTGCTTCCCGGCCATGTGTTTGACCCCTTCCCTCCCCTCTTCAGCTCCCCGCCCATTCCACCGGCGCGGGGGCTTTGCACTGTCTTCACGTCAGCGATGCCAGCAGGTCAGTGCCAGTCACCGGAGACGTCAGGACCAACGGGACACCGACCCCCAGGCCCACTGCAAGCACTGAGATCCCAGAGACCCACAGCCAGCAGCAGCGCAGCCCCGTTCCAACTCCAGAGGAACACGCTCCCCGTAGGGACAGAAGCTGATGGTGTGCAAGGTACGTCTTGTTCTGGGGGTTGCGGATGAGGGGGCGCAGCTCGGGCTGTGACGTCTCCGGCCACCCCCCTGTACAGGAGCTGAGACTGGGAAGCTGTGGGGTTGTTTGCAGTTGCAGAGGGAGGGGGCAAGGGCAGGTACAGTTCACAGTCTCAGCTCCAGTCCAGGGGGGTGGCCGGAGACGTTAGGACCAACGGGACACCTGACTGCAAGCACGGAGATCCCAGAGACTCACAGCCAGCAGCAACTCTAGCCCAGCCCCGCTCCAACTCCAGAGGAACCCGGGTTGCGGATGAGGGGGCGCGGATTCCTCTGGAGTTGGAGGGACAGGGAGACACAGCGGCTTTTGAGAATGGTGGGCAATCACTTCCAAAGTTCTGCCCACACAGTCAGTACACCTCTCCTACACTTGTCTCCCGCACTAAGATCATCTCGCAGAGAATGATCCCAGCCTAACAGCATGTTCATTCCAGATTACTCACCTTCTGTCCCCTCTGTCCAGCTTCCGGGTTCACCGTTCGCAGGAGTTCCCACGGTAAAAGCAAGAGTCAATACGGATATCGCACTAGCCACTACGTGCATATAATGTTGCAATCTTCAACCACAAGTGTACAAGTCACTCTTGGAGAAATTCAAACTTGCTTGAATTTTCTCCCGAGTCACCAAGTTACACGAGTACCTGCCGTTAGCGCCACGGTGGTCCACGGTGGTCCATGAATGCCGTACGGTTATCGCACGGGGTTCCCATGATGTTCAACTCTGGTTAACTCTTGCGTCGTCGCCCCGTGAGAAAGCGCTATTAGCCTGCCATCGGTGGTGGGGAAGATGCTGGAGTCAATTATAAAAAATGAGATAGCCGCACATTTAGAAAGCAGTAACAGGATCAGTCCGAGTCAGCATGGATTTACGAAGGGGAAATCATGCTTGACTAATCTTCTGGAATTTATTGAAGATGTAACTAGGAAAATGGACAAGGGAGAGCCAGTGGATGTAATGTGCCTGGACTTTCAGAAAGTATTTGATAAGGTCCCACATAGGAGATTAGTGGGCAAAATTAGGGCACATGGTATTGGGGGTAGAGTGCTGATATGGATAGAGAAGTGGTTGGCAGACAGGAAACAAAGAGTAGGGATTAACGGGTCCCTTTCAGAATGGCAGGCAGTGACTAGTGGGGTACCGCAAGGCTCGGTTCTGGGACCGCAGCTATTTACAATATACATCAATGATTTGGATGAAGGGATTCAAAGTAACATTAGCGAATTTACAGATGGCACAAAGCTGGGTGGCAGTGTGAACTGTGAGGAGGATGCTATGAGAATGCAGGGTGACTTGGACAGGTTGGGGGAGTGGGCAGATGCACGGCAGATGAAGTTTAATGCGGATAAATGTGAGGTTATCCACTTTGGTAGCAAAAACAGGAAGGCAGATTATTATCTAAATAGCGACAAGTTGGGAAAAGGGGAAGTGTAACCGGATCTGGGGATCCTTGTACATCAGTCTATGAAAGTAAGCATGCAGGTACAGCAGGCAGTGAAGAAAGCGAATGGCATGTTGGCCTTTATAACAAGAGGAATCGAATATAGGAGCGAAGAGGTCCTTCTGCAGTTGTACAGAGCCCTAGTGAGACCACACCTGGAGTATTGTGTGCAGTTTTGGTCCCCTAATTTGAGGAAGTGCAGCGTAGGTTTACAAGGTTAATTCCCGGGATGGCGGGACTGTCATATGCTGAGAGAATGGAGCAGCTGGGCTTGTACACTCTGGAGTTTAGAAGGATGAGAGGGATTCTCATTGAAACATATAAGATTGTTAAGGGCTTGGACACGCTAGAGGCAGGAAACATGTTCCCGATGTTGGGGGAGTCCAGAACCTGAACAGTTTAAGAATAAGGAGTAAGCCATTTAGAACGGAAACGAGAAAACATTTTTTCTCACAGAGAGTTGTGAGTCTGTGGAATTCTCTGCCTCAGAGGGCAGTGGAGGCAGGTTCTCTGGATGCTTTCAAGAGAGAGCTAGATAGGGCTCTTAAAAATAGCAGAGTCAGGGGATATGGGGAGAAGGCAGGAACGGGATACTGATTGGGGATGATCAGCCATGATCGCATTGAATGGCGGTGCTGGCTCGAAGGACCAAATGGCCTACTCCTGCACCTATTGTCTATTGTCTATTGTCTATTATTCCCTAGGGATGCTGCCTGATCTGCTGTTAGTCCACAACTTTGTGTCTCTCTTTGTGACTGCATGGTTTTCCCGAGAGTTCAAGTTTCCTTCCACATACTAAAGATGTGGATGTTTGTAGATTAATTGGCCACTATAAATTTTCCCCAGTGTGTGAGTCAGTGGTACAATCTGGATGAGTTGATGGGGATGATAAAGTGGGATTAAATGTCGGTGGATAATCAGTTTGGAAACAGCGTGCCAATGGGAATATACAGATGATCAGCTGAGTTTGGTGGAAAATATGTTAATTTTTATGTAGTTGTGTGTCTTGTTGCTCTTTTGGTATGACTGTGGCAAATCAAATTATTTGTATGTTTTTACATACTTGGCTAATAAATTAAATACAATTACAATTAAAATAAGGTTTTCATCCCCATGATGGGAGATGTCTGGATGTCACTGCCAGAAATGCACATTAGATTTTACTTGAAGAAACGTCTTTGTTTCCTTCCTCTTGTTGGAGAGATGCAACAGAGATGCACAGAGATGCAACACCAGGAAATACACCTTCAGTGATAATATATTGAGTGGGGTGGGTGAACAAGAGGACCTTGAAGTGTGTTAAGATAATCAATAAAGTGGATTAAAAAGTATACAAATGGTTTGCTTCCTCTGCTGAAATACAAGAGCAGTGGTGCTTTGCCAAAACATTACACAGTGTCAAATAGGCCACACTTCTAATTATGACTTTTAAGAGACATTTGGACAGATATACAGTACAGACAGGAAGGAAGAGGAACATGGGCCAAATACAAACAAATAGACTTGGTTCTCAAGATAAGACTTTCAATTCTGGGACATCTGAAATGTCCTCCAGTTTTTTTCATGGAAAAAAAGATTCCGAAATCAAATTTTAAGTCACTTGGAAGGATTAGAGTGGAGATTATGGGTTACGGGTGGCACCGTAGGATGGCAGCCTCGCCAACAGTCTGTCTCGTCCTTTTCTTCTTTTGTTGTTTTTAGTCTGTAATTAAAAATATGTTTTAGTGTATCTTTAGTTTTGATTTATTTGGGGGGTGGGGGGCTGGAAACTTTAAAAAATCTCTTTCCTCGACGGAGACGCAACTTTTTTTGTATCGTATCTGTCTGGACTGCAGCCTAACATCGTGGGGCTGGCGGTCCCTTTGCTGGGGATCGACTTTGGGAGCTCTAACCATGGGAGCCTGTGGACTGAACATTGTGGAGCTTGCGATCCCTTTGTCAGGGATCGATTTTGGGAGCTCCAACCACAGGAGCCTGCGGACTTACAGTAACATCGTGATGCTCATGGCCCCTTGGTTAGGGATCAACTATGGGAGCTCCAACCGCAGGAGCTTAGACCCTCCCCCCCGATCGTGGGAGATTTGATCACTTCAATGCGGGAGCTACGATCACCAGCTGCGGGAGCTTCGATTGCCCCAACTGCGGATGGTTGACTGCCCCGACTGAGGGAGAAAAGAAGGGTAGAAGATAATACGTTATTGCCTTCCATCACAGTGTGCTGTGGTGGATATTTATGTTAATTTTTATGTAGTTGTGTGTCTTGTTGCTCTTTTGGTATGACTATGGCAAATCAAATTGGCTAATACTTGGCTATTAAATTAAATACAATTACAATTAAAATAAAGTTTTCATCCCCATGATGGGAGATGTCTGGATGTCACTGCCAGAAATGCACATTAGATTTTACTTGAAGAAACGTCTTTGTTTCCTTCCTCTTGTTTGAGGTGATGCAGAACCAAGAGGCTATGACTTTCACTTTGTCTTTGACAGGCTCTTTGTTGCAAGGGATCAGGGACAATCTCATCATGTAGTATTTATTTGTTCAGATGAAGGCCAAATGCAGCCTTTCTACTTCCATTCAGTCTTGTTCTGTTCAGGTTGAGGTTTGCTCTGTCACCGAGGAGCAACTTGAAGCTCTAAAGGAACACCAGGGAGAAGCTTCACACGGAGCTCCATGGTCTCACTGAACAAAGTAATGCCATTTGTCAACACATCACTGTTCACGTTGAGCAGTGAAATGTCAATTGTAAATCTATTGTTGTTCACAATGGAACACGTAGGCTGATTGCAGTTCTGGGGAGGCAAAGGGATGTTACAGACAGCTTTGCTCCACAAATCAGGGTATAAACTGACTGCTTTTTGAAAGAGCTGAGAAATGCCATGCATACTAAGTTCAGTTCCTTACCTGAGCTAAGATACAGTATGCAATAGTTTATCTATCCCTTGGAGGGCAGAGATATGCTCTCCTTTACTCAAATCACTCTTCATTGTGAACAGAATCCTGCTCAGAATGTGCAAGATTGCTAATCTCATCCATTTCACGTCAAGAGTTGGAAGGAATTCTTGATTCATGCTGGACAGAAGGAGAAGCTCTTTTATTGACATTAAATGTCCCACTTTAGTGGAACACGTAGAGTCATAGTGTCATGGAACATATGGCAAAGAAGGAGTTAAGAGAGCCAAGAGTATTTAAATGTCATATGTACCAAGATCGGAACAATAATACTGATATTTGCTGTAGCTTTATGGGCTCATTAATGCAACAACAAAAAAACAACAACCCCAAAGAAATATACAATAATCGTAAAATAATAAAATAATAATCAGTAATTCCAGCTATCCAGACCTTTGGCCCAACTCATCCATGCCAACTGAGATGCCCATCTACGTGAATGTCATTTGCCCACATTTGAACCATATCCCTTGAAACGTTTCCTATCCATGTACCTGTCCAAATGTCCTTTAAATGTTGTTATTGTATCCAGCACAACCACTTCCTCTGACAACTCATTCCGTTTATATATCTCCCTCAGTGTGGAAAAAGTCCCCTCGGTTTCCTGTTAAATATTTTCCCTTTCATTTAATCCTATGCCTTCCAGTTTTTGATTGCTCAACCCTGGGAGAAATGAAAACCTGTGCATTCACCCTATCTATGCCACTCATGATTTTATACAGCTCTATAAGATCACTCCTCAGTCTCCTACGCTCCAAGGAATAAAGTCCCAGCCTGTCCTACCTTGCTTTATAAATCAGTCCTTCTAGTCCTGACTCGTGATAACCATATTCACTGTCTGATACTACCTATTTTAGTGTCATCTGCAAACTGACATGATTGCAAAATAATTTGCCAAATGCTAAGGTGCTATGGTATTTTGCCAATGATTAAGTAAGACATAAATAATTAAGTTGTTAAGGAATAGTATTGACTGCTTAGTCTGTCCTAACATTATTTATAACACCAACCTCCTTCAAGGGGCTGACGAATATGAACATGCTTATATGATGTCACACATCTGCTCTATTTTTGCCCATGTGGGCAAAAAATCCTTTCCACATAGCATAGAGGAATCCTCTTCTATGCATGGAATTGAATACAACAGGAATAGAGCATTTTCTAACAGTGAGCACTTGTGTATGAAGGTGTGACACAAACGTGATTGGATTCATTTGTGAAGAGAATTAAATACTTCTACAGTTGAGACTCTAACAGTTCATCCCTCCTGTTTATATTGAAATGGGCAATTGCTTCATGACTTAGAAGTAAACTCACTTGAATTTCCATGAGGGTTTTCTAAATGCTGATTGAGAGTAAGCTGCAATGGGTTTAAAAGATAGCCATTGCTCCCCCTGGCTATCCACTGCAGCCAATATGAGCAATGCAATGTGATGTCCCAGGAAGAGATTACCAGGCAGACGTCTCAAAGCTGTTCAAAAAACCTCTGAAAATAATGCAAAATCCTGACTGACCTGGGCATCTCTGCACACAGATTGTTCAAAGTGCAGGAGCATTCAACCTAGCACTCAGAATGCATTGGGAGCATGCAGAGATCAGCATAAACGGTAGAAGAATCTTAACCAAGCTACCCACACTATCAGACATCTCCTGATGTGATCTTCTGAGGAAGGTGCATTTTGTGCAGGGGCAAAATGCTTTTAACAATAGGTCATTCGTCAGGAATTGCAGAGATGATATAGCAAGCCATTTAGGTAATCTGTTCAGTAATTCATGCAAGAATATTTGAGAATCATTTATTGTAGGTTAACCTGGAAATAAGAAAATTGGAGTTAATAATGTAGCATTTTGGCAATCCTAGCTGCTTATGATGATACTTTTCTGGCTCCAAAGGTTGGAGTATGGTGAAAGTCACATGTTTTGCATTGGGACTTTTTTTAGGCTCCTTCAGAAATCGCTCTCTGTTAGGAAATCATTTCCACATAGCCCCATTCTTCATTCTTCAAAATACAATACAATACAATACAATACAATAGCTCGTGAAGTATGTCTAATAACTCATATATTGTACCGAGTATGGCTTTTCCCATTTGTACTTGACACCTTAAATATAACCAGGCCCATTGAGTGCAGAAACATTAAATACCCTTTGATCGAAATGATCTTGATTGTATTTAGTGCCTATCCTTTTCTATGACAGTATTGCATGTTGCCATGTAGTTTTATGCTTTGTTTAGTAGTTTTCAATCATTCAATGGGTATATTTTATTTTGTTCTGGACTTTTCTCAACAGCTCAGCTGCTGAGTACCACATTTATTGTCCCGATTTAGCAAGTTTCTGAGACTTTAAAACCATCAGGCACTGTGGTTAATGCAGATTACTTGTGCAGTGTCTTTCTGTACCCATGAGAGCAGCAATTCGTCAGTGACAATTCAAAGTTTCCAGACAATTTTCCACAATATGTGCTCATCCTCTTTTTAAAAAGGACATGATACATTAATGCAGTAATCTTTGCAATTTAATCGTATGTTTAAATCTCCAGTCTGTTTTATTACTGGAAATTGTCTGCGTGTTTTTGTAAAGTTTTATGTAATTTAAGCTAATTTGTGGGATAGCTGTTTCATGTCAGTTAACATTTTGAAACTGATTTCTTTATCAAGTATGCACTATATTATACAAATGCAAGGCATCAGTGCAAAATGTAGTGACTAAGACAGCTGAGGGTTTACTTCCGGTTTGCCTCAAGTGGGTGTACTGGAACATGTTCAAGACTACCTCATCCAGCCCAACTGAGTCAGTCATCAGTCATCCTGATTTTCCTGAGATACCTCAGTCATCACTGGTTTTATCAAGAAATGTGTTGACAACATTATTCCACAAACAAACCGAGGATTACCCTAACTAGAAACCGTGCATGAATTGGAAGATTCACTCCCTGCTAAAGTACAGATCTGAGGCTTTCAAGAAGATTAACTCCTCAGTGTCTATGAAAGTGGTTTCATCTCTGCAAAGCTTTCAAGGATGCCAAGAGAGAATTCCAAAACAAGCTAAGGGCTCAATTTGATCAAATGGATGCCATGTGATTGTGGTATCTTCAGGACAGTCTAAGCTCCTTGCAATTTACATCATTAAAAAATGGCCGACAGAGGACCCCCATCTCTTACAGTTGCTGGGGAATGTACTTGGGGAGGGGGTGGGATGGGTGGGATGGAGGCGGGTTGGGTGGGAATTGGATGAGTGAACTATAGAATTTTGGAGGGAGTGGTCTCTGAAGAAAGTGAAAAGGGGGTGGGGATGGTGGGATCATGTTGGAAGCTTGTTTGACCTCACGAGAGTGCCTATTCCTCAACCCGAGGTCAGCATTATGGAATTAAGATCATAATGCCCTGTGATACCCAACCAAAGGATAATTGCATAAAAAGATCAGTGGATGATGAGCAATGCTGTCGCAGGCATCCGTTATATGGAAATAACATTAGGATCAGACAATAACAACATTTAAAAGGCATTTTGACATGTACATGGATAACAATGGTTTAGAGCAGGGATCGGCAACCTTGTTCTGCATAGGGGCCAGGACGCATGTCTGTGAGCGGATGGCAGGCCACATCTATCACGTACACATACATCCCGCCCCCATCCCGCCCCGGATGGCAGGCATCAAATCACGTGTTCACATAGATCCCGCCCCCTCGAGGACGCCACCCGGAACACTGGCCCCTAGTTACAGGTGCTCACGAACACGGCGTACCTATGGACCATTGCCTGGGCTTTGTCCTGGAGGCAGTAGCTCAAATACTCACACTCACTCACCCCCGGCCTATTGACAACCCGGATCCCGACAGTAAACACCAGACACAGAGGGTACGCGGCCATGCTGGTGGCTTTGCGGCCGCCAGCACATGCCTCCTTGCGTCAACGGTCTCAGGACTGGGAGGTACCGGAGATGAAGGAAGTCTGTGGGCCAGATGATTGCAGAAAAAAAATTATAGGCCTCCAAGCCGGATGATTTCGGGTTACGGGCCGCATTCGGCCCGGGGTCCGTAGGTTGCCGACCCGTGGTTTAGAGGGATATAATAATATTAGGGTTGGGGATAAGCTCACTGTGGAACATTTACATGGGAGCATAAATAAAATCTGGAGAAGGCTATTTGGTTTTTGATTGCCCGTGCCACTACAGGTACCACTTTCTACATGGGCACCACAGAATGCAACCTATCAGATGCATCGCATTCTGGTTTGGCAATTGCTCTGCCAAAGATCGCAAGAAACTGTGGAGGTTTCTGGAGCCAAGGACTATTCACATCCCTTTCATTCCCTACTCTCCCCCGTCCCATTAGGCAGAAGATATAAAGGCCCAAACTTCTACTACCAGATTCAGCAAAATATTCTTCCTTGCTATAACCAGTCTCTTGAATGGATCTCTCATAAGCTCAGGGTTTAGTCCTGATTCCCCATTCTATCTTGTTGCAGCCCTTGCACTCTTTTTCATCTGCAAGTTCTCTGTATCTATAGCATTATATAGCACAAGATTTTGAGATTTTAAAAATCAAGTCTGCAATCTATCCCATCAGATAAAGCATAAAAAGAAGTTTAATTTGACACCTAATTCACTTTCATATCTTCAGTATTAAAAAAAGTTATGGCCATTTTCATACTCGGAAATTAGCATCTTGTTCCCTATTGCTTTTCCATTGACTTAACACAAAAGCTGTGATCAAGGACAGTCAAAAGCCCATAACTTTCTTAAAAATTAAGAGAACTGAAAGACATTTTCAGTTATTATAGAATGAATATGATTGAATGAATGAATGAATGAATGAATGAATGAATGAATGAATACGTTTATTGTCATTGCACAATACTGTGCAACGAAATTCCATTACATCTCCTCCGGTTAAAAAAATACAAACACGACAACCATTAACACATATGTACACTTATTAGTAAAAAATAAATAGGTATTTTAAAAGAATTTAAAAGTATTTGGCGGCATTTCTTGGAATTACATTTTGCTTCCCCAGCATCCTCTGTTGGAATTTAGCTCTTTTATCGCACATGGGTAGAAACTATTTTTTAGTCTACCGGTGCGAGCCTTCAGAGTCCTGAATCGCCTCCCAGAGGGTAGCAGAGTAAAAAGGTGGTTGGCAGGGTGGGATGTGTCCTGCTTGATATTTGTGGCCCGGCGCAAGCATCGGGCCCTATATATGTCATCCAAGGAGGGCAGTTGGGCGTTTGTAATGTTCTGCGCAGTTTTTATAATTCCCTGCAATGCCCTCCTCTCAGCCACAGTACAGCTAGCAAACCACACCAGGATTCCATAGGAGAGGATACTCTCCACGGCGCATCGGTAGAAGGACAGCAGCAGCGGCTGTGAGACGTTTACTCTCCGCAGAGACCTCAGGAAATACAGCCGCTGATGTGACTTCTTCACGAGAGTGACGGTGTTCATTTGCCATTTGAGGTCCTGGGAGATGTTTATTCCCAGGAACTTAAAGCCAGTGACTCTCTCCACCATGTCTCCTTTGATGTATAAGGGAGCAGGTTCCTCTCTCCTCTTCCTCCTGAAGTCAACGACCAGCTCTTTTGTCTTTGATGGATTGAGTATCAGGTTGTTTTTGGTACACCAGACAGTCAGTTTTTGGACTTCATCCCTGTTGGCAGACTCGTCGTTGTTGTTTATCAGTCCCACCACAGTCGTGTCGTCCGCAAACTTAATGATCCTGTTTGTACTGTGTGTTGGTATACAGTCATAAGTGTATATTGTGTACAAGATGGGACTCAGCACACAACCTTGTGGCGCTCCTGTGCTGAGCGTCAGGACTGGGGAGTAATTGGACCCCATCCTGACAGTCTGTGGGCGATCTGTTAGAAAGTCCTTAATCCATCCGCATGTGTTTGCATTAACACCCAGATCAGACAGATTGAAGCATTCTGAAATAAATATGAAACAATCTTACTTGGATGACCTGAAATTAAAGCATATAATTAGTTACCCAATTGTAGCTAATTATATAATTCAATTACTAGATCTAAACATCTATCCATTTCTTAAGAAAATATTAACATTTTTAAATAGCCTAAATGTCCAAATAACATACACACAATAATTCACAATATAACATGATTTTTAAATCTCATTGTCATGGATTTATAGGCCAAATGGAAGGAATTTTGTGTTTAATTCCCGTAAATTAATGGCCATTTAAATCATCTTGCGAGTGGGATTTTCTGTAACGCGATCATTTGGAACGTTGCGATTGCGGTGAATTTAAACCCCATATTTGCGGGAAAAATACTACCGTATTCGTATGGGGAAAAAATCACTGTTTCACAACGTAAAATGTGAATTAAAGGCATCTTAAGGAGCACTTTTATACATAAAATAAACGGCTTTGCTTTACCTGTCCTGTATGTGAAATTCGTCCCCGTTGTCGACGTTGACGGCTTTAGAAGCTGATTTTTAAATTACTCCAGCGCTGAAAATGTCGGGCTATTTAAAAAAAAAATACACAGAACGGAACAATTCTTCAGCAAAAGCTTGCACTCCGACAAAATATAATCCAGGACAGGTAGGAGAAAACGGCATTTTAACCCCGCTCCCCCCCCCCAAAGGCGCCAAAATCGCGCACACGGCCAGTGGCAGAACTGCAGCGCAGCTGAAGGTAGGTTTTGTAACATACCTCCATTATATTCTGCACTCTGTTTATTTTCTCTTGGCACTTGTGGGGCATTGGTAGTGTTGCTGCCTTACAGCGCTTGCAGCGCCAGAGATCCTGGTTCGATCCCGACCACGGGTGCAGTGTGTTTGGAGTTTGTATGTTCTCCCCGTGACCGCGTGGGTTTTCTCCGAGATCTTCGGTTTCCTCCCATACTCCAAAGACGTACAGGTTTGTAGGTTAATTGGCTTTGTGTAGGATAGTGTTTATGTGCACAGACTTGGTGGGACAAAGAGCCTGTTTCTGTATTGTATCTCTAAACTAAACTAAATAAAACACTGCCTACTGCATTTGTGAATGGTTTGACTGGACTCATGTATGATATTATTTGCCTGGATAGTAGGCAAAACAAAGTTTTTCACTGTACTTTACGACGAGAATAAACAATTACCAGTACCAATACCACTATGCAAAAAGATTATTGTTGATCTTTACCTTAGGCATTTTACTGAATCATCCACAGATACCTTAATTCATTTAGTCTGTGACTAATAATATTTTTGTCATTTTGTAAGCAACATTCACCAGATCACAGTACAAAAGATCAATTTAGAATTAACATCTGGAACTTCCACACAATGCTGATCAATGCTTGGAAACAATTTATATATAATGCAGTGAAGACAAATGCTTTGAAATAGGTTAAGCAACAATTATAACCACAATGGAGTCAGGTGCAATCCTGCAAAACGACTAAACTTGGAGTGTTGCATAAGGTTTTCCACACTCACCAAAAATAGATTTCATGTGGTCTTCACTCATCACCCAATTGTTCACAATTACATATCCTACATTTAAAGCATCACTGAGGAAACAGGCTCAAAGGGCCCTGTAAAATCCACACTTCCTTAATATTTTGGTTGCAGTATAAAGTAACAAACTTATATTCTCACAAAAATACTTTCTCACTACACAGTCTTCCAACCCATTGCAATTTTCTTCTCCAATCTTGTTTCCCTGGCAGAAATATTCTTCACACATACATTTCATATGCAGGTTATTGTTTGAAATCTTGATATTTTAGGCTTTAGTTTATTGATATTAAATGCAATTTCCTTGGCTTGTACTCATGGGCGACAGTTTAGATTTTGATCATGAACTTATACATAGATCTCTTGCAAAAGCAGAAACCAGTTAAATTATATGACTTATATTGATGAACAGACCTTGCACTGAATCATGCGAGTGATAATCTTACCATTATTCAGCAGAGCAGAGTGGAGGCAATCTATTTAAAAAGCAGAAATGTCGACCACTGAAAAGCATTGGTTATCAGCAATCACCTTAGTAAGACCATTCTCTACTGAATCTCAGTTTTCTGACTTTATTTGGAAGAACTAATCTGATCCTGGTGCAGCACTGAATATATTTTCCTTTCCTTGATGTGTTTTCCAATGTGTGACATTTGCTCCAGCCAGCCAACCTCCAAATTAACTGATAAGTTGAAGAAAGTATCAGCTAATGCAACATGAAAATATGATAACCAGAGACTACATATCTATTCCGGATAGCCAATAAATATTTCTGCCTAACAGTGGTATTGCAAGAAGAATCCAGACTATATTCCTTGGGCAATATGTAATACGCCTACTTTATAAGATTGCACTCATAAACTTTATGATTACATACTCAGCAGTGGGAAAATATTTTTGTGAGAAAATAAGTTTGTCTCTTCATGCTGCAACTTAAGTATTAAGTTTAAGTAAGCATGTATTTTTTTAATCCTAATAAAGCTTAATGTCAGAAATTATGAAGGCGATTTTACTACTTCAAAAAAGCATAGGTTTACGTTTGGGAGATATAAACATTCAAAATATCTCAAACAATTTTTTTTCACACTTTGAATGTGTCCACTGCTGGTATAGTGGAGGTTGGAATGGAATGGGGACACAATAGTTAATGAACAAAACAGAAAATTGAAATATTTTAATGGTGTTGCAAGCATGAAATTTCACATCCATTTTAGATTTAATAATGTTAGACTTATCTTCCCATACTTTGGGAAATGTAGCTGTTAATGGGAAACAAGAACAGAGTTGTGCGTGGAAGTCATAAGTTTTAATTTAGCATTGCCCAGAGGAGAAGGAATAAAGATTCCCAATAAAATAGAACATAAAAACGTACCCCTCGAATTGTACCAGCAAAAGCTTTTCCACACCAAAATGATTTCCTTGCATGATTATTTGTCTGATATTGTTTGAGTGAGTTATTGAATTCTACAGCATATTGTTGTATCACTTTACTGAACATAAATCTTCTCACTTCCTGTATTGTGCATTATTTTTTTAGTCTTTTTGAGGTTTCCTGACGTTATCACATTTATCAGCGTTGTCCCGCCGCTGCTGGATCTCTGGTCGGTCCAGGCAGGAAAGGCTGCGCCAATCCAGTAGGTAGGCCGCTGGGGGGGGGGGGGGCGAGGACGCGACTCGAATAATAGTCGCGTCCTCTCCAGGAAGCGACTGAAGGACGGTATCCCCCTTACCGTACCCTCTTCCCCCACATTAAAACATTAAAATAAACATAAAAAACACACTTCAACATAACAAAAAAAACGAAAAAACAAAAAGATACCGGGCTGAAGGTGGAGGCAGCTGGCACCAGCACCACCGGAAGTACAAACCCATGTGTTCCAAGGGAGAACGTACCAACACAGTACAGATGGCACCCATTGTCAGGATCGAACCAGGGTCTCCAGCGCAGTAAGGCAGCAGCTTCTTTTGTTTCATTTTTAATTTAGAGATATAGCGTGGAAACAGGCTCTTCGGCCCACCAAGTCCACACCGACCAGCGATCCCCACACACTTACACTATCTTACACACACTAGGGACAATTTACATTTGTATACCAAGCCAATTAGCTCACAAACCTGTACATCTTTGGAGTGTAAGAGGAAACCGAAGATCTTGGCGAAAACCAACACAGGTCATGGGGAGAATGTACAAACTCCGTACAGACAGCACCCATAATCAGGATCGAACACGGGTCCCTGGCGCTCTAAGGCAACAACACTGCCATTGAGCCACTGTGTCATCCAAGTTTTAGAAAAGATAGAGTATTCCAGGATAAAAGTAGTCAATTGAAGCAGTGTAATTTGGAGTGGAATGTAAGCATATCTGACTTGAATATGTTGGAATCAATACCTGGCAGGCAAAACATTAATTAAAGAATGGGACGTCTCCAATCTAGAAATGTTTCATCTGGTGTTTGGGTACATTTCTGAGGTAGAGGTGTACGAAAATTAAAACCAATAAGATAGAGAGTGAAATAAAGAATTCAACTGATCATAGTAGTAAACAAAAATAAAAGCAAGGTTAATTACAGAATGGTCAGGAGGGTAGTAGAACAATAAATAAAAGAGAGAAAGGGAGCAAATTAGCAAGGATAGGCCACAAACATCCAAGGAATCCTAAAAATATTATTTAGTCATGTGAACAGGAAAAGCATGGTAAGAAAAAGGATGGTATGAATCAGAGAAAAATGAAACTAGTGATGGAAGCAGAGGACACAGTTGAAGAGTATTTTATATCATATTTATTATATTTTATATCATTATATTTTGTCATAAGCCTGTAAGTGATAGGAGCAGAATTAGTCCATTCGGTCCATCAAGTCTACTTCGTCATATAATCATGGCTGTGTATGAAAGTACTGCCAATGCTGGTTTAAATCAAAGATAGAAACAAAATGCTGGAGTAAATCAACGGGACAGCCAGCATCTCTGGAGAGAAGGAATGGTCGACGTTTCAGGTCGAGAACATATAATCATGGCTGATCTAACTCTCCCTCCTAACCCCATTCTCCTCCTTTCTCCCCATAACCCCTGACACTCGTACTAACCAAGAATCTATCTTCCTCTAACCATATAACCATATAACAATTACAGCACGGAAACAGGCCACCTCGACCCTTCTAGTCCGGGCCGAACACGTATTCTCCCCTAGTCCCATATACCTGCGCTCAGACCATAACCCTCCATTCCTTTCCCATCCATATAACTATCCAATTTATTTTTAAATGATAAAAATGAACCTGCCTCCACCACCTTCACTGGAAGCTCATTCCACACAGCCACCACTCTCTGAGTAAAGAAGTTCCCCCTCATGTTACCCCTAAACTTCTGTCCCTTAATTCTCAAGTCATGTCCCCTTGTTTGAATCTTCCCTACTCTCAGTGGGAAAAGCTTATCCACGTCAACTCTGTCTATCCCTCTCATCATTTTAAAGAACTCTATCAAGTCCCCCCTTAACCTTCTGCGCTCCAAAGAATAAAGCCCTAACTTGTTCAACCTTTCTCTGTAACTTAGATGCTGAAACCCAGTCAACATTCTAGTAAATCTCCTCTGTACTCTCTCTATTTTGTTGACATCCTTCCTATAATTAGGCGACCAAAATTGTACCCCAATACTCCAGAATTGGCCTCACCAATGCCTTGTACAATTTTAACATTGCATCCCAACTTCTATACTCAATGCTCTGATTTATAAAGGCCAGCACACCAAAAGCTTTCTTTACCACCCTATCTACATGAGATTCCACTTTCAGGGAACAGTGCACAGTTATTCCCAGATCCCTCTGTTCACCTGCATTCTTCAATTCCCTACCATTTACCATGTACGTCCTATTTTGATTTGTCCTGCCAAGATGTAGCACCTCACACTTATCAGCATTAAACTCCATCTGCCATCTTTCAGCCCACTCTTCCAACTGGCATAAATCTCTCTGTAGACTTTGAAAATCTACTTCATTATCCACAACCCCACCTATCTTAGTATCATCTGCATACTTACTAATCCAATTTACCACACCATCATCCAGATCATTGATGTACATGACAAACAACAGTGGACCCAACACAGATCCCTGTGGCACCCCACTAGTCACTGGCCTCCAACCTGACAAACAACCTTCCACCATTACTCTCTGGCATCTCCCATTCAGCCACTGTTGAATCCCTCTTGCTACTCCACCATTAATACCCAACCATTGAACCTTCTTAACCAACCTTTAGTGAGGAACCTTGTCAAAGGCCTTACTGAAGTCCATATATACAACATCCACTGCTTTACCCTCATCAATTTCCCGAGTAACCTCTTCAAAAAATTCAAGATGATTAGTCAAACATGACCTTCCAGGCACAAATCCATGTTGACTGTTCCTAATCAGACCCTGTTTATCCAGATGCTTATATATAATATCTCTAAGTATCCTTTCCATTAATTTGCCCACCACTGACGTCAAACTAACAGGTCTATAATTGCTGGATTTACTCTTAGACCCCTTTTTAAATAATGGAACAACATGCGCAGTACGCCAATCCTCCGGCACTATTCCCGTTTCTAATGCCATTTGAAATATTTCTGTCATAGCCCCTGCTATTTCTACACTAACTTACCTCAATGTCCTAGGGAATATCCTGTCCGGACCTGGAGACTTATCAACTTTTATATTTCTCAAAAGTGTCAGTACTTCCTCTTCTTTGATCCTCATAGTTTCCATAGCTACTCTACTTGTTTCCCTTACCTCACATAATTCAATATCCTTCTCCTTGGTGAATACCGACGAAAAGAAATTGTTCAATATCTCCCCCATCTCTTTTGGCTCTGCAGATAGCTGTCCACTCTGACTCTCTAATGGACCAACTTTATCCCTCGTTATCCTTTTGCTATTAATATAGCTGTAGAAACCCTTTGGATTTACTTTCACCTTACTTGCCAAAGCAACCTCATATCTTCTTTTAGCTTTTCTAATTTCTTTCTTAAGATTCTTTTTACATTCTTTATACTCCTCAAGCACCTCATTTACTCCATGCTGCCTATAATTATTGTAGATCTCTCTCTTTTTCCGAACCAAGTGTCCAATTTCCCTTGAAAACCATGGCTCTTTCCAATTTTTACTATTTCCTTTCAACCGAACAGGGACATAAAGATTCTGTACTCTTAAAAGTTCACCTTTAAATGTCCTCCATTTCTCTTCCACATCTTTCCCAGAAAACAAACTGTCCCAATTTACTCCTTTTAAATCCTTTCGCATCTCCTCAAAGTTAGCCTTTCTCCAATCAAAAATCTCAACCCTAGGTCCAGTTCTGACCCTCTCCATAATTATATTGAAACTAATGGTATTGTGATCACTGGTCCCGAACTGTTCCCCAACGCATACCTCTGCCACCTGACCCGTCACATTTCCTAACAGGAGGTCCAGCACCGCCCCTTCTCTAGTAGGTACTTCTATGTATTGCTGCAAAAAACTATCCTGCACACATTTTACAAACTCCAACCCATCCAGCCCATTTACAGAATGTGTTTCCCAGTCTATGTGTGGAAAATTGAAATCTCCCACAATCACTACCTTGTGCTTACTACTAATATCTGCAATCTCCTTACATATTTGCTCTTCCAATTCTCGCTCCCCATTTGGCGGTCTATAATACACCCCTATAAGTGTTGCTACCCCTTTCCCATTTCTCAGTTCCACCCAAATAGCCTCCCTAGACGAGCCCTCTAATCTATCCTACCAAAGCACTGCTGTAATATCTTCCCTGATAAGCAATGCAACACCTCCACCTCTTGCCCCTCCAATTCTATCACCTGAAGCAACGAAATCCTGGAATATTTAGTTTCCAATCACAGCCCTCCTGCAACCATGTTTCACTGATCGCCACAACATCATACTTCCAGGTGTCAATCCAGGCTCTAAGTTCATCCACCTTTCTTACAATGCTCCTAGCATTAAAATATACACATTTAAGAAACCCACCATCTCTTATTCTCTGTTTATTTTCTTTTTCTTCTCTCTCCCCTACATTTTGGGTCAGAATGCTACCATTCTCTGCCTCCTGCCTTACACACTGACTGCTAGCTTTCACAATTCGAGTCCCTCCACCCAACCATACTAGTTTAAAGTCTCCCCAGTAGCCTTTGCAAATCTCCCCGCCAGGATATTGGTCCCCCTCGAGTTCAAGTGCAACCCGTCCTTTCTGTACAGGTCGCACCTTCCCCAAAAGAGGTCCCAATGATCCAGAAACTTGAATCCATACCCACTGCACCAGTCCATCATCCATGCATTTATTCTCCACCTCGCTCCATTCCTACTCTCACTGTCGCGTGGCACAGGCAGTAATCCTGAGATTGTTACCTTTGCAGTCCTTCTCCTTAACTCTCTACCTAACTCCCTAAATTCTTCTTTCAGGACCGCTTCTCTTTTTTTACCTATGTCGTTGGTACCTATATGCACCACAACCTCAGGCGCCTCTCCCTCCCATTTCAGGATTTCTTGGACACGTTCAGACACATCCCTGACCCTGGCACCAGGGAAGCAAACTACCATCCGGGTCTCCTGTCTACATCCACAGAATCGCCTATCCGACCCCCTGACTATAGAGTCCCCTATTACAATTGCCCTCCTCTTCTTTTCCTTACCCTTCTGAGCAACAGGACCGGTCTTTGTGCCAGAGGCCCGGCCGCTGTCGCTGCCCCCAGGTAGGCTGTCTACTTTTAAAATATCCATTAACTTGGCCTCCGCAGCCTTCTGTGGCAAAGAATTACACCCTCTGACTAAAGAAATTCCTTCTCAACGCCTTCCTAAAGGAACACCCTTTAATTCTGAGGCTCTTACCTCTAGTCCTAGACTCTCCCACTAGGGCAAACATCCTCTTCACATCCACTCTATCGAAGCCTTTCACTATTCGCTATTTCACTTTCACTATTTTATGTAATATTATATATTATATATATATATTATTATATTTTATAGCAGTTTTTTTACCAAAGAAGAAGATGCTGCTTAAATATCAGCAAAGGAAAAAGGCTCTAAGATTTTGAACATGCTAAATATTTATAAAGAGGAGTATTAATAGGCTAGCTGTAATTAAAGTGGCTTAGTCATCTGGTGTTGGATGCATCATAGAGTCATACAGCAGGGAAACAGGACCTTCTGCCGAACTCATCCATGCTGACTAAGATGCACTATCTAAGCAAGACCTAATTGCCTGTATTTCACCCATAACTCTCTAAACCGTTTCTATCTAGCCCATGTACCTGCCCACGTTTCTTTTAAAAGCTGTTATAGTACCTGCCTCAACTACCTCCTCTTTCCATACCTCATTCCATATACCCACCACCCTCTGAGTGAAAATGTTGGCCCTCAGGTTTTATTAAATCTTGTTCCTCTCACATCAAACACCTTAAACATCCTTGATTACTGAGGGAAATAAGTGGAGAGAATTTACTGAGGTTCCAACCAATTTATCCAAGCATCCATTAATTCAGTAGTGGTGCCTGACAAATGGAAACATGCAAATATGCGCCCCTTGTTAAAAAAAAAAAGATTCAGGGATAAGCCCAGTAACTACAGACACATCAGTTTAAACTCGGTGGTGAAAACTATATGCACTATATGAACAATAATTAGGGATATTTTAGCGAGTCGAGACGATAGTTGGTTTCCAAACGAGCTTTATTGCGAAAGTGGTGAAAACAACGGTGATCATACGACAGCTAAATACAAATGCTCCTACCACAACGGTGGTCGACAGAATTAATCAAGTTGCCCAGAAAACGAGCGAAAGCAAAACCCCTCCCCACGGTCATATGACCGAGGTAGCCAACCGCAGGGTTCGGCTACCCACAGGCACCAGCAGGTGCCGCTACAATATAATCAGCAGTTACTGGGACAAAAATGAATTGATTAGAGATTGTTGGCAGGATTTATTAAAGGAAACTCATGTTTAACTAACATCAGAATTGTTTTTAATGAACAATAACGAAAAGAGGCAATGAGGGAAATTCAGTTAATGCGTTGTCTACGAACTTCCGAATGGAATTTGATAAGCTATCACATAATAGACTTGTCATAAACATTAATGATCTTTTACAATAGTGTAAAGTTGTTTTTGACTGCAGAGAAGTGTCCAGTAAAGCTGCCCTGGGATGGTCAGAGGGACTGTGTTTTTAATTACCTTAATGATTTGGACTTGGCACACATTTTAATTTTGAATTAAAATATGTAGCAATCTCAACATTTGAAGGTATAGGGAATTATGAAGAGGAAAATAATAGATGTAGAAGTAGATAGGCTTGTTGAATGGCTGTGTGGGTGTCAGTTGAAATTTAATGATGAGAAACGTGAAGACTTTCTTAGTAGTAAGAAGTATGCGAAGAGGCATTGTAAACTGAAGTGCAAAATTCTAAAAACTGTGCAGAGTTCTGAGGATATAGGTACAAAATTCATTGAATGTGGCAGGGCCACATAATAAGGATGTTAGATCCTGTGCTTTATAAACAATGACAAAGCATGCAAGAACAAGGAGGTCATCGTGAATCTTTCTAAAACATTGGTTTGCCCACTTTGCGTATTCTGGGCATGGCTTTGGAGACAGACAGAGGGGACATACTAACATGATTCCAGGAATAAGGTACTATTTATGTGGGTAATCTGGGAAAGATGGAGTATTTGTGTTTGGAACTGAAAAAGATTACAAGAAGCTAGAAGGTTATGAAGTCAACAGTCCACTGGTGGAAGGGCAAAATTGACAGGACATTGAATGAAAGTAAACAACAAACCAGAGTGCAGGAGGAACTCAGCAGGTCAGGACTGAGCTCCTCCAGCATTTTGTTTTTGTTCAAAATCTCAGCATCTGTAGTTTATGCGACTCCATAGAATGAAAGTTATTGGCTCAAGAACCAAAGTTAACCTGTAGACATATGTTTTTTTTCATGGTGAGCAATTAGGGCCTGGGATGTTTAGCCTGGATCAGTAGTGAAGGCAGATTCAAATGTAGCTTTTATAAGGGAGTTGAGTAAGTACTTCAATGATTGTTCTCACACAGAGTCTGGATGAATTCAATGGGCTGTAAGGTATTATTTTTTGTGATAATTAGTTGTAGCTGTGTAGCAACATGCTGTCAAGTTGTGGTATTCCCAGTCTGCAGTGGCATCAATGCATCGTTTAGTCACTCCAAACTTGTATCCATCAAACAAATTTATTTTGGTGTCTATCTGAAATGGTACCTGTTCCTCCAATATAAGATGTCCTCTAACATGACCTTGGATGACCTGGGGTGTTTTGTGTTGATCACTATTGCCTCTAGGCATGGCTGGTGTGGATGGTATCCCTTTTGTATTTACTAATGAAATGATTTTTGCACCACTACTGTAGTTATATGACTGTCTTTCTTTGGTGGTCTCCACTTTGACCTCCAAAATCTTTTTTGAAGTTCCAATCATGGCAGAAGATTGTATAAGTTGGCAGAAGAGATCTAGTTCGTCTACACATCAGTATCCACACAAGGACTGCTTGTCATTTCTTGGTTTTATGAAAGGTGTGGGTGCTTTATTAGGAATCTGAAGTGATGATTTATCTTTCTTTAGCAGTTCATTGGTAACCTTGACACTGTTCTCTGCCCTTGAGAGAGTTAGATATAGGTCTTAGGGCTAATGGGATCAAGGGATATGGGGAGAAAGCAGGAACAAGGTACTGATTTTGGATGATCAGCCATGATAGTATTGAATGGCGGTGCTGGATTGGGCCGAATAGCAACTATCCTGAAACTATTTTCTATGTTTCAATAGAAAATTAGGAAATATTGTTTTGTGATCACATTGTTGTATCAATGTAAACCTCACAAAGTTGTGTGTTGTGCCCATTATGTGATCAGCAACTCTGGAATGCCATACCTGGCAACATTTCATTTGGGTTTGTAAATCACTGTAGATGGAATTATTCACTATTAGATGGAAGGTTGTTTTCTAGAAAATTCTGCCTCCCAGAAATGTGAAGCTATCATCAAAAATATTTTCTTAACCAAGTGCAATGCAACCTAAGATGGAAGATTCCTTAATTTTAACTACAGTTTTAACAGTTCCACTTTCAAATGCTCATCCTGCTTATTACTTCTTTGCTTTAACTCTGCCATTTCCATTAGCCTCCTTCTTGATTCCCACATTTCTTGTTTCCCATGACGATAGCTTCACATTTCTGGGAAGACATCAGAACTATCATTGGTTACCCTAGTAGTAGCATTTTGGACAATAGACGCAGGAGTAGACCATTCAGCCCTTCGAGCCAGCACCTCCATTCAATGTGATCATGGCTGATCATGCCCAATCAGTATCCCATTCCAGCCTTCTACCCATATCCCCTGAGACTGCTATCTTAAGAGCCCTATCCAGCTCTTTCTTGAAAGTATCCAGAAAACCGGCCTCCACCACACTCTGAGGCAGCAAATTCTACAGATTCACAACTCTCTGTGAGAAAACGTATATGTGGATATGTTTTTATTCCCCAATCTACAACAAACCCACATTTTCCCATAAGCAAGACAGTTATTCATCACCCATGTGTTGCTCACAATTTTTGCTTTGTTATTCTTTCTATTTTGCCTATTCTCTCATGCTTCACTCTCTGCCACAGAGGGTTGTCGAGGCCAGTTAATTGGCTATATTTAAGAGGGAGTTAGATGTGGCCCTTGTGGCTAAGGGGATCAGAGGGTATGGAGAGAAGGCAGGCACGGGATACTGAGTTGGATGATCAGCCATGATCATATTGAATGGCGGTGCAGGCTCGAAGGGCCGAATGGCCTATTCCTGCACCTAATTTCTATGTTTCTATGTTTCACAGCATGTACACCAAACTCTGTGGTGTCAGGGATGATGCCAGGTTTGGTAGCAACCACTCCATCACCCACAATAGAGCAAATTCACATTTTATGTACAGTAACAGGAAAGTCCAGTATCATATGGGGGCACTGACCCTCTTCATTAGGGCACAAGTGCAGTGATGCCAGCAATCTTAGGGTTTCCCTGCAGCTCTGTCCTGGTCACAAGTGAGGAGGCATGGCATTCTCAGGCTTCTCCCTGCACTTCACCCTTGCCTCAAGAGGAGGTATTGGTTATCTCAGGTTTATTCTGGCAGTTTAGCCTTGGGGCTTGAAGAAGCAGCACTGGCAGTATCAGCTTATTGTAGCAGCTCAGCCTTTGTCTGTGTGTGGCGCAGTCCCTTGTTGTCCATGGGCAGATAACAACACTGGCATCTCAGGTTACCCCAGCCACAAAGTAGAGGTGCTGGCTGTCTAGTGCTTCTTCCCAGTAATGACCTCACAATGGCATTGGTGGTTACAGGTTTGTCCCAGCAACTCAGTCTTCCTCAATCCTGCACAAGACAAGCACAGCTAGCCAAATACTTTCCTGCTCTCCTCCCTTTTCTTCTTCTTCTTCTTCTTCTTTGGAGATTTACAGCAGCCGGCATCCACAATGTTGCATTGCTGCCACCTTCTGGCTTCACTCCACAGTCCTCATGTTTTTACATTATATCCTTTTTATAAGGCCAGAGGCCCTCAAGAAATTAAACAACACCTTTACTCCTTTTCCTTCCCCTCCATACTCTAGAATGTTCTTTTCTGATATTTCTGTCATTCCAATTTTCTTCATTTCACCGATCAAAACTCTTCTTTCTGTTTCACATCTTCTACATGCAACTAGGGCATGCTGAACTGTTTCCGGCTGATGGCATTCCTCACACAGCCCAGTAGGGTGTTTTCCCAACATTTTTAATGTGCTGTTCAGGTGAGTGTGTCCTATCCTCAATCTTGCTAATACTACCTGTTCTCTCCTGTTCCCCCCTCTTCTTGCTGTAATGCCCACTCTATTTTGTAGCGAATAGAGGTGTCTCCCCTTTGTCTCCTGTTCCCAGTATTGTTGCCATTCCGGATTTATTTTCTTCCACACAATGTGTCTTCCTTCAGATTTGGATAGTTGTAAGTTTACCTCTATGTTCTCTTTTTTAACGGCCTCTTTTGCTAATTTATCCACTTTTTCATTTCCTAGCACACCAATGTGTGCTGGGACCCACAACAAAGTCACGTCACTGCCCTTCCTTGTTACTTGGCTTAATAGTAGTAGAATTTCATAAACTAGGTCAGGCCGCCTATGGGATGCACCAGACCCAATACTCTGGATTGCAGACAATGAGTCGCTACATATTAATACTTTGCATGGTTGCACCTGTTCTATCCACCGAACTGCCATCAAAATAGCGTACAGTTCCACTGTATACACTGCCAAATAGTTATTTGTTCTTTTGCAAATCTCAACATTCATCCCTTGCACTACCACAGCTGCCCCTGTTGTTTCAGCTACTGGGTCCTTTGATCCATCTGTGAAAATTAAGAGGTGTTCCCTGTATCTATTATATATATGGTTATGGTATTCTGTTTTTAGGTACCGAATTTTTTTCCCTCCTTTTTGCCTCCCATATCTCCAGATCAACTTTTGGGATGTTCAGTAACCATATTGGGACAGATGGCCACAATACTGCAGGGCAGAATCTCTTTGTCCTCTACTTCCATGTCCCTTGCCACACCTCCTCCAACCCAGCCGAAGCTTCCAGACTGAGCCACCCCTCTCTCCCAGCACTCCTGTACTACCTGTTTTGTTGGGTGGTTCTCTCCATGACCCTTAAGGCTTAGCCAGCAATTAGCCATTAGTTGTCTGCGGCGCAGTCTCAACGGCATCTCCCCAGTTTCCACCTGTAGTGCACATACAGGTGACGTCCGCACACCTCCTATACAGATTCTTAGAGCTTCCGCTTGGACTTTGTCCAACTCGGACAACACTGACTTAGATGCTGATCCATAAGCTATACTGCCATACTCTAGTCTGGATCTGATCAGTGATACATAGATTTTAAGAGATAATATATCTGCTCCCCACTCTAAACCTGCTAAGCATCTCATTACATTGATGGCTTTTTTGCATTTTCCAATTATTTTTGTAATGTGGACCCTCCATGTTAATCTGGAGTCAAAATGAACCCCCAGGAAACGGAAATCTTTCACTCTTTCCAAATTGTTGCCGTATAGTTCTAACTGGACATCCTCTTTAATTTTCTTCCTTGTGAAAACCATTCTCTCCTCCCTTTTGCTAGAATGCCTGGGTTTTAAAAGGAGTGGGCTGATGAGATTCAGGTGGGCCAATCCAGTCAGATAATTGTACCCAGCTGTTACCAATAGTGCTGAGGATTGGTCTCTACTGGTCTGTCTGCAGTGATAGAGATCCAAGCAGTATGGGGGATACTGTCATACCTACTGGCCATCCTGCATTGCTAGTCTGGCTTTGGATACAATCAAAGGTTTGCAGATCTGAATAATTTTTTGTCGTTTAAAAAAAGATAGATACAAAAAAGATAGATACAAAAATCTGGAGTAACTCAGCGGGACAGGCAGCATCTCTGGAGAGAAGGAATGGGTGACGTTTCGGGTTGAGACCCTTCTTCCGACTGGTTAGGGATAAGGGAAATGAGAGATATAGACGATGATGTGGAGAGATAAAGAATAATGAATAAAAGATATGCAAAAAAGTAATGACGATAAAGGAAACTGGCTGTTTGTAGGATGAAAACTTGAAGTTTGTGCAACGTGGGCAGGGGGAGGGATAGAGAGCGAGGGGCTACCTGAAGTAAGAAAAATCAATATTCATAACACTGGGCTCTAAGCTGCCCAAGGGAAATATGAGTTGCTGTTCCTCCAATTTACGTTTAGCTTCACTCTGACAATGGAGGAGACCTAGGACAGAAAGATCTGTGTAGGAATGGGAAGGCCAACCAACCTTAACGTTAGAATCCAAAGGTGTTGACTTCCCCATGACTGGCTCCAAATTTGGTAGATTATATCTTTTACATCCACCCTAGTTTTACGTTACATAAGCAAGATGACACGTCCCATTTGCTCATTACCGCACTGTAACGTCAGCCTGATGTTTAATGCTCAAGCCTTAGAGTGGTGTAGAAAGAAGTGGATTAGTTTGCAAAATGCATTCATTGGACATGTATGTTAGCCAAGGAATTTGCAAAACACACTTAGGTTGGGGTCCGTTTGTGTTCCTATTGTGTTTGTCTCCCAATATTTTGTTTGTATATGGTATGACTGGTTTCTATGCAATTTTCTTGTTTTTCATGCTTATTGTCTGTATTTTTTGCTTAAATACCACTTGCTTCCCTGATTTCTAATATATTATTAACATTCCTCATTGGAACTTCATTCCGAGGGTCTGTAAAACATCTGATTCTTGCCTTCATGGTTCTAAAGCAAAAGGGAAAAGTGATTTTCTTTCTGAGCAATATTCCAGAATTGTTTTAATCATATAATATATTACATTAATGATTTATCTAGTCTGAATGAATGTAATTTTTCAATTCAACATTTAAAGGCTACAAATAACAGTTTAATTTTATAAAATATATGAGAAAATACATTTGCCTTGCTGCATGATTTCAGTTTTTATATTTGTTTTTTTATGGTAACATTGCAAATTATTATTATGTGGTGGTTGTACAAGCAGTTCCCAACATCCCATCAGTTACATTTTATGGTAGATATTTTGATTTTTTTTATATCAAGGTCATTTTCCCGTTAGCATTTAACTTGTTCTTTCACAGAACTGAATGACAAAATATTGATGTGTAAACAATACATTAAAGTTTCAAATCCTACATCATAACGTAAGGATTCAAAATTGCCAAGGTAACTATAATTCCTTAAAATGATTACTCTTCCATCTTTTTATTTTAATCAGACTGCATTGTCTCTAAGACTACTGTAGTGCATCATTTTTGACAGTCCATCATATAGTAATGGCAGAAACTAAATGTGTTAGAACAAAGTTATTGTTTTATTAATCATTCATCAAAAGTGATGATTGAGATTTCTTTGGAGCCAAGTAGGCTCTTTCTCTAACAACTGTATTCCATGCATGTGAATATCAGTCCATCTACTACTGTTGCAATGTGCCTGAATAAGTTCAGGCAGTTTTTAATGTGTGGTCTTAAACTTTGAGGCAAATTCCAGCAGTTCTACCAGTTTTGTTTAGATACAGCACCCGTAGTCGGGATTGAACCTGGGTATCTGGCGCTGTAAGGCAGTAACTCTACTGCTGCACCCTCATACTGCCCCATGTCTTATCTGAAAATGTTTAATTACGTTTATCAGTTGCCTTCTAACAAGACAGAGAGAAATGTATCGACGGTTACAAAATTTAAACAGATATGTGAACCACAACTGCAAGCAATATTACAAATGCAGCCTAACCAAAGTCTTGTAGAGCTGCATCATGACTTCCTAATGCTTATACTCAATGTCCCAACCAATGAAAGTGAGCATACCATACCATAAGCTTTCTTGATTACTCTATCTACTTATGTTGCCACTTTCAGGGAGCTATGGACATGCACCACAAGATCCCTCTGCAGATTAATGCTGGTAAGCCATCAACTGTATACCTTTCCAGGGTGCAATGTCACACACTTGCTTGGATTAAACTGCATCTGACATTTTTCCACCCATATTTGTAGTTGACCTATATCTCACCAATACTATGACAGCATTCACCGCTGTCCACTCTCCAGCACTTTTGGTGACATTTGCAAACTTACTAATGGGCCTGTCCCACTTAGACGACTTTTTAAGTGACTGCAGGAGACTATGCAGTCGTCACATGGTCGCCACATGTTAGCGGGTAGTTGAAAAATTAGCAGCGACTAGAAAGAAGCCGCCATGAAGAGTAACAAGAATTCTAGTGCCTTAGGTGGGTCGCCAGGAGTTCCTAATGGGTTGCCTGGGGGTCGAAGGTTCTCGGAGGTTCTCGTAGGTTGTAGCCGGTGCTGACTGGTGAATTTCATTGGCCCATTGGGGAAAGAAAGGTAAGCAGTAGTTTTCAGAGCCAAGGATAACCGACCGGTAATGTTAAATGTCCGCCGAGCTTCACAACTGTGTATATCTGGCTTCTTAAAAATGGTCTCCACTCTTTCTCCACCCTTTTCCCCCGTCTCCCCCCCCCCCCTCCCCTCCCCCCTCCTCCCCTCTTTTAAAGGACTTACCGTACGCTGTGCTAGCCATCTTAATTACAGCGCCAACGTTCCTGTTCATCGCGGCGTGTGTCTGTATCACTTTGGCTTTGCACGTGTGAATGCTTTAGACAGCGCTCCGCCCGCTTGCCCTGTCCCCCGCCTGCATAACAGGCTGGTGAAGGAAGTGATGTGTTTGTGTGTGTTCCAATCTGACAGTCGCCGTTTCAGTTGTCGGTTTTTCAGACGCCTGCCGGCAACTTGACAGTCACCGGCAGTCCGCTGAAAAATCGCCTGTGGGACAGGCCCATAACTTACCCATCTACATTTACTGAAGAAGGGTCTCGACCTGAAACATCACCCATTTCTTCTCTCCAGAGATGCTGCCGGTCCCGCTGAGTTAGTCCAGCATTTTGTGTCTACATTTTTGTCCAGGTCATTTATAGGCATCACATACAAATGAGGTCTCAATCCAGATCCCTGCAAAATTCTTCTTGTCACAAAACATTCAGCACTGCAAAATTAACAAAAAATTACCCGGACCTAGAGAAAACCCATGTGGTCAGTGGGAGAATGTACAAACTCCATAAAGACAGCACCCATAGTGTTAGTGTTAAATGTGATCTGGTGCAGCCACAGTTCACCTCTATAAATTATTCAGTCGAGTTTTAATTAAATGCAGATAGTAGTGGTGGTATCTAGTCAAGATGTCGACCTCTGCTGGATAAAAATGCAGTTAGATGTAACACAAGGAACTATAGATGTTGATTTATAGAAAAAAGATTCCAAGTACTGGAATAATTCAGCAGGTCAGGCAGCATTTCTGGAGAACATGACTGGTGAGGTATTGGGTCGGAACTCTTCTTCAGTCTGATTGTCGTCAGGGGGAGAAAGCTGGTGTGGTGGTGGGGGGGGGGGGGGGGGAGAGAGGACAATGCCGAATCTACACTTGGACTTGCCGATGTAAAGGAGGCCACATTAGGAATACCTGATGCAGTAGATGAGGTTAGAGGAGGTGTGTGTGAACCTCTGTCTCACCTGGAAGGGCTGCTGGGGTCCCTAGATGCTTGTGAAAGGAGGCATCCCCAGTGATTGCAGGAGAAAGTATGGGTGGGAACAGATCAGTGAACCAAAGAGTTATAGAGAAAGCAGTCTCTGCGGCAGACAGAAATGGATGGAGGTGGGAAGATGTGATTGGTGGTGGGATCACATTGAAATTGGTGGAAATGCCGGAGAATGATGCATTAGGTGCAGATGCCAGTGGGGTGAAAGATAAGAACCAGAGGTACTCTATCTTTGTTCCATCTTGGGGGGGGGGGGGGAGATTGAGAGCAGATATGTGGGCTTCAGAGGAGATGCCAGTGAGGGATCCATGTACAGGAGAAGAGAGGAAACCACATTTAATAAAGAAAGAGGACATCTTGGATGTCCTCGAATGGAAAGCCTCATCTTGGGAGTAGATGTGACGGAAACACAAAAATTGAGAGTAGAGGATGGGGTCTTATCAAGAGGCAGGGTGGGAATAGGTGTGTCCACTGCAAGAGGTAGGGAAGGAGGATGTGTAGCCCATGCAGTTATCCTTGGTTGGATAAAGCAATGATGTGAACGAGCATGCATCACAAAGTTGGTTTATACGCAACGGAAACCTAGTATAAAAGAGAGAAGTGAGAGCAGGCCATTCAACTCCTTATACCTGCTATGGCATTCAATAAAATTGTTTATTTCAGAATCACTTCCTGCACAGAGCCCATGGCCATTGATTTCTTCATATCTAAAATATGAGCGTCAAAAACACGATCATACAATAATCAGATTGAAGCTTCTATGTTGGTTTTGGTTTATTAGTGTTATGTGTACTGAGATACAGTGACATGCTTGTTTTGCATGCCATTGTTGGTGTTAACAACCGGAAAGCTTTTGATTCCAATTTGGAATGATATGAAATGGAATAGAAAACTTTATTGAATTATTCAATTTGAACCTGTTATCATACGTTAACACGGGGTGAAGCCAGTGAAAATTATTAATAAGACTTATGTTGGTCACTTGATAGATTAGAATAAAGTATGTTTCTACTTGCAACATTGCAGACACATGATTGCAAGATCATCAATGCAATGGTTCTCGCTTTTTAACTGTAGTGACATCTGGTAACAATCCAAACTCATTAACTATTATTCTGGAAACTTAGGGACACAAGACACTGCATATCCTGAAACACAAAGTGCTGGACAAACTCAATGGGTCAAGCAGCTTCGGAGGAGGGAATGGACAGACAATGTTTCGCATTGTGAACCTTCTTCAGACTTAAGAAGGATCCTGAGTCAATACGTTTGTATTTTCTCCACAGATGCTGCCTGACCCATAGTTCCTCCAACACTTTGTTTTATTCTGAAAACTTATATGGTGCATATTCTTGCTGAGTATGGATATGGTAACAAAGCCAAACAGACTGTACTGTAAAATGCAATACAATTTGTGCTCTAATACTATGAATCACATCAGGCATCCTCTGAGCATTGAAGTTGCTGATTATAAACATTTATCCATGATTTCTTATGGTGAAATATTACTGTAGTCTGAACTACTGAGTGGGTTTGTCACCAGTCTCATTCCAAGGCCTCCATTCAAGGCCATGTTAGTGTCTATTTTGCAACCAGCTATCACATTACATAGGATACATTTTTTGATGAATTGTGTTCTGATGAGCCGCTGTTTGCCATTCTGAAGTGACAAGATAGCTGATGAAAGAATCTATGATTGAGTGTGGCAGTAGGGACATTGAGAAATGAGGAGATAGCCAGAGCACTCCGCAGATATTCATCATGCAAGCGCAAGAAGGCAAACAAGGTAGCTTTTCGCATAACAAAATTTTGAATTAATGTAGCACATCGTCTCCCCTCCATAAGTTCCATTCATGTTGACAAGTGCTAAACGTGATCTGTTGTCAAATAGACCAATTTGTTTCTCACAAGAAATAGTTCGTTTTCATCTAATAGAATACCTTAATATTGCTTTTTAAATACCTGTTTGCAATCCGAATGAATCTTTACTTTCGGCATTCTGTATTGTATTCCTCAGTTGAAATGGCCACTGTAGTCACTTGGATCTTGGGTCAGGTCTTGCTGAAATGATAAACTGCATTTGAATCAACTTTCATAGGAATTAATCAGAACCTTCAACCAGCTAGTCTTGGTGGAAAATTCAGGCTTTCGAATTGAAAACCCACTAAGGTCAAACAGTCATTGATCTGATCATGAAGATTGATGAGGTTGAATCCAGTAACTGAACAGAACACATTTCCTCTCTGTTGTGAGATTATCCAGAAACTATATATATTGATTAACTAAATAAAAGGATGACTTATAAACTAGCAATAATTGCAAATACTAGTTTGTTCTCTTTTTGCTGTCATTTTATTTCCAATTATAGAAACCCAGTTTGTTATTGGCAATGTTTCATTCCCAGTTTGGAAGATATCAGCTTATTCAATGATATATGATTTCTGTACTTTTTCTGCATTATTTCATGTGCAATGAAATCTGATGAAAATAACGAAACAAACAATCTATTCCAAATTAAATAAAATGAAGATAACTACTTTTCTTATGTAATCACAAGTATGAAAACTACAAAAAGTGTTACAGAAAGTCTTTAACTCGGTATCATCAAGGAGAATAAATGGTATCTACACATAGCAGAATGTTATGTTTCATTATTTAATTGTTATGTGCATATTTAAAAACGGAATGCCTAATATTTGAAAAAAAATGAAGTTTTGACAAACTCTAAATTAACATGAACCATCTCTTTCGAGTGTTATTGAATATTCCACAAACACTGCTTTCACTGATTATTTTTTCTAGAAGCAGGATGAAAATGTTTTACCAGACTTGATTTTACTACATTTTGTTGGTAGCTCCCACATTACATTCTCAAACTAACTGGATGAACTCACTGGTCATTTCCTGGCTTTCATCTGTCAGCACATTCCGCATGGAGATCGATTTTTTGCAGAGTCTTGCAGGATCCCACTGACATTTAAACTGGGCCATCTATTCCCCCATCCTTCACAAGGTTAAACTGGTGCAGGATTCCAAAATTAATTGGTTTCGAATGGACACAGTAGGGCTCCAAGAAAGAAAGATAAGATAAATTACATTTATTTTACATATGTGAGGTTTGTTTCATGGTTTAGTTTATTTTAAAAGTGTTTTGAAGGGGGTTTATTTTTGTGGAACAGTAAGGATTATAGATCATAGCCAGTTTGTAATTTTGACTAGCGTAGTCATGGTTAGAACTATATTACATTTTAACCAGAAAAATAATTTAGTAAAGCCAAAGGATTCTTTATTACTCCATGTTTAACTACTCCACCAATCATGGCTGTGCCTTCAGCTGTGCAGGCCCAGAGATGTAGAGTTCCCTTATTGCGCCCTTCCTCTTGTCATAGTCATTTTCTTCTTTAAATTAGTTTAAAAATATATCTGCCTTAGTAACAATTTATATATTTCCTTTTCATTTTAATTGTGGTTTTTAGTTTTAGAGATACAGCGTGGAAATAGGCCGTTCGTCCCACCGTGTCCGCACTGACCAGCGATCCCCACGCACTAACACTATCCTGCACACACTAGGAACAATTTATATGGATCGAACCTGGGTCTCTGTTGCTCTGTAAAGGGCCTGTCCCACTTGGGAGACCTCCACCACGAGTTCTGGCGACCTTAAGCGGCAAAAAAACCCCAATCAAGATTGCGGTGACCTACGACCTTCCTCGACTATGTGTACGACCTCCTACGACTATGCTGAAGACCTCCCTCAAATATGAAGAAGACTTCCTTCGACCTCCTTCGACTATGTTGTTGACTGGCATGAACGTTTTACTCGAGGATGGTCTCTGGCAAATTGGTCCGTGAATGAGCACGACCCCTTTCCACCTCAGAGGACCACACCGAAAACCACAACGACCAGCGACGAGTGTCTACAGCTCAAATGATCACCTGATAAAATGATGTGATGTCTGCATTTTTTCTCACTAAAAAAATGCCTCCCAGGTTTTTTTTGTTTTGTTTTTAATCATTCTGAACCATGCAAGCAAGGAAGGAACTAGTTTGGAGGATGTTAGTAAAAATACAACTACTGCTGTTTGCAGTAGCACTTTTGCTTCAGCAGCCTTTTAAGAAAGGCAGAAGGGAAAGAGCAAGGGTGAAGTGGAAGCACAAGAAGAGATCTCAATGGGTAAATGGAGATGATGTGATGGACTGTCCCAGTACACCAGATGACTGGAAGAGAGTGGCGCTGGGCGCCCGAACATGCTGCTGGATCTTGGACCACGGAACACATGCCCGGGCCCAGTTACTGACCTGTTTGCACAAGCCATGCCATATGAGCTGGGCCGCCACCAGCGCAATCGTGAACCGGATGGAAGGGTGCGCCAACCCGTGGAGGACGTCAAACACCCACGCCAGGCAGCAGGAACGAAGGGAGCTTGACCAGTGGAGATATCACATAGGACAGTAGCACCCACTGGGCCAAATGGGACATCCTCCAACACCAGCCCAGAGATGGCAGTGCGGTGGGCGGGCATCTCGGCATCCTCCAGTTGAGCCGCCGCCAAGGCAGAAAAGTCAATCTCTGGAGCGACATCCAGAACCGCAGCGGATGGCAGGCAGAGACAATGTGTAAGCAACCCGGTTGTCCTTTCCTCAATGTGGCGGACGTTCATGGTAATCTCGATGTATGCCAAGTGTCTCTGCTGCCGAGCTGACCAGGGATCCGACACCTTCGCAAACATGAAAGTGAGAGGCTTGTGGTCCATGAAGGCAGTAAAAGAATGGCCCTTGCGACACTAACAGAAGTGCCTCACCACCAGGCACAACGCCAGGAGCTCTCGATCCAACGCGCTGTATTTTTGCTCCGCAGGCTTGAACTGTCGACTGAAAAAGGCCAGAGACTGCCAGCGCCCATCATGGAACTGCTCCACCATGCCCTCCGCAGCAGAGTCCGTGGCGTTGACAGTCAAAGCGGTACAGGCAGCAGCCCGAGGATGAACCAGCATGGTGGCGTGAGCGAGCGCCTCTTTGGCCTCATCAAATGCGGGCCACAGCCTCGGCAATCCGCGTAATGTCCGGCTGCTTACCGGCCAGAAACTGAAACAACGGCTGCATAATCCGAGCCGCCGCAGGTACAAAGCAGTGGTAAAAGGTAACCATATCCACAAACTCCTGTAGTTCCCGTATCGTGGAAGGCCGCGGGAAACGACGAATGACCTCCACGTTGTCAGGCAACGGAATCGCACCATACTGGGTAAACCAATGGCCCAGGAAATGGAACAGAGGCCAAACTGGCATTTATCCAGGTTGATTGCCAGGCCGTCCTCACTGAGCCATTGACAGAGGAGGCAGAGGTGCGCACAGTGTTCCTGGCGGGTGCGACTAGCAACGAGAATATTGTCCAGGTAAATAAATAGAAAGTCCAAGCCACGACTCTCTGGGTCGATCAGATGCTGAAAAGCCTGCGCGGCATTCTTCAGACCGAAAGGCATTCGTAGGAATTCAAAAAGGCCGAAGGGAGTAATGATAACCGTCTTGGGCACTTCTTCTTCTTGCGTATGGCGTGCACAGCCTAAAGTTGTAAGACAACTTGCTCTATTTGATCTTATTTGATTGTGCACATCGGGTTGATTGCAGTTGTTGAAACAGGGTGGACCACGTGAAGGTTGCAATCTCCCACCCCGTCTTGGGCACATCCTCAGGGCACACTGGGATCTGGTGGTAGCCCCGCATCAGATCAACTTTGGAAAAGAAATGGGCCCTAGCAAGATGGGTGGAAAAATCCTGGATATGCTGAATCGGGTACCGATCAGTGATCGTGTCATTATTGAGGCGGAAATAATCCCCACAAGATCGCCAACCACATTAGGAACCATGTGGAGGGGGAAGCCCATGGACTGTCGTACAATCCCCCAGGCCCCCATTTGGCGGAATCCTCCTTAGCGATACAGAGCTTGTCGGGAAGAAGTTGGCGTGCCCGTGCATGGAACGGGGGGGGTCTGAGGTAAGAATGTGGTGCTACAGACCGTGTTTGGGGCTGGTTGAAAGAAATTGAGGGGTCAAAATGTCCGGGAACTCCGCCAGTATCTGTGCATAGATATTGTCCACAGAAGACACCGGGTCGCTGCGTGGAGTAACAGATGCTGGGGCGTAAGGAGATCAGCTCCATTGTGGCAGCATGAACGAGACGTTGCCCCCGCACATCCACCATCAGGGATTGGGCCGGAAGAAATCTGCGCCCAGCAATGGCAGGGAGACGTCGGCCACCGTAAAGGTCCAGGTAAAATGGCAGGGGCCAAAGATGAATGGGATTGTGTGAACTGCCGTTGACTGCAATGAGAGGAGGCCCCCGCTTGCCGGAACGAATATCCATCCCCGACGGGGTTAAAACGCTAACCTCTGCACCTGTGTCGACCAGGAACCATCATCCTGAGTGCCGATCCCACGTGTAGAGGCAATGTTTTAGGCCGACCGACGCAGCGGCTATTGGCAGCCGGCCCTGGCTTTTCCTGGATACGAGCAGGGCGGGCGGCACTGATGGGCTGCGGGGCCTCATCTACTGTATCCGCTGTTCCAGGTGTGGACTCCTCTTGAAGGATCAGCTATGATTTCGCTGAACATGTCTTTTGTCCTATTTTCACACCTTACACTTCCTTATCTATGTATCTCCCTCTCCCCTGACATCTGTCTGAAGGAGGTTCTCGACCTGAAACATCCTCCATTCCTTCCCTCCAGAGATGCTGCCTGTCCTGCTGAGTTACTCCAGACTTTTGTGTCTATCTTAGGTGGCAGAAATATATGTCTAACAGTGGCATTAAACTAACATTCTGAACTTTTATTCAGGAAGAGTATAGTAAGGGAGCACCCAGATCCTATATCTCTTTATTTGAAATGAGATTGCAGTTAAAAGATTTAAGGGGAGGGGACAGTTATTATTTTTTCAAATTATTCGGGTCTGATTTAATAGCTCAGCAACAGAACTGATCTGAAAGAGAGAGGGAGTTGATGCTAAGCGCCTGTAGTGCCTCAGCTGTTTGGCAGAGCTGAGGATTCAGACAGCTGAAGGCACAATCACTCGTTGTGAAGTGATTCAACTGAGAGTAGTAAGTAAAAAGAAATGTAAAACTGGTTGCAAACACAGCTGGAGGTCTTTGACAGCAGTGATATGCTCAGACACAAACTAGGTTGGCAGAGTGCCTTTTGTGTGCAGAGGGTCAGCTCTTGCAGTCTTGTCCAGTCAAAAGAATTATGTGTAGGTAGAAGGGCCAGTGTGGATAGCAAATTAAAAATAAGGGCTACTGGGAACACTCAGCAGGTCAGGCAGCATCTGTGGATAGAGAAACTGAGCAGATTGAAACAGCATTTTGAGGTTCTTATATCCGATTTCAGCATTTACTGGTCTTTTGAGTTTTGTTTACCATGGGTGATGAATTCAGGGAGTGAACAACATATAGGATGCCCTGGCCCATTGTCTCTGAATGGCAGAGTAATTTCACACTATTAATATCTGAGAAAGCTACCACGGGTGGCAAAAGTTGTTAAGTGCTTTTAAGGAGGAAGGCCTTCTCATGTTATTGCTGAGACCATGGACTATGTCCAGGGTGTAGGATGGATGAGGCTATGTCTAGCCCAGATAAGTGTGGGGTGGAGAGACAGTGGACAGCAATTCAAGCAGTGGAATGCGTCACTACCAAGACTTTCAGCATAAAAGATAGAAATAATGAAGTATGTTGCCAGTAGCTAAATACTTCAAACTAAGATAAATTTATATTTTATTCACTGAGTTTCAAAGCATACTCGTACATCTGTCAGTCTAAGTAAAATGTATGAATATTTGTGTGTAACAGTTAAAGATAACCTTGGATGATAATTAACAGCTAGCAACTTTTCAAGTAATGCCCAAAACTGTTAAATATCAAAATACATCATCTTCAAATTTTAAATTGATTTTTTTGCCATAACATCACAAAAGTATACATTTTGTGAGATTAAGGGTTTTGGGTTATAACACAGCAATTTTTTTTGTATTAACTTTAGCTATTCTGCATGAGCAGGCAATAAATATTAAGTTATTTACCACATTCCATAGGTTGCAGCGAGCTTTATTATCAGAATGACAAATGTCCTGTCAGTTTTAATAGGATAGTCTTCTGCGAAGATATTTTGTTATGCAGGCAAGGTTCAGTAAGTCATGCAGTCATGAAAGCAATAAGACAAAAAATCTAATGAATTTCAATTACAAGTAGATTATGGTTAATGGAAATATGTGAAGAGAAGGCATGGATTTGAAAAAGTAGAGATAGCAGCAAGACCAAGTAACGATTTATGTTGTAGTGATGTCATCAGTTTTAAAGAACACCGCTAATATTGGCAGTGAGCAGTTGCTTCTGTGCGCTGTTGTTAAATAAATGATTTATAAATTAATGAACAACAAGAGGCAGTAAGCTACTGGAAAAGTATTGCCCATATGTCATCTACAACACTCCATTGTTACATTGAATCCAGTGTTATTAAGGTTCAGACCTGAAACATAGCCAATCCATTCCCTCTACAGATACTGTGTAGGAAGGAACTGCAGATGCTGGTTTAAACTAAAGATACACACAAAATGCTGGCATAACTCAGCGGGACAAGCAGCATCTTAGGAGAGAAGGAATTGGTGGACGTTTCGGATCGAGGAAGGGTCTTGACCAGAAACGTCACCCATTCCTTCTCTCCAGAGATGCTGCTTGTCCCGTTGAGTTACTCCAACAATTTCTGTCGATCTCCTTCTACAGATACTGCCTGACCTGCTGAGCTACTCCAGCACTTTTGTTTTGTTCCATTTTAAAAAAATTGTTGTGAAAATTAGACCAAAGAAACAAAAACAGAATATTGTGGATCATTGAAATGTACAACAAAGATAGAAAATGCTATCAGTATTCAGCTATAAAACATCAATATCCAATGATTTCAGGTCATTGACCTGAAATGTTTCAGTGAGATTATGAAGTGCTTTGAGAAGCTGGTCATATCCCACATCAACTATAGCCTCCCAGACAGCTTTGACCCACTGCAGTTCACCTACTGGTGCAACAGGACCATGACAAATGCCATCTCCCTGGTTCAACACACATCTCTGGAACATCTGGGTAACAAGCACATCAATATCAGACTCTTATTTCTTGACCAACTCTGCCTTCAATTCCGTAGTTCCAACCAAAATAATTTCCAAATTCCTGGAATGAGGACTGCATCCGGATTCTCGACTTCCTGCTTTATAGACACCATTCAGTAAAAATAGGCCACAAAACATCCTCCATAATAGTTTACAACATCACTCAGCTACATACTATACTCCATATTCACTCACGACTGTGTGGCCAAATTCTGTTCTATTTCCATTCACACGTTTACAGACAACACCATACTTGGAGGTTGGATCTTAAAGCAACAATGAAATAGAGCATAGGAAGAAGGTAGAGAGCTTAGTAACATGTATCAAGACAATAAACACTCCTTCAAAGTCAGCAAAATGAATGAGCCTGTCATCATAGACATCTAGGGTGAAAGATCATACTCCAGTTTGTATTAATAGTGCTGAGGTGGATAGTGTTAAGATCCTGGCAACCCACTAGTACCTCCTGGTGACCCACCTATGGCACGAGAAATCTCGCTACTCTTCATGGTGACTTCATTCTAGTCGCCGCTAATTTTTCAACATGTTGAAAAATTTGCAGCAACCATGATGAGTCCGCGACTAGTTCCCAGAATGCGGAAACTCCTCACGACCATGAAGGCGACTCCCCAACAACTACCCGTGAACATGTGGTGACTGCATAGTCTCCTGCAGTGACCTAAAAAGTCGCCTAAGTGGGACAGGCCCATAAGGACATATTACTGATCTCCAAGTCCTTCTCATTGTGACCCTTGCACTTCACCTGTAGCTGTAATACTACATTCTGCAATCTGTTTCTTTTTTTCTCTTTAGTACTACCTAATATACAAATTCATCATATGATTCATCTTGACAATACCAAAGCAAAATATATTTCACTATTCCTTTCACAGGTCAATAATAAGCCACTGTCACTACCATTACTATTGTTTCATTTATCACAAATATCATCTAGTCCATTGCACATTTATAGGATTTCATAATGTATTCTCTCCAAAGCTATTTTGTCCTTCCTGGATAGAACTGGATACAGCTGGAACTGAAATTCCAGACTAAGTATATCTTCATAGTTATTATATTGCATGATCGAGATAAATTTATAAAGGAATGCCTAGGTTCCAAATAAAAAAGAAACCGCTGGAGGAACATCTGTGGCAGGAAATGGACAGACGACGTTTTGAGTCGGGAACTTTCATCAGTTCATTTACTTCACAGATGCTGCCAGACCCACAGAGTTCCTCCACTTCTTCCTCCAACATCTGCAATCTCTGTGGCTCCTTGATCCCACATGTTTTATTAAGTTGGTGACTAATCATCAAATATTGAAGAAGGGTCACGACCTGAAATGTTACCTATTCACATTCTCTGGAGATGCTGCCTGACCCGCTTAATTACTCCAGCACTTTGTTTATTATTTTTTTAAACCAGCATCTGCAGTTCCTGGCTTCTACAAGATTATGTATCTACACCTTTTCTTTATGTATTTAATTCATCATTGAATATATTATATTATAATGTATGCCTCAATAGAATTAAAAATCCAAAAACTTTGTGCAATTTATTTGGTAATTATAATACATAGTGATTCTTGACTTGATTTTGAAGACTCAGCAATTTGGCACTAACTCTTCATAACATCCAAGACTGTGTCATTACTGAAAGTAACAGTCATAATCACCAAGTAACAAATGTCTCCCATGGATATCATTAGGCCATGCCACAAAGCTAGTACATGGAACAACAGCTTGATGCACTGTCAAAGCTTCAGCAAATAAAGCTCTCTTTATTTTCACCATCAGCACTTGGAAGTGTTTGTCAAAATTATTTCAGCATGCTGAATATTTTTGCTTTTCTAAGTGGTTGTTCAGTGTACCTCATAAAATCTCATTGTTTCTTGTGATCTCAGCTTTATCAGCTGAGAACGAGGAAGCAGCTTTATTTATGTAAATAATTCTAGTGTATAGATGGTGTGCAGTGATGTGTTAAATAAAATAGCTATGTAACAATTTGCCGCCCTCCAGTGGTTGGAGATAACATTGAAACAATAACTTCATCTGCCCAGCGGCCACCAAAGAGATTTATTAAAAAATGTAACATGTGGTAGGATAGTAAGCGTTCTGTTGTGACGATTTGTTGTTGCAAACTTCTGTTGTACTTAAGGCCCAAGGCCTGGTAAAAGTCACATTGTCTCAAGAAATACAACAGAACAGATCATTGTTTTCATTGCATGGATCTCTTTACTTCGTTTTTTTTAGAGATACAACATGGAAGCAGGCCCTTCAATACACGGCGACCATCAATCACCCATTCACACTAGCTCAATCTTATCACACTTTCTTGTCCAGTTGCTACACCTTCGGGGGATTTTTTTTTTACAGAGCTAATTAACCTATAAACTCATAAGTCTTTGGGATATGAAAGGAAACCGGAGCACCCCGAGGAAACCCACACAGTCACAGGGAGAACATGCAAATTCGAGAAACACCCAGGTCTTTTTGGCATTGAAATAGCAGCTCTGCATGTCATGCCAGTATGCCTTTTGGAAGATGTTGTGTAGGGCTTTGAAGAGTGACGATTTATTGTTGTAAAAACTAGATAAACATTGAAAAAAGGACCAGGAATAGATGATTTGATCATTAATCATGTCTGATCATCTGAATTCAGTGAAACACAAAGTGCTGGAGTAACTCAGTGGTCAGGCAACATCTGTGGAATGGATAGACAACATTTCAATTTGGACAGTTTCATGTGTCTAGTCCGAAGAAGAGTCCAGACTTAAAATGTTACCATTCCATTTCCTTCCTAGATGCTGCCTGACCTGCTGAGTTACTCTAGCACTTTGTGTTTTCCTCAAGATTCCAGCATCTGCAGTTCCTTGTGTTTACATTTAAATTCAGTAACCTGCTTTCTTCCCAAATCCCTTGATCCTCCAGCTCTAATAATAACATCTAACTCCATGTTGAATATATTTAATGATCTGGCTTCAAAAGCTTTCTGTGGTGGAGGAGTCCATGGATTCACACCTCACGGGAGAATAACTTTATCCTTATTTCAATTTCAAATAGTTTACTCCTTACTCTTAGACTCTGAGCATGGTCCTGAACTGTCCCACCTTCCTGCATCTAGTAACTGGAATAGAACGTCTACGTAATCTCTTTTGTTCTTTTACGCTCTTATGAATGTAAACCCAAATAAGCCCTAATTCCTCTTCATACATCTGGCCTGCCATCTGGGGATTTTTTGCTGCCCTCCTCCAATAGCAAGAACATTTTTCCTCAGATAAGCACAACCCAACTGCACCGAATACTGGTCTCACCATAGTCCTACACAACCAAAGCAAGACATTCCTGGTCCTACATTGGATTCATTGTGCTATGAAGACTAATGTACCTTGCTAATCACCTGCTGTATCTGACATGCATACTTTCAGCAACTGGTGTAAAGGACACCCAGTTTCTATTGCAACCCCACCTTTCCCAACATGTTGCCATTCGGGTAATAACTTGCCTTCCTGTTATTGCCACAAAAGCGGATAACTTCCCATTTATCCACATTAGGTTTCATCTCCTTGTATCTGCATACCCACTGAATCTGTCCAAATCAGTCTGCATCACAAGCTCACCTTCTCATCCAGCTTTATGTCATCCCCAGACTAGGAGATATATTTAATTCCTTCATCTAAAACATAAATTTATATAATGAAGAGTTGGAATCTTAACACTGATCCCAGTGGTATCCCACGAGTAATTGGCTATGACTTAAAACAAAACCTCTTTATTGCTCTTCTCCAATCCCATATGATTTAGTTTTGCATACTATCTCTTATGTGTAAACTTATTGAAAGTTTTCTGAAAGTCCAACTACATTACATTTATTGGTTCTCCCTCATCTACTCTGCAGGTTATTTCCTCTAACCATTCTGGTATTTTAATTGATTATGACCTCCTTTTCACAACTCCTTCTTGACTTTGTTTGTTCCTGTCAGTCCGAAGTCCTCTGTTAATAATTTTATAATGGATTTGATAACTTTCTCCACCACTCATGGGATTACTCATGAATTCAATGTTTTCCATGTATCCTTTTTTGAAATATTAGTCTTGCATTAATCACCCTCTAATCCTTTAATTCTGTTCGAGATTCTAAAGGATATTTAGATAAATATCCAAATGATAGATGCCACTAAAACATCTATTGTACTTTTTAGAGTATCCTGCGATGTCAGCTATGGACCTTGAGAATATATTGGTCTTGAACATATTTTGTTTCCTTAATGCTATTTCCCTAACTTATTCAGTTCATCCGTCTCACCAGATCTTGTGTTCCCAATATTTCTGGGAGATTATTTGTATTGTCCTTTGACCATTGTTGGCTTCACTTACTCCTCCCATCCTCTGTCACTATCTTTGTCCCTTCCCTCCCCCACCTGACTCCATCTGCCAATTAACCCCCCCCCCCCCCCCCCCCTCACCTGCGGACACATATTATTTGCTTGCTCTTATCCCACTCCCCACCCTCACCTCTTTATTCTGAACATGTCTACTCTTTCAGTCTAGATGAATGGTCTCTACCTGTAACATCAACTGTCCATTTCCGTCCACAGCTATTGCTTGCTCCATTGAGTTGCTCCAGAAGTGCTTATTCCTACTCAAGATTCTAGCATTTGAAGTCTCCTGTGTGTTCAAGGTAACTATTTCACAATCTCCTCTCAGGTAGGTTCAATCCTTATCATTAGCCTAGGAGGAAGAGGAAACCGAGACTGTTGCTTCTGAAGATCTTGTCACATGTGATTCCGGTAATCTTGATCACTGTTTGACATTCCAAGGGATATGGGGAGAAGGCAGGCATGGATTATTGATAGGGGACGATCAGCCATGATCACAATGAATGACGGTGCTGGCTCGAAGGGCCGAATGGCCTCCTCCTGCACCTATTTTCTATGTTTCTATGTTTCTATTTGCGTTCTTCCTTCACTGCCAAGGGCAATCATTGGTACCACTTTGTCACATTGCAAATTTAAAAGTTAACACAAAATAACCTTTCTGACAATAAACCCCACAGCCATCAGGCTATTAAACTCGCCATCAAACAAACTCTGAACAATAACAGCCTATTGCATTTCATCTGTTTATTTATTGTGTGTATATATATATGGTCTATGGTATCTCCTGTTCTGTATTATGTTTAAATATTCTGTTGTGCTGCAGCAAGCAAGAATTTCATTGTCCTATCTGGGACACATGACAATAAAACTCTCTTGACTCTAGACTCATGTCCAGCAAACTGAATCAATTGCAATCATGTGGATACTAAAGTTATTATAGTGAAACAAAATAAAGACTCTGTCGCAGGAGATCAGATTCAAGATTAGACTCCATCACATTATAAATTCAAAAGCCTTGATTTTTAGCACAGACCTTTTCAGTATTTCAAGAGTCAAGGGTGTTTTATTGTCATATGTTCTGAAACAGAACAATGAGCTTCTTAATGTGTAAGAAGGAACTGCAGATGCTGGTTTAAACCAAAGATAGACACAAAAAGCTGGAGTAACTCAGTGGATCAGACAGCATCTCTGGAGAGAAGGAAATGGTGACTTTTCAGGTCGAGACTCTTCTTCAGACTGGTTAGGGATAAGGGAAGCGAGAGATATAGACTAGACGGTGATGTGGAGAGATAAAGAACAATCAATTAAAGATATGCAAAAAAGTAACTATGATAAAGGAAACAAGCCATTGTAAGTTGTTCGTAGGGTGAAAATGACAAGCTAGTGCAGCTTAGGTGGGGGAGGGATAGAGAGGGAGGGAATGCCGGGGCTACCTAAAGTGAGAGAAATCAATATTCATACCACTGGGCTGTAAGCTGCCCAAGTAAAATATGAGATGCTGTTCCTCCAATTTGAATTTAGCCTCACTTACAATGGACGAGACTGTGGACAGAAAGGTCTGTGTAGGAATGGGAAGATAATTAAAGTGTCCAGTAACCAGGAGATCAGGTTGGTTCCGGCAGGCTGAGTGATGGTGTTCCGCGAAGCGATCACCCAGTCTGCGTTTGGTCTCGCCAATGTATAAGAGTCCACATCTAGAACAACAAATATGATAGATGATGTTGGAGGAGGTGCAAGTGAATGTCTACCTAACCTGAAAGGACTGTCAGGGCCCCTGAACAGTTTGGAGGGAGGAGGTACAGGTGTAGTGACAGGTGTTGCATCTTATGTAGTTACAGGGGAAGGTACATGGGGAGGGGGTGGTTTGAGAGGGGAGGGAAGGGAAGAGTTAACTTGGGAGTTGCGGAGGGAATGGTCATTCCGGAAAGGGGTGGAGATGGGAAAACTGCGGCTAGTGGTGGGATCCTGTTGGAGGTGGTGGAAATTTTAGAGGATTATGTGCCACACACTCATCTCTCCGCTGCCATCAGGTAGAAGGTACAGGAGCTTGAAATCTGGTAGATCCAGGTTCAGGGAAAGCTTCTTCTCCACAGCCATCAGGCTATTAAACTCGCAAACAAACAAACTCTGAACTATAACAGCCTATTGCATTTTATCTGTTTATTTATGTGTATATATATATGGTCTATGCTATATAGACACACTGAGCTGTTCTGTACTTATGCTTACTATATTCTGTTTTGCTGCAGCAAGGAAGAATTTCATTGTCCTATCTGGGACACATGACAATAAACTCTTGACTTGACTTGACTTGTATGCGACGGCTGATGGAGTGGAAGGTAAATGACTAGGGGGACTGTTGCGACTAGGGGGAGGGGGAGGAAGGGCAGAGCTGCGGGGTGAGGGGCTCATCTATGATGGGAGTGGGGAACCCCCATTCCCTAAAGATTGCGGACATCTTGGATGTTTTAGTATAGAACACCTCATCTTGGGCGCAGATGCGGCGTAGACGGAGGAATTGGTAGTAGCGGATAGAGTCTTTGCAGGAAGCAGGGTGGGAAGAAGTGGTCGAGATATTGGAGGTGTGGGAGTCAGTGGGTTTGTAATAGACATCAGCCAATAGTCTGTTTCCTGTGATGGAAACTGTGAGATCAAGAAAGGGGAGGGAGGTGTCGGAGATGGTCCAAGTAAATTTGAATGCAGGATGAAAATTGATGATGAAGTAGAATTCTTAAGATAGACACAAAATGCTGGAGTAACTCAGCGAGTCAGGCAGCATCTGTGGAAAAAAGGAGACCCTACTTCAAGGGTTCCCAACCTGGGGTAAATTTACCCTACCCAGGGGGTAAATTTGTTGATTCTGGATTTGTACATATTTTTTCACATTGACCAACTGTGTTTGGTTCTGGTATACCAGTATCAGTTCATCATTAGTTGTTCATAAATAAGTGAATGTGCTATTAAAGTTGCCAGGGGTAAAACGGGACGAAAAAGGTTGGGAACATTTATAACTGAATGGGAAAATGAAACAGCTTAGAAATCTTTCCGTGATTTTTATTGACAGCATAACTTCAATGGAAGTCAGAGAAGCTTTAAAGTTGCTCAAATTATGTAGGTTTCAATTTTTTTTCAAAATCAATTTTTACTGAAAACAGCGCACTAAGTGGTTGTTCATTCTGCTATTCTTGCACATATGTCTATTATTTGCATGTAAAATGAAATAAAATGAAAAGTTAGAAATGACAACAGTGTAGACTCTATTGAAATGGATTTTAAATTATGGATGATTATCATCTGGCAGGTACAAGTATTTTAAGTGGAAGAGAGATTTCCTTGTCAAATTTGCAGATGGTTTGGAAAACATGTGAACCGATGCACAAATATAACACATTTCTATCCTGAAGGCAAACATAATTTTGACATGATTATTTGAATCTGTCATTGTTTATTTGCTCGAAAACATTGTGCAATAATTTCTAAATCCTCGTCCAAATTCAATTTGTGCTTTGTAATCATTGTAATTGAACCAGAGTCAATAATAAAATAGGTGCTGATGGCATTTAGTTCACCTAATGCCCATGTTAGGGGCAATCAATATTGAATTTAATAATTTACATCTCACTTTTAATTATCCATTCAGACATAACAACATGCAATTAATTAGATAATTAACTGCTTTCTGAAGAGCCCTGCCATCTCTTTTACATTCACTCTGAGGCAGTATGTTCATACATTTCAAAGATTTAGGCAAGAACAGATCGTTCCTATGCCATACAAGCCTCTTTAAAATATAAAACTAGAAACAGCTTTTAATTTAAGATATCAAGCAATACATATATTAAGAAGGGGCGGCATGGTTACACAGCCGTAGTGTTGCTGCCTTACAGCGCCAGAGACTCTGGTTCGATCCTGACTGCGGGTGCTGTCTGTACGGAGTTTGTACGTTCTCGCCGTGACCTGCGTGGGTTTTCCCCGGGTGCTCTGGTTTCCTCCGACACTCCAAAGACATGCAGGTTTGTAGGCTAATTGCTTGGTAAAATTATAAATTGCCCCTAGTGTGTGTGTGGGATAGTGTTAATGTGAGGAGATCGCTGGTTGGTGCTGACACGGTGGGCCAAAGGGCCTGCTTCCGTGCTATATCTCTAATCTAAACTAAAAGCCAAAGCTTTTCTCTCAATTTTATAGGATGGAAGATTCAGTATGCATTTTCTATTTTTTTTTTTTCCCCCAAAATTATTTATTTTGATAAAACATTCAACAGCGATGACAGATGGGGTGATATTCCATTTCACTAAATTCTTTCTGAGATATGGGAGACATGATGCAATTGGTTGACTCAGTTCCAGGATTTCCATTGTCAGAGATGCTGGCACCAACTCATTTCCAAAGAGATTTGTTTAGAGCTAGCAGGATCACCATTAGTCACATATGGTTTTCACAATTGACAAGAGCAAGCTTCTGCCTTCACTGTCTGAAAAGCAGAAGATTCAGCACATAATGAAACTTACATCAAATTATTCTATGTCAAATATACTTTTCCGTCATCTTCCTGACAGCCACATTGGTGGAAAGCCGACTGAACATTGATTTTATCACCTGCAGATATATGATTTCAGCAGCAATTATTTGCTTTTGCAGCCCAATCCTGCTCGGTTATAATCCAGAATATCTGGTTGGAAATGTTCTCACTACTCCTGCCAACCTGCTATGCTCTGCTTCCAGGCTATCCAGTGGGAAATTTGCACACCAGATACTGAGGAAATTATTGAATAAAAATAAATAAAAAACACAAGTCAGACTTCAATAATTTAGCCTCACTGCTCCAGTCACCTAAATTCAGTCCTAACTGCTGGTGCTCTCTGTGGAATTATCATGCTTTCTCTGTGACTGCATGGGTTTGCACTTGGTTCTCCAGTTTCCTTTCAAATTTCAAAGAAGTGTGAGCCAGTAAGTTAAATAACGAATAAAAATAGCCGCTTGAGTGTAGATGAGATAGAATCCATGTTGAGTTGATAGGTATGAATAAAAAAGGTTAAACACAAGTGGGTGATTGATGTTCAGCGCAGACTCAATGGGCTGAAGGGCCACTCTTTTTGTCTATTCTCAATTCCTAGGTCATTTAGGGCTAGATAACACTGTAAATACCATTCTTTGAGATAACCATTCCCCAGGTGTAAATAACAAAGTTAAATGCAACACTTTATTTCAGTAGGCAAAAGTTTGCACTTTTACTAGATTTGCACATTGAACAAAACATAGGAAGCTCCAGTGGTTAGCGTCATAAAGTCATAAATTAATACAGTGCAGAAATAGCTCTGCAGCTCTGCACCTGATGAGCGGAGGGGGACTGAGTAAGATGGCCAAAAATCACAGCTATAAGTGGTAACATTTTATCTAAAATCAATATACAGTGCAAACAGGAAGTTGTCAAGTTTAGACCACCCAACCATTTGCAGTGTTTTTACTTCAACCCATAACCCCACTCAACCATTTGCAGTGCTTTTACTTCAATCCAAACCCCCACCCAACCATTTGCAGTGCTTTTACTTCAACGCAAACCCCCACCAACCATTTGCAGTGCTTTTAATTCAAGCCAACCACATTTTCATTTTCAAACCCCATTAAGGACACTCAAGGTCAGTATAACCATTCTCGCAGTTTAGTAGACATGTGTTCAATGTTCTTCACAGCTCAGACTGAGACGTGACCCTCTCACTTCCCCCATCTTGCAGAGACTGAATAAGGCACAACACTTCCGGGTTTTATAGTTCCTCCCCCCTCCTACCAGCAGGGGCAGCAGAGAGAATGTCAACATTTTTAAAACATTAATAACTCTTTTATGTTTCATCGATGGTAAAAATCCTCTTGTCCTGCGCAGCGGAGGGGATTCTGAGTAACCTAGGCAAAATCACAGCCGTAAGTGGCAGCGTTTTTTCTAAAATCATGAAACAGAAAAACAGGAAGTGGTCAAGATCTGTTAGTATTTTAACATAGAAACATAGAAATATAGAAACATAGAAATTAGGTGCAGGAGTAGGCCATTCGGCCCTTCGAGCCTGCACCGCCATTCAATATGATCATGGCTGATCATCCAACTCAGTATCCCGTACCTGCCTTCTCTCCATACCCTCCGATCCCCTTAGCCACAAGGGCCACATCTAACTCCCTCTTAAATATAGCCAATGAACTGGCCTCGACTACCCTCTGTGGCAGGGAGTTCCAGAGATTCACCACTCTCTGTGTGAAAAAAGTTCTTCTCATCTCGGTTTTAAAGGATTTCCCCCTTATCCTTAAGCTGTGACCCCTTGTCCTGGACTTCCCCAACATCGGGAGCAATCTTCCTGCATCTAGCCTGTCCAACCCCTTAAAAATTTTGCAAGTTTCTATAAGGTCCCCTCTCAATCTCCTAAATTCTAGAGAGTATAAACCAAGTCTATCCAGTCTTTCTTCATAAGACAGTCCTGACATCCCAGGAATCAGTCTGGTGAACCTTCTCTGCACTCCCTCTATGGCAATAATGTCCTTCCTCAGATTTGGAGACCAAAACTGTACGCAATACTCCAGGTGTGGTCTCACCAGGACACTGTACAACTGCAGTAGAACCTCCCTGCTCCTATACTCAAATCCTTTTGCTATGAAAGCTAACATACCATTCGCTTTCTTCACTGCCTGCTGCACTTTATAACATAGAGTTATAAGACAGCATTATAAAAATTACTTATTTTGTCAGTGTATCAGGCAAAATCTCATCAATTAATTTGTGCATGCTCTCATTTTGAGTGCATCTCTCCAGGAAGATACTGCGACCCTTAAAATATTGGCTGAAGTCTGAAGATATAGCTTTTTTTTAAATAGATGAATACAGTACATCATTTATTTACTATGCATAAGAAAGTTCTGCTGAAAGTAAGATATGAACTGTGGCTTGAACTGTTAATGATAAGATTAAGTACTCCCGGGTGATTGGCACATCGAAAACTCGACTTGTAAGCCTACCCTTCTGCTTCCCTAACTCAGTAAACATTTCAGCCTTATCAAAGTCTATCCTTAGATATATTAAAAGTTGTGAAACACCAATATTTGGATTACATCCAAACACTTTGGCCTTACAATGAGGACATCCTATACTGAGAATAACCTTTTTCTTATGTGGACCTATCACCTAGGATAAATGGATAGAACTGACTCCTCCATACTGGACAATATTTGTGGGACTGCAGCCTTGGTGATAAGAGGCATTCCATTTCCCTTCACATAGAAATAAACCTTTGAACATGCACGTTTTCAGTAGAATTCTGAATGAACTGAAACAAAAACAGGAATGATTACTGGAAATATAGGGTTTTTTTTAAGCAGCTACATTACAGGGTGCATTACAAAGAGAGAGAAACAATTTTTGTTGCCCACAAAAATAGACTCCAGTTTAGTTCAGTTTAGAAACATAGAAAATAGGTGCTGGAGTAGGCCATTTGGCCCTTCGAGCCTGCACCTCCATTCAATATGATCAAGGCTGAGCATCCAACTCAGTATCCTGTACCTGCCTTCTCCCCATACCCCCTGATCCCTTTAGCCACAAGGGCCACATCTAACTCCCTCTTAAATATAGCCAATGAACTGGCCTCAACTACATTCTATGAATAGAATAGAATAGATAGAATTTATTGCCACACAACCAGGGTCGGTGGAATTTGGGTTGTCAGCAGCAGTACAATAATAAAGAACACACAGCCACAATAAAAATGTAACACAAACATCCACCACAGCATTCATCACTGTGGTGGAAGGCACAAAATTTGGCCAGTCCTCCTCCATTTCCCCCCCGTGGACAGGACCAGAGTCCAGAGTCAGTCCAGGATCGGCTCTTCCTCACTGGAGACCGCGGCTTTAAGTTGGTGTAGGCCGCAGACCGGCGGTCGAGATTTAAAGTCTCCGCCGCAGCCAGAAGCACCGTAGGCTGCAGGGCCGGCGGTCGAAGCTCCCCTCCAGGGGTGATGTTAAGTTCACGCCGGGCCCGCGGTAGAAGTTGGCCGCGGGCCGGCAGTGATGGCTTCTTCTTCCCACCCCCGGGTCCCCCACGAAGGATCCCGGGCTGCAGACGCCGCGCCAGCTGGAGCTGTGCAGACCGCGGCTTCAGGCTGCCGGCTGCCGCGGGCTTGCTAAACCGAGCGCTCCCCACCGGCGAGCCCCAGCGAGGGCTCACCCGCTCCACGCCGAGAGTCCACGCTGCGCCCGCCGCTGAAGTCCCGGGCGCGTCTCCGTGGAAAGGCCGCGCCGATCCTTGATGTTAGGCCACGGGGGAGGCGACCTGGAAAAAGTCGCCTCTCCATGGAGGAGGCGACCAAAGCGGTTTCCCCCTTACCCCCCCCACACCACCCCCCACACAAGACACACCGAGAAACATCAAACACATACTTTAAAACATACTAAAAAATAAAAAAAAGTTGAAAAAAAACTAGCGCGCTGCTGACATGGCTGCTGCCAGAGCAGCGCCCCCTACGAAACCGTCGGCAGAGAATTCCAGAGATTCACCCTCTCTGTGTGAAAAATGTTTTTCTCATCTCAGTCCTAAAAGATTTCTCCTTTATTCTTAAACTGTGACCCCTTGTTCTGGACTTCCCCAACATCGGGAACAATCTTCCTGCATTTAGCCTGTCCAACCCCTTAAGGATTGTGTAAGTTTCGATAAGATCCTCCTGCAATCTTCTAAATTCAGGGAGTACAAGCCAAGTCTATCCAGTCTTTCTTCATATGAAAGTCCTGACATCCCAGGAAGCAGTCTGGTGAACCTTCTCTGTACTCCCTCTATGGCAAGAATGTCCTTCCTCAGATTAGAAGACTAAAACTGTACGCAATACTCCAGGTGTGGTCTCACCAAGACCCTGTACAACTGCAGTAGAACCTCCCTGCTCCTATACTCAAGTCCTTTTGCTATGAATGCTAACATACCATTCGCTTTCTTCACTGCCTGCTGCACCTGCATGCCTACTTTCAATGACTGGTGTACCATGACATCGTTGCATCTCCCCTTTTCCTAATTGGCCAGCATTCAAATAATAGTCTCCTTTCCTGTTTTTGCCACCAAAGTGGATAACTTCACATTTATCCACATTATACTGCATCTGCCATGTATTTGCCCACTCACCCAGCCTATCCAAGTCACCTTGCAGCTTCCTAGCATCCTCCTCACAGCTAACACTGCCCCTCAGCTTTGTGTGATCCGCAAACTTGGAGATGTTGCATTCAATTCCCTCGTCCGAATCATTAATATATATTGTAAATAGCTGGGGTCCCAGCATTGAGCCTGCGGTACCGCACTAGTCACTGCCTGCCATTCTGAAACATTTAGTTTCGAGATACAACACAGAAACAGGCCCTTCGGTTCACTAACTGTGCCGACCAGCGATCCTCGTAAAGTAACACTATCCTATATTTTAGGAACAATTTACAATTTTTACCAAAGTCAATTAACCTGCAAACCTGTACATCTTTGGAATGTGGGAGGAAACTAGAGTACCCGGGAAAAAACACACGTGGTCAAAGGGAGAACTTACAAACTCCATACAGTCAGCATCCATAGTCAGGATCAAACTCAGGTCTCTGGCGCTGTAAGGCAGAAACCTCACTGCTGCACTATTGTGCTGCCCTCCTTACATCTTTCCATCCAATGCATCCTTTATGTTGTATGTTAATAACATATAATTCCACTATACAGCTGGTGTGTGTTTGCACATTTTATCAGAAAATAATTGGGAATTTGGTTTCATTTAAATGATTGATGTGAAGCAAATCTATGCCTCATAGGGACATTGCTAGAATTAACTGTGGAATTCATTGCAACCCGTGTAAAGGTAGTAATGAGACTGCTCTCCAGGGTTGCTGGATGCATTTGAGGAAAAGTGAAAGCAGATAAGATGAGCTCCTTTCATAGGTTTTAGAGGCTCCGAGACGAATTTGCAGAAGATACCGAGAGCAGAGCCACAAAATTCAAAAGTTAAGCCCTGCGCCGTGTAATGACCACATACCTATCTGGTGCAGTGAATGTCCATAGATGATGCATCCCATCAAGTGAACCACTAATCCCAGACATTGATCAATTCATCGTTCTGACAGTCTGTAACAATTAAGACCATTTTCTAAGATGGAGGTTCATTTATCATTCACCTATTTAGTGAATGTATGTCCCACATCCACATCTCACAACTTACAAATGCTGTCAGCCATTCAACCTGGTCAGATGCAAAGTCACATTAACAACTCTCTCTCTTTTCACAATAGCCACATTCCCAACTCTCTTTCTTTTCACAACAGCCACTATCACAATTCTCTCTATGGTGATAAGGCGCTTGACGGTCGGTGTGGACTCGATGGGCAGAAGGGCCAGTTTTCATGCTGTATCTCTAAACTAAACCTGGACTCAGGATCTAATAAAGAATTAAAACCAGTATTCCTTACTCTGTGGGTTAATAAATATACACTTTACAATCTTAATCTTACAGCTGGCACAAAAATGGCTTTCTCTTTTTTTCTACCTCTCTTTGCAATGAGAGGACTCCATTGTGATCACAATTGTCTCAGGGGTCAAGTCATTAATGATCCTATGAGGCATGACTTCTAATATTTAACCAGATTACCCTTCCCCTAATGCAGTCTATGATTCAGTGAATCACATGCTGACATTAAACAGGCTACCCTTCCCTAAGCTCATAGTCACAAGTTCACAACCCCATATATTATTAACTTTTTGTAATCTGCTCCTGCTCCCCCTTTTCAGGAACAGATCACAAGCATCGCAAATGCCATTCCATACCAAAGTGTTTCATAAACATTTCATGGAAAGATGTGAGGACAACATTTTCACTCTATCATAAATATATTTATTTAGTTCTTTCATTATTTACCTAACCCAAAACAAGTTGCAACAGCAAATATCACCCTTACGGACTCATTTCACCATCAGTCAAATGGATCGCATGTCCTCGCACACATAGTCTGTTTCACTACCCGAAACAGACTAGTTTAGTTTAGGGATACAGCATGGAAATCTGTCAATTCTGTCAACTAGCGATTCCCACAATTAACACTATCCTACCCACATTTGGGACAATTTACAATTACACCAAGCCAATTAATCTGCAAACCTGTACGTCTTTGGAGTGTGGGAGGAAACTAGAGCTCCCGGAGAAAATCCACACAGGTAACAGGAAAAATGTCCAGCTCTGTACAGACAAGCCCCGTAGTCAGTATCGGGTCTCTGGGGCTGTACCCGGGTCACTGGCGCTGTCAGGCAGCAACTCTACCGTTGCACCAACAAAGCTACCATCCTGTGTAAGAGAAGTTAAAACTTTCCATTGTCGCTGAGCTCGGAGTTTTATTCAGTGCTCGACACCATCATCTTATTATGAATTACATGTCCTGGATATTTGGATTGGATTTTGCCAAGTACTTCAACATTTTCCTGAATTGGGAAATAAAATAGTTACTAATATTCTTCTTGCTGAATTTGTTACATCACAGATTCAATAGAAATATGTGAGATGCATTATAAAAGCTCAGACTTCATTTTCTTCTTTTATGTTATGTAACTTATGATGGTAATTTAGCTATCATCAATTTATTCTGAACTGAACAGATATACTACCTCGTTTTGTTTGAGAAAGAACTACAGAAGCTGGAAAAATCAAAGTTAGACAAAAATGCTGGAGAAACTCAGCGGGTGAGGTAGCATCTATAGAGAGAAGGTGGGCCGTGATGCTGTATCTCTTTTAAAAAAATGCCGTTTCAACTCCTAGAATTTCCATTCCCTCTTGATTCTATTTAGTTGACTAGACAGTTATTGTGTAAAAGATCTGATACTTTCTTCAATAAAACATCTTTGAGGAAACAGAGTGCACTATTTTTGATGTTTCTCTGTCCAGCTAGTGTTCTCCTTTCCTTTCAGCTGTAAAAGGAAATCTATGGTCTTCCTGACTGATCACGACTGAGTGGGCACACACATGTTCCCCTTTCCCCTCCCATTCATTGCCACTTGGACCTCACCATGGGACGATTCAATCTCCCTGATCCGTTTGGTCAACATACAATCAGGTTTTCAGTTCTTGGCTTCACAGAGAATGAGGTAGTTAAACTGTAGCCTTCGATTTCCTTTGAGTAACTATTTGTGCCCATATTAAAAGCTACCTTTCTCAACACAATTATATCATCCTTTAATCCTGCTGCTTCTAGTCACAGCTTGAGGTTTCTCTCCTACTGTTACTTGGTTAATTTGAATATCACTGTACCTTAATTTGTACAGGTGATAATAAAAGTCCGTTGAAACCTTTGGTCTTAGCTGCCCCTTTCACCACTCACACTCTTCTTGTTTGGTTTCCCAACCATCCCTTTAGATTCTTGCCATGCACCAAACATGAAGAAAAAAAATTCTGAATGCTGACCTTTCAGTGCTATAATTAATTCTTGGATCTAAATGCAGATTATTGTCCTGCAACCTTTACGATTTCAGGCCGCTCAACAAATAAAGTCAACGAAGTCTTGAATTCTGTAAATGTCTAGAATCTCCAGGTAATCCTCAGATAGCTTACACTTAGGTTGGCTGCAATTGGTTAGCTAACACAAAAGGAGACTAGGTGAATCGATGAATTCAAATATTACACATATATTCCATGTGATCACAAACAATTTCAATAGACAATAGGTGCAGGAGTAGGCCATTTGGCCCTTCGAGCCAGCATCGCCATTCAACGTGATCATGGCTGATCATCCACAATCAGTACCCTGTTCCTGCCTTCTCCCCATTTCCCCTGACACTGCTATCTTTAAGAGCCCTATCTAGCTCTCTCTTGAAAGTATCCAGAGAACCAGCCTCCACCGCCCTCTGAGGCAGAGAATTCCACAGACTCATAACTCTGTGTGTGAAAAAGTGTTTCCTCATCTCCGTTCCAAAAGGCTTACCCCTTATTCTTAAACTGTGACCCCTGGTTCTGGACTCGCCCAACATCAGGAACATGCTTCCGGCCTCTAGCTTGTCCAAACCCTTAATAATCATATGTGTTTCAATAAGATGCCCTCTCATCCTTCTAAATTCCAGAGTATACAAGCCCAACCGCTCCATTCTCTCAGCATATGACAATCCCGCCATCCCAGGAATTGACCTTTCAATAGTTACAATGAGATACTTTTAATTGGGTTTCACTTAAATTTGAAGGCCAGTTTCATTGGAATTACATATTTAGATTGAGGTTTAGAGGTTCTTAATGAAATACAATTTCCACCACCATCTCTTTTGTCGAAATAAGTGAATTGCATATCAGTATGAAATTCCATGTATAAATAAATGTCCTTCAGACAAACATCAAGATTCCAATATAACACTTCCTTGGTTCCATAGAGAAATTACTGTTTAAATGTTGTTACGTTATCCGACCTCTAACTATTAGCATTTCTAATAGTGCAAAACACACTCTTGTGTCCTCTATTCATGATTGTATTCTGAAAATGTTGTGCCTGAGAATCATGCAGAGCTGGAGGGGCTCAGAGAAGAAAATACATAGTTAAACTTTAGCACACACATATCGCTCTCGCAGACCCAGAATGTCATCTGTCCATTCCCTCCCCAGATGCTGCCTGACATGCCGAGTTCCTCCAGTACTTTGTGTTTTGCCTAGGATTCCAGTATCTGCAGTTTCTTAGGTGTCCATAACTCTCTCTTTCTATCTATCTCACCACTTATGCCTTTACAGCCCTTGGTTTCCACATGAACTCCTTTTCTTGGAGTTTAACAAACAGTATCTGGTCCCATTAATATAGATACCATAGACCCCCATTCCTGCAAATTTGGCATGTTCTTTGTATGTGTGTAGGATAGCACCTATTTAAAGACTGAAACTATTGTATAACATTGCAATATATTATATCCGAGAGCATCAATTGATTTATAGATAGATAGATAGAATCTTTATTTGCCACGCAACCAGGGTTGGTGGTATTTGGGTTCGGTACATGATGGTACACTGCTTTAGTCACATTAACACATATAACAACACAGATCATAGTAATAACGTGCATCCATACCACATCACAAATCACAAATCTCACCAACAGAACAGTGCAAAAGAACAGACAAAGACCATAGACAAGACACTATATACATCAAGAGTCCTTAGTGTTGTCTGTTATTGGAGGGAATTGAGTGTTCTTATTGCTGAGGGGAAGAAGCTGTTTATAAAACGGGTGGATTTTGTGGCAAGCGACCTGAGGCGCCTCCCTGAAGGGAGAGACTGAAAAAGGTGGTTTGCTGGATGGGAGGGGTCCGAGATGATCTTTATTGCCCGTTTTGAGGTACGTTGGAGGTAAATGGAATGGATTGAGGGGAGGGGGGGAGTTGATGGTCCTGGAGGCCTTGGAGACAATGCGCTGTGTTCTGTGTAGTGAGTGACTGTCAGTGTTTCCGTACCAGACTGTGATTGAGGAGGTGATGATGCTTTCGATAATGGATTGATAGAAACGGACCAGGAGGTGTTTGTAAACGTTAACTACTAATAAGAAAATATGTTCGAAAATACTGCAATTATTTACTTACAATAAACATGGTGATCTCATATCAGGCAGACGAATAAATGTACAGAATCCCTATCCTTAAGACAGTGCATCATCTTTCAGCTAAGAAACCTATGAAGGCAGTTTCAAAACCAGAAAACATTACTGTCACTTTCAATCATCTGTTGTCCCTGATCTGTTCTGTATTCATGCCTACTATGCTCTGTTGTGCTGAAGCAAAGCAAGAATTTCATTGTCCTATCTGGGACACATGACAATAAACTCTCTTGATTTGACTTGACTCCCTGTCAAACCGAAAAATGTTTCTGGGCTCCATAAGTTCTTTCTTCAAAGAGTCATTGTAGCTGGTAAACTGAGGACACTTTCATTTCATTAAGGCCCTGTCCCACGATGCGAGTTCATCCAAGAGCTCACCCGAGTTAAAAACATTTTTTTAACTCGTGTTAAGTACGTAGAATGTACGTAGGACCTCGTGGATGTCCGGTAGCGGCCCGTAACCGGTAGCACCTCCAGTTTAAATTCCATTTGGAATATTTTGGAGGACCAAGAAACCAAGAACCAAGTAATGCGAATGGCAGGTACTCGGGAAATGCGGTAACTAATGGCAGGTACTCGGGAAACTCTTGGACATTTTTCACAGTGTTGAAAAAACTTCGAGTTACCGTGTTTCCCGAGTACCTGCCGTTAGCATTACGAGCCGCTACGGGACATCCACGAGGTCCTACGTACCCGCAACGTACATACCACGAGTTTGATTTTTTTTTTTAAACTCGGGAGAGCTCTTGGGTGAACTCACATCGTGGGACAGGGGCTTTAGTCTGAAATTAATTTCACCCTCAGTTCTTGATGTGCAAGTCAGAGATTGGATCGGTCAGTCACCCAACAGGTGAAGGTTGATAGCAATTTTTTTAAGTTGTTATTTCGCAGAGCACAGGATATTCAGTCTGCTTCGTCCATGCTCACACTTAGGTAGAACTATTCAAATTGATCCACTCACCTTTCCACTGCCAGGCAAGTTGTATCCTTTGCAAGTATTTATCTAAATCCCCTTTGAAATTAGTCCAAACCCTGCTTTAAGTAGTCTAAACCTATGTAATCAATTTGGGATCATGATAGCATACTGAATAACAAACTCATTTTAACAATTCAATGAGCAGGCAGCATGCTTACCATCATAATGTTTAAGAATAATTTAGACAGCCACATGGATAAGATTTGTTTAGAGGGATATATGCCAAATGCAGGCAGGTGGGACTAATGTAGATGGGGCATGTTTTTTGGCATGTGCAGTTTGGGCCAAAGGGTCTGTATTCATGCCTTATGTCTCTATGACGCTATGAATAGCTATAATATTGTTTAAAAATGCAGGAAAATCCATGTAAAGCCAAACAAAAGTTTTACAAATATCATATAGATGATCAGCCTTCTTAACAATCCCATCCACTCCTTCTATAATCAATCGAAAGGATAGCGAGTCCTCACATACATGCTCGCTACCGAAAACAGATTGGTTGCAGCAAAGCTGCTATCTTCACCTCAAACCCAATGTCAGTATGAATAAGATAAGTCAAAACCTGTCTTTGTAGCTGGAGGCTTGTTCAGAATGAAGGTCCACCAGTTCATTATGCATTGAATTCCCCAGCTGCTTGGATTGAATTCTACTAAGTATTTCAAGATCAATTTTATCGGAAAGGTAAAACAGTTTTTAAAACTTCTCTCATTGAATTTCTCACAGCATAGATTCAATTACAATCACAATCACAATAATACTTTATTAGCCAAGTATGTTTTGCAACATATGAGGAATTTAATTTGCCAAGTCAGTCATACAAATAAAAAGCAACGGAACACATAAAATACATTTTAACATAAACATCCACCACAGTGACTCCTCTGCATTCCTCACTGTGATGGAAGGCAAAAAAAAGTTCCCCCGCACCGGGTGTAGGACCCTGGGTCGGGGCTGCTCGAGCCTCTGCGTCGTTGGAGCTACCCGACTAGCCTCTCCTGAGACTGCGAGCTCTTGATGTTAAGTCCGCAGGCTGCGGTTGGAGCGATCCCAGGCAAGGAATCGGCTCCGATGTTAAGTCCACACCCCGCAGTGGGGCTCAAGTCAGTCCGAGGAGGCCTCCAACTCCATTGATGCTAGGCCGCAGAGCACCCAGAGATGCAATCCGAAAACTAATCGCATCTCCGGCAAGGTAAGAAACTGTAAAAAAGTTTCTCCCTCCCCCCTCCCCCTCTCCCCACATAAAACAAACTGCAGAACATTTACACAGACTTTTAACACACACTAAAAATTAAAAAAAGACGAAAAAACAGACAGACTGTTGGCGGGGCTGCCAATCGTGCGGCGCTCCTGGTGGTTATTCAACGGGGATAAATTAGATGCTTTGGAACTGCTAGACTTCACTTGTTCTTTTAAGTTATGTAGCTTTAATGGTTAATTTATTTTTCAAGACAATTTTCACTTAACTGAGAACATCTCCCTTTCCAAAGGCAACATTATTCAACTGTGTTTTACTTTGCCAGCGTATTTTTGTATTAAGGAAGGAAATACAATTAATTTATTGGGATAAGTCAATGTGCTCTAGGTCTGGCTGAGGTAATATTTCTAATTATAATAAATGGATATCAAATTTGTTCTTGGAAGAATCAGGTTGTTCCTTCAACCATCATGTTGTGTGTCAAAGAGAAATCTTTGACACATGGACTGATGAGCAAATGAGATATATCTTTTTTTACCAAATGGAAAGATACATTTATCATTGTTTATTTTCAATGTCCTTTCACCAGTTTGGTTGGAGAGGATGAGAGAGGAATTGTGCCAGCAAATAGTAATAGTACAAAGTAATAAAGGCAATGATATGGTACTGTTAAATCTATTTACAAAATAATGTGGCACTGCATTAAATGGAATAGACAAAAATACAGTCAAAGGAATAAAATAAAAAATTTAAATTGAATGTATGAAAACACAAACGGTATGTTACTTAAGGTGGATGAAGTGCAAATGGAAATAGCCATGTGGGATTAAGATGTGGCAATAATTGAAACATACCTCAAGAAATATATGGATTTGTGCAGAAAAATGGAAGGTAATATTCAAAGTTGAATGGTTGTTAAGGATGAAATTATGGAGCTGGAGAGGAAGATTATCTTGGAGAGGTTAATAACAGAAGCTTTCTCATTTGTGTTAAGATGCAGGAAGAGAGTTCTTGTGGGCTAGAGGGAGTAGTCTGTAGACCACCAACTGATGAGATAGGGGAATGAATCTATAGGGAGATTACAGAAATGTGTAAGAACAGCAAAATTGTATACTGGGAGTTTTTAGTTTACTCAATATGAAATGGAAGAATATTAGAGAAATGACAAGTGAAAATATTTCTGAAATGGTTTGAATACCCAGTGATCTATTTGTTCTGGCCAAATATGGAATCAGACGTTGATGGATCAAGTTCTAGGGAATCAAGTGGGTAAATTGCCAGTACGAGAATGCTTTTGAGGCAGTGATCATCAATCTGCAAAGTTTTGATTTATAAAGGAGAATTCGCAAGTAGAACTTCTAAAAAATTGACAATGTTAACTTCACTGGGATGAGAATGCATTTAGGTAGAATAGCGTCAAGCTAAGAATTGATTAGTTTAAACTGTGGTTGGAACATGTATAGCATAGAATGAGATGTTTCAGGGATAGAATCGTGCAACACTCCCATAAGGGTGAAGGATGAGCTTAACCCAAATATCCATATCTGAAGAAGGAGGAAGATGATAATAAGGGAGTATGTATGGTGCATATCGGATGAATCATTTCACGAAGATCCAGGATTAATACAATAAACTGAGAGGATAATTGAAAAGGAAAATTAAACAAGCAAACTGAAAGAATGAGAGAGAAAATGGCAATGGACTTAATGGGTATGCAAACGTTTTGTAACCAGGCAGTAAGAGGTGGGATAAATAGCATTAATTATGGAAGAAATAAGTTTCAAGTCAAAGGCATGGCTGGAATACCTGATGTCCATTTTGTATAATTTCATGGAAGAGAAAACATGCCGACATATCAGTGGAGTATGAGAGGGTGCGTGAGTGGTTGCAATATTGAAAATGGACGGGATTAAACTGCCGAGGAGGCATGGGAAAGATTGGCTATGGGTAATTGTGGTAAATAATGAGGAGGTTAATTGTATGTGGCAGGAAGACAGCAACAGGCTGCAGACAAATAGTGGATTAAATTTTAATACAGACGTGACAAATGTTATACATTGGCAGGAAGAATGGACTGCAGGGAATGCATGAATAGGACGCCTGTTTGCACATGTACATAAATACTTCCACTCCAGTTCCATAATTTCATCCCTAACAAACATTCAACTTTTTATATTGCTTTCCATTTTCTGCCCAAATCCTGTTCTTTCTTGAGGCATGTTTTCATTTTTGTGGCTAAGCATGAGTCACTGACAGCACTGAAGAAGTGTCTGGATGAGCACTTGAATTGCTTAGGCTTAAAATACCAAGTGCTAAGTGATCGGATTAATACTACAGGGTGCCCATTGATAATATGGCATGAAGATATTGGGTTGAACGGCTTACTTCCATGCTGTATTATTCCATGATTCTATGAATCTATGACTCAAACAAGTTTTTTGCTGATTTATTTCACTCCACGTGATATCACAGTGACTGAGAACACAAAGGCTGACAGATTTCTGTCTATAAAGCTGATCTGGAACAAATCATACCACTAAGCAAGCTGTCACTTTATAGACAGCACACAGGCTACTAGTCAACAATACAAAACTTGCGCAGTTATGTCTTAACATAGAAGCATTAAAAATAGGTGCAGTAGTAGGCCAGTCGGCCCTTCGAGCCAGCACCGCCATTCAACATGATCAGGACAGATCATCCAAAATCATTACCTGCATTCACCCCATATCCCTTGATTCCGTTAGCCCTAAGAGCTAAATCAAATTCTCTCTTGAAAACGTCCAGTGAATTAGCCTCCACTGCATTCTGTGGCAGAGATTTCCACAGATTCACGACTCTCAGGGTGAAAAAGTTTTTCCTCATCTCAGTCCTAATTGGCCTACCCCTTATACTTAAACTGAGACCCCTGGTTCTGGACTCCCCCAACGTGGGGAAATTTTTTCCTGCATCTAGCCTGTCCAATCCCTTAAGAATTTTATATGTTTCTATAAGATCCTTCTAAATTCCAGCGAATACAAGCCCAGTCGACACATTCTTTAAACATGTGTCAGTCCCGCCATCCCGTAAATTAACCTGGTGAAGCTACGCTGCACTCCCTCAATGGCAATAATGTCCTTCCTCAAATTAGGAAACCAAAACTGCACACAATACTCAAGTGCAGTCTCACCAGGGCCCTGTACAACTGCAGTAGGACCTCCTTGCTCATAAACTCAAATTATCTCGCAATGAAGGTTTTCTTCACTGCCTAATGTATCCGCTGCTTACTTTCAGTGACTGATGTCCTGAACAGTCCACCAATCCCTCACCCCCCTCACACCCCCCCCCTCACACCCCAACCACCCCACCCCCCCCCTCACACCCCCCCCCTCACCCCACCCCCACCCCCCCACCCCCCACCCCCCACCCCTCACCCGCCCCCTCCCTCACCCCCCCTCCTCACACCCCCCCATCCCCCCCCTACACACCCCCCCCTCACACCCCCCCACCCCCCTCCACACCCCCCCTCCCCACCCCCCACCCCCCCCCTTAATCCAACCACCCTTTCTCCCTCCCTGCTGCGATCTTGCCTATCCTGTCAACTGAACTTGCTAACAGATTTCTGTACCGGCATTTAAGCTCCCAGCTGCCTCACTGCTGCATTGAATCCCAAGTAGTACTAGCAAATCTGTCTACAAGTTAGCAGTCTACATATTAACATTATCTTGCACACAATAGGAACATTATAATAAGCCAATTTACCTACATACATACTGTACCTGTACGTCTTTGGAGTGTTGGATGAATGGGAAGATCTCGGAGAAAACCCATGCAGATCAGGGGGAGGACATACAAACTCCGTACAGACAGCACCCGTAGTGGGGATTGAATCCGGGTCTCCGGCGCTGCAAGCGCTGTAAGGCAGCAACTCTATCGCTGTGCCACCGTGCTTCCTCTCCAAGGCACAGACTCTGCGGTGATACAAAATGACACTTAATTCTATCTCTGAATCATCATGCTGAATGTGTCATGTCAATATTTTTTTGTGTCATTGTTAATCTCACTTCTTATATTTTGCCTACATTTAATTTTGCATTTGTAGCTATGGTGACCTGAGTACATTTTCAGTTACTTTATTAGGAAACATATAAATGTGATACAGTTAACCTTCTGCCGAAATTCTAGTTTTCTGCTGTCTCAAATATAGTCGCACTTTTCAGCTGTTTGTGTCGCTGTCGGGGATTAAAAGACAAATTCTGATTTTGTTTCCTTGTGCTTCCATGGAATATAGATGTGGTTGTGACTTGAACTCTGTTTCTGACGTTGGAGTCAATGATTTCTAAAAATGTTGTGTACTTGTATTTGATGCAAGTGACCAAGGACAAATTTCTGTTCTTGAAAACTCAGTGTATGCAAAATTGTTGTTGGAATTTTTTTTTTTTTATGTGATTCTAAGATTGATCACATCAATCTGCAAAGTTGCCCTCTGCATTACGTTATTGCATGGTAATTCCCCTACATCCTATTTTTATGTCACGTTAAGCTGCCACATTACTCAAAGGTTTTCTGCCCTTATAAATATATGTATCAAGAATGTTCTTGGGTCGTTCAGTAATTTAAAACGTCTTTAACTTAGATTATTGTAAGTCACAAATTCATCTGAAATCCAATTGCTTTATGCAAATGATAGATTCTTTGGACTATTTCTATTTTGGGAAAAACATTTTGATGACAATAAACTTTAGCTATGGTTCTTTTCTGTGAAACAATGTATTTTTCAGTTTCCTTTCTGCAGCATCTGATCCCATCATAACTAAGCTATGTCTGAGGAAATAGTGGTTTAATTATTCATGGTATTTTTGGAAAAAGTGAAAATTGCTTTTGTGAAATCTGAGGTTCTTTTAGATTTTTGGCTTAGACTTCGGCAATCAACCGTAACATCTTGGTTCCCCCCACCCCTCCTTTTGACATCACATGTGCTTTGTCAAACTTTGTCAGTTTGCAATAAATGCCAAAGATATTTTTCTATACCATATCACAACTTACAGTAATTCAGCACTTAATATTTTTTATACATACTATTTATCACACACATTCACAGCACGTTTTCAAATATCTAAGTCACCGACAGCTTTTGTAGAAATATACTACATGGAGAATTCACACATGGTACGCTGCCAAGGGTTGGTCGATGGAGGTCAATGCTAAAGGTTGCCAGGAGGAGAGAAAAGACACAAGAAAAGACAAATCTGACTGTGTTTTCTATTAAGACTAAGTATCTGGGGGTCACAATTTACAGAATTTAATTTCTTAAATCATTCTTCCCATTATTAATTTAGTATGATATGTATAAGAGGATAAATAATCAAAGGATAAAGAATTCAAATCCTGTTATACCTATTCACTCTAAAATGGGTTCAGTTATAAGGAGTGATCATCATTGAATTCATAGGAACACATTTGTTTCATTATTGCGTTTTGGAGAAGGAGAGAATGGTTCATATATGGCTTCAGGCTCATATTACTTAAATTGGGTGTTAGTTTTATCCTGAGCTAAATTGCCAAGGTCTCTAATATATTTTTACAAAACATGAAAAAAAGTGTGGAACCACACACCGCATCACATGAAGCGCAGCACTTTAAGAATGCTTTCACCTTCAGCAGAAAACTAGATATAGATAGCTAGATACCAGCTTTGCGAGTAACACCTACAGTATGCCCTGAAACTGATGTGATGCCTCTTGCCATCAAAATCTTGCATTCATCTGATGCCCATGTCTTATTAAAGGGAGGCAAAATATAACAGCTGGCCCATTGAGCCCGTCACGAAACTATGCAGCACACATATCACCCATGCAAATCTATGATATAAACTGCTGCAGACAATCAGAGAGAATACGCAAGACCAATCAGTTGAGGGAAAAAAAACATGGAAATAACTAATACAACCTCATTGGGCAATTATAACTGGTCCAGAGGCAGACGGAAAACTGCCTGGCATCATAACATTTCAAAATGTTTAATAATGTTTAATAATGTAATAATAATCAGGTAGATATCACTTACCACAACCTTTTTAGAACATAGAACATAGAACAATACAGCACAAGAACAGACACTTTGGCCCTCAATGTCCATGCCAAACATGGTGCCAAGACCCTCTGTTATCTTCTTGTGCATAATCCATATCTCTCCATTCTCTGCACATGCATATGCCTATACAAAATTCTCTTAAATACCAATCTATATTACTAAAAGTCTGATCTTGACCACTTCCTGTTGTTTTGTATATTGATTTTAGAAAAAACGCTGCCACTTACAGCTGTGATTTTTGGCCATCTTGCTCAGAATCCCCCTCTGCTGCGAAGGACAAGAGGATTTCTCCCATCGATGAAAAATAAAAGAGTTATTAGTGTTTAAAAAATCTTGAGATTCTCTCTCCTGAAGGCCATGCCCCTTCCGGAGGGACTATAAAACCCAGAGGTGTTGAGTGCCTCAGTCAGTCTCCGCAAGATGGGGGAGTGAGAGGCTCACATCTTTCAGTCTGAGCTGTGAATAACACTGAACTCATGTCTACCAAACTGTGAGTGGTTTTACTGACCTGTCAGTGCCCTTAATGTGGTTTGAAAATATTGTTTGGAAATGCTAAAGCTGTGTTGCCTTTCGTTTGGAAATGCTAAAGCTTTGTGGCTTGTGGTTTGGAAACGCTAAAGCTGTCTTGCCTTTGGTTTGGAAATTCTAAAGCTGTGTTGCATATTTAAAGTTGCCTTGCCTAATTAAAGTTGCCTTGCCTAATTAAAGTTGCCTTGCTAATTAAAGTTGGCTTGCCTATTAAAGTTGGCTTGCTCAATTAAAATTGCCTTGCCCAATTAAAGTTGCCTTGCCTAATTAAAGTTGGCTTGCTAATTAAAGTTGCCTTGCCCAATTAAAGTTGCCTTGCCCAATTAAAGTTGCCTTGCCTATTTAAAGTTGCCTTGCCTATTTAAAGTTGCCATGCATATTTAATGTTACCTTGCCTAATTAAAGTTGCCTTGCCTCCTATATAATTAAAAGTCTAATCTTAACCACTTCCTGTTTGCGCTTTATGTTGATTTTAGAAAAAACGCTACCACGTATGGCTGTGATATTTGCCATCTTACTCAGAGTCCCGCTCCGCTCATCAGGTGCTGAGGATTTTTCCCATCAATGAAAAATAAAAGATTTACTAGTGTTTACAAAATGTTGAGATTCTCTCTCCTGTCAATCACGCCATGAAGGCCACGGCCCTTCTTGTGGGAGGGATTATAAAAACGAGAAGTGTGGGTGTGGCTCAGTCTCTGCAAGATGGAGGAGGGAGAGGTCACAACTCACTGTCTTTAGTGGCCTTGCACCTTGTTTGAAATGGTATGAAACTGCACTTGAATTTGGTGACCTTGCACCCTGCTAGAAGTGGTAAGAAACTGCACTTGAATTTGGTGGCCTTGCCAAGGAATAGCCGTGAGTCAACTGCCAGCCCACCAGCTGTGAGCAATTGAGCTGCCAGCACAACAGGCATGAGTGACTGAGCCGCCAGACCAAGAATCCATTCGGCCCACAATGTCCATACTAGTCCTCTGGTAACCAGTCCCATCAGCCCACAACACCCATACTAGTGCTCCAGAAAGCCCCCCCCCCCCACTGGGCAAGCAATATTGGAATTGATGGAGAGGTGGAATATTGCGTTGGGGGACCAGCCCTCCCATGTGATGCTGGGACCCAACGGGTCCCACTTAGTCTAGTATTATATATGCCTCAACCACCAACTCTGGCATCGCGTTCCAGGCAATCGCCACCCTCTGTATCAAAAAAAGTTACCCCGCACATCTCCTTTAAACTTTGCCTCTCTCACGTTAAAGCTATTCCATCAAGTATTTGATTTTTTCCATTCTGGGAAAAGGTTTGAACTGTCTACCCTTTTGTTCACTTCCTTTACAACATTTAAAATAATGAAATGATAACCACTTTAATTTCTTTCACAAACAGCCATATATATCTAATTCAAACAATTTTTTATTCAGCTTTAGCATATCACTTGAAGAAATGTTCCACTGCTGGTGAAGGATCACATTAAGTGCTTTGTAATCAATTAATTAACTGGTCTGATCATGACAACAACGGAAATTCTAAGAGTTAAGGGCATGTCCCACTTGGCTGTCATTTCCACGACCTGGTAGCGTGTGGGTGCGTGCGGGTAGTGCGGGACGGGCGCATGGAGTCGCGTGGAGGAGTGTGGAGTTGCGTGCAGTATCGCACAGCGCGCCAGGATTTTGTGCTGCATTAAATCTTTGCGTGCCACCGGCCTGTCGCGTAAATGACGGCCAAGTGGGACAGGGTGATGTTTCGGGTTGAATGGGTGAAGTTTCGGGTCGAGACCCTTCTTCAGTCTGAAACATCATCCATTCCTTCTCTCCAGAGATGCTGCCGGTCCCGCTGAGTTACTCCTGCATTTTGTGTCTATCTTCAATTTAAACTAGCATCTGCAGTTCCTTCCCACAGATGAATTTGGTCTGCAGCTTGCTACTTTAAATTCACCTCTTTTTTTGAATAGGGGCATTACATCTACAGTTTTCCAATTGCTAGCACCACTCAAGAAACTGGAACATTTTAGAAAATTATCATAAACTGTGTAAATATCATATTCTGGGTATTCAAATGATGTCACGCACTCCAGACGGCTGTGCGGACGCATGATGACGCGCGCGACAGTCACTACCGGCCTGTCGCGTAAATGATGGCCAAGTGCGACAGGCCCTTTAAGTACAAAACATTAATCTGTTTTATTTTTGGTGTGGTGATTGAGGATGGCCCCTTAATTACTGGTAATCTTACACTTAATCTCTTGTTTTATAGAATAACATAAGGCCAGAGGGTAAATTAATGTTCATAAGTGATAGCAGCAGAATTAGGTAATTTGGCCCATCAAGTCTACTCCGCCATTCAATCATGGCTGATCTACCCCCCTCTCCTAACCCCATTCTCTTGCCTTCTCCCCATAACCACTGACACCCGCACTAATCAAGAATCTATCTATCTTTGCCTTAAATTATGGTATACTTCATTTTCCTCATGCAACCACTAACTAAATAGCAAGGAATTCTGAGGAAGAGATTGACTATTCTCACAATAAGATCAGGGTATAGTTAACGATGAAGATTAGATTTTGACATTTGAAAATAAACTTTTGTCAATTGGAAATGTCTTTTGAAGTCATCAATTTCTGGAAGGCTGTCAGATCTGCGGAATTCAACTTGCCTTTCGCTGCATGTACTAAATGTAGAATGTAAGGACATATGTCCATTATACTTAGCTTCCAGAACTAGATCATAGTTGAAACGAATTGGATTAAATGTCAGAAGAAGAGTACAACATGTACATGCAGGAGCAGATACAGGAGTGCAACTGTTTACTTTCAAAAGGACAGAGTAAAAAGACTCTGCACAATAAATCAGTGCATTACCCTGAAATGCAGAGTCCATGAACCATTTGGATTAATATGTCCACAGCATAGTGAGGTTTCTGCCTAGGGTGCAAAATAGTGAGATGATTATTGATCGCTGTATCTCCGCTGATCACAAACTCTGCAATGTACTCCTGTGATGGGCTTCTCTCTTTCTCTCACTCTCTCAAAAATACTTCAGCTGAACAGAGAGAAGTGGCCGGCACATGTCTGTTGTTCATGCTAGAAGTCAGTCATTACCTTTTCCTTCAAGAGATAGGAAAGATCGTTATTGATTGTTTACAGTCAACTGCATGTTCGGGTAGAATGGTTGGGGACAAAGACAAAAGATACTGGAGGCACTCAACATATTAGGCAGTATCACCTGGAAGAAATGTTGACATTTCCACTTGCATGTACCTATCCCTGAGTTTATCGTAGCTTTGCTTAAGTTTTACTGTTGCTTTAGCTTTAGGTATACTATTGCCACATGAACCGAGATACAAGTGAAAAGCTTTGTTTTGCATGCTATCCAATCACCAGAAAATACTATACAATCAAGCCAAACTCAAGTACAATAGGTAGAGCAAAGGGGAAGATACAGAGTGCAGAATATAGTGCTTAGCATTGTAGCGCAACAGCTCCATAGACAAAAGTCCAATGTCTGCAATGCGGTGGAGGAGAATCAGACAGTTGTCTATTTAACATATTATTTTGCTTTATGGTGTGCCTTTATTTTAATCTCATGATGCGAAAAATGTTATTTAGGCCCACATACGAATCGGCCGTGATTTGCATGCCGATATGGTCTTAAATTTACGGTAACGGCAACATTCCAAATGATCACATTCCAGAAACATCCACTCTCAAGATAATTAAAACAATTTTTTTTTTGGACAATCGTGTCATAAGAGCATCTAAATCATCTATATTTTGTGTTATTGTCTATCCATGATCAATATTCTCACACAAAATATCCAGAGTACAGTTTTAGTCAGATGTATTGTGCAAAAAATAATGATTTTGATCAAAGATTGATTATCTTGAGAGTGGATGTTTCTGGATTGATTTATGGGAATTGAACATTAAATTCCTTCCATTTGGCATATACATTCATGACAAAGTGAGTTTTAAAAAACATATTATATTTTGAATTTGTGTGTGAATAGGATCAATTTGTTATTTGTTATTTGGATACTTAGGCTATTTAAAAAATTTAGCCTTTTCTTAAGAAATTGATATATGTTTAGATCTAGTAATTGAATTCAGATGAATTTAATTGATTAGATGAAACTGATCAATATTAATTTTTTGTTGGGCATTTACTATTTGTTTCAGCGTTTAACTTTATCATTTCTACCTTTTTCCTAAAACTGCAAATAATAACTTGTTTCTGTTAATGCTGTTCAGTGTTTTTTTTCCCTTTACATTTTAAACAGATGTCTCCGAAGAAAAAATGCAACACAAAAGTTTTACTGTTCAACCTCAATCCAAATGCCCAGCAAAAGCGACTGATTTAGACAGCGTTCGCATAGATTATCCAAATTTGGACCACTCCAAATGTGATGATCTACAGGACATTCTTAATGGGAAAGTAGTGGGCAGAAAGGCATGTCATGCGTGGTTTGAAGAGCAAAAACCTGTATTTCACAATGCCAAAATTGAAAAGTTGTGGAAAAACAAGGTGTACAGAGTTGCTTATTCGTTACAATCTAAGGAGTATGATGATGCTACTGATTGTGATATGCCAATGTACCAGCTAGCAACTGATCTTCTCCATAAAGACTTGGTCTATTGCTGGAAATTGTAATTTATTTACCTATCTGTTATAGACTTCCAGCATATAATACAATAATATTAAAGTTCTGATCTTGAGAATATCACATTTTTGAATTTTCAAGGCAGTCTGGGTGTTTATTACTATTTCCGTCACGACGTAATTAGCTACAATTAGGTAACTAACTAATTATATGCTTTAATTTCGGTCATCCAAGTAAGATGTTTTACATTTGTTTCAGAATGCTTCAATCTATAATAACTGAACATTTCATTCAGTTCTCTTAATTTTTAAGAAGGTTATGGGCTTTTGACTGTCCTCGATCACAGCTTTTGTGTTAAGTCAATGGAAAAGCAATAGGGAACAAGATGCTAATTTCAGAGTATGAAAATGTCCATAACTTTTTTAATAAGATATAAAAGTGAATTAGGTATCAAATTAAAGTTATTTTTATGCTTTATCTGATGGGATAAATTACAGGCTTGATTTTTTTTATCTCAAAATTTTGTAACATTCCTATATTATGTAAATGCCTAGTAATCTCTTGGCTGACCTGGACCCATTCTGAAGTCAGTACACCTTCCCTGCACGATAAACACATCCTCGATTATCCAGTTCAAGAACTAACCTTCTTGGATATGTGCCTCCATTGATGCATCAGTGCAATGTACTTAGTTGTGAAGGACTCCTCTCTTTTCAAATTAATCCACTCTCTGTGCCTGTCTTCCTAGTTTTCCTATTACATTGTATATAGAGCTTTCTAAAGTTATGAATTTCCAATTCTGGTCACAATTGCAAACAATGAACAACTAAAAAAAACAAAGACCTGGAGGAACTCAACATGTCAGGCATCATCTGTGGAGGGAAATGAACAGACGACAACCTGGGTCAGGTCCTTCCTTCAGACTGAGGGAGCAGTGCAGAAGGCTGCAAAAGAGTAGTGAGGGTGGGCCAAAGCCTTGTTGCTGATGGATATTGATGAGAGAGGGAGGGGTTAATTGACATATGACTCAAGTAAGTGACAAAGGCTAGAGGTGAAAAGGAAACAAAAGGGTATTAGAAAAGAAGCGAAGAGAAGCAGTGAAATGTAAACCCAGAGGGATATAGGAATGGAAGGCAACAAGGGAGAGGAAAGAGAAGGGATAAAAGGGAAATGAGGGATTTTGGAATGGGAAATTATTGTATGAAGGAGGGCAAGGAACAGGGTAAATGGGTGGAGCCAGATAATGGGAGAAATGCATATGTGCAAGGCTGGAAGAGAGGGAAGCGGGACAAAGAGTGAGGGGTGGGCTACTTGAAATTGGATAATTCAATGGTCATGCCATTGGGTTGTAAACTACCCAAGCAGAATTTGAGGTACCGTTCCTCTAGCACAAAGAGTGGACTAAATAGACAGACTGACAAAAAAGAGAAAAGTGGAAAGAAAGTAAGCACACTTTTTTAAAAGCCAACAAAAAATTAAACATTGAGAGTTTGAGAATTTACACTGGTAATTCTGAGGGTCAGAGAGGTGGTTTGAAACATATTACGCTATTAAACATTTTTACTATAGTGTATTTTTCTGTAATATGAACTATCTTTGAAAATAAAAGCAGCAAAGCTTACAATTCTCACACAACATGAATAATCTGTCTAATTGAACTTGCTCTGCACAAACTGGCTGCTGCCACTTGAAATATTTACATGTCCGCCGCAAACTTTGTGGGTCGAAGGGCCCATTGCTACACTGCTCTAAATGTGTTCTAAATGTACTTCAAAGACTAAGATGCTTTGAGATGCTGTGTGATCATGAAATCTACAATAAAAATGCTCAGCTTACTTTTTGCTGGAGCATTGATTTTATTGTCAATTCACTGTTTTACTATATTGAATTACAATGTTGAAATACCTTAACAATTGTTTGTACACAATATAAATCATTCATTTTATATCCCATCCAATTTGCATTACAATTTAGCACTAGGCCCTCGTTCATAAATTTTTCTTACATTTAAATATGCAATTGAGGGATATTTATTTATAATGGCAATGCTTTGCACATGTTTTTTTTTCATTTAGACATTTTTTTACAGATGTGAAAGCTTTTGCAATTAAATCAATATAATGATTTCCAACAAGACATTTTGCAGGAATAATATTTCAGGTTTGATTCCCAACATAATGGCTGACTAATTCCAAACCTGTATATGTTAAACAGAATAACATTTTGCTCATCTAAAACAACTGATATGTATAAAATATGTATAAAATTAAAAGTTTTTCATCTAACATTTTAGTACGGTTTGCCAACCTTGACAAAACGTTCATTCCACTTTAATATGTCAGCAGCAAAGTGTCTGAGACGCCTCTATCTGATTACCTGAGGGATATTAATGAACAAAAGCAAATTGTAAATCCTAAAAGTATAACCCTGTTCTACAACTGATATAAGATAATATATAAATTATGTAGATGAAATGGTCCAAAAATTGGGTTTCGAATAATGCTGCTGAATTCTAATTCTAAGAGGAAAGAGAATGGTTGTGGTGTTGGTACAATGCTAAAGTCAAACATAAAGCATTTGCAACCATGTGCAGCTAATGTTTCACCTTAGCTTCCTCCTAAGATGCCAACAACATAAATCCCTATTCAGCCAATTCTGTGCACTCCATGCAGGACAGTGGCACAACGGTTCATGATACTATTGCACAGTTCATCAACCCATGTTCAATCCTGACCTCAGGTGCTGAATGTACAGAGTTTGGACATTCACCCTGTGGCTGTCTCCCAGACTCGCTAACTAATACCAATATCAATACCTAAATGTTTAAGAGTGAGATTGTCCGATATAAGAAATCCAACTAGTATGCATTTAGGAGCACTGAGCTTCTGTAAAGTCAATGTGATAACTGCCTAAAAAGCAGCAGTTGGCCAGCAAGAAAGTAACTGCAGCTGGCACAGTGGGAGTTCAACCTCACTAGTGTGTCCAAGCAAACACAAACATTCCAATGGGAGGGAACCACCACGTTTGCCTGAGGTGAAGAATAAAACCATTACAAACATTTTTTTTTCATCAAGTTGCTGCAATAGTTGCAAATTCACATGGCCATATTTGTTACTCTAAGCTGATTCATTGTCAGTTATCCAAAAAGGTAATTAACAGCTTTGTCTCAGGAGGGATAATGGGAAAGTATGGATGAAAAAAAAATTCAATGATGAGCAAGCTATTCACTCTCCACACTATACTCTGAGGCATTGAACTTGATAATTGCTTGGAAGAAAGCAAACCACATAAAGTACAAACTAAAAATCTGAAGCGTAAATATAAATTGCTGGAAAGACTCAGTGGGTTAGGGAGCACCCATAGCAGGAGAATAAGTTGACACTTCAGGTGCTGAACTGTTTATAAATGTACTATTAGCCTGCCTTTGGATCCAGGGTTTACTTATTCACTTTCTAACTGAAAGTCTCAAAGAAACCTCTCATATTAATATGCATTTATGAGAATAATGTATGCTAAAAAATCTTAGTTCATTGTTTTGCTATCTGATTTTTTAAATTTTATTTCCCTAGGTTGGATTGCCTGATTCATTCTAATCACATGTTGAGTATCTTAAGAGGAAGCTGATGTTTGTGCGATCATGGGCATTTTGTGATACTGTGAACTAAATTTTAGGCATCAAATAAATTCTTGATGTGGACAATAAATTTCTAATCATTTGTTTGAAGATTCAACATGAAATGATTAGACATTCACCTAGTAACTTTTGATTAATATTGCTTGTAAAACTACAGACGCTGCAAATCGGAAATAAAACAGCTGGAAAAGCTCAGCAGGTAAAGCAGGATTATTGATCTGAAATTATAGTTCTTCTTCTTTCAAAACAAAATGCCACCTGAGCTACAGCATTTCCAGCCCTTTTGTGTCTTTATTTTAAGGTTTATGGGTTTTTAACAACTTCCCTAAAATTCAGCAGTGCCCTGGCTTATTGTTATCAGTATGATGCAGTACAGAACGCCACAGGAGGTCCTTCTTCCCTGTGGCTATCAAACTGTACAACCACTACCCCTTCTGTCATGGGGTAGACTGAGTCCCCTCCCCCCCATCCTCCCCAATCTTTGTACATCCCCAATCCTTTCCACTCGTCACTTTAATTTCATGTTTCATGTATTTTGTGTTTTATGACTGTTGGCAGATCAATTTCCCTCTTGGGATAAATAAAGTTCTATTGTTTTGTATTGTATCGTATCACAACAATATGAGTTCATTTAAGGTCAATGTCAAGCTTAGCATAACAATCTTTGTTGGGCTGTAATTGCTTTAGGATAGGCACATGTGCATGCAGGGAATGGAGGGATGTGGATTATGTGCCTTATGCTGTGCCTTATCCTCCATAGGTGCAGGAGGATGGCCATTCGGCCCTTCGAGCCAGCACCGCCATTCATTGTGATCATGGCTGATCGTCCATAATCAATAACCCATGCGTGCCTTCTCCCCATATCCCTTGACTCCACTAGCCCCTAGAGCTCTATCTAACTCTCTTAAATTCATCCAGTGACTTGGCCTCCACTGCCCTCTGTGGCAGGGAATTCCACAAATTCACGACTCTTTGGGTGAAAAAGATTTTTTTGCACCTCTGTCTTAAATGACCTCCCATTTATTCTAAGACTGTGGCCCCTGGTTCTGGACTCGCCCAATTTGGAACATTTTTCCTGCATCTAGCTTGTCCAGTCCTTTTATAATTTTATGTGTTTCTATAAGATACCCCCTCATCCTTCTAAACTCCAGTAAATACAAGCCTAGTCTTTTCAATCTTTCCACGTATGACAGTCCCACCATCCCAGGAATCAATCTTGTGAACCTACGCTGCACTGCCTCAATCACAAGGATGTCCTTCCTCAAATTAGGAGACCAAAACTACACACAATACTCCAGATGTGGTCTTACCAGAGCCCTATACAACTGCAGAAGAACCTCTTTACGCCTATACTGAAAACCTCTTGTTATGAAGGACAACATTCCATTAGCTTTCTTCACTGCCTGCTGTACCTGCACGCCAACTTTCAGTGACCGGTGTACAAGGACGCCCAGGTCTCGCTGCACCTCGCTGCACCTCCCCCTTAACTAACCTAACCCCATTGAGATAATAATCTGCCCCCTTGTTTTTGCCGCTAAAGTGGATAACCTCACATTTATCTATATTATACTGCATCAGCCCATTCACTCAACCTGTCCAGGTCACCCTGCAACCTCTTAACATCCTCTTCACAGTTCACACTGCCATCCAGCTTTGTGACATCCACATACTTGCTAGTGTTGCTCCTAATTACTTCTTCCAAATCATTAATATATATGGTAAACTGTTGCGGCCCCAGCGCTCCACTCGCCACTGCCTGCCATTCTGAAAAGGACCCGTTCACTCCTACTCTTTGCTTCCTGTCTGCCAACCAATTTTATATACATGTCAACACCCTACCCCCAATACCATGTGCTCTAATTTTTATTCACCAGTCTCCCGTGCAGAACCTTATCAAAGGGTTTCTGAAAGTCGAGATACACTACATCCACTGGCACCCCTTCATCCATTTTACTTGTCACATCCTCAAAAAATTCCAGAAGTTTAGTCAAGCATAATTTCCCTTTTATAAATCCATGCTGACTTGGATTAATCCTTTTACTGCTATCCAAATGCCCCATTATTACCTCTTTAATAATTGACTCCAGCATCTTTCCCATCACCAAAGTCAGGCTAACTTGTTTGTAATTCCCCGATTTTTTCTCTCGCTCCTTTCTTGAAAAACGGGATAACATTAGCTATCTTCCAGTGCACATCGTTTGTGCCAACAGGCGCTACGACTTCCGGCTGTTTACCTTCGCCCTTGAGGATTTTCTGCACTCTGTCCGTGACACCCTGGATCCTGGCACCAGGGAGGCAGCACACCATCCTCGAATCCCTTCTGTTGCCGCAGAAACCCCTGTCCGTACCTCTCACATTGGAGTCTCCAACTACAATGGCGTTGCCTGACATCGGCCTCTTTGGTTTTGGCTCAACAGCACTTTTTGCTTCGCTAGCCAGTGCGCCGCTCAGTGTGTTAACGTCTTCTGTCCCGACAGCTTCTAAGTGGGTGAACCTGTTCACAAGAGGTACAACACCCAGGGACCTTTGCATTCCATGTTTTCTCCCCTTTCTCACCGTCACCCACCTTCTCTCTTCCAGTACCTTAGGTGTAACAATCTTACTGTAGGACTTGTCGAGGAATGACTCAGTTTCTCAGACGAACCTGAGGTCATCCACTTATGGTCTCATGCTTCAGAAAACAAACCCATGATGACTTGTTACTCAGCCTTTGAATGCACATTTGAACAAATGTCATCTGCGTGTCACAATTCAGTGATTATAAATGGAATCATCCCCTTCTGTGGTTTAAATTTATATGAACATAGAACAGCACAGCACAGAACCAGGCCCTTTGACTCGCAATGTCTGTGCCGAATTTGATGCTAAGGTAAACAAAACTGCCTGCACAAGACTCATATTCCTCTGAGGAATATTGAAAGAATAACTTCAAGATACCATGAATATTCGGCCATCCTATGCACAATGGACCTCAACATTGAAATGAGAATCCAAGGTATGTTCTCATTGAACGATGCTCTAGTCTGTTTCACATAGATATCTCAGCCACATTTGTCTTCGGCCAAAGTAAAGATCAGTCAAGTGGGAATGGTTAGCAATTGTAGCACTTCATGTTCTGTCTCGTAATTGGAATCACAGAATGGTTACAGCAGAGGAGGACACTTGCCCTAGTCCACACCAGTAGGAGGAATCCAGAAGGTCCAGTTCCCCTGTCTTTTGTCTAGTCCTGCAAAATGCAGCAGATGCAGAGAAACAAAGGTGCCGATAAGCAGATTGGAGACTTACTTCCCATGCCCTCAAAAAAGTTCTAGGTGCCATGAGGTCGACCCCCCCACCAAGGGCACAAAGACTGAACGGTGACCAAGTGAGGTGAGGGACAACAGTTCGCGGGTCAATGTGTCCGGATCAATGCATCAGTCGAGTGCATCAGTCTATTAAACACAACTTCAAACAAACTCTGAACTATAACAGCCTATTGCACTTTATCTGTTTATTTATGTGTGTATATATATATTCTATGGTATATGGACACACTGATCTGATCTGTATTTATGCCTACAATATTCTGTTGTGCTGCAGCAAGCAAGAATTTCATTGTCCTATCTGGGACACATGACAATAAACTCTCTTTACTTGACTTAAGTTGGCCGTTGGACGCCCAGCAGCAGCCTGGGATTTGACTGGATCAGCTGCTGTTGAAAGTGGCCGAGCATGGGGATCGAACATGGCCTGCAGCATCAAGGAGCGATGAAGGACACCGCCAACGTTGCTTGGCTAGGCTGGCCCTGCAACGACATCAGGAGAACAAGCCTTTATGGCCAAGTTATGAACTCCACATTAATAACAACTTGGATATGAATCACGTAAAATGGCACCAAAACATGGTGACTCTTGCATCACTGTACTATTCCTATACACTTGTACTTAACTAATATTTGTATACTTGTACTTAACTAAACTTATGTATGGTAATACTTTTACTGAACTGTATGCAAAAAAAAAGGAATATTACTCATCTTGGTACATGTGACAATAACATACCATTGAACCATTGAAAATCGCTTTTCATATTTGTATTGAGCTGCCTTTTGAAGCTGCTTCCGCTTTCTGAAATAGAATGGGCCTCCACTAGCTTTGTCAGTGTATTCCAGACCCCAATTGTTTGTCATGTAGTTTTTTCCTCCTCTGCTGAACATCTTCATCCTGGAAATCAACTTGGTAATTCTAAGAAAATAAAATCTACGTCTGAAGGAGAGTTAAGATCAGCCTCTGCATGCTCTTTGGTCTCTCTAAATTAGATTAGTTCTTTCAATCCCCATACCACCTACCTTCATTATCCTTAAAATGAGCGGTTTCAGAGTAAATTCCCCTGCCAACTCAGCTGTGTGTGAAAGAAAGAAGTGGAAATTAACTTTGCACTTTCTACAATGGTGTTAAGTCCAGAGCACCTGTACAAAGTTGACATATCTTTCCAAAATACAAAGGTTTTAATGAGTGGATAATCCAGACTAATTAGTCAAGACTTGAAAAGTTTAAACACATGAGAATATTTGATGTCAAAATGCAGATTCTCATTGTGCTGTTCATTCCCAGTGTAGAGTGGAAGCAGAGGAAATAAAATACTCACTAGCTCAAAAGTGTTTCACAATCATGTCAAAAAAGTTGTTCATTTTGAGGTTAGATCTAACTTGTTTCAAAAACAGCTACCAAAGTTAATTGGATATCTTTCGAAGTGGATGAAAAATAAGGTTTTGTCAAGGTTTGGGCCACACATATATACTTACCATTCAGAAAACAAGTTGTTCTATTTAAAGGTCAAATAGCACTGTTTTCATTCAATTTCAAGAAATTTTAATGAATGTCTAAATGAAGGTACTTCATTTATTAAACAATTGAAGTTATTGCTGCATATTTATAACAAAACTAGCCACACTGAAAGCAGCTCATCAACTCACATTGGGACTTCTGGAGCTGATGAAGACTTGTTTATTAGGAGAATCTAATAATATACATTATTTATTTTACATTCTGGAATCGGGTTTTGGGAACACTATACAGCACTGCACATTCCAAGGCTGTTTAAAAAAAAATTAAATACCCGATTGGACATATGATGCCATAGGAGCAGAATTAAGCCATTCGGCCCATCAAGTCTACTCCGCCATTCAATCCTGGCTGATATATCTTTCCCTCTCAACCCCATTATCCTGCTTTCTCCATATAACTTTTGACACCCTTACTAATCAACAATCTATCAATCTTTGCTTAAAAATTATCCAATGAATTGGCCCATACAGCTGTCTGTAGCTTTCTGACTAAAGAAATTCTTACTATTTTACATTATAAAGGTACATCTTTTTATTCTGAGCCTGAGCACTCTGGTTCAAGACTCTCCCACTAGTGGAAACATCCTCTCCACATCCATTCCATCTGGGCCTTTCACTATTCTGCAAGTTTCAATGAAGTACCTCCTCATCCTTCTAAATTCCAGTGGGTATGGCCCAGTGCCGTCAAACACTCATCATATCATCCCCAGGATCATTCTTGTAAACCTGCTCTGGACCCTCTGCAATGCCAGCACATCCCTCCTCAGATATGTTAAGGGTTTGGACATGTTAGAGGCAGGAAACATGTTTCCGATGATGGGGGAGTCCAGAAACAGGGGCCACAGTTTAAGAATAAAGAGTAAGCCATTTAGAACGGAGACGAGGAAACACTTTTTCCCACAGAGAGTGGCAAATCTGTGGAATTCTCTGCCTCAGAGGGCGGTGGAGGCAGGTTCTCTGGATGTTTTCAAGAGAGAGCTAGATAGGGCTCTTAAAAATAGCGGAGTCAGGGAATATGGGGGAAAGGCAGGAACGGGGTACTGATTGGGATGATCAGCCATTATCACATTGAATGGCGGTGCTGGCTCAAAGGCCCGAATGGCCTACTACTGCACCTATTGTCTATTGACTATTGATTTTCATTATTAATGGCATCACATGGTGGGGCCTGGAAAGATCATGTTAATACAAATTATTTCACAACTGGCTGATTCCTAATGTCAACCAGGTTATACGTAGCTGGCACAGAAGAAGAGTTGAGGTTCACGTGGTTCAGCCATGGCCATATTGAATGCTAGGCAGGGTTGAAGGGCCTGGTGGTGCTCTTGATGTCAGAAGATATAGGAGAGAGAATTACCAGGTGGAATAGTTTGTTACAAGTTCACCCAATGAAGCGCAGCAGCACTTAATATTTCAATTAGATTTATTGCAATCTTCAAGATTCAACACTTGATTCAATAATTTAGACAATTATTATTTTTCCATTTGAACCCAGCCATTTTTTGTCTCATTGCCTTAATAACTCACCTCAACATGTCATTCATCACTTAATCCTCAAGGGCCTGTCCCACTTACGCGATTTTTGGGGGGTCTGCCCCATCCCGTCATAGTCGCAGCATGTCGCCGAAAAATTTAAACATGTTGAAAATCCAGCGGTGACCAGAAAAAGGTACGACTCTTTGGGTGACTACTCACAACCATACAGGCATCACCCCATGACATGTCGCAGAAAAAATTGCGTAACTGGGACAGGCCCTTAACTGCTTTCCACCAAACTCTTCTGTGTTTCCTTCCTTCCTGTCTTTGTCTACATTTTAAAACTAGCCAGTTCCAGTTCTGGTCCAAAGTCATTAACTTGAACCAACAAATTTGATGCTCTCCACAAATGTTTCCTGCTCTATTGTATATTTCAAATATTAGTTTTTAATTAGTCAGTTGTGAATCTATATTTGCATAAAATTTACAATTCTTTATCAGTATTCCGCAATGCAATTTTAAAGCAAGTGGCCGGTTTTGCATTTACTGAAAATGAATGTCTTGTATATAGCTACTGTTTGCAACTCCAAGCCCAAAAATGGTGACCGTGGTTTTAAGTAGTTGAATATTTTGTAATTTTTGTAGACCTAAGAGGTTAAATGCTAATCTTGAGTAACCATTTATATATTATTTCTGAAATGTACATGTCTATTTATTGCTTAGTTTACAGAGTTTGTTACCCCATTGTTTACTGTTCCTCTCACTGAGTTCATAGAAGTCATGAAATAAAAGTAATGTATAAAATCATGAGAGGAATAGATTGGGTATTTGCACAGAATCTCTTGCCCAAAAAAGGGGAATCGAGGACCAGAGAACATAGGTTCAAGGTGAAGGGGAAAAGATTTAATAGAAATCTGAGGGGTAACTTTTTCACACAAAATGTGGTGGGTGTATGGAACAAGCTGCCAGAGGAGGTAGTTGTGGCTGGGACTATACCAACATTTAAGAAACAGTTAGGTACACAAAAATGCTGGAGAAACTCAGCGTCTTTCTGGAGAAACTCAGCAGCATCTATGGAGCGAAGGAAATAGGCAACGTTTCGGGCCGAAACCCTTTTTCAGACTGAGGGTTAGACAGGTACATGGATCGGACAGGTTTGGAGGGATATGGACCAAGTGCAAGCAAGTTGGACTAGTGTAGCTAGGACATCTTGGCCGATGTGTGCAAGTTGGGCCGAAGGGCCTGTTTCCACACTGTATCACCCATATGACTCTATGACTGAGTATTATATTGTCCAGCAATCACTTAGACAACTAAGTTGGCCTCATAAAATGTAATCTGAACAAGTGTGATGTGTTGCACTTTGGGAGGTCGAAAGTTAAGGCAAAAATATATAATTAATGGCATGACTTAACAGCATTGATGTACAGAGGGATCTTGTGGTCCAAGTTCATAACTATTCAGAGTGGCAACACAAGTAGATACAGTGGTAAAGAATGCATATGGTATACTTGCTTTCATAGACCGGGGCGTTGAGTATAAGAGTTAGGAACTCACAATGCAGCTTTATAGGACCAGTTGGGCCGCATTTGGAGTATTGCATAAGGTTATGGTTGCCCCATTACAAGAAGAATGTGGATGCTTTGGAAAGGACGCAGACGAGATTTGCCAGAATTATGCCTGGATTGGGGGTATTAAATACAGGGAGAGGTTGGACAGACTTGTATTGTTTTCTCTGGAACACCAGAGTTGGTTGGTTTAGTGTATTGTCACGTATACCAAGGTACAGTGGAAAACTATTTTTATATTAAATTATGAGAGGCATAGATAGGGTTGACAGGCAAAACATTTTTCCCCAAATGGAAAAATCAAATATGAAAGGATATAACTTTGTAATGAGAGGGACAAAGTTGAAAGGAGATGTGCATGACATGATTTTTTTTTAAGGAGATGGTGAGTCCTGAAAGGCTCTTATCATGGGTAGATACAATAGTGACATTGAGGCAGATACATTAGAGGCATTTAGAACACTTTTGTATTGGCATATGGATAAGCAGGGAATGGAGGGATATGGATCATTTGCAGGCAGTTAAGAGCTGTTCTTGGACTCATGTTTGGGCTAGACATTCTGGGCCAAAGTGCCTCGATTTTTGCTGTACTGTTCCATGTCCTGTGTACTTAGCAAATAAACTTCCACTTTAGTAATTAGATCTGTCACCTCTGTTGCCTGAATTTTCTTTTTTATTTAAACTCGTTCTAATATTCTTCTGCTTGATTAATACTTTCCTTTCTGGAAACCAGAGCATGCCAAAAATTGAAATGACTCGCAGTAATAATAGATGAATTAGACTGCAAATGGAATAAATTATTTTTGTATTTCGAACATTCGTGGATGTATGAAAATAAGAATAATATCTACAATAAAAATATGTAGATATAATTAAATATGGCAGAAAACTGGCATCACACAAATGAATATGGCTGTGCAACTGACAGGTTCCATTTCATATTTGTTTCATTTCAGAAACAGCACTGCAATCTTATCGTAAATTATCAGTGGATGAATTACATGTGACATTCTTCTTGATTTTTTCATCCCAAAATGAGCATCTTGCATTCCATGTACTGAATGTTATTTAATCTCAAAAGGCCAAATAATTGAATCTACCTTATCCTATAATTGTTTTGTTCCAGAATCAATGATGAACACGGTAACAACTATTTCCTTACACATGAAAGCAATCTAGTTAGATTTTGAGGTATCACACATGACAACTTCTTAAAATTAATTTTAAACACAAGACAATTTATGGAAGTCACTTTCAGACAGTTTTCTTGCGCATCACCAGACCAATTAATTTGTCAGATCATTACAGATTAAAGGTTTGACTTCAAAAGGCCCAGTAGTACTTGTGACAATCAGCAGAACTAATAAATTGACTGCAATCTTAAACCATTTCAAACATGCATATAAGTAGTGGAAATATTGCTGTACAAACTAGGATAAGAGAATATCAGGGGGCAAAATTTCTTATTACTGATTAAAACATGTTAATTTCTTCTTATTACTGTGAATGCTGATGGAGATTACAAATTATACAGGAATAGCTTGAATTTGAAGGGTCTAGTGCTTAAGATATATGCTCAACTGTTGCATAAAAACTATTATGTTTTCAATATGTTTGTTCAACGACTGAAGGGTGCAGCAAGGTGCATGATTGTCTTCTCATGACTGATTCATGGAAAAAACATTATTAATGTGCGCTCACAGTTTGGTTATCAGTCCTGCCAGCTGGGTGCAGAGGTGAATTGCTGCTGGAAGCAAATGTGAATAAAGCCCTCGTGAAAGATTAATTCTGCACTTTGCATTATTCCACTATAAAATTTCAAGGTTTCCTGAAGTAATCTCCAGAAAAATACTGTCCTTCATAGAGATAGCTGATTTCCAAGAACTCATTTCCAGGGTACCAATGCAAAAAGTAATTTTGTTGGTTAGCTATATATTATAATCAAATCCAGTATTCCACTCATGATTACAAAACTGGACCAAACAATGGTATCTAATCATTGAACTCCCATTTTGTTCATGAAGGGCTTGAATTATTTGGATTTTTAAAAAAAATAAAGTTTTCTGTTAGTTACTGTATTTGAAAAATTGGTTACAAAAGTTATTAAAATAATATTTAGGCAAAAGCATTAACAATTTGTTTTTAGAATACATTACTATTAAACTGATAAACACAATAATAATATCTGCCCATTCAATAATGTCCATTGCAATCCAAATATTTACCAGCCTGGTATTTTTCCTCACTGATTTATCATTCACATCATTAACCAACAGATTCTAGTGTATGTCAACAAATATTATACTCATTGGGCCAAATAGCACTTGGCCCAGCCAGCATCTTGTGTTTGCCTCTAATGAGATGCCAACTATAGCAATAACCTTTGCATATTGCCAGCCTCAGTGACACAGCTGATGAAAGTCACAAAGAACTGCAGACCATAAGGTTATAAGGTCATAAGTGATAGGAGAAGAATTAGGCCATTCGGCCCATTAAGTCTACTCCTCCATTCAATCATGGCTGATCTATCTCTCCCTCCTAACTTAATTCTCCTGCCTTCTCTCCATAACCTCTGACACCCCAGAAGTGCATTCAGATGCTGGAAATCTGAATACAGACATAACATTCTGGGAACAATATGCATGTTGGACAGTATCTATGGAATGAGAAGCAGAGTTAATGTTTTGGGACCAAGAGCTTTGTCAGAAGGGTTCTGACAAAAGGTCTTGGACATGAAACATTTTTCTATATTTACATACTCTATTTTTCTTTCCGATGCGTCCTAAGGTGCTGAATGTCTCCAGTATTTTTGTAGTATCACTGATGTAGCCATTCAGCAAGGCTGTTCAGAAACATTTAGAAATAAATGAAAAGCAGGCAAATATTTTTTTTAAAGTAAACCAAAATTTGTAAATTGTACAATGATTAAAAAATATTCAATATGTAAATTAACTGAAAGGGCTAATATTAATTCAAATAAAGAAGTGCATTCAGCCAAGGACACAATGTGTTGGAGTAACTCAGCAGGTCAGGCTTCTTCAGAAGTGTCCTGATCTGGAAAGTCATTTATCCATGTTGCATGACCTGCTGAGTTACTCCAGCACTTTGTGTCCTTTTTTGTAAACCGGCATCTGCAGTTCTTGCTTTTACAAGTGTATTCAGTCGCTCCGTTTAGTGAGGAACTGCTCCTAGACTCTCAAAGTTTATTTGAACAATTGTAATGAAGGGAAATCCCAGCCAACACAAACTCTCCCATTGGACTCCATGGCAGTTTAGTTTAGTTGAGAGATACAACACGGAAACAAGTCCTTTGATCCACCTAGTCCAAACTGACCATTGATCACCCGTTCACATTTGTTCTATGTTATCCCATTTTTTCAACCACTCCCTACACACGTGGCAATTTACAGAATCCAATTAACTCATAAACCTGCACGGCTTTGGGATGTGGGAGGAGATTGCTGCTGCTGGAGGAAATCCATCTGGTCACAAGGAGAATGTGCAAACCTCATACAGGCAGCATGTTAGGGCAGGATCAACCCTACTGGCACTATAAGGCAACAGCTATCTCTACCAGCTGCACCACGTTGCTGCACCAACTATACAGGAAGATACACGGGAAGATAAAGATAAGGCATATAAAGAGAAAGCAAAGAACTGTGCAAGCCTAGGACATACTTATCTGTCAGTGGCTGAATACTGGTGGCCCCATTCCAAACTATTGGGTGATGCCAGTGTGGTTCATTGTTGTTTTCCTAATAGATGTGCCATCCAAGTCATCAGTCACCAATGTGCACCTTTTCTGAATTAATTCCATGATGGGTAACCTATCAAGGTATATCTGCATGCATGTAATAATAGTGTAAAACACACTGGCATCCACACCTACTCCACATTGTTCCTGTCATGTAGGCTTGGAATACCCAACCAATTTGAACCAAACAGCCTGGGTTTGAACATATAGATAAGTAGGGCTGGAAACAGAAATGCGAAACAATCTCAGCCACTCGGGCAGCATCTGTGGAAACAGAAACAAATTAACGTTTCAGGTTGAAGGCTGTTCATCAGTACTGGGAAAAAGAAAACAAGTGCATCAAGTAACAGAAACAGTGGGGGAGGGCCACTGTGGAACAAAGGGAAAGTCGTGGAAATGATGGACAACCATTGAATAGCTCTTTTGTCAATGCAACGTATTTCTAATGTTCAAAATTCCGATTGATGTTGTATAGTCTGACCCACTGCGGCATTGCTGAGAAAGCCAGAATATACAAATAGAAAGAGAAGAATGGCATTTACACGTGGCCAGTCCTGATACCAACAGAAAGAAAGAACAGGTTATCTGAAGTGGGTGAAGGTGAAAAATGAAGGTGCAGTGTGCTCAGATGAAAAATGAAGTGTTGTTCCTTGATCTACTTTGTAACAATGAAGGATGCCACAAATAGAGAGGTTAGAAGTCTAATGGGATGGTGAATTAAAAGGGCAGAGAAGTGGAAACTCAGGTTTGCAAGGACGGCAGAGTGGTGCAGCAGTAGAGTTAGTGCTTTACAGCTCTTCCATCGTCAGAGTCCCGGGTTCAATCTTGGCTACAGATGCTGTCTGTACAGAGTTTGTACATTCTCCCTGTGATTGCATGGGTTTTCCCCGAGATATTCGGTTTCCTCCCATGCTTCATAGACGTACAGGTTTGTGGGTTAATTGGCTTGGTATAAGTGTCAATTGTCCCTCATGTGTGTGTAGGATCGCGTTAACGTGCGGGTATTGCTGGTCAGTGTGGACTGGGTGGGCTGAAGGGCCAGTTTCCGCGCTGTATCTCTAAACTAAACTAAACTAAATGTGGAAAATAATATGTGCAATTGAGAGCTCCATCTACTGTGGCAGCACGCAAACCGTGTTTTAGGTACAAGAACATTTCCAAGGTACCAGAGAGAAATGGAACGGGGAAGAAACAGCTGGGGATATTGAATGTTGTCCTTGCAAAAGGTGGGGGAAGAGGATGTGTGGTCAATCCAACCACTGTCAATTCTAATACATATTAGGCAAGAGATTGTACACTGATATTGGCCCAGGGTTTGTAGTTAGCAGTGAGCCAATATTGTTCATCACTAATCAGATAAAATACTCCCCCCCAAAACTGCTCTTTTTTGAGGCCTGCTAAATTCTTGACATCAAGTTGATGGAATAGCAAACGTTGTTGTTCGCTGTGGTGCAATGGCGACACAGTGGTAGAGCTGCCTTACCGTGCCAGAGACCCGGGTTCGATCTTGACTCTGGGTGCTGTCTGTACAGAGTTTCTATGTTCTCCCTGTGATCGCGTGGGTTTTTTTCAGTGCTCCGGTTTCCTTCCACATTCCAAAGACGTCAGGTTTATAGGTTTTCAAAAGGGAACTGCAGATGCTGGAATATCGAAGGTACACAAAATTGCTGGGGAAACTCAGCGGGTGCAGCAGCATCTATGGAGCGAAGGAAATAGGCGACGTTTCGGGCCGAAACGTCCCTTGTGTGTAGGACTGAATTAGTGTATGGGTAATCGTTGGTTGCTGCCTCGCTGTATCTCTAAATTAATCTAAACTAATACCATCAGTCTTGCTGGGGAATAAAACACATTGAAGAATTGTGACAGACATAATGCAGGAAAGCAATTTTTAATTAACATTATACAACCCATAAAATTGAGAAATAAACATTATTATGGGTAGCATAGTGGCACAGCTGGTAGATCTGGGACTAATCCTGGCATTGGGTGCTGTCTGAGTTCAGTTTGCACGTTTTCCCTGTGACTGCGTGGATTTCCTTTGGTTTACTTGCACATCCCAAAGAAGTGCAGGCTAATTGCCTTCTGTAAATCGCCCATAGCGTGGAGCAAATGGATGAGTAAGTGGGATAACATAGAAATAGTATGAAAGTATTAGATGGTCGGCGTGGACTCGGTGGGCTGAAGGATCTGTTCCCATGCTGTACCTCTACCCTAAACCAAACCATCTGATTAACATTGAAGCAAAAAGTATCACAATTAAATGGGTTTTTTAAAATTCTGTTTTAATTTAGAATATTTATTTAGAATAAGTAGCTGCATTTAATTTATTTTTGGGAGGTCGAATACTTTGCCTAGCATTAATTGCATTATGGAATGCCATTAAAAATGTATTTATTCCTCATATAACAAAGCATTCGATTTCCTGGGTACTTTAGACTAAGACGAGATCGCAAATAGTTTAAATTCCCATCAGTTCAAGTTATTAACTTTGATTGCATGAAGAGGCCAGCAATCAGTGTGGTCTGCAGAGATGCACTACATCACAAATAGGAGCTTGGGGATTTCATGTTGAAGCACAGAAATCCCAAGTTGGGAGCATCGGAGATGAATGAATGCTAATGAGAAATGAATGCTAATAGATTCCCTTGATTATTATCATAAAACCTGGGCAATTGCGAACAGATTCATGAAGATTTCTTCCAATTGATATATCTCTGAAAATTATAAAGGATCCAAAGTAACTCATTTGTAATTCCAACTAGGGGATAATTCCATGAACAATGCATATAACAACAACAATCCTTTGCCTAATCACTTTTGATTTTACCAGCTGATAATTTCCCAGAATAGGTGTAAAATAAACATATAAAGTTGTCTGAAATGGATGCATAATTTAAATTGCACATCCCATTTAACTATAAATCCAATAATTCTAACCTTGATTATTTTGGGAATTAAACAAAATTACACTAGAAACAAGGAACAGCAAATACTGGTTTAAAATAATAGGCACAAAGTGTTGGAGTAACTCAGTGAGCCAAAGGCTATCACTACCCAACCAGTATCCAAAATGGTAGGTACACAAAAATGCTGGAGAAACTCAGCGGGTGCAGCAGCATCTATGGAGCGAAGGAAATAGGTAAAGTTTCGGGCCGAAACCCTTCTTCAGACTGATGGTATACTTATTTGAGAGGGAGATGGCCTTAGGAGAATCCTGCATGACCTGCTCTCTCTCCTAGCAGTCACCCATCCATCTGGCTGAACCTTTGGTGTGAGCACCTCCCTGAACCAACTGCCTATAACTTTCTCTGCCTCCTATCCATGTCTGAAGAAAGGTCTCGACCCAAAACATAACATATTCCTTCTCTATGTTGCCTGGGGCACAGGGGGCGCTGACCTGTGCGCGGCTGCCCAGCCAGCAGCTGTCTGTCTTTTCATCTTTTTTTTATTTTTAGTTAGTTAAAGTGTTTTTGTTTCTGGAGTTCTAGACTTTTTTGTGTGGGGGATGGGGGGGGGGAAGGGGGAAACTACCTTTCAGGGTCCCTACCTGGTCGGAGAGGCAGCTTTTCTCCGGGCTGCAGTTTCGACCCATCCTCGCGGCCTACCAGCGGGCCTGGAGCGGCGTTTCCTGTCGCGGACCGCCAGAACCTCGGCTTCGGCAGCGGCACAGCGCTGGAGCGCTATCGTGGAGCGGGCAATGCCTTGCCTGGGTCGCCGCGCTGGAGCTCCGGTGAACTGAGACCGCCGGGAACAACATCGCGGAGCTGCGAGTCTGAGGAGCGGCCAGCTGTGGGCGGCGGCGCCGAACTTTACACCGGGAGCCTGGGATCTCGCGACGAGATCGCCAGTAGTGGAGCTCCAACCGGCGCGGCCTTGTTGGCTTCGGAAGCCGCGGCCTCCAGTACGGAAGCGGCCGTTCCAGGTGTCCCAAGCCGCTGTGAGGATTCTCCCGACGCCGGAGCAACATCACCCGGCGAGAACGGCCAGGAACATCGGGCCTCCGTAGAGGCAACTGTGGAGGCCTCAATTGGCTCGACTATGGGTGAACTGGGGTTGGGGACTGGACTTTGTGCCTTCCCTCATGGTGGGAGCCATTGTGGGGGGATGTTCTTTATGTTTAAATCTCTTATTAATGTTATGTCTGTATTCTTTCTTTATGTGCTGCATTGGCAAGAAGCATTTCACTACACCTAGGTGTATGTGACCAATAAATAACCTTTGACCTTTTGACCTGTCTGACTGAGTTACTCCAGCATTTTGTGTCTATCTTCGGTTTAAACCAGCATTTGCAGTTCCTTCCTACACACTCCTATCCATGCTACATGTGTTCAGCTGCCACTCCGACCGATACATGCAGTCTGAGGAGTGTGAAAAACCTACTTCCTGCTGATATAGTCGTCAGGCACACATGACTGCTCCCTGATCTGTCATCAGGGAATGCCCAGGAGCAAAGAAGACTGCAAAAAGTTGTGAGCACTGCTCAGTCCATCATGGGATCTGACCTCACCACCATCAATAGGAATCTAAAAAGCACCCAGCATCATCAGAGACCCACACCACCCTGGCCATACACTCATTTTACCCACACCTTCGGGAAGAAGGTACTGGAACCTGAAAACCGTAATGTCCAGGTTCAGGAACTGCTTCTTCCCTACAGCCATCAGACTATTAAACACGACAACCTTCAATAAGCTCAAAACTACACAGACTATTATTGTTATTATTGCACTATTATTGTTTGTTTGTTTTTTATGTGCACGTATGTGTGCATGTATGTGTGTATATATATATATATATATAAATGTGTGTGTGTGCATGTATATATATATATATACATGTTTATATGTATATGTGAGTATGTGTATATATACACACACTGAACATTTTTTTCCTCTCGTTTACTATATCATTTACAGTGTACTATGCTTACATATTCTGTTGTTCTGCTGCAAGTAATAATTTCATTGTTCCATCTGGAACATGTAACAATAAAACACTCTTGTCTCTTTTGACTCTTGATTTCCCACAACTGACAGGAGGACCATTGATTGACCATCAATCCACTGATTGCCATCACTGCCCCCTTAATGCACACATAAAAATAAATCCTTTGGATTTAAGGAGAAGTAAATTTTAAACATCTTATCTTGTCCTTGCCTCGTTTCAGCACGCCTTCCTCATTGAAGCGCAGAATTCACCAAAGCCCTTGTTTTGTCTCACTTAAATCATGCCCGGTGAATTACAAAAATACTTTCATGATACATAAAAAGTGGACCGTATGATTTGATAACCACAGTTTCAGGTTTTGGACATTAATTATTTGCTGAATGGGTGATGATTTAACTCAAGGTCTCGACATTTGTATATCCAAAAAGCCAATATATTTTGTGGTATTATGGAATAATAGTGTAAGGAATGCCTTTATTGTGTAGTAACCGGAAGGGGGCGCTGCTGCCAGTGGTCAGGCTGCAATGACGGCATCCGGCCTGAAGTTGGCGCTGTGGGCGTAACCGGATGTGACGTGGTTACCGGGGTGTGTGAGGGAATGCCCGGGCATGCACACGAGCCTGTTGCTGCTGTACAGAGTTGCTAAATAAAGACAGACTCCGATTACGTCATTGTACGAGCCTTATTATAAGAACAACTTGACATGGTGTCAGAAATGGGAGACTTGTAAGCGAAAAAAAATAATAAGAAGAAGCGGAAGGCATATCGTTTTGGCAGGAAATGGGAGACGAGCCAGCAGATATGGCACAACCTACACCAACTGCTACGTTCACAATACAACCTCCAGAGCCATTCGATTTTACCAAGCCTCAAGAATGGGAGCGTTGGATCAGGAGATTCGACCGCTTTCGGCTTGCAAGCAACTTAAACGCGACGTCGGCAGAAAACCAGGTGAACATGTTAGTGTATTGCATGGGCGATGAAGCCGAAGATGTGCTAAAGGGGCTAACGCTAACTGCAGATGAGAGGAAGATGTACACGGATGTCAAGGCGGGCTTTGATGCATTTTTTGTGCCTAAAAAGAATGTAAACTACAAAAGAGCCAAGTTCAATCAGCGTGTGCAACTGCCAGGAGAAACGGTGGATTCCTTCATCACTGCTCTATACGGATTAGCTGAACACTGCAACTATGGACAGTTACAGAACGAGCTGATCCGCGACAGGTTAGTGGTCGGGCTGAGAAACGTCTCATTGTCAGAAAAGCTACAGCTAGACAGAGACCTAACCCTTGGAACTGCTATAACAAAGACAAGGCAGTCTGAAGAAGTTAGACGACAGCGGTCTGACTTAAGAGGAGAAAATAGCGGTGCTAGCAAGTGCTCTAATGTTGATGCTGTGCATGCTAAAAGCTACAGAAAACCCAAATTTCCCTCAAAGCCTCAGCCACAAGCACAAACACCAGGCAAAAATAAACTTAATACACGGCCACAGCCAGGTTCAAAGGCCTGTTATAGATGTGGAAAAATGCCCTCGCATGGAAAATTGGAATGCCCTGCTAAAGATGCTGTGTGTCACAACTGTGGCAAAAAGGGACATTATGACAAAGTGTGCAGAAACAGTGCAAAATCTCTGAATGCTGTCACTACAGAGGAAGAGAGCTTTTTCCTGGGGGTCGTGGATGCTGGAAAAGGCCCGTGGACGGTGCAGCTACAAGTGAGACAAAAAAAAGTGTGCTTTAAAATAGACACTGGTGCTGATGTCACCGCCATGCCAGCCGAGGTGTACCATGACATTACAGGGGGGCATGATGTGAAGCGCCTGGCAGTGTCGACACGCCCATTGTTTGGGCCAGGGGGCAATGCACTCTCTGTCCTGGGTGTAGCCAGAGAAACACTGCTCAGAGGCAAAAAGACAGCCATAGAGAACATTTATGTAGTAGAAGACCTGCACACTGCACTGTTGGGAAGGCCTGCCATAGAACGGCTTCAGCTTGTGTGCAGGGTTGACGGCATCACCTTGGAATCAGTGAAACAACAATATCCGAAGCTGTGTAGCGACTTGGGTCTTGTTCGGAGGCCATACTCAATTAAATTGAAGCCAGAGGCTGTGCCCTTCTCTCTCCACACACCACGCAGAGTCCCTCTGCCGCTTATGGGAAACGTGAAGGAGGAGATAGACCGTATGGAGAAGATGGACGTAATCACCAAGATTGAGGAGCCGACTGATTGGTGTGCCGGGATGGTGGTGGTGCCGAAAAAAGCAGGTGATGTTCGCATTTGTGTGGACTTCACAATGATGAATGAATCAGTATGCAGAGAAAAGTTTATCCTGCCTTCTGTCGAGCACACTCTGGGCATGCTAGCTGGCGCAACAGTATTCAGCAAATTAGATGCCAACATGGGCTTTTGGCAAGTACCATTGACAAAAGAGTCTGCCAAATACACCACCTTCATCACGCCTTTTGGGCGCTACTATTTTAACCGTCTACCCTTTGGCATATCATCAGCCCCCGAGCACTTTCAAAGGATGATGATGACAGAAGTGACCGGTGACTGGAGGGGGTACTGTGTCACATGGATGACATCCTGGTCTGGGGACAGACGCAGGAGGAGCATGATGTGCGGCTACATGTGGTGCCAGAGAAGGCACAAAAGGCCGGCATTACGCTCGACATGGACAAATGTGAGCTCACACGCCACACAGTCAGATTCCTGGGTCATGTGATTTCAGCAGATGGAGTGAAGCCAGATCCAGAGAAGACGAGAGCAGTACAAGAGATGGATGCACCCAAAAATGTCAGCGAACTCAGGAGTTTTCTGGGCATGGTCAATCAGCTGGGCCGCTTCTTGCCTAACCTGGCTGAAAAAGACAAAGTGCTACGAGACCTGCTGTCCAAGAAGAACCACTGGTACTGGGGGACAGAGCAGCAGGCCGTCTTTGATCAGTTAAAAACAGAGCTGTCATCCACACCAGTGCTCACATTATACAACCCAAACAGTGCTCTAAAGATCTCTGCTGATGCCTCTTCCTTTGGCCTGGGGGCAGTCCTGCTGCAGAAGAGCGATGCCATGTGGTCACCTGTGGCATATGCGTCCAGGTCAATGACACCAACAGAGCAGCGCTATGCTCAAGTAGAGAAGGAGGCATTGGCTGCAACGTGGGCATGTGAAAGTTTCAGCTGTTTCATCCTGGGAAGACCATTCGAGCTGGAAACTGACCATAAGCCGTTGGTGAGTCTGCTCGGAGGGAAAGCTTTGGATGACCTCCCACCAAGAGTCCAAAGATTTAGGATGAGACTCATGAGGTACAACTATACAGTCGATCATGTCCCTGGCAAAAGCCTGTGGACAGCCGACACCTTATCTCGTGCTCCTCTGAGAGCTGCAAGAACACACACAGACACAAGCCAATTAGAGGACACCAACATCTATGTAGACTCTGTCATCAGCAACTTTCCTGTCAGTGGAGGTTATCTGAGCAGCCGTACGTGAACACCTGAAGGCAGACAGCACATGCTCTGCACTGATGGAGTACTGCACAGACGGCTGGCCCGACAAAAGCCAACTGCAGGGAGTGCTGAGACATTACTGGGCTGATAGAGCAGTGCTGACTGTGCACGATGGGTTGCTGCTGCGGGGCACGAGGCTCGTCATCCCATCAGCCTTACAAGGTGATGTGCTGCAGAGACTACATGAGGGACACCTGGGGGTGACAAAGTGTAGGGGCCGGGCCAAACAGACGGTATGGTGGCCAGGACTCAGCAGCCAGCTGAATGACATGGTGCTGAAATGTAGAACCTGCATCCAAGAAGGAAGGAACGTCAAAGAGGCCAACGGAGATGCCAGACAGGCCTTGGCAAACCTTGGGAGCTGACCTGTTCACGTAGAAAGACAAGACTTATCTACTAGTAGTAGATTATTTCTCAAGGTATGTGGAAGTTGCGCTGCTGTCACCCACAAGGTCCACAGATGTGGTGGTGCACCCAAAATCCATGTTTTCTCGTCATGGAATTTGTGAATTTCTTAAAAGTGACAATGGGCCCCAGTTCTCAGGTAGCCACTTTAAAGCCTTTGCAGCAGAGTATGGCTTTGTGCACATCACGAGCAGCCCCAAGTTTCCTCAGAGCAATGGGGAGGCGGAACGCGCTGTACAAACCGTGAAAAACCTGCTAACAAAGGCATCAGACCCATATCTTGCATTGCTGGCCTACAGAGCAACCACTCTACAGAACGGCTATAGCCCGGCCGAGCTGTTGATGGGGCGCCGCCTCCGCACTACAGTTCCTGCCCTTCCAACCCTGCTGAATCCAGTTTTGCCTGACTACAACGCGCTGGAGGCCAAAGAAAGGGAGAAGAGGAGGAACGACGCAAGATCCTTCGACAAGAGGCACGGAGCGAGAAATCTGGAGCCACTCGTACCTGGGGAGCATGTGTGGATCACCGATGCACGAGTCCAGGGCACAGTGCTATCTACACACAATACCCCTCGCTCTTATATCGTCCAGGTGCCTCAGGGCACACTGAGGAGGAACCGGCATCACTTGGTGCCGCTGCAGACCAACAGTGGGGTAGTCGACGCTGATGAGTCACCGGTGGGAGAAGATTCACCTACACCAGAGCCAGCTCCACCAGTGACAACATCACCCAGCAGAGAGGGCCCCACCACAGAGACTGTGCGGACCAGGTGTGGGAGAGAGGTTAGAAAGCCGAAGAGACTTGATTGGTGATTTATTGATTTGTTTTCTACAGTAAAGAAAAAGAGAGTGAAATGTGATTGTGCAATTGTTCTGCTAAACCTGTTACATTTACCTGAAACCCGAGAGTTTAAGTTTTGAAGAACACAGCCTGCTAAAGTAATAGTTCACAGTATGGTAACGCGTAAGTTATTTTATTTCTATTTTGCATGCTTGAAACAGGGACAGATCAGGGACAGGTCTTCCAGCAAAAGGGCAGAATAAACCCCTTAAGACCTGCAGAGACAAAGGTAGTCCACCCTTTGTTCTCAAAGAAAGGGAGATGTGGTATTATGGAATAATAGTGTAAGGAATGCCTTTATTTTGTAGTAACCAGAAGGGGGCGCTGCTGCCAGTGGTCAGGCTGCAGTGACGGCATCCGGCCTGAAGTTGGCGCTGCGGGCGTAACCGGATGTGATGTGGTTACGGGGTGTGTGAGGGAACGCCTGGGCGTGCACACGAGCCTGCTGCTGCTGTACAGAGTTGCTAAATAAAGACAGACTCCGATTACGTCGTTGTACGAGCCTTATTATAAGAATAACTTGACATATTTGACAGAGAATAGTGGGGGGAACAAAATCGAATGTTCTCACACGGTGGAAATCCCGCTAATAGGTTGGCCACAGAGTCCTGACTGTTCAGAAACCCAGGCTCTGATAATACCAGATTTTGATATGAAAAACCTAATCTAACATGTGTCGACTTAAAACCAATCTCACATTAATGTAGCAAAAGCAAATCTTCAGAAGGTTACATGACATATTACTTCAAAAGTTGCAACTTATTTGAAGCGCAACACAGACTCGGATGCTGTTTTAGGCAGAAAGCAGCAGATTAACACAGCTGCGGACATGAATTCCTCCACAGCTCTGCATTAATTGGATCCATTCCATGAATAATTATCATTTGAACATGTTATGCTATCTTTAACTGTCAAATGTAGATTTAAGTTACCTCACCTTCCATTTCAATGCTCCTTAAACCCCCCTAACAGGTTAAGAAAACAAACACTGTTAGTTCCTCTGTGCAAAGTGTTGGTAAAATTAAAAATATTATCTCGCTCTCCTGGGACAAATAAACCCTTCTGCTCATTGTGCTGTTTTCAGGTAACTGGCATATCTAAGATGCATTATTCAATACAAATTCACCATGCATTTCCACTTAGTTATCTTATACATAACCAGTCATATTTGTGGGAACACTGGCGTACTGTGGCAGACAAATCACCTTATTTTTCAGGAACCTTCATCTTTATCGGTTTGAATATTGAACTGTGCAGCACATAAACTTGCCCATTGGCCCACGATGTCTGTGCCAATCATGAGCCCAGGTTAAACTAACCCCATCTGCCTGCACATGATCCATATCCCTCCATTGTTCATGTGCCTGTCTAAATGGCTCTTAAAATGACACCATCATGTCTGCTTCCACCACACTACCAGCTTCACGCTCCAGCCACCTACCACCTTCTGTGTAAATATCCTTACCTTGCACACTCCTTCAAACTTAAAGCTATGCCCTCTTGTCATTTGACATTTCTACTCTAAAAGGCTCTATCTACCCGATGTATGCCTTTCATAATTTTATACACATCTATCAGGCTGCCCCTCAGCCTCTGACACTCTAGAGAAAACAATGCAAGTTTTTCCAATCTCTCCTCATGGTTAATGCTCCCTAATGCAGGCAGCATCCTTGTTAACCTCTTCTGTACCCTCTCCAAAGTCTGTGCATCCTTCCTGTAATGTGGCAGCGGGACCTGTATACAATCGTCCTGCAGTAATGCAGTCTAACCAAAGGTCTATACATCCTAAGATAGACACAAAATACTGGAGTAACTCAGTGGGTCAGGCAGCATCACTGGTACCGTAAATTGAAGGAGCAGCACCTCATATTTTGCTTGGGCAGTTTGCAGCCCAGCGGTATGAACATTGACTTCTCTAATTTCAGGTAGTCCCTACATTTTCCTCCCCTTCTCAGCTCTCCCTCAGCCCACTGGCTCCTCCTCTTCCTTCCTTCTCCCCCCCCTCCCTCCCCCCCCCCCACCCTCACATCAGTCCGAAGAAGGGTTTTGGCCCGAAACGTTGCCTATTTCCTTCGCTCCATAGATGCTGCCTCACCTGCTGAGTTTCTCCAGCATTTTTGTCTACCTTCGATTTTTCCAGCATCTGCAGTTCCTTCTTAAACAGGAGATCTGTGAGGACTGGCTATCCACTGTCCCACCTTCAATCAAGTTTGTAAAACATGACTTTCTCCATACAAACCCATGCCTACACCCTACATGCCTATACTTTTCCAAATGCAAGTAAATCAGTGAAGATTGCATTTTTTTTCCTTTTTGATATTTTCTGATCTACCGAAATTATTTCTCCTGACAATTTGAACATTAATTATGCTCCTGATGTGGCAGCAATTATCAACATATTATTTCATTGTTCTTTTTAAATTAAATTATCTTTAGTTAGAACTATGCTGTACTCAGTTTTATTTTACCTTGGTAACTATTCTGTACTTTATATACTAGTGTGTATTTGTTATTGTGTGTATATCGTTCTTGGAAGGTGCACTGCATGACAGAGTAAGAGAGCCACCAAGTGGAAGTGATGACAATTTCAGTTTTATTTGGCAAAGCACTTGCATTGGAGAACATTTACTGTCCATCCCTATCTAAATAAGTATTTTCTTCAAGGATGACTTGCTTCCGCTCCTGTTCAATGAGGTCAGAATATCTACATAAGTAGATAGATTGGTAAAGAAATCATAGGGTATAAGACAAGGGAGGTGCCATTGTTGTCTGATTATAGTCTTATACCATATGTTTCTTTACCACAATGTCTACTAATGTTGCCACTTTCATGGAACTATGTGCTTGGGGGGTGCCGTGCTGTCTGGGTATGGCTGCCCAGCCTGTAGCTGTCCGTTTTTCCCCCTCTTTTTTTATTTTTAGTGAGTTAAAGTCTTTTGTGTTGGAGGTTTTAGTCTTTTTTATGTGGGGGGAAAGGGGAAACTGCATTTCTCAGTCCATACCTGGTCAGGGGGCGGCTTTCCTCTGAGCAGCAACTTCGACCCGTGTGATGCAAGTCAAATAACAACACCCTAACGTGACTTGCCCAGAGAATATTACTACAGGTGCACAACCTTTTATCCGAAGATCCAAATAACGAAAACCTCCGAATAGCGGCCATTTTTTCGGTCCTTGAAGAAAGGTCCTTGAAAAAGTCCATCAAGGGCGGCCCGCAGAGGTGACAGCGGAACCTCCGGTCGGCCCTCGAAGAAAGGGGAACTAAATCCCCATTCATAAAAGAGAAGGTGAGGCTATATTGCGCGGGAGGGTTAATAATTGACAATATGCTGCTGCCTGCCCGCTGAGTTAAAAAGTTCCCACGGTAGACTCACGATACACAGTGTATCGTGAGTCTTGCGTGGGAACTTTTTATCTCAGCGGGGCAGGCAGCAACAGATTTTCGCTCCCTTCAGTTTCACCCCACCTACACCCCTCTGCTTCCCGGCCATGTGTGTGACCCCTTCCCTCCCCTCTCCAGCTCCCCGCCCATTGCACCGGCGCGGGGGCTTTGCACTGTCTTCACGTCGGCGATTGCAGCAGGACCGTGCCAGTCACCGGAGACGTCAGGACCAACGGGACACCGACCCCCAGGCCCACCGCAAGCACGGAGATCCCAGAGACCCACAGTCAGCAGCAGCCCAGCCCCGTTCCAACTCCAGAGGAAAACTGCAAACTGGCCGGAGACGTCAGGACCACCAGAAGCCGTTCCCCGAGCTGCGCCCCCCTCATCGGGACACCGACCCCCAGGCCCACTGCAAGCATGGAGATCCCAGAGACCCACAGCCAACAGCAGCCCAGCCCCGCTCCAACGACAGAGGAACCTGGGTTGCGGATGACGGGGCGCAGCTCGGGGCGTCATAGGGGCCCATCGGGGAGCGGGTTCCTGTTGGTCCTGACGTCTCCGGCCACCTGCCATCCTCCGGGAACTGTACCGCCCTTGCAGGAGAGTGGGGTTGTTTGCAGTTGCAGAGGGAGGGGGCAAGGGCGGTACAGTTCCCAGTCTCAGCTCCTGTCCAGGGGGGTGGCCGGAGACGTCAGGACAAACGGGACACCGACCCCCAGGCCCACAGCAAGCATGGAGATCCCAGAGACCTATAGCCAGCAGCAACTCCAGCCCAGCCCCGCTCCAACTCCAGAGGAACACGTAGGGGCAGAAGCTGCTGGTGTGCAAGGTACGTCTTGTTCCTGGGGTGGCGGATGAGGGGGCGCAGCTCGGGTTGTGGGCAAACTGCCACTTGTCGCCGTAGCGGCCCATCGGGGAGCGGATTCCTCTGGAGTTGGAGGGGGAGAGGGGTATTGTGTTATTTGATCGCCCCCTGCTACCCCAGGGACAGGGAGAGACAGCGGCTTTTTAGACTGGTGGGCAATCACTTCCAAAGTTCTGCCCACACAGTCAGTACACCTCTCCTACACTGCATTTCATACAAACATTTATTCTGCAAGAAAAAACTACATTGAAGACTCAAACTCACGACCGAGTTTACTGCCGGGATCAAGGCGCAAACTCGCGACCTTGCGGATATGAGCCGAGCACTCTACCACTGAGCCAGCCTTTAAAATCTACGCTAAAAAATTTCCATTCCGAAGACCGACAAATTCTGAATTACGAAAAGTGTCTGGTCCCAAGGCTTTCGGATAAAAGGTTGTGCACCTGTATAATAAATTGACAGCACAAAATTGATGTGTGATTGGTGTGAGTTAATTCAACACCTTTGGGGACCATCCAATTAAACTCCAACAAAGTCCACTTTCTTTAGAAAGTAGGAAACGTTTCCACAACATATGTTTTATTTATTGTGTTCTCCCATTTTCTTAAAGAATAAGAACTTTGTTATTTTATATTATTCTCCATCCTCGAAGATAATCTAAGGAATATTTATTTTACGAGAGATTACTTGTCAATCTTGAGAGTGCTAAACCACATATGTTAGTGACCAAAGACCACTTGATGAGGGCAGAAAACAGAAATCCTATCTTTCTTTCAAGCTGTTAAAACCAATTCCATTGGAAATGTCAACACTGAGAATTATAAATGGTATTCAGCTGGAATATTAAGGACTCAGAAAGACAAGTAAATTAATTGAATAGGCTGAAGTGCCGAATGACTTGGTTTTGATTATACAAGGTTAAACTTTGAAATAAATTTAATTTGAACTTTATCAAATACACATTGCAGCGTTTGAATACAGTAATGAGCATTTGAAATTATGGTTGAATTTTAAATAATGCAATGCATATATTCCACATTATGCACTCACAATAATTCAAACTTTATAGGCCTGCAGGTCTAACTTGAAAATAAATGATTATACTGAGAATTTACGGATTTGCAATTCAATCTAACCTTACCACTTTATTTCCTGTGATTTACGACTCATGAAACAATTTCCATTGACAAATGAGGTTTACATCCCAAAGCCCTTATTAAGTTCCCTTTTCGTGCTGACTGAGGCATTTCATTTTCATTTACACAAGCTGGTAAATGACAAAAAGATCCTCTAGTTATTTGGGAAAAAATATTACACCAAAGAAACAGTAGCTGTCTATGCCTCAACATGTGTGCAGTTGACTGGACACAATCATCTTTGTAAAGATAGAACTTCAATTTTGTGCATAACATAAGCACTTTAAAAAGGAATTATTAGAGTTTTCTCAGCTATCCTTTGAATATTAAATCAATAATTTAACTCATCCCAGGCATGGGCATGTCAGAAAATTACTTAGTTTTCATCAAATATAGGTACTGGATGCATTATGTTCTTCCACCATTTTTTGCAGTGACTAGCAAAATCTAGTGCAGTTCAGGCCCCAATTATTCCTTTAATGATAATAAAAATACATCAAATCGTAACTCATCTCTGGAGAGCATTGAAATGTGACTTTTCTGCTTGTGACCCTTCTTCAGCATAATTGTATGGTGGGAGGGGTAGCTGGAGAAAGCTGGAAGGGAGGAGGGGCAGGCCAAGCCTTGCCAGTGATAGGTAGATACAGGTGAGAGGGAGGAGAGAAATAGATGCATGTCCTGATGCAGAACAGAGTAGCGGGATGTGAGTGTTTGTAGCTAATTACCTCAAATTCAATGGAGAATTCAGTTGCCGAAGGGCCTGTTTCCGAGCTGTATCTCCAAATGAAAAAAACAGTTTTTACTGGTAGGTTGTAAGCTACCCAAATGGAATATGAGGTTACATTCCTCCAGTATGTGTGTGTCCTCACTCTGGCAATGGAGGAGGCCCAGGATATAAGGGAGATTTCTGGAAAACCGATTATAAAACTTAATTTTTTGCAACTTTGAATGTTGTTTCACATAGATGAACATCTCTACTATGGGAAATATTTGGTGCAATCTTTTAGAGAATTTAATTTATTTTTTCCTCTTCTTTTTCCAGGTTGGCCATTACATTCAGTCATATCCGACACATTTTTATGATGAACAACACTGTAAAATATAACTGATTTAAGAATATAAAATCCAATTTTTGTCCCACTTTCAAATTATAGATAATCTTCCTCAAATAAACCACCAAAAAAGTACTTTTTCAGTCTATCGCATTGATTTTAAACCTTCATAACAGTTTACTGCTAAAAAAAATGATGCTTTTCAGCAAAAATGGTAATCGTCACATAACTGTTCACCAACTTCATCTAAAACCAATATTTACCAGATGAATAGGCAAAATCATACTGTTCATTTATCAATTACATTTGATAATTATGGTCAACGTATTATTTTACACATTATGAGCAGAAAATATTGTGTGACGGATAGGCTTAGCGTGATGGAGATGATCAAGTTCGGGAGATGGAGATAGAGGTACAGCTAGAGATAGAGATAGAGATGGAGATACAGATAGAGATTGAGATAGAGCTGGAGATACAGATAGAGATAGAGATAGAGCTGGAGATCGAGCTGGAGGTGGAGATGGAGCTGGAGCTAGAGCTGGAGGAGCTGGAGATGGACAATAGACAATAGGTGCAGGAGTAGGCCATTCGGCCCTTTGAGCCAGCACTACCATTCAATGTGATCATGGCTTATCATCCCCTGTACCCTGTACCCTGTTCCTGCCTTCTCCCCATATCCCCTGGCTCCGCTATTTTTAAAAGCCCTACTTAGCTCTCTCTTGAAAGCATCCAGAGAACCTGCCACCACCGCCCTCTGAGGCAGAGAATTCCACAGACTCATCACTCTCTGTGAGAAAAAGTGTTTCCTCGTCTCCATTCTAAATGGCTTACTCCTTGTTCTTAAACTGTGGTCCATGGTTCTGGACTTCCCCCAACATCGGGAACATGTTTCCTGCCTCTAGCGTGTCCAAACTCTTAACAATCTTATATATTCCAATGAGATACCCTCTCATCCTTCTAAACTCCAGAGTGTACAAGCCCAGCTGCTCCATTCTCTCAGCATATGACAGTCCCGCCATCCCGGGAATTAACCTTGTATATCTACGCTGCACTCCCTCAATAGCAAGAATGTCCTTCCTCAAATTAAGGGACCAAAACTGCACACAATACTCCAGGTATGGTCTCACTAGGGCTCTGAACAACTGCAGAAGGAACTATTTGCTCCTATATTTGATTCCTCTTGTTATAAAGGCCACCATGCCATTCACTTTCTTCACTGCCTGCTGTACTGCATGCTTACTTTCATAGACTGATGAACAAGAACCCCCAGATCCCGATGTACTTCCCCTTTTCCCAACTTGACGTCATTTAGATAGTAATCTGCCTTCCTGTTTTTGCTACCAAAGTGGATAACCTCACATTTATCCGCATTAAACTTCATCTGCCATGCATCTGCTCACTCCCCCAACCTGTCCAAGTTACCCTGCATTCTCATAGCATCCTCCTCACAGTTCACACTGCCACCCAGCTTTGTGTCATCTGCAAATTTGCTAATGTTACTTTGAATCCCTTCATCCAATCAGTGATGTATATTGTAAATAGCTGAGGTCCCAGTACCGAGCCTTGCGGTACCGCACTAGTCACTGCCTGCCATTCTGAAAGGGACCCGTTAATCCCTACTCTTTGTTTCCTGTCTGCCAACCACTTCTCTATCCATGTCAGCACTCTACCCCCAATACCATGTGCCCTAATTTTGCCCACTAATCTCCTATGTGGGACCTTATCAAATGCTTTCTGAAAGCCCAGGTACACTACATCCACTGGCTCTCCCTTGTCCATTTTGATAGTTACATCCTCAAAAAATTCCAGAAGATTAGTTAAGCACGATTTCCTCTTGGTAAATCCATGCTGACTTGGACCGATCCTGTTACTGTTATCCAAATGTTCGGCTATTTCATCTTTTATAATTGACTCCAGAATTTTCCCCACCACCGATGCCGGGCTAAGTGGTCTATAATTCCCTGTTTTCTCTCTCCCACCTTTCTTAAAAAGTGGGTTAATAAGCTACTCTCCAAACCACAGGAACTGATCCTGAATCTATAGAACATTGGAAAATTATCACCTATGCATCCACGATTTCTAGAGCCACTTCCTTAAGTACCCTGGGATGCAGACCATCAGGTCCTGGGGATTTATCAGCCTTCAGTCCCAGCGGTCTATCCAACACCATTTCCTGCCTAATGTGGATTTCCTTCAGTTCCTCCGTCACCCCAGATCCTCTGGCCACTACTATATCAGGAAGACTGTTTGTGTCCTCCTTAGTGAAGACAGATCCAAAGTACCTGTTCAACTCCTCTACTGTTTCCTTGTTCCCCATAATAAATTCACTTTTTTCGGTCTTCAAGGGTCCAACTTTGGTCTTAACTAATTTTTTCCTCTTCACATACCCAAAGAAGCTTTATATTCTTGGCTAACTTAACTTCGTACCTCATCTTTTCTCCCATATTGTCTTTTTGGTTATCTTCTGTTGTTCTTTAAACATTACCCAATCCTCTTGCTTCCCACTCATCTTTGCTACGTTGTACTTCTTCGCTTTAATTTTTATACTGTCCCTGACGTCCCTTGTCAGCCATGGTTGCCCCTTTCTCCCCTTGGAATCTTGCTTCCTCCTAGGAATGAACTGATCCTGCACCTTCTGTATTATTCCTAGAAATACCTGCCATTTTTGTTCCACTGTCATCCCTGATAGTGTATCTTTCCAGTCAACTTTGGCCAGCTCCTCCCTCATGGCCACATAGTCCCCATTATTCAACTCTAACACTGACACCTCTGATCTACCCTTATCCCTCTATGGTCACTACCTCCTAATGGCTCATTAGCCTCGATGGACTTTATCAAACCCGGTTCATTACATAACACTAAATCCAGAATTGCCTTCTCCCTGGTAGGCTCCAATACAAGCTGTTCTAAGAATCCATCACAAAGGCACTCTACAAAGTCCCTTTCTTGGGGTCCACTACCAACCTGATTTTCCAGGTCGACCTGCATGTTAAAATCTCCCATAACAACCACAGCATTACTTTTACTACATGCCAATTTTAACTCCTGATTCAACTTGCGCCCTATGTCCAGGCTACCGTTTGGGGGCCTGTAGATTTATCCCATTAGGGTCTTTTTACCCTTACAATTCCTTAGTCATTAAGACAAGGATTACTTGTCTTAATGACTACAGGCCTGTCGCACTGACCTCTGTAGTCATGAAGACAGTCGAAAGGCTTGTGCTGGCCAAGCTGAAAAATATCACAAACTCCCTGCTGGACCCTCTGCAGTTTGCATATCGGGCCAATAGATCTGTGGATGATGCAGTCAAGTTGGGCCTGCACTTCATCCTACAGCACCTAGACTGCCAGGGGACATATGCGAGGATCCTGTTTGTTGATTTTAGCTCTGCATTCAACACCATTGTGCCAGAGCTACTACACTCCAAACTTTTCGAGTTGACTGTGCCTGAACCCCTCTGTCACCAACTTCCTGACAGACAGGAAGCAGCATGTGAGGCTGGGAAAGCATATCTCAGACCCACAAACCCTCAGCATAGGAGCACCACAAGGCTGCATACACTCTCCTCTCCTCTATTCTCTCTACACCAACGACTGCACCTCCACAGACACCTCTGTCAAGCTTCTCAAGTTTGCGGATGACACAACCCTGATTGGACTGATCCAGGACGGGGAGGAATCTGCATACAGACAGGAAGTGTCATAGCTGGCATCCTGGTGCCATCGCAACAACCTAGAGCTCAATGCTCTTAAGACCCCCCTCCCCTCACCCCACTCACCATCAACAACGCCACAGTCACATCTGTGGAGTTCCTGGGAACCATCATCTCCAAGGACCTTAAGTGGGGAGCTACCATCGACTCCACAGTCAAAAAGGCACAACAGAGGATGTACTTCCTGCGGCAGCTGAGGAAGCACAATCTGCCACAGGCCATGATGGTCCAATTCTACATGGCTACTTGTTACGACTCCTGAATGCAGGTACTTCAGAGCCGCGTAACATAATTCAAAAACGAGGTTCAAGTTCAAAAATAGTTTTAATTTTTCAATGGAACACAAAACCCAAACCTGATTCAAACAACCCAGTCAGGGATATGGATGGACTAACAAACAATTAAACAGTGCTCCAGCCAGCCACGTAATGGGCCGTCGAACCGGAGACTCTAAAACCTGCCTAAAGAGATATAACCCTGAAACAAAATACCCGAAAACACTAAGGTCAGCCCTTATCCGTCCCAATTCAATATTTGTTAACAAGTAATGATGAAAGTACACAAAATTCTATGCCATGTGGCCAGGCCTTCCTCACCTCACACCAGCAGGCTGCTCACAAGTCAGGGTCAACGAAGAAGAGAGAGAATCCTGGTAAACTCTGGTATTTAAGCTTCAGATGAGTCACCCGTCACCTGATGCAGCTTGGCCAATCGGGTACAGGAGCCTTTAACCCCTTGATTCCAGACTCACAGCCACGAGGCCTGTACTCGGGGGAGAAACAGAGAAAGGTAAGTACATAGCATTCACCAGAGGGGGGAGTGCCTAACACCCCCACCCAAAGATACTGAATAAGTTTCGGAAGAAGAGAGAAAAAACACCACCAAATCCCAGAAACTATTCAGGAGCTAAAACACTACTGGCGCCACAAGGCGTCAGCCAAGACATTATCCTTGCCACGGATATGCCTGACCTCCAGGTTGTAGTCTTGCAGCTGCAAACTCCAGCTCATTAACCGCCGGTTCTTATTCTTCATATTCTGCAAAAATACCAAAGGATTATGATCCGTAAGTACGATGACAGGGACATTCGAGGAGCCAACATAAACCTCGAAATGATTCAGAGACATTAAAATAGCAAGGGCTTCTTTCTCAATGGTGGAGTACCACTTCTGATGACGATTAAACTTCTTAGAGAAGTACGAAACTGGATGCTCCACCCCATCTGAATCATCCTGTAGAAGAACTCCACCAACCCCATGATCACTAGCATCTACTGCCAGCTTAAATGGACGCTCAAAATCAGGTGCCGCAAGCACAGGTGTGCGCACACCAGAAGACTTTTAGTATGATCAAAGGCTTGTTGACACTCTGCGGACCACACAAAAGCTACTTTCGGACTCAGCAAATCCATCAAAGGGGCAGCCACCGCAGAGAAGTTTGGACAGAATCCTCTATAGTACCCAACCATAGCCAGATACCTACGGAGTTCAGTCCTAGAGGTTGGAGCAGGAAATGCGACAATATGCCCCACCTTTTCCTCGAGAGTGCGAACCTGACCCCAGCCCACCACCTTACCCAGATACGTTACCGTGGCCTGGCCAAACTCACACTTCCCCAGATTGATCGTTAGGTTTGCCTCCGCTAGACGATGAAATACCTCCTTCAGATGACCGATGTGTTTGATCCACGACCTGGAGCACACAACCAAATCATCAAGGTGTGCCTCACAGAAGGACAAACCAGACAATACAATGTTCACCAACCATTGGAAGGTTGCCGGCGCATTGCGCATCCCAAATGCCATTACCGTGTACTGAAGAAAGTCATCAGGCGTAATGAACGCAGAGATCTCCCTCGCCCGCCTAGTCAAAGTGACTTGCCAATAGCCTTTTAACAAGTCCAACTTAGACACAAAAGATGCACTTCCCACACGATCCACGCAATCCTCCATCCGTGGGAGAGGATAGCAATCCGGCTTAGTTACACCATTCACTTTCCGAAAGTCCGTGCAAAACCTGTCCTCCCCATTAGCCTTCGTAGCCAGTAGACACGGAGAACTCCACGGACTACAACTAGGTTCAGCAATGCCATGCCGCCGCATAGTCAACCTGACTCCTTAGACGATGACGCCTGTCAGGGTTGACCCGATATGGATGCTGTTTAATTGGCGCAGCACCGGCCACGTCAATGTCATGCTGCAGCACAGACGTCTGAGAAGGCACATCCGAGAACAGTGACCCATTTGACTCTACCAAAGCAAGCAGATCACCCCGCTGACTTTCAGTCAAATGAGACAACAGCAAGGGAAGCGACTCCAAAGCCTCAGAGTTACACAGCTTTCCCTGCGTCACTGCCACAGACAACCGTGCCTCACCCACATCACCACCCGTGTCAGGGGGCAGCACCACTGCAGCCAAAACAGGCTTAGACGAAACCGAAGGACACAGCTCCTCCCCATCAACCTCCACAGGCTCCTGCTCATGGTACTGCTTCAGCATGTTGACATGACAGAGCTGAGTCTTACGCCTCCGATCAGGGGTACCAATAACGTAATCCCTCTCACCAACCTTCTTAACCACCTGATAGGGACCGCTATACCGAGTCCGCAGACTGGAACCAGGAATAGGCAATAACACCAGGACCTTGTCACCTGGAGAAAGATTCCTACTAGAAGCCCTCCTGTCGAACCAGTCCTTCATCCTAGACTGAGCAGAAGCAAGATTACCCATTGCCAGTTCGCATGCCCTCCTCAGTCTAGAGCGAAAAGTACAGACGTGGTCTAAAATACTACGTTTTGTATCCTCCTGCAACCATTTCTCCTTCGGGACCCTCAACGGACCACGTACAGTATGCGCGAACACCAGGTCAGCAGGACTGAACCCTAAAGACTCCTGCACGACCTCACGCACCGCAAACATAACTAGATGAACCCCTCATCCCAGTCTTTTTCAAACTCCAGGCAGTAAGTCCTCAACATAGATTTCAAAGTCTGGTGAAACCTCTCGAGAGCTCCCTGGCTCTCAGGATGATATGCACTGGAGAAATAATGCTTAATATCTAACAACTTCATTACCTGACCAAAAACTTTCGACATGAAGTTGGAACCTTGGTCACTCTGCACAACCTTGGGCAAACCGAACAACGAAAAAAACTTAGTGAGAGACTTCACAATGGTAGGGGCCGTAATACTACGCAAAGGGACCACCTCCGGAAAGCGGGTAGTCGCACACATAATTGTTAATAAAAACTTGTTGGCCACCCTTGTCCGAGGTAGAGGACCCACACAATCAACTAGAATCCGCTCAAACGGCTCACCGACCACAGGGATTGCATATAAAGGCGCAGGAACAATTGATTGGTTCGGCTTTCCTGCCACCTGGCAAATGTGACAACACCTGCAGTGCTGTTTCACGTCCTTTTTCAAGCCTGGCCAAAAAAAATTCCGTAAGATATGGTCATACGTCTTATTGACCCCCAAATGTCCACCCAGAGGACCATCATGAGCCAAACAGAGTATCTCGTCCCTATACCGACGAGGTATCACAATCTGATCAACCATGCTCCAATCATCATGCCCAGATATATCCAAGGGAGACCACTTTCGTATCAGTAAGCCATCCCTTAGAAAATACCCCTTTGCTGTGGAATCCATATCCCCCTCAGGCACCGCGCAGTCGAACAGATCAGATAAACCTGGATCACTCTTTTGCTCCTCAACCAGCCGGTCACGTGACAGTGACACCGGCACATTTCCAGACACTACCCCATCTTGAGATGTAGAAACACCCTTCACAACACAGGATCTATCATCCTGATGCCCAAAAATGCTCTCACTCAGGTCCACCACATCCTCAAACTTCGCCTGGCTCTTAGCCATAGCCCTCGTGACAGCACAAGCTGTGAAGACCCTCTGATGCTGCATAGCCAATCTATCAGGACTCTGCACCATCGGAACAGCCGTCACCTCAGGAGTAACTAAAACTCTACCTCCTGCCAAGTAATTCCCCAAAATCACAGAAACTCCCCCAACGGAAAAACACGGCCGTAACCCAACAGTTACCCGGACTGAAACCAACTCGGACTCGAGACTCACAGTATGCAAAGGCACTACCATGTCATCCATCCTGAATCCTACCACTGGGACACTTGACCCAACCAATGATTCCCCAGAAAACGGCAGTACACTATCCAATATAAAGGACTGAGTAGCACCAGTATCACGCAAGATGGATACTGGAACTCTATCACCCCCATCCTCTAGAGAAACAAAACCATTCATGATGAACGCAGAATAATTCCTACACTCATCAGACTCAGGCACCTCAGGAACCACAGGTGTCTTCTGTGTACCAACCAAAGCCACAGGCTTTGCATCCTTCTTTTTCAGCACGGGACACGACTTTAACATGTGCCCTTTCCCTCTACAATAGTAGCACACAGGACCTTCCTTAGTCCTCAAATTTCCGTCAACCTTATCAGCTTGGACCTCCCCCTGTATCAACATGCTGCCACTTGCAGGCACAGAAACAGCTTTGACACTGCCACCGGCGACACCACCACGATCAACCGGCCGTGCACCAAAACTATAGGATCGCCCAACAAAATCAGATTTATGAGTCAATACATACTCATCTGCCAACTCCGCGGCCTTAGACACCTCATTCACCTTCTGCTCATTAAGGTAAATAGTAACCCTCTCAGGGAGACAGTTCTTAAAGTCCTTCCATAATCATCAAGGCCCGCAGTAGCTCAAAATCCTTCACTCCTTGAGAAGCGCACCACCTGTCAAAAAGTGCCTCCTTCTCCCTAGCAAACTCCACATAAGTCTGACTATCAAACTTCCTAAAGCGCCGGAACTTCTGCCGGTACGCCTCTGGAACTAATTCATAAGCCCTTAATACTGTAGACTTCACACACTCATAGTCCAGACTGCTTTCAACAGATAAAGACGAGTACACTTCCCGTGCTTTACCCACAAGGACACACTGCAATAGCAAGGTCCACACGTCCCTAGGCCACTTCAAGGACAAAGCCACCCGTTCAAACACTGTGAAAAACTTGTCCACATCCTTCTCACTAAACGGGGGAACCAGGCGGATATTCTTGCTCATATCAAACTCCTGTTCCCTAGAAGAAACCCGGGAGGCATCCAATTCCTTCTCCCGCAACCTAATCTCTGCCCTCTTGGTTTCCTCCTCAGCCATTGCCAGCTCTAACTCCTTCAACCTAGAAGAAACCCGGGAATTATCTATTTCTTTTTCCCGCAGCTGAAATTCAGCCCTTTTGGTTTCCTCCTCAAGCTCAAGCCGTTTCATTTCAAGAACATGCATGAGCTCTTTCTCTTTTAACAAAGAGGCAATTCTCTGTGACTCAAGCTCCATCTCCTTCAGTTTAATGACGACCTCCATGTTCTGAACTGGCTGAACAGAAGGTGGGGGACTGTCTGTACAGCCAGGCAAAACCCCACCCTCCACCAACGCAGCCCACAACTCTGATTTAATGGAATGTTTCTTTGAATGCTTATCAATAGGCACGGCATAGTTCTCAGCCAGCAAAATCAAATGCTCCTTCGTACATCTATCAAACAACTCCCGACTACGAGCCTCAACAAACTCTTCCACCTTAAATTCCATCTCTAATGTAGCACCAAACCACCAGCTAAATCCTAGGCACCAATGCTACCACAAACAGGGAAGAAAAAATTCCCTCACAACACAGACTGCCTCAAAGCAGGGAAGCAAAAATCCCCTCACACACACAGACTTCCTCAGTCACCAGAAGCCTACCAAAAAAAACCCCAAAACGTCTAGGGTCCTCAAAACTTAGGACGAGCCCCCATTTTGTTATGACTCCTGAATGCAGGTACTTCAGAGCCGCGTAACATAATTCAAAAACCAGGTTCAAGTTCAAAAATAGTTTTAATTTTTCAATGGAACACAAAACCCAAACCTGATTCAAACAACCCAGTCAGGGATATGGATGGACTAACAAACAATTAAACAGTGCTCCAGCCAGCCACGTAATGGGCCGTCGAACCGGAGACTCTAAAACCTGCCTAAAGAATTATAACCCTGAAACAAAATACCCGAAAACACTAAGGTCAGCCCTTATCCATCCCAATTCAATATTTGTTAACAAGTAATGGTGAAAGTACACAAAGTTCTATGCCATGTGGCCAGGCCTTCCTCAGCTCACACCAGCAGGCTGCTCACAAGTCAGGGTCTACGAAGAAGAGAGAGAATCCTGGGAAACTCTGGTATTTAAGCTTCAGATGAGTCACCCGTCACCTGACGCAGCTTGGCCAATCGGGTACAGGAGCCTTTAACCCCTTGATTCCAGACTCACAGCCATGAGGCCTGTACTCGGGAGAGAAACAGAGAAAGGTAAGTACATAGCATTCACCAGGGGGGGAGTGCCTAACACTATTGTAGAGTCTGTTCTCACCTTCTCCATCATGGTCTGGTTTGGCTCAGCCACCAAGCACAACACCTGGAGGCTGCAGCGAATCGTCTGATCAACAGAGAAGATTATTGGCTGTAACCTTCCCTCCATTGATGAACTGTACACTGCAAGGGCCAGGAAGTGAGCGGGCAAGATCATCTCTGACCCCTCTCACCCTGGCCACAAACTCTTTGAATCACTTCCCTCTGGAAGGCGACTCCGGACTGTCAAAGCTGCCACAGCCAGACATAAAAACATTTTTTATCCACGAGTAGTTGCTCTACTCAACAGCCAAAAATCTGTAGCCTCCCTTTGATCTGGCATTTTGTTGGTTCACATGCTTGATCAATGGTGTTTTATCATTTATGTTTTATTATTATTAATGTTCAGTGTTTTCTGAGTCAATCGTAACTGTCGCTGTATGTCATGTTGTTACTTGTGGGCGGAGAACCAAGGCAAATTCCTTGTATGTGAATACTTGGCCAATAAACTTACTTACTTACTTACTTACTTAGTTCTATCCATACTGACTATCTATATTGAGCTGGAACTAGAGCTGGAGATGGAGCTGGAGATGGAGCTGGAGCTGGAGTTGTAGCTGGAGCTGGAGATGGAGCTGGAACTAGAGCTAGAGCTGAAAGAGCTGGAAATGGAGCTTGAGCTAGAGCTGGAGATGGAGCTGATGGAGCTAGAGCTAGAGCTAGAGCTTGAGATGGAGCTGGAGCTGGAGATGGAGCTGGAGCTGGAGCTGGAGACGGAGCTGGAGATGGAGCTGGAGCTGGAGTTGTAGCTGGAGCTGGAGCTGGAGATGGAGCTGGAACTAGAGCTAGAGCTGAAAGAGCTGGAAATGGAGCTTGAGCTAGAGCTGGAGATGGAGCTGATGGAGCTAGAGCTAGAGCTAGAGCTAGAGCTTGAGATGGAGCTGGAGCTGGAGATTGAGCTGGAGCTGGAGCTGGAGACGGAGCTGGAGATGGAGCTGGAGTTGGAAATGGAGCTGGGGATGGAGCTATAAAGTAAATAAACAAAAAAAAGATATGCCAGGTCTGGATCATACCAAACTTTAAGGGACCGTCACCCGGGAGATCGGGGGTTAAATGACGAGATGAGTGTTACGGATATGATGGCCCAAACCTTTAGCCCAGCATGGAAGGCAATGCCTGGCGATATTGTTTGGATGTATGGCACATGGCACAAACCTATCTGCACCTACAAATCAAAAAATAACGAAAATGTTTGATTTTCTATGGGTTCTATAGCATTCGGATATGATGCTGATTAAAGTTACTCTGTTATGGTGCAAAAAACTGAGTTTTGGCACGCTTCTCGTCCGGCAAATCAGGAGAAACTCACACGGTAGGTGACTTTCGAATTCTCCAGTCTTTGAAGACCGGAAGTGCGCGTCCATTCCATTTATATCCATGAGGGATGGCGCAACACAGGTGAGTGACTGCATCTGACTCCAATCGTCGGGACAAAAAATGTTTGAAAAGAATTGTAAGATTTATAATTTTATCAAGAATAGAGGAATTTTTTGAAGGGTGAAAGAGATTTAATAATAATAACAATAATAAATTTTATTTATGGGCGCCTTTCAAGAGTCTCAAGGACACCTTACAAAAATTTAGCAAGTAGACGAAAAACATGTAAGGGGAATGAAATAAATAGTAAAGACATGACTAGTACACAAATTAAAGACAGAATTCAATTCAAAACACAATATGAGGCAATTCAAGCACAGATGAAAAGGGAGGGGTCGTGGGGCTAAGGAAAGGCAGAGGTGAAGAGATGGGTCTTGAGGCGGGACTGGAAGATGGTGAGGGACACGGAATTGCGGATCAGTTGGGGGAGGGAGTTCCAGAGCCTGGGAGCTGCCCTGGAGAAGGCTCTGTCCCCAAAACTGCGGAGGTTGGACTTGTGGATGGAGAGGAGACTGGCTGATGTTGATCTGAGGGACCGTGAGGGTTGGTAGGGGGCGAGGAGGTCAGTGAGATATGGGGTGGCCAGATGGTGGAGGGCTTTGTAGGTGAGGACCAGGAGTTTGTAGGTGATCCGGTGGGAGATGGGAAGCCAGTGAAGTTGTTTGAGGACTGGAGTGATGTGATGCCAGGATTTGGTGTGGGTGATGAGTCGGGCGGCTGCGTTCTGGACCAGTTGGAGTCGGTTGACGTAGGTGGAGCTGATGCCATGGAGAAGTGAGTTGCAGTAGTCCAGTCGGGAGGAGATGAAGGCATGGATGAGTCTTTCAGCAGCGGGAGGTGTGAGAGAGGGTCTGAGTTTGGCGATGTTGCGGAGGTGAAAGAAGGAGGTTTTAATGACATGGGAGAAGGTGGAATCAAAGATCACACCAAGGTTGCGGGCCTGGGGAGATGGGGAGACAGTGGTGCCGTCGATGGTGAGAGTGGGGTTATTGATTTTGATGAGTGTGGCTTTGGAGCCTATGAGGAGGAATTCTGTTTTATCGCTGTTGAGTTTGAGGAAGTTATGTTGCATCCAGGTTTTTATAGCTGACAAACGAGTTGATATGGGAGAGGGGGGGGGGGGGGGTTGTGGGGGGATTTGGTGCCAAGGTAGATCTGGGTGTCATCGGCGTAACAGTGGAAGTCCAGGTTGAAGTCGCGGAGTATCTGACCAAGGGGGGGATGTAGATGATGAAGAGGAGGGGGCCGAGTACGGAGCCTTGGGGAACGCCTCGAGTGACTATGGCTGTAGCAGAGGTATGGTTATGGAGAGAGATGAAGTGGGATCTGTTGGAAAGGTAGGAACGGAGCCAGCTGAGTGCAGAACCTTCAATGCCGAGGTCTTTGAGTCTGGTGAGCAGGATGTTATGGTTCACTGTATCGAAGGCTGCGCTCAGGTCGAGGAGGATGAGGATGTTGAGGGAACCAGTGTCAGCAGAGGTGAGGAGCTTGTTGAGGACTTTGAGGAGAGCAGTTTCTGTGCTATGGAGGGCCGAAAGCCAGATTGGAGGGGTTCAAGTAGGTTATACGCAAGGAGGTGGGAATGAAGTTGTGACGCAACGATACGCTCCAGGGTTTTTGAAAGAAAGGGGAGGTTTGAGAGTGGGCGGTAGTTAATGAGAGAGGAGGGATCAAGACCAGGTTTCTTTAAGATTGGTGTGACAGCAGCAGTTTTGAAAGCGGAGGGGACAATTCCTTGGGACAATGAGGAGTTGAAGAGATTAGTGAGGTAGGGGCAGAGAACGGGGAGGCAGGACTTCAGCAGGGGAGTGGGGAGAGGGTCGAGGGAGCAGGTAGTGGGTTTGGAAGAGCTGATGAGTTTGGAGATTTCAATAGGGGTGACCAGGTCAAACTGGGAGAGGAAGCAGTGTGGAGGAGGGGTAAGGAGGTCAGTGGAGATGTTGAAAGGAGGGGCCTTGGTAGGTGGTGGAGTAGATGCTGGGGAGTCGGGTACAGGGGATAAAGATTGATAGATGGTGCTGATTTTATCAGCGAAAAAGTGGAGGAATGAGTTGCAGAGATCCGGAGTAGAGGTCGGGAGAGTGTTGGCTCGAGGTTTGAGGAGGTTGCCCATTGTGGAGAAGAGGGTTCTGTGGTTTAGGCAGGGGTCGGTGAATATGGAGGAGAGGTAGGCAGATTTTGCAGCAACGAGGGCATCTTTGTAGTCAGTGAGGTGGAGTTTGTAAGCTTCATGGTGGACTGTGAGAGATTATTTATTTGTGAGTCGTTCAAGTCGGCGACCAGTCTGTTTCAGCTTACGAAGTGCAGGTGTGTACCAGGGTGAAGATGTGTTGAAAGTTACGGTTCTTGTTTTGAGGGGGGCCATAATGTTAAGGGAGGTAGACAAGGTGGAGTTGAGATGGTTTGTGAGATCATCAGGTGAGATATGGGTTGAGTCCAGGGGGAGAGTGGTGGAGAGCAGGTCAGAGAGATGGTGGGGATCGATGGATTTTAGATTACGGAAGGTGATTTCACAGAGGAAGCGGGGTGAGGTGTCGGAAAAGGGATGGTGAACCGTATAAGCTTATGATCAGAGAGGGGGAAGAGGCATGGATGGAGGTCGAGTATCGGTTGATTTGTGGGAAAGGTGACGTGCTGAGTGAGAGAGAAGTTGTCAAGTAAAAAGGCGAATTCAGATGCGAGCTTGCAGGTGGGGGAGTCCATATGGATATTTAAGTCACCAAGTAGCAGCAGATGTGGGGAGAGGGATGAGACAAGTGTGAGGAGTTCAGTGAAGTCAGATAGGAAGGAGGGGTTTGGTTTAGGTGGCCGGTAACTGAGGATGACTGTCATGGAGGAAAGGGCTTTGAAGGCGAGGAATTCAAATGATGCTACTGGGGGGAGGGTGAGTTCAGTGATCCGAAAGTTCTGGTTGAAAATAACAGCGAGGCCACCTCCATGGCGGGAGGGGCGGGGTTTGGAGATGTAATTAAATCCAGGTGGGGATGCTTGATTGAGGGAGAAGAAAACATTGGGTTGTTGCCAGGTTTCAGTGAGCAGAAGGAAGTCCAGAGTGTTGTCAAGTATTAGTTCATGGAGGGCAAGGGCTTTGTTGTTGAGCGACCTGGTGTTGAGGAGTGCAAAGTTGGCATTGTGAGAGGGTGGAGGGATGGGGGCAGGCTGGAGAGATCTGAGGTTGTCCCAGTTGACAGTGCGTGCAGTCAGCTGGGATGGGGGGGTGACGCGGTTGAGGGGGGGTAGAGCGTGGTAGTGAGCCGATGGATGGAATGGAATGTCCGTGGTTGAAGTAAACAAGCTTGCGTCGAGAGCCTCTGTGGATGAAACGGGGTCGACGTAGAAGTCTAAGCTGTTTAATGACTTGGATGCAGGATGGGATGTGGTTGTTGAAGAGACCAATCAGTTGCAGAGTTGAATATTTGAGCATGATGAGGAGCCCGAGCAGCTGCAGGAAGCAGCAGAGAGGTTGTCTCTGATGGTGAGGGTGCAGAGAGGTGTCCAGCAGAGAAGGTGAAGAGGGGTGTCCAGCAGTGAGGATGCAGAGAGGTGTCCAGCGGTGCAGATGCAGGTGGAGAGAGTATCCAGTGGTGAGGGAGCAGAGAGGTTGTCCAGCAGAGCGGGTACAGCGAGGTGTCCAGCATTGAGGGAGCAGATAGGTTGTCCAGCAGAGCAGGTGTAGAGGTAGTCCAGCGATGAGGGTGCAGAGAGGTTGTCCAGCAGTGCAGGTGCAGAGAGGTTGTCCAGCGATGAGGGTGCAGAGAGGTTGTCCAGCAGTGCAGGTGCAGAGAGGTTGTCCAGCGGTGCGGGTGCAGAGAGGATCCAGCGTCACTGGTGCAGGGAGGTGTCCAGCGTCGATGGTGCACAGGCACAGGCACAGGCAGGTAACAGACAGGCAGGTAGGTAACAGGTAGGTAACAGACAGGTAACAAAAGGGGGGGGGTGGAACGGCGGGCGGAGAAGCGGCGAACAATCAACGCCAGCGTCCTCTCCGGGCAGCGTGCAGGGTTCTAGCGGTTCTAGCGGCTAGCAGCTAGCAGCTAGCAATATAGGCCACAGGGCGACAATCGTTCCATGGCCGAAAATGGCCAATAAACGCCACAGACCACCGCAACCGGAGCGACCCTCCAGTGGTCCCTCGTCAGGTGGTAGGTCCAGGCCTCATCCAGGATGGAAATATACCGCAGTCGGCAATTGAAGCAATTGAAGCCGACTCGCTGTAAGGGACCGTTGTCAATTTGAATCTGCCTCCGCCGCCGCCATTTTGCTTAAAAAAATAAATAAAATAAAAATAAAAAAGATCTAAGTGATTAATACCTACCCTTTAAGAGTATTTTCATTTAAGATATATCCCCAATATGACGACTGAAATGTTTACGAGTAACCAGCGAGACCTGCGTTTTCCAGGGGTAGGCATCGAACATTGGGAAAAAAATTACAATATAACACTTTATTCCTCTCGGGTTTCATCTTTATTTATCAGGATTATGTTTATTAACAATATAGAAAAAGAAGAAATGGTATAGAAATACAGATTTTCCGTCCATGCGGCATCAAAATATCGGGATACCAATGTAGACACTTACTGAAGAATCACTCATAAAGTTCAATATGAGAATGAGAAGGAGAGTTGAAATGGTTAACAACCAGGAGATCCAACAGGCTTTGGCTGACCTCAGGAATACTGAACCACCAACTTATTCTGGCACTTTGTGACTTTTTCGGTAAACCAGCTGCTTGGGTCAACAAATAAAGTTCAGACTTTAACTAATCAATCTTCCAGGCAAGAAGCATCTGAAACACCAACTCAAAAAGGAAAAAGCATTTCCTCATAGTCCTGAAGTTCCTTCTCTCTTAACTTAAAATCCATCCTGTATGGAGAATGCCTGAAATATTAATGTTTATTATGCTCTCTGATTTTTATATATAGATTTTCCATTTATATTTTCTCTAAAAATAATGGTAAACAATTACATTTAATTAGGGAATAATTGTTAAGATTGGTTATGCTAACCTTTTCATAAGCTTCCACATGGTAGGCTGCTCTGGAAAGTTAAAAGAAAATCGACCATGGAAGGAAGCAGAGGGTGACGGTAGGTTGTTTATTGAATGGAGGTCTGTGACTAGTGGGGTGTGTCAGGGATCGGTGCTTGACCTATCACTGTTAGTAGTTTATGTCAACAATTCGGATGAGAATGAACAAGGCATGTTTAGTAAATTTTTAGATGACACTAAAGTGGGTGGTATCATAGATAGTGATTATGGTTATCAAAAATTGCAGCAGGATCTTGATCAGCTGGGCAAGTGGGCTGAGTAATGGTTCATAGAATTTAATGTAGATAAGTGAGAGGTACTGAATTTTGGGAAGTCAAACCAGGGCAGGACCTTCATGGGGAATGACAGGGTTGCAAGGCCCTCAGGAGTTTGTAGAGCATATTGATCTAGAAGTATAAGTACATAGTTCACTGAAGGCTTTTGGTACATTGGCCTTTATCGGTCAGGGTATTGAGTATAGAAGTTAAGATTTTATGTGACTGTTGTACCAGATGTTGGTAAGTCCGCTTTTGGAGTATTGTGTTCATTTTAGATAATCTTGTTATTTAGCTGGAAAAAGCTCAGAGACAATATACGAGGATGTCGCCATGACTCAAGGGCCTAAATATAGTGAGATGTTGGGCAGGCTAGGACTTTATTCCTTTGAGCGCAGGAGGCAAAGGGGTGAGAGATAGAAAGAGGTGTATAGATCATGAGGGGACTCGATAAGATGTGTTTTTTTACCCAGGATAGGTGAATCAAGAACTGGATAACATAGGTTTAAGGTGTGAAGGGAAATATTTAAAAATATTTGAAGGAGCAGAGGGTGGTGGGTAAATTGAACAAGCTGCCAGAGGAGATAGTTGAGGCAGGTATAACAACATTTAAAAGAGATAACTATATAGATAGTAAAGATTTAGAGGGATATGGGCCAAAAGTAGGCAGGTGGAACTTGGTGAACTAGGGCATCTTGGTCGACATGGACAAGTTGGGTCGCAGGGCCTGTTCGTGTGCTGTATGACTCTATAACCCATGTATGACTTGAATAATATTCAAGTTCCAGTTTCTGAAGAAAGTTTAGAATTCTGTTCCAAAAAGTTTAGAATTCTCTCTTCCAAAAATCTATTGATGTCAGTTGAAAGTGTCAAAACTGAGATCAATCGATTGCTGCTTGGCCAAAGCATTAAGGTGGATAAGTGGTTAAGGTATAGGTCATCCATAATCTAATTGAATGGTGGGACAAGCTTAAAGGGCTGAACAGCTTAATCCACTAAAAGCTAAGTGCTGGAAAAAATCCAATCTGTAAACTCACCATTTCAGCATTTCAGGTAACATCAGATCACCACTTTGTTGTTATTAAATAACAGAACATTTATCATTTGTCCAGCAATAGAATTTCCTGAACCCTAAATCTGTGTGTTTAAAAAATATGCTTCTACAATTTGAAATTTGCACCTTGAACTTTCAAATACACTCAATGAAAGTTTTGTGAACATATAATTTGGAAATATTATTTCATATAAATGCAATATCCACTTGCTCAATGTCAGAATAATTGCATTTAATTGCAACACTTCCTTATTTAAATGTGGGAAACTTCTGAAAAATAAAAGCCAACAAAGTTGGTCAATGCCTCTGAATGGTTTAAAAATGAACATATATTTATGTATAATAATCTCCATTATAATAATAGAGAGGGAGATTGATCCAAGTGGCGATCATCTCTCTGCAGCATTATTTATTGCCTCCTGGTTCTCCCGACTAGTTACCTGCTGATGAAATTGTATTATGGCAATTCAAGGAAGACACGCATTACAAAATCAGAATATCACAACATTTACAGGCTGGACCAGTCTGAAGAAGGGTCCCAACCAGAAATGTCACCCATCCTTTATTTGCAGAGATGCTGCATGACCCACTGAGTTACCCCAGCACAATGTCTACCTTTGGGATAAACCAGCATCTGCAGTTCCTTGTTTCCACTAAACAATCTTTCGTGTTGGCCAATGCCTGGTATTCTAGCTAGAGTCATGATATATTTGTCTCAGCAATCATGATGTGTTATATTCTAAGGGAAAAACCAGTGTTACTGTATGGCAAGATCCATTCTCTTGCAAAATGGCACAAGCAGTTGATGTGTGTTCCACTCACACGGGGGAAGTACATTTAATAAATGCCTTCCTACTGTATATGATATGATAGAGGAAATGCTAAAACAGACCTTTTTTGCTACTTAGACCCTTCTGCTGTGTGTATGCACGTGTGCGTGAGCATTTGTGCATGCTTGTGTGTGTTGGGTGGAGGGACTATGATGGCATGATGGAAATCAGGGGGTGGTGGGAGTGGGGGTGCTTTGTTGTTTAACATAATATGTTTCATGATTCATGCTGGTCTATGAAAAAGGCACAACAGGTGTAGCAGAAAGTCCCTGTCCCTGCATCAAGATATGCCATAAACAACCGTGGACCAAGAGGAAATGATAGACACTTTAGTTCTGGTCTGGCTATTCTGAAACAAATAAATCAACCATAATAGCAGTAAATACAGTCTCATCTCTCATGTTCCCATCTATCAGCAGTTTTACTTTACCCTCCATCAATTGTTGGCCATTGCACTATCCACTTGGTCAAAATAGCAAAATGAAAATTACCTGAGGTGAAAGGAATATTGGATATCTGTCAGATATCATTTCTCATTTGGAATGTTGACACATAGAGGACAAAATTCTGTGAGTGTTTACGCCTGCTCAATCTCCTTGTTACATTTGTTAAGGCAAGGGTACACATTCCATCCAAGTGAATCCTTTATCAACATTCTTGCAGGCTGAGCATTTTTTGTGATTTCTGAGCTGCCTTCAGATTTCTACAGAGACCAGTTCTTGATGAAATAACATACAAGCCAGTTTAATACACTGGTCAGTTAAGCTGACCAAAAGGTGTCCATCTGCAATCTGTTTATCCTATCGAAACCTAATCCAATGTTTACCAAGCAATTTTAAACAGAGCTTATATAGGACCTTAAAAAAACTGTTGCGGCTACACAGGCAGCCAAGTTTAGCTTAGTTATCAAAATACTACTTGACAGATTGATTATTTTTTCTGAGGTAAACCTATCTGATTTACCATATCCCCATACCGTTGACAGATAATCATAATTTATCACAAGTGCATGCCCTTGAGCAACTGGTAGTTAACTGTCTGACAGCGAAATTTATATGTTTCAAACTGTTTTGCAATATAACAATCTTGTAGTGGTATAATTTTCCAACTCAACCAAAGAACTGAATCATTCTAAAGGAAATTTTATACAGATGGTCATCAAACAAGGGGATTATTTGGAAGCTATAAAGGACTAAATGTTATGGCCTGCAAACATAAGTACAGGGACTATAACACACAATTAGTCAGCACCAATTTGGTGCAGTGCAGAGAATATGCCAACATCCTGTTGCATGCTCTGTTAAGCATTTGCAGGATTTGCCAGTCCTGACTGCAACATTGAGTTGAGGCCAATATTGTTCAGGGCTGAGTCTAGTAAAGTTACCGTAGGAAAGGAGAGTTGCCACTAGACCAGTTGCTGCTAGACATTATGCGATTAAAATTAGCCTGAGATATATATACACACACACACACACGCACGCACGCACACACACACACACACACACACACACACACACACACACACACACACACACACACACACACACACACACACACACACACATATATATATATATATCATTATTCCATCCGCAAAAACTGGTTAACAAAGAACTAATAGGACTTGATGAACCGAAGGGCCTGTTTGCATGCTGTACCTCCAAACTAAACTATCATCACTGTAAATCTTTGAAGGAGTGCAGCGCTGCCGAAGCTCACGGAGCGCCGCTGCGGCACCTCTATAAAAAATAGCCAAAATAAACAGCGGGGAATTTTAACTAGCGGGTATATGGTCGGGGTAACCTGGTTAAAAGAGGGGGAAGGGGAAGACCCATCACTACTGTGATTCCCTGAAGGAGGGGGGGAGCAGTAAGACCCAGCAAAGTCAGACCACGTGCTGTCTGCATCGTGGAGGTTGTGGGCCTGGTGCTGAGCCTGGAACTCTGGTGAGGTGACGGCTCTGGCCTACTGGTGGCCAGTGGAGAGGCGAGGGTTGGCGGAGTCACTGGTGGAGGCCCGTGGTGGGCTAGAGTAGAGATACGGGTTGGCGGTAGCAGCATCGGTGGCCCCGGGGATAGAGTTAAGGTCGGCCCCAGGGAGGCGGTGACAGTTGGTTGCCATGGCAGTTTTGGTGGTCCGTGCCTGGGTTTGGCCGGGAAGGCAGTGAGGTTTGGAGAGGCAATGGATGTTGTTGCTGCTCCTCGTGGTGGTCATCTCGGCTTCGTGCTGGTCGGGCAGGCGGTGCCGTGGTCCAACAGTGGATCTCTGGGCCTGCGGGCGGGTGGTCGAGTCGAGGAGTGTCGGTGGAGGGACCGGTCTGGAGGCGGGCAAGCTTGTGTCCAGGTAGGTGGGCAAGCGTTTGTTGAGGGTGTGGATCTGGTAATGAATAAAGTAGAGTTGTGGTCGATTGCAGGTGTGAGTGGGTGGGTGAGTGGGTGATTGTGTGAGTGGGTGAGTGCGTGAGTGAGAGAGTGGGTGAGTGTGTGAGTGAGAGAGCGGGTGAGTGGGTGAGTGGGTGAGTGGGTGAGTGGGTGAGTGGGTGAGTGCGTGATTGAGAGAGTGGGTGCGTGGGTGAGTGAGTAAGTGAGTGAGTGAGTGAATGTGTGGGTGGGTGAGTGAGTGAGTGAATGGGTGAGTGGATGAGTGGGTGAGTGGGTTAGTGGGTAAGTGAGTAAGTGAGTGGGTGAGTGAGTGGGTGAGTGAGTGAGTGGGTGAATGAGTGCGTGGGTGAGAGAGTGGGTGAAAGAGTGGGTGAGTGGGTGAATGAGTGAGTGGGTGAGAGAGTGGGTGAGAGAGTGGGTGAGTGGGTGAATGAGTGCGTGGGTGAGTGAGTGAGTGGGTGAGTGGGTGAGTGAGTGGGTGAGTGGATGTGTGAATGTGTGAGTGTGTGTGATCGTGTGTGGGTGTCTGTGGATGGGTGTGGGTGGGTGTGTGTGAGTGTGTGTGAGTGTGTGTGTGTGTGAGCGTGTGTGTGTGAGTGTGTGTGTGAGTGTGTGTGTGTGAGTGTGTGTGAAGGCCCAGAGCTGCAGGAGAGTCAGGGTGAGTTAGTGCCGGGCCGGCACCTCTGTAAAAATTCATGATTGCCGTATTTTTCTTTACTTGTTTGATACTTATATTTCATGATATTTAATGAGTGCAACTGTGAAATATGTTGTCATATTATTAGTCAAGTCAAGTTTATTTGTCACATACACACACGAGATGTGCAGTGAAATGAAAGTGTCAATGCTCGCGGACTTTTGTGCAAAAGACAATCAACCAAACAAACGATAAACACAATGATAACACACATATTCTTTTACATAATAAATAATGGAAGGAAAAACGTTCAGTAGAGTTAGTCCCTGGTGAGATAGGCGTTTACAGTCCGAATGGCCTCTGGGAAGAAACTCCTTCTCAACCTCTCCGTTCTCACCGTATGGCAACAAAGGTGTTTGCCTGACCGTAGCAGCTGGAACAGTCCGTTGCAGGGGTGGAAGGGGTTTCTCATGATATTGTTGACTCTGGAGTTGCACCTCCTGATGTATAGTTCCTGCAGGGGGGCAAGTGAAGTTCCCATAGTGCGTTTGGCCGAACGCACTACTCTCTGCAGAGCCTTCTTGTCCTTGGCAGAGCAATTCCCAAACCAGATGGTAATGTTCCCGGAGAAGATGCTTTCCACCGCCGCTGCGTAGAAGCACTGGAGGATCCTCGGAGACACTCTGAATTTCCTCAATTGCCTGAGGTGGTAAAGGCGCTGCCTTGCCTTACTCACGAGGGCTGAGGCGTGTGATGCCCATGTCATATCCTCGGAGATGTGGACTCCCAGATATTTAAAACAGTTCACCCTATCCACAGGATCCCCATTTATCCTCAATGGAGTGTACGTCCTCGGATGATGTGCCCTCCTAAAGTCCATGATCAGCTCCTTCGTTTTTTTGATGTTCAAGAGGAGGGTGTTATCCTGGCACCAGAGTGCTAGATCAGCCACCTCCTCCCGGTAGGCCTTCTCATCGTTGTCTGAGATCAGGCCCACCACCACAGTGTCATCAGCAAACTTAATTATTGAGTTGGAGCTGAACCTAGCCACACAGTCATGTGTGTACAGGGAGTACAATAGGGGGCTGAGGACGCAACCCTGGGGCGATCCTGTGCTCAGGGTGAGGGACTTCGATGTATTCCCTCCCATCTTGACTACCTGGGGCCTGGCGGTGAGAAAGTCCAGGACCCAGGCACACAGGGAGGTGTTGAGCCCCAATTCCATTAGCTTCCCGGCCAGTCTGGTGGGGACTATTGTGTTGAAGGCTGAACTGTAGTCTATGAACAGCATCCTCACGTAGCCCCCCTTCTGGCTGTCCAGATGGGAGAGAGCGGTGTTCAAGACCTGGGAGACCGCATCGTCCGTGGATCTGTTCGGACGGTATGCAAACTGCAACGGGTCCATGTTCCGAGGGAGGAAGGCGCAGATGTGTTTCTTCACAAACCTCTCAAAGCATTTCATGACTACCGAGGTAAGGGCTCGTATTCAGACAGGCTGGGGAGGCATTTTTTGGTACCGGTACAATGATGGATTTTTTGAAGCATGCAGGGACCACGGACTTGTCCAGGGAGAGGTTGAATAATGTAGAATTAAATTAAGTATTAAATGTTTTATTGTACTAGCTATGCACTGGGATGTAGTGATAGGCTATAATCTTGTTTGACCCTCTTGGGAGACTAGCTTGCCACCCCCCCCTCCCCCCCCCAAGCAAAACCTGAAATGGCGCCCCTGTTTGACAACTCCGGCACCTAAAAAATTAACACTGCAACACTGAGTGAAGTGAATGAGCACCTACAGCAAAAGGATTGGAGTATACAAGTAAACAGCTCACCACTACTAATGCCCAATTTTGATGAGCAATAACACTGACCTGGGAAAAAAAGAACACATTTTCTTTCAACAATCAAAAAAACATAATTGCTAAATAGCACTTGACATTCATGGTCGTAAAGCTACATACATAACGTTCCTACCATTTTCAGTAAAAATTAAACATATTGAAAATTATTTATATCATAAATTGCTTGTAGAAATTACTATTTACTTTTAATGGTGACACATTGAATACTTTAAACACATTTGTGGTTTTTCGAGAGAAATCTTCATCGTTCCAGTCACCACTGGGAAAAAAACTTGATCAAAAAACTTTCACCAAAGTTTTGAATTGTAGTATCAGTCAGCTACATTGAACCATATTACACAATGCCCAACATGAGACTCCCAAGACAGAAATTCTTCCAAGCTCTGTAAATGGGAGAAGATTACCAGACAAGAGAGAACATGAGGATGTTCTCAAAGCCTCCTTGAAGAAATTCAATGTTCAAACTTAAGTCCCTGTCCCACTTACGTGTCCTTGGCACGCTAATTACGCGACCTCGTGGTCGCGTTGAGGCGCGACAGTCACGCGAAGGTCGCGCATGATTTCATGCGCCTGAAGATTTCATTCACTACAAACATTTCAGAGCGCCGCGCGATGTTGCGCAGAACTACATACCACTCCACGCTTCTCAGTGGGACTGGCCTCTGCACGGCCACACGATGCCCGTGAATTAACAATAACATTCGTTAATTCAATTTAAAATATTGCACAGACTCTACTACTCAAATTCTAAACTGAATAAGATCTTTCCAAATGTATCTCCTATTTGTGATAAATGTCTCCTCCAGGAAGCAACTATAACACACTCCTTCGCCTCTTGCAATAAGTCACATAATTTTTGGAGAAGAATTTTTGAAATGTTCTCAAAAACACTAAAAACAAAATTGGACCCCGACACGGGATTGATCGCTCTAGGTACGTCTGTCAGTCACCTGCTCTGAGCTTTCACTATTTCAAACACGATTCCTTAATTATGGCCTGATAACGGCGAAAAAACTAATACTCAAATTTTGGAAACATACATCTGTCCCTACTCTTAAAATGTGGATTTCAAACATGTCTAAGACGCTACATCTTGAAAATATTAGTCTTGTCTTAGCAGAAAAAACAGATAATTTTTCGAAAACATGGACACCATTCATTGATTTATTACAAGGATAGTATGGTACAACACAATTTTGGAGTTAAATCTAATTACGGGTTAGGTGGGGAGGGATGTGAGGTAGATATATCATCACTCTTCTCTTTCTTTCTTTTTTGTCTTTTTATTTCTCTATTCCTTTCTTATTTCTTTTATTTACTCACTCTTTGGCTACAACACTATGGTAGTCTAGGGGTTCTATCCTTGCACGTTCCACTTTTTCTCTCTTGCTTTTTCTCCTTTCTTTTCTCCTAACTATAGCTAAAAGTCAAAATTGAAGCTGTACAATAACTGTATTATGTCATATACCGTTGGTTATATTTTAGTACACTTGCTTCCAATAATTTTTTTTAAAAAGGATGGAATCAGAGAGGATGCCTCCTATATAGTAAAACCAGATAACCATGGGGATAAACTGTAAACAAAGTTATCTAGTCAATGAGCAAATGGGATTAGTGAGAGACTGAGAACATTTTAAAAAATCTAAGAATTGCAAACGCAGAGCAGAAAGACATGTCCAGCAAATCAGGTTAAACTTCAGGATGGCATTGAGAGCCATGAGTTCGCTGGAACTCATAGAGGTCCTGTAGAAAGCAGCAGAAGAGGTAGATAACCTCACCCATGCCCATGCTATCATCCAACGTCTACCTCATCTTTGGCAGAGTTCATGGTTCCCACTTCGATCTGTTTAGCCATGCCAGAACCAGAATGCAGGTTAAACATTAATTCCAAGAGACTGCCTAATAAGATGAGGAACGTAGTATTACGTGCAACTAACAAACTGCCGGTGGAACTCAGTGAGTCAAGCAGCATCCCTGGGTGGAAATAAATGGTTGATGTTTCAGGTTGAATCAATATCAGGACTGCTGCACGGTTTTGACCTGAAAATGACCATTCCTTTCCACCCCCTGATGCTGCTTGACTTGTTGAGTCATTCCGGCAGATGTTTTCGATGCTCCAGATTCCAGCATCTGCCGGCTTCTGTACCTCCACCACTGCAGTACATAAATGTTTGCCTGTAGGTGGCAGCAGAGCCTTGGAATCTCACATTCAAAATTTCACATGGTCTTTTACAAGATCTGAAAATAATAATAATAAACAGCATTTTGTGGGGAATGTTGACATTTAACTGCATTTCTGATGACATTTTCTGGGATAATTGCGAGACAAATAATTCAGTTGCTTCTTTATAAAAATTGTCTGTGCCTTATAGGTGTTCTCTTTAGTCTCTAGCTGTATTTTAGAATAAATTCCATCTATTCTCAAGCATTTATTTTGGGACGATTGTGTAACATTGTATTTCATCTTATTAATAATAAAGTCATTGATTCTGCTTGTACTGTCTTCTGAATACTTATTGGAAGCAGTTCTTAAGAATGTTCACTATTTTAATTGCATCCTTAGTTTCAAGAAAATAAAACTACCAGCCTACACACAGTTTCAAAACATTTAAAATCTAATGTTGACTGAGGAAAAGTGTAACAACATTTTCAAGATCACCACATAAGATTAGTTAGTACACCAAATATAATTAGTAAACCCAGATGAAGGGTTTCAACCCTCCACAAATACTGCCTTACTTGCCAAGTTCCTCCAGATTGCTTGTCTTTCTTTTTGCCCCAGATTCATGCTCCATCATCCACAGTCCCTTGTGCCATCAAGGTTCATTAAATGTTATGATAGCAGGTAGATGGACATGTTGTGCAAACCACCGTTGTTATCTCCTGGCTGGACTTCTTGCCAACACCATGCAGATTGGTCCTTGCAAGTTTCCTGCATACTATAGACAATAGACAATAGACAATAGGTGCAGGAGTAGGCCATTCAGCCTTTCGAGCCAGCACCGCAATTCAATGTGATCATGGCTGATCATCCCCAATCAGTACCCCGTTCCTGCCTTCTCTCTATATCCCCTGACTCCGCTATTCTCTTGAAAGCATCCAGAGAACCCACCTCCACCGCCCTCTGAGGCACAGACTCACCACTCTCTGTGAGGAAAAGTGTTATCTCGTCTCCGTTCTAAATGGCTTACTCCGTATTCTTAAACTGTGGCCCCTGGTTCTGGATTCTCCCAACATCGGGAACATGTTTCCTGCCTCTAGCAACCCTTAACAATCTTATATGTTTCAGTGAGATACCCTCTCATCCTTCTAAACACCAGAGTGTACAAGCCCAGCTGCTCCATTCTCTCAGCATATGACAGTCCCGCCATCCCGGGAATTAACCTTGTAAACCTACGCTGCACTCCCTCAATAGCAAGAATGCCCTTCCTCAAATTAGGGGACCAAAACTGTACACAATACTCCAGGTGTGGTCTCACTAGGGCTCTGTACAACTGCAGAAGGACCTATTTGCTCCTATATTCGATTCCTCTTGTTATAAAGGCCAACATGCCATTCGCTTTCTTCACTGCCTGCTGTACCTGCATGCTTACTTTCATAGACTGATGTACAAGGACCCCCAGATCCCATTGTACTTCCCCTTTTCCCAACTTGACGCCATTTAGATAGTAATCTGCCTTCCTGTTTTTGCTACCAAAGTGGATAGCCTCACATTTATCCACATTAAACTTCACCTGCCATGCATCTGCCCACTCACCCAACCTGTCCAAGTCGCCCTGCACTCTCATAGCATCCTCCTCACAGTTCACGCTGCCACCCAGCTTTGTGTCATCTGAAAATTTGCTAATGTTACTTAGAATCCCTTCATCCAAATCATTGATGTATATTGTAAATAGCTGCGGTCCCAGTACCGAGCCTTGCGGTACCGCACTAGTCACTGCGTGCCATTCTGAAAGGGACCCGTTAATCCATTAATCCCTACTCTTTGTTTCCTGTCTGCCAACCACTTCTCTATCCATGTCCGCACTCTACCCCCCAATACCGTGTGCCCTAATTCTGCCCACTAATCTCCTATGTGGGACCTTATCAAATGCTTTCTGAATTCCAGGTACACCACATCCCTTGTCCATTTTCCTAGTTACATCTTCAAAAATTTCCAGAAGATTAATCAAACATGATTTCCCCTTCGTAAATCCATACAGCATATTGTGCTATACTGTAATACAGCTTCTTAATTATTTTATTTATAATGTTTAATGTTTTATGTGTCATTCCTAACTGTCACTATATGTTATGTTGTCACTTGCGGGCAGAGCACCAAGGCAAATTCCTTGTATGTGAATACTTGGCCAATAAACTTATTCATTCATTCATTCATTCATTCATTCATTAAGGTAACAGCAACGCTCTCAAATGTAGAATAGTGCATAAAAACTAGTCTACACAAACCACTTATCAACATACATTTCTCACAATGCACCAATCTATAAATGATATTTAATAATCAACTCCATTGCAATTTGGAAAGAGTTCAGACCAGAAGCACAATTTATGTGATTAACTTTTACATAACTTTTTCATAAATTGGTTGAGGTTTGATTACTTGCAAACTCTTTTGCTGCCTTTTTAACATGCCAACATTACATTGTTCCTTCCAGGTCAAAACAGCAGAACTTGAAATAGAACACCCAATTCAAGATTGTCCTAATTGTAGATATTTTATTCAACATGACCAGGTCTTGTCCAGCCTGTTGTTGCATGAAAAGCTGTGGTAAATCAATTTAACTTTCTGATACTCAAAGATAAAACTGTTCTATAAGTGTGATGTATAATTGTGTCGTGTGACATGCCTTTTATTTTATATCAAGTTTACTTTAATTATCTTATGAATATAAAATACGACAATGCTAATCAGAACCATCGAGAATTGACTCTATTAAAAGAGAGACCAGAAGGATTTAAATACTCTAACAAAGTAAATAGAGGTAAAGAGGTGGAGCCTTGTAAAGGAGAGAATTCCAGAGCACAGGGTCAGGACCAGGGCACATAAGGTAATTGCCACTATTGATTACATTTAGAGATGTCCAGAAGGCTAGAGTTTACAAAAAGTTTGGAGAATCATGGAGTTAAAATAGTTAAGAGAGATATGGAGGGGCTGAGACCACTGTTGCCGTATGAAAACACGGATAAGAAATCTACAACCATGTTAATGCTAACCAGGAGCCAGCGTACTTCAGTAAGCTCCTACTGATAGGTGAATTTATTTAGCCAGAGGGTGGTGAATCTGTGGATTCATTGCCAGAGACAACAGTAGAGATCAAGACGTTGGGTATTTTTAAAGCGTTAATTGATAGGTTCTTGATTATTAAGGGCATTAAATACTTCAGGGAGAAGGCAGGAGAAGGGGCTTGAGGGGGAAAATAAATCAGAGTAAGCTTGATGGGTCAAGTGTCCTAATTCTGCTCTTATGTCTTATGATATGTCATGACAAAATTCCGGCAGCTTTGATTTAGATTAACTTACATTTATGGACAACAAACTGAGGGAAGCGAGCCAGGATTGGGTTGAAAATGTGGTCTGCATGTAACAAAGGCACTGGTACAACGTTCAGCTTGTGAACACTGAAATCAGCCAATGACACAGAGTTGATATTGGGCGATCAGAGAGATGGCCAGTAAAGGAAACCCAACATTCAATTTAGAATAAAAAATGGCACCAAATTTTTGAGTACTCTAGATTAAGTAGTTGCCAAAAAGCAGGATGTTCCTAGCTCAAGTCAAATGATGGAGATGAAACACTACAGCACATTCCTTCCAAATATTTAATTTTCTACTGAGAGAGGCAAATGCCAAGACCAACACCAATTTGAGGTTCTTTTCATGTCTAATCTTCATGATAAGAAATGTACATAGAAGTAACAAAAAAAAATCCCAAATGTACACCAGCACTCAAAGGATACATTTTGAAAAAAATAAAAACTTGTTTTATTCTCAAAAATGTAAGATGAATAGGTGACTTATTAAATACCAATAAAATTATGAAGACATTTTAATGGTATAGGATACAATTGTACTTCTGGTGCAGACCACAACTAGGTCTTAAATATTAAAAAATTAAGTCTTAAATATAAAATACTCATTGATGAGTACATTGTAGTTACATTGTGTAAGTTCAAACACTCATTGTAATGCCTACTCATTTGAATGATGCAACAGTGCACCCAGTTCAATGCACCCTGTACAACAAAGCAAAGAACAGAAAAAAAAATATTGAATTACTTGCATTAATTTATATATGGAATTATGCTAGGATATTAGTACCTTAAAGATCAGTTTTTTACATGAATATAGTAGCTACATTACTAAATCAACATTATTTCTCAAGTGCCATTCTACTTAGGAATCTCAGTCTTAATTGTATTTAACAGTTGTACTACATGGAGCCATAATACAAGTATAAATCAGGATAATCCAGTTATTTACTACAGTACATCCAAATTCATTCAAAGGCTAATATCGCTTTGGTAAAATTCCGAAAGAAACTGCAATGAAGTGTGTGGAATTATTCAAATGAGGATGGATGGGAAAAATGGAAGTGAACTGATATTTGCCACACTTGCATGATGTTAGTTTTTCAAAGTAGGATTCAACCCAATTAATATTGGGTGGGCGATCAATAAAGGAAAAAAATAACAGGATTTGAGCTCCTTAAAGGAGAAAACTAATGATCATCAAAAAATCTCTCCCGAGTTCCCTATGATGTACAGATGGAAGCAAAATTGGACTGATAAGTCACAGAGCAAATAGGACTTAATCTTTATATATATTGTTCTTTTCTTAAAATCTGCATGCACCATTAGAAAGGCAGCATGGTAAATAATCTTTCCTTCCCTCCACAACAATCTCAAGAAGGTGGTTTTGTCAATATATTCATGATTCTTTGACAGGAAACAGATAAAGTAAAAGAAACAGGCAAGGGTGAGGTGATTGGGACGCCTTGTCACAGATTTGCGGCTGTTGTGGTGAAGAGAATACTTGCAATTAATAATTACAAGTAATCTATGCACCATTCTAAACCAGAATAAATGTTCCCATTTGACTTATTACTTTTCCTAACATTTGCAGCTTGGATATGGGCCACGGAGAAAGAGTAAGTCACAATGTGGGTACTCTGATAATGAAATTGCTAACAACAACTTATTCACATCCCTTAAAGGTGTATCCTATTTTTGATGACCAAAAATGACCACAAATTATTGTATAATAGGATCCATTGGTGAACTTCTCCTTTTAATTTCCTGCACAGCCACATTGGAACCACATCATGTAACATATTGGAGTAATGGTGCAATACATTTCCAACGGTATGTTTCCTTTCTAAACTTTTTTTAAAGATATGGCGCGATGATTATGAACCACATTTACACTCCTATACTTTAGTATTACAACACAAAGAATCCAGCTGCGCTGCCAACTTTGCATTAATATTAGGCTCTTTGAGGTTTATGTAGAATTATCTATGTTATACAAGATTTGCATTTCCAAAAATAAAATCTCAAAAAACAGACTGGTTTTCTTCAAAGATTTTATAGGGGCAAGTTTAAACTTCCCTGCCCTCCAGCAGAGTGCAGGTGGGATGTTAAAATAGCTGTAGAGTACCGGGTGTCCTAATCCCCTGAGACACCATTTTAACTCTGCATCCTGTTTTAGAAGGCAGCTGCCAGAATGGGGCACAGTTTCATCAAGTACTGTGATATTTCCTACCCCAATCATAAAACTATTTCTGTAATTCAGGAGAACATTGCAGAGGTTAACTATGATTTGAAGAAAAACAACCTCCTGTTAATGCTCATCCCTTAAGCAACATTGTCAAAAAGTGGCGAAGATGAATCTTATAGCTGAGATGGGTATAGAGGGCTTCAATGCAATATCTCCACATTTGTTTGTGCAACCATGGTGAATGTGCATCAACTTACCATTCTGGAGACATTAATAGGTTTACGGTAAGATGGGGAAATTTGAATAGGAACCCGAGGGCAACGTTTTCTCACAGAGTGTGGTGCGTATATGTGGAAATAGTTGACACAGGTATAATAACAACACTTAAGCCATTTAGACAGTTACAAGAACAGCAAAGGTTTAGAAGTATATGGGCCAAACACAGGTAAATAAGTTTAGATGGGGCACGTTTGTAGGCATGGATGAGTAGGGCTGAAGGGCCTGTTTCTGTGCTGCACGACTCTATGGCTCTAATAGCATGAAAAATACAATAAGCCACTTATGAAATCCTAAGATATAAATTATTTCTTTCCTACACTAATTTTGATTTTGAAATAAAACACATAACTAAAATCATTTATGAGAAAAGAAATAATGCACTGAATCTTTGTGAATTATAGTCTGACTTCCAAAAACCATTGGCAATGAAAATATTAGACAAACAGCTACATAAATGTGGGCTAGCCGGAAATATGTTGCAGATATAAAACCCTCACAGTAAATAAAATAGTGACACAAAGAAGATATGAAAATGCAAATTTTTCCTATGAATATTGTTTTATTCATTTTCAGGATGCATACACTGCTGGCGCACACTGAATTTATTGCCAATCCTTAATTGCTTTTGAAATGGTACTGTCACATTTTTTTAACTCATTTAACTTTGTTCAAAAATCCATTTATGGTTTGATTATGTACTACCTGTACCACTTTTCTAGATTTCCTTTGTGATACTGTACAAAAATCAAACCCATTTGTAACTCAATACGCTTGAATCAATTATATTAACAACATTCTAGTGTGGTATGAAGAGTGTAGACAATAGCTGTATGGTGATAATGGAATCCCATCCCACTTCTGAACCAGGACCTTTATGAGCACAAAGAACACTATTATTATTCTCTGCTTAAGTGGGATGGGTACTGAACTGAACAGTATCAATAGTACTGATAATTTGGGAATGACGATGGAGAAGGAACATGATGAAATGCTACTCCACTGCAACGTATGCCCTAAAGCAATTTCTTCCGCTTTTAATATTAATTCTATGAGGCCTTCCCTCACTGCTACCTGCCAGTGATTTCCACAGTTTTGACACTCACTCCTTTTCACCTGTATCCACCTATCACTTGCTAACTCTTGCCCCATCTCTTCCATTGCCTCAAAATGGCTCCATCCCCTCTTCTCTTTCGGTCCAGATTAACCGTAGTGTCCAAATGGTAAGAGGATGCAGATAAGCTAAATTGATGGTCAAGAATGTGGCAGAGGATTGTTATGCGGTAAATTGTGTGTTTGTTCATTTTAGTAGAAAATGTGAAAGGTGTAATAACACAAATCATTGAAGATTAACAAGCTGGCACAGCAAGTGAGTAAGAAGGCAAAGTTCAGGTTGGCCATTTTTACAAAGGGACGAGGACAAGGGTAAAGATACCTCATTAGGATTGCATAGGACACATGGGAGAGTGCATGGGGGATACTGTGTACAGGTCTGATCTTCCTACAGAAGGAAAGATATATTTGCGATGGAGGTACTGCAACAAATCTTCTTCAGCTTCATTTCTGGGAGGGCAGAGTGGGGTAAAGGCGGGATTTCCATACAAGGTGAGGTTAAGGAGAATAAATCTGAACTGGGCACTTTTCAGAAGAATAAGAGATGACTTTGATGCAGAAAACTATGAGGTGTCAAACCAGTGCAGAACCTACACAGTGAATGGCAAAGCCCTGGAGACTATTGTAGAACTGAAGATCTAGGAGTACAGGTGCATAGTTCCCTGAAAGCGACATCACAGGTAGTTATGGTGGTCATGAAGGTTTTGGTACATTTTGGTACATTGGCCTTCATCAGCCAGGGTATTGAGTATAGAAGTTGGGATTTTGTGTTACAGTTGTACAAGAGGCAACACTTAGACTACTATCTCCAGGGTTCCCATGCCGCTGTGAGGACTCTCCCGACACCGGAGCACCACCACCCGGCGAGAATGGCCAGGAACAACTGTGGAGGCCTCAATAGGCCTGACTATGGGTGAACTGGGGTTGGGGACTGGACTTTGTGCCTTCCCTCATGGTGGGAGCCATTGTGGGGGGATGTTCTTTGTGTTTAAGACTCTCATTGGTGTTATGTCTGTATTCTTTTGTGTACTGCAAAATGGCAAAAAGCATTTCACTTCACTACGTGTGTGAATGTGACTAATGTGAATGTGACTAATAAAATACCTTTGATACCTTTGATCTTCTGTTTTGGTCATCCTGCTATAGAAAGAATGTCATTAAGTTAGAAAGAGTGCAGAGAAAATGTACAAGGATGTTGCCAGGGGTCGAGAGTCTGAGCTTGGCTATTGGGATGCCGCAAGGCTCAGTGCTGGGACCCCAGTTATTTACAATATATATTAATGATTTAGACGAGGGAATTAAATGTGACATCTCCAAGTTTGCGGATGACACAAAGTTGGGTGGCAGTGTGCGCTGCGACGAGGATGCTATGAGGCTGCAGGGTGACTTGGATAGGTTGGGTGAGTGGGCAGATACATGGCAGATGCAGTATTATGTGGATAAATGTGAGGTTATCCATTTAGGCGGCAAGAACAGGAAGGCAGATTATTATCTGAATAGTGTCAGATTTGGAAAAGGAGAGGTGCAACAAGGCCTCGGTGTGATTGTACATCAGTCACTGAAAGTAAGCATGCAGGTACAGCAGGCAGTAAAGAAAGCTAATGGCAGGTACACAAAAAAGCTGGAGAAACTCAGCGGGTGCAACAGCATCTATGGAGCGAAGAAAATGGGCAACGTTTCGGGCCGAAACCCTTCTTCAGGTTTTTAAAAAGAGTTCCAAAGCCGGGAGGTCACGAGGGGGGTTCCACGGGAAAAGGGGTCATCAGAGGACTCCTTCCCATGGAAGTGCGCTGTGAGGCGGAGGCGACGGTAGAAGAGCTCCAAGTCGTGGTGGGCGCAGAACTCATTGAGGTGGGGACGGAGGGGGACAAAGGTAAGACCTCTGCTGAAGGCAGACCATTCGGTGTGGGAGAGGGGGAGGTCAGGGGGGATGGTGAACACCCGGCAAGGATGGGGGTTGGGGCCGGAGGGAGGCAGGTGGGTGGACTGGGGACGAGGCGATGTGTGGTGGGGGGGTGGTGGGTGGTGGAGGGGTGGTGGGTGGTCAGGGTGTGGGGGGGTGAGAGGGCTGTGGTGTGGTTGGGGAAGAGCAGGGGTCACATAGTTAGAGGGGGATAGGGAAGAGTCAGTGGAACAGCCACTGAGGTTAGCAAGGCTGGGCAGACTGGCATTAGGACTCAGTGGAGTCAAACCCAGGAGAGTGGGAGTTAGCAGCGTGGAGGCTTCAGGCCCAGTGCAGAGTCCAGGCTCCAGGTAAGGCGACGGCTGTGGGTTGCTGGAGGTAGGTGGAGTGGCGAGGGTCAATGGACCCGATGGTAGGAGTGCAGTGGCGCGGGTCAACGGACCCGATGGTGGGAGTCCAGTGGCGAGGGTCGGCGGACCCGATGGTAGGAGTCCATGGACGCTTGAGTCGGGGTCCGAGGGCGATGTGTGGGAGGTCCCGGCGAAGTTCCGGGAGAGACAATGCGAGGTCCTGCTGGTGCCGGCGCATCGCGGCCAGGGTGGATCTCAGTGATCATGGCATGTTGGCCTTAACTGCAAGAGAATTCGAGTTTAGGAGCAAGGAGGTCCTACTGCAGTTGTACAGGGTCCTTGTGAGATTGCACCTGGAATATTGTGTGCAATTTTGGTCTCCTAATTTGAGGAAGGACATTATTGCCATTGAGGGAATGCATTGTAGGCTCACCAGGTTAATTGCCGGGATGGCGGAACTGGCATATGATGAAAGAATCGGTCGAGTGGGCTTGTATTCACTGGAATTTAGAAGGATGAGATGGGATCTTATAGAAATATATACAATTCTAAAGGGATTGGACAGGCTAGATGCAGGAAAAATGTTCCCCATGTTGGGGGAGTCCAGAACCGGGAGTCGCAGTTTAAGAATAAGGGGCAGGCCATTTAGGACTGAGATGAGGATTTTTATTTTCACCCTGAGAGTTGTGAATCTGTGGAATTCTCTGCCACAAAAGGCAGTGGAGGCAATTTCACTGGATATTTACAATTTATAATTCACAATTCAAGAGAGAGTTAGATTTACAGTAGCTCTTAGGGCTGAAGGAATCAAGGGATATGGGGAAAAAGCAGGAACGGGATACTGATTTTAGATGATCAGCCATCGTATTGAATAGCTGTGCTGACTTGAAAGGCCAAATGGCCTTCTGCACCTATTTTTCTATGTTTCTATGAGCTGTAGAGCGAAGTTTGGTAGGCTAGGACTTTATTTCTTGGAGCACAGGAGTCTGAGGGGTGATCCGATAGCATCATGTATACAATCATGAATGGAATAGATAGGATGAATGCACATAATCTTTTACCCAGGATAGGAGTATCAAACATAAATTAAGAAGGGCACGATTTAGTACAAGCCTCATGTTTAAGGTAAGAAGGGCAAGATTTAGTACAAGCCTCATGGGTAACTATTTTCAATCAGATGGTGATGGGTGTATAGAACAAGATACCAGAGGATATAGTTGTGGCATACTATAATAGCATTTAAAAGGCATTGGGCAGGTACATGGATAGGAAAGGTTTAGATGAGACATTTTGGTTGGCATGGATGAATTGGACCAAAGGGCCCGTTTCCGTTCTGTGTGACTCTATGAATCTATCTGATTAAAATAAGCCTTACATGGTAGAATCAGGAATGATGTTTACTTTCCCCAGGTTGGGATGTCGAGAACCAGGGCTCACCATCTAAATATCAAGGGTTAGCCACTCAAGACTCGGTGACAATAAATGTCTTCACCCAAAAAGTAATGAATCCTTGAAATACTCCCTCCAAGAAAACTGCAGAGGCTCAGACTGACAGTGCTGAGTTTTAGATAGTAAGGGAATTGAGGGATTTGGGATTAGTTCAAGAAACTGGCACTGGGATAATTGATCACCTATGATCATATTGAATGGATAAGGAACAAAGGGCTGAATAGTCTACTACTCATTGAAACTTACCAAATAATGAAAGGCATAGAGTGGATGTGGAAAGGATGTTTCTCCTGGTGGGAGCATCTAGGACAAGAGGTCATAGCTCAGAATTAAAGGGTGCTCTTTTAGAAAGGAGGTGAGGAGGAACTTCTTTAGTCAGCGGGTAGTTAATCTGTAAAACTCATTGCCACAGATGGTTGTGGAGGCCACGTCAGTGGATATTTTTAAGGCAGAGATAGACAAATTCTTGATTAGAATTGGTGTCAACGGTTATGGGGGAAAGGCAGGAAAATGGATTAGGAGGCAGAGGTCAGCCATAATTGAATGGTGGTGGACTCGATGGGCCGAATGGCCTAATTCTATTCCAATAAATTGTGAATTTGTGAATCTGTACTGCTTCTATTTCTTTTGTCCTTATGGAAGAGGTTGTGCTTTAATTTTCTGCATATTCCTTATACATTTCAAATCCATCAAAATATATAGAATGCAAATCAGAACAATTTAATGCATTTTTCATGCAGTTTTAAGTCTGTAACAAGTCTGCATTAAGTAAATAATTTGTAACAATTCAGCCTTGTCATTGTATAATGAGAAGTGTGGTTTCCACTGTAGCCTGAAGAGGAAATCATTTCCTTTGGCATCAGGCCTAACATAACCAAACTAACGGTATTTAGAAATGCCCGGAACAGAGATTATGCCCATCCCTTCCTTTTTCAGTGTTGAGGCACCTCTTTGGATATGTGATAGCAAGCACTTAATAACTCACTGAACCCAGCTGTAAACTGTACACCACTAGGGTATTTTGAGTCCTAGAAAAAATATTTATGGCCATTGGCAAGGCCACAATTTGTTGTCCATTGACAATTGCCTTGCTCAACCATTTCTGAGGCAGTTAAGACTCAAATGCATTTAATTATATAAAATCTATCCCTTACTTGCAATGCAAATTCACACCTATGAGTTTTTTAAATAATAGTTTTTAAATCCAGATGGCAAAATTATAATGTGTATTTATTCACTATCTGTAAATTTAAAAAAAAAAGGTATTTCACGGAGTCCTTAAAATTATTAATGAATTTCCATAAGGAAAGTGGAGTGGAGGGGGAAGGGGAAAACAAAAATGATTAGTTCATGAAGTTTCATGTCACACTGTATTTGCATATTCTGTTGTGCAGCAGCAAGTAAGAATTTAATTGTTCTATCTGGGACGCATGACAATAAAACACTCTTGACCCTTGACTCTTGACTCTTCCAAGGCATAAATTATGGTTGAAAATACATCAGTCATTATCAGGCAAAGATTGCACTGGAGTCAGAAAAGGTTCTGGGAGAGATGACATATCAACGCTGGAGGATGTTGAGAGTGATGCAGAAGTGAGGTCCTAAGGGAAATTTACCAAAATGTTTTATGAATTGACTAGAAAACAGTTAGCGTGTTGGGGAAGATTTCAAGTGGTCTTTTAAGCATTACATGTTTTTGACATTCAGAATTATTGCAGCTTAAATTAAATGATTATAGATAATGAATATTCCTAAGAAGGCTCCGGGGATGCACAGCGGTGGTGGCAGAAGGTTCCTGGGATGCGCCATGGTGGCAAACGATGAGGGACCCGGTGGACCGCTGCAAGGGAAGACCTGGTGGGCTGCCAGCGGCCACATGTGGCCTGCCACCATGAACAGGGACCTGGCGAACGCTGCCTGCAATTGGAAGCTCCGAAGCCGTTGATCTCGACCCCGAATACCGGAGAGTCAAGGAGGAGGGAGCCGCTGGCGATGACGGATGCAAGGAATGGGACGGCAGGAGATGGACCTGGGTATTAATCCCAGCGCATACAAGGTCGGCTGCAAGTCAAGTCGTCGTCAAATTTATTTATATAGCACATTTAAAAAAACAACTCTCGTTGGCCAAAGTGCTTTACATTTGTTATAAGAATAGCACAACAAAACAGACTACATACATATATACATGCAGCCCTCACTCAGAGGACGTCAGGAAAGGCTTGGGAGTATAGATAAGTCTTTAGTCTTGACTTAAAAGAGTTGATGGAGGGGGCAGTTCTGATGGGAAGGGGGATGCTGCTCCACAGCCTAGGGGCTGCAACCGCAAAGGCGCGGTCGCCCCTGAGCTTATGCCTAGACCGTGGGATATTCAGCAACCCCAAGTCGGCTGATCTGAGAGGCCTGGAGGTGGAGTGGTGGGTGAGAAGACTTTTTATGTAGGTGGGGGCAAGCCCATTGAGGGCTTTGTAGACATGGAGGAGTATCTTGAAGTTTATACGGAACCGCACAGGGAGCCAGTGGAGAGAGGCCAGGATCGGGGTGATGTGGTCCCTTTTTCGGGTGCCCGTCAGGAGTCTCACTGCGGCGTTTTGGACCAGTTGCAGGCGGGACAGGGAAGATTGGCTGATGCCAGTGTAAAGGGAGTTGCAGTAATCTAGGCGGGAGGAGATGAATGTGTGGATGATCTTTTCCAGGTCATCAAACTGGAGGAATTGTTTTATTTTAGCTATCATCCGAAGCTGCAGGAGGCACCGCCCCCCCCCCCCAGGCTGTCGGGCGAGGAGAGGGACTTTGGTTCATGGGCCGAGCGGTTAATGGCGATGGAGGAGACCGTGCAGCGTCTTGGTGCTTGCTTACCTGCATCGGGAGCTGCTCCAGTACATCGAACACATAGACCAGTCCTTGGACGTTTCACAAATACCGCTAAAATATGGTGACTCATGCATGTGTGAGCTATGAAAAAAGAATTTCACTGTACAGTGCGTATGTAACAATAAAGAACCATTTAATATTCTTATTGTAATTTTTAAATTTTTAATCTCAATTATTTTTGACTAAAATCTCCATTTATTTTAAAGTAGACTGACCAGTTTGCTATATAGATTACGCAAGCGTAAGAACATTGGGATCACATATGAAAATTGAATTATCACACGAAGGGCATCAGATTAGGGTCATAAATCATTGGGAAGAAAGCACAAAGTACTTGTGTGTACCACATAATAGTCTGGCTGTGGAGTAAAAGTGGCTGCAGCAAGACAGATAAAAAACATTAAGTAACAGGAAATTGAGGGTAGTGGTGAAAGGTTGTTTTTCAAACTTAGGGAGAAGTTGAGTTTCGCAGGATTCTGCACTGTGTCACTGGGTTTCTCAACATATTTTAATGACTTTGGCATATTATATTATGGCATATTATATGATATTATAAGGCTTAATCTCTTGTCCAGTTGGCACGAATCTTAGTGACAAAGTAAACTTATGAGAAGGATAAGAAGTGGTCAAACCAATATGCACAGGCTGGAAGAATGGGATGATAGCTGATGGATGATACACTTTGAGAAATATTTGAAGATTTGGGAGAGATTTCAGAAGTGATTTGCCTGAATAATTCCAGAAATCAGGAACTTTGGTTCCTGTAGATAGACTCGAGAAACTTGGGTTTTTGTCCCAGAAACAAAGAAAATGGCAAAGAGCACTGGTGGAGGTATTTAAAAATATAAAGGATTTAAGCAAAGGAGTTAGAGAGACAAGGAGTCATGACCTTGGGGACAGATAATGACAACGTCTCTATCGCTCTTTTGGATGGGAATGAAAGCCGCATTGATACTATTTCAGAAATTAGCAGGTTAATATTTCCTCTATCATTTTTGCTGAGCATTTCTGATCACTTTCCTATTGGTATTGGTAGGCTTTCCTTATATGAAAATTGGCTACCACATTTTCTGATTTGCTTCAGTGGCTACATTTCAAGCGTAATTAAATTGCTGTAATTTCCTTTCCTTTATCGCAAATTTGTAAAAGATAAATAGAAATGTGTCTCTTTTTGTTAAAGAATGATTATGAAGTGTCCCATTTTGACACTCTATCTCTGCCACAGGGCCTGGCTTTGGGACTAGCAGGGAGCTGGAATTATTCCTTTATTTTCCAGTCAATACCTGCAGAGATGAGTTAATGTTTATTTTCTAGACGTCTCATGAAAAAAAATAATCTCTCTCAATTTTCCTCAGAGTATCCTAAGGTTTTCATTGGTTCAGCTCTGCACAAAAATGGCTGACTGGGTCAACATTAATTCTTGGAGCCTGGCAGACTGTGGAATCCACATAATTTTTAGGGAAAAGATGTTGGTCCTTCTTTTTTTCCCCATCTATCCTCTCTTTATGCTTTAATTATCCATTGAGCATATTAGCAAGGCCAAGATTTATAATTATCTCAGGATTGGATGCTCAATTTACAGCCATTGTGAAGGAAGGAACTGCACATGCTGGTTTAAACTAAAGATAGATGCGAAAAGCTGGAGTAACTCAGCAGACAGGCAGCAGCTCTGGAGAGAAGGAATGGGTGACATTTCAGGTCGATACCCTTCTTCAGACTTCTGCAGAGATTCTGCCTGTCCCGCTGAGTTACTCCAGCTGTTTGTGTCTATCTACAGCCATTGTGAGTTCATTAAACCATTATCTATGCTCTCTCAGAATCATGAGTTTGATGCACTTTTTCATTACCAATCTTTTTATTTTGTTCGATAGCTCTCAACAAATCTCCAGAAGCATCACATCTATACATTTGACTTCTCAACATGCACTAATCGTCACCCATTCATTTTGTAGGATAAGGCAGAACATAATACTAGGAAGAGACCCAGGATTGATGTTGGAGATACCATCTTTATTACTCACAATCTGGTAGGGGAAGGAGTCATTTATCTAGGCAGGATCAAAGGTCAAGTAAGACTGCCAAGTATACAATATTATTTGCAACATTTCCTTCACTGCCTGGAGAAAGTGCATCAGTTTCAACGTGTTCTCGAAACTATTTTTGAATTGTGAAAACCTGCCTTCCATCCGAACACTTTTCCATATCCCTTAAAAACGTGTGAAATAATAATGTAGGGTTTGAAAACATTGCTGTCATTATAGAATTAGATATCTAATGACGCAAGGAAAAGGGAAACACTGAATTATGAGCGAAGAGGAAAAGAGAAAGGTAGGAATAGTCCATGTTGATGGAAATGATCAAAATGGATATGAGACACAACACTTCATGACCACTGAAGGTAGACAAAAATGTTGGAGAAACTCAGCGGGTGAGGCAGCATCTATGGAGCGAAGGAAATAGGTGATATTTCGGGTCGAGACCCTTCTTCAGACTTTCTCATGACCACTGAGATGTGTTTGGGGCTACATGATGGGTAGAAGATATTATTCTATAAACTGATCAATTGATCAGGATTGAATGTGAAAAATAAGAAAGAGGAATGGAAGAAAATTCTGAACAAAAACACAAATAAAAGGAAATCCAATTTGAAAATGTTTGATTAAGTAAATAAATAAACATAGCTAAGATGTCAAATAAAAATGCAGAAGTATATGACAGGTAAATTAAAGAGAAAAAATGAATGCATGAAAAATACATTTCCTTAATTGTAGTACAGTCATTTTTTCACAAAATAAATATGGCATGTTAACAATAAGTTTGCTGTTCCAAAATCTAATTTTTAGAATATACATGCGACAACATTTAAGAGCCTATAAAATATTAATATTGGAACTGAAAAATGGGAATTAGACTTCATACACAATGAATGTGGAACTTCTATTTTGTTTCTTTACAATAATGGATGTTAAAAATGTATTAACATTCATTACCAGCATAAATATGAAAAAAACATAATTATAAAGAGTTAACTATGTATTTGATGTTCCTTCACAGTAATCCCTGTTCACTTAAGGCCAACAACCTTTGGTGTTCTTTCAAAAAAAACTCTAAAAGGAATTTTAATTAAAGATTAAATTGAAGGTTCATTTGAACATTTGCCCTTCATTTTTAAAAACCAATAAAACACACATTAAAAGCTAATCTTATTTAAAAACCTCCCAGCAAAGTCTGATGTGCAAGTAGCACTTCTTTTTCTAATCAAATCTCAATTTACTCTTGATTTAGGACACAATTGTTAAGTGCTTGCATTCATTCCCATTAAAATGTGTGCAGCTTGCAAATTCAATCTTCATACCTTTGTGAAATTCAGCAAAATAACTTTATCAATAATGAAATTCAGAAACATTTCAAAGTTTCTTGATGTCATGTCAGACAAGCAGCAATATTAGTTGAAACATTGATTAGATGAATAATATGCTGAGCAAGGTGACAGGTTAATCAATATTATGGAGTGGAATACTTTCCATTTTTGAACATCTTTGGTTGGAATGCAGCATTACAACACTCCTACAGAAACTAATTCTCAAGAAGCACGGGTTTGAGAATGTGCTTTCCCTGATGCTGTCCAATCTCCAAACAGTGATCTGTGGCAGAGTTTCCCATCGAGCTTGCAGAATTGTTGAATGCACCCTCTAGCATTGCCATTATAATGATTAACCAGGTTTAAGTGCACCTGTCAGAGAGAGAGAGAGAGAGAGAAGTTGATGTACAATGATTCAAACAGAAAATTAATCATTGCCTGTTTATCCATGGGAAAACAAATTTCAAACACCATCTATCTAACCTTTGCATTTGACCACATCAATCAAAATTGAATACTTTAACGAAAATTAATTTCTAAAACTTGCATTGGAAGCTAATTTAACTGCAGCAAACTATTCATAGGCATCCAGACGACAAGCTTCATTCTAATAAATGATGACTACGGGAGAGCATAGCGAGTGTAATTTCATTAAAATTATGCTACTGCAACCTAAGTAACAGTCCACAGGTAATATTCGATTACCCTGGGGTTAACCAGTGGGACATTGAGTGGTGAAATTAGCTGCTTGAGTAGTCAGTGATTACTGGTGAGTATATGGTTGTTGATTAATGTCGTTTTTGGTGTGGGGGCAAAGGGGGGTGGGGAGGGAAGAAGGGGGGGGGGGTGGCGTGGTGGTGAAGGAGGTTGTGAAGCGTTGGAATTAGCAGCAATAGCAGAACTGGTGGCAATGGAACAGAACATTTATATTCATATATCACAAAGGTATATCAGAGCTTGTTAATTATGACCCATCTTACTTCCCTTTAAGTGGAGCAAATTAATCAAATGAGTCAAGTGTGGTTAAATACCATTTGTCACACAAGCAACAGAACAATGGAATTGTTAGTTGCTGCAGCTTTATAGCCCCATTAACACCATAACACAAATAAATATACAATAATCAATAATGCAATTAATTAATAAACAGTAATATGAGGTAGAAAAACCATAGTAGTGCAAAAACAAAGTCGGCTATGCAATCAAATTCTGTTTGTTGGTGGGGAGTTCAGCACCCGTGATGGAACAGCCAACATCTACCACTTTCTGCAGCCTCCTTTTTTCTTGGTCGTTCAAGTAACTGAACCAGGCCATGACGTAACCAGTTAGTATGCTTCACACCAGTGGAAGTTCAATAGCATTTTCAGTGACATACCAAATCTCCTCAATCTTCCAAGGAAATAAAGATATTGGTGAGATTTCTTTGTATTTGTGCTTGCATAAATGATGTTGCCACCAGACATAATGCTCACAAATACTGCCTCAGGTTAATTCAAATCTTTAACCTTTAGGTCTCATTGGTACACGGAAAAACTCAATGCAATATTTGGTCTCTACCGATACTGTGAAATGCTTACCATCCAGGAACCTTAAGAGGTTCTATGTGACAGAATGGTTAGAGAGGGCAAAATACCACAAAGCAGGCTCAGGTAATATCAATTATACAGACTTCTGACTAGAAAACCATTCTCAGTTGGTCTTGCTGAAGTTATTACAGGCACTTTCACACAAAACAACAAATAAATATATAATAAACAAGGATACAATAAATTAACCGTTATATTGGGGTAATCATTTCATAATAGTGTAAGCTGAGACCATAATCAAATTAAATTGTAACTGCAGTAGTGGTTTCATAGTACATTACTGCGGTTTTGACAACTCTAACAATGCTATGATTTAGGAATTCCTCCATGATCAGATAATGTTATCATGCTTCTTTATAATATTTAACTAAAATGGACGATTTAGGAAAGTAAGAAAGGTTTCTCCTTTTGCTTATTCATTTTTTAGAATATTGCCATCATTGGCAGGACCAGCAAGAGCAGATAGTAAAGAGCCATCTTTTGGAACTGTTGCTCTCCTTTTGATGAAGGTATTCTCACAGTGCTTTTGCGTAAGGCAACTCATGATATAAACTCAGTGACAAATGAAGACAAATACTTCAAAGTTTTTATTTGACATTCTAAGTTTCTTTAGTCTCCAGTAACTCAAAAAGATGTTTATGTATTTTTAATTTGTTGTAGTTTGTTGACCTATTTGTCTCAATGCATACAGTAATGACTATGCATGTGAATCATTTGTCGCACATAACCACTGCAAACTGAATATATGATTAAGTGTATCCAAATTAAATAAACAACAGCCTGAGAATTTCATGTACAATTATTATTTCTAAAAGTTTTATGGTGCATAGAAACATAGAAACATAGAAAATAGGTGCAGGAGGAGGCCATTCGGCCCTTCGAGCCAGCACCGCCATTCATTGTGATCATGGCTGATCGTCCCCTATCAATAACCCATGCCTGCCTTCTCCCCATATCCCTTGACTCCACTAGCCCCCAGAGCTCTATCTAACTCTCATAAAATATTTGGCTGAATTTCAAAGAAATGCATTGCATATAAGAAATCACATGAACTTTGTAACGAAAAACATACTTCATGTCCATGGGTAAAACCATGAGATTTTTATTGAGATGGGTATATATCCTGTTATTTATAATTGCAACAGTATTATACAGAGAAAGTGTTTCACTTTCCACAAAGTTGTTCGTGAAGAAATTATATTGTGGAAATATCCCTGTGCTTCAAGTAAAAAGTAATCATTTCTCACATGATCAGGCATGTCCTGAAGGAAAATACAAAAAAATCACTTAAAATTGTGTCAGTGCCTAATCCCAGAGTGTCAAGGTCAAGTTAGTAGTCTGATAATTAGGAACATCATTCAAAGTCCTTGATGTAGAACCATAGTTGAGGTGAGGGAAAATATCCCTGAGAATTAGGTAGAACTTTTTCATAGTTTTCAAAAATTTAGGTTAGAAACTCAGTAGAAATATTGTTATATTAAGTCTGTGTTTTAGCACATTCTAGAACATGAGTGACGCAGGCAAGGTTGGCATTTTTTTTTCATACCTTACTGTCCTGAGAATATTAATGTGATATTCTTCAAGTATTTTATGTTTCAATTATAATGCTCAAGAATTTGCCATTAATTCTGACAGCTCTTCAAGGAACCAATGGTATTTTATGGTGAAAGTGTAACTCAGCTTTGGAACACAGGTGTTATGGGGAGAATGCAGGAAAATTGGGTTGAGAGAAAGATGGACCAGCCATGATTGAATGGCAGAGTAGATTTGATCGGTTGAATGGCTGACATCTGCTCCTAGAACTTATGAACTTATGAACGCTGAACCATGGAATCCAGTGGTGAAGATTCAGATTCTGATTCAGATTCAAATTTATTGTCATTGTGCAGTGTACAGTACATAGACAACGAAATGCAGTTAGCATCTCCCCAGAAGAGCGAACATAGAATAATGAGCAATAAATATATATACGTACATACAGTCGTAGTGGTGCAATTTTTCTGGGGGAAGGAGTGACTGGCAATCTGGGGGGGGGGGGGTGACTGGCAATCAACGAGGTACAGTTAAGTAATGTAACAGCCGCAGGGAAGAAGCTGTTCCTGGACCTGCTGGTCCGGCAATGAAGAGACCTGTAGCGTGAGATTGTTTAAGTTAGACCTGATGCAGGATCTTTGAGCCCATTAGTTTCAACAGTATTGTCGGACTCCGGGGAAGAAAGGGAAGAGCATGATTACATTCCTTTATTACTGTTGTGGTCTGCTTAATGTTAATAATTATTTTAAATTGTGTTTGTTATTTTTAAAATATTAATTTAATTTTAATAGTTCTTATGGATTTCAGAGACATGCAGTAACATTCAATAACCTTAAGAGCTTTGATAAATGGTGATGCTGAGGATGGTATTTTGTCAGCAGTTATGTTCTGTGGGGGGCGGCCTATACAGGTCACTTCACTACATTGTTTGAGACCTTGCGAACCTTCAGGTTCCACCAGTGAATCCAGGATCGTTTGTACAAACAGCATTGACTTTCCTCCCATATGGCCAAGTTTGGCAAGGTGAAGATCAAGATGAACAATTACCAAAACATTTCGAGCCACTATTTTCATTGTTCTAAACCAGAAATATCCTCAGCTCATTCTACTCAATCTCTCCGATAGGTCAGATTTACCATCATTATTTGTGGCACCAGTTATATCTTATGTGATACCAGAGCTTGTTAAGACTCGTGCCTAAGACTTGCACTGTGTTTACTTTCAGATTTCAGACCAAGAAATACAAGAAATTCCACACAGAATAGAGCACTCATTCGTGACGTGATTAAATAATTCAAATGGAATATGAGCTCCTGCAGTAAAACCAGTCTTTAGCCCAATGAACTATGTAAAAACAATATAGCTCCTTATTTTTGCAATAATATTCCAGCACCTGCTCAAAGACATATATTATCTTCTTTAGCTGTAGAAAATAAAAGTTATGCATATACTCACTGAAGCCCCATGCAAATTCAGCAGGTATTCCTGACTCCAGATCTGCAAATTTTTGCAGTTAATGCTAACATGCTATTTGTTTTCCTAACTGCTTACTACAAATTATAGGAAAAAATTATCTTTGAATCCTAACTACTGCTGTGGTTTGCCCACTGACTTACCCGAGCCACCAAAAGGATAAGCAACTTTAACTTTCTCCACATTATATTCATTCAGCCAATGTCTTGACATTGGCAGGTATATGGACACATTTATCTGTTTTGTAGTAAATGCCTACTATTTTCTGTGTGCTTAAGCAAAGCAAGTATTTCATTGTCCTATACAGGGACACATGACAATAAACTCACTTGAACTTGAACTTGTCCAATCAATTATCCTTTATTCCTTTGCAATCACATTGGATTTTTGCCACAGTCTATTTCCCCATCTAATATTTTATAGTCATCAAGTCTGCATACATTACACTCATACATCTTATAAAATTCATTGATATAGATTGCAGATTGCTGAATCCCAAGCACTGATTTTTGCAGCTTCCACTTAATGCTCGGCCTAACTAAACAATTCCCTGTTATCTATTCATTTATCAAAGTTAAATCCAAGCTAAGACAAAACTACAGTGAGGCTGGAAATTTCAGTTGTGACTATGTCCAATATTTCCTATTTTTAATTATATATCCAAGTAAATCTATCACACAAAAAGTGAAAAAGAAATGTGAGAATGTTTACCATGGGGTCTGTTTGAACACTTTTGATAATCCGTGCAACTGGTATCCATTGATACCCTCTTATTTACTTTGCAAGATTTCATAATCAAATGATTTTCTAAGTGTCGTGTTATCATTGCTGAATGATTGCTTCTAGCGTTTTACTCACTAGTAGTGTCAAGGCAATTGGCATACTTCAATATTTTTTTTCCCTGCCTCTTGCTTCAATAGATGGATAACATTTGCTAGCTGTCTCTCAAAGAATCAAAGAAGTTTGCAGCACAGAAGATGGCTCTCAGGCATGTTAAGACCAGGCCAGGAAATAAAAGAATATTAAATTAATTCCTCTTCCTAGTTAATGATCCATAGCCTCATGACTCTTCAAGTGCTTAACCATGTAGCTTAAAATATAGTAAGAATTATTGCATTCACCAATATTTCAGATTATTTGTTCCAGGCCCTTATCATTAATTTGAGTGATTTTTGTCCATCAATTCACCTTTAATTTTTCTGCAAATACACTTAAAATACTTGACCTTAGTTATTGATCACTGTGCCAGAGGAAATGTCCTTCCCGTCTAGTCAGAATACACATTCCATAAATTCATATACTTTAATTTATCTCCAAATCTCACAGAGAAAACTAACCCCCAGTCTCTTCATATCTCTAATTCTCCAGCTCTGACAAGATATTTGGAAAATCTCTTATGCAGCATATCACATTCCTCCTGTGCTGTGGTGACCAGAACTGTTCTGATGAAGGGTCTTCAACCTGAAATGTGAATTATTTTTCTCTTCCCACAGATGTGGTCTAACCTGCTGAGTATTTCCAGCAAATTCTGTTTTTGTTTTAGCCATTTTGGAATGGAAGTAATGCTGGATAAATTCTAGAATTTCTAAGTGTCTGTTAATCCAATATGCTCTTTTACTATTAATAATACTATTTTTTATCACAGTCATCCCCTTGCTTCTCCCCACCCTTCCCCTTTCACTGCATCATGAAACATGCTTGTTTTCCAAATATTCTCAATGCCGAGGAAGTTATCACGCTGAATTGTTCCCTCTATTAAACTTGCTGAGCACTTTCAACATTTTTCTTTTTTAATTCTGCACTTAGTGCATTTGCTTTTTTTTTTGCTTTAAGATAAGTTGCAACCAACACAAGTACCTATTTAATAACATGCTTGTTTTTGTTATTGTCACTCTTTGGCACGTAGTTGGGATTCTAGTTCCTTTAGATTTTAATTTTGATTTGAAATAATTCAAAAAGTAAGCAAATAAATAATTTTCTTTTTTAATTTTCCCTTTTCTCTCCTTAGTACAGTAAAATACTAATAGTCCGGCATACTCATGGCTTGGTAGTGCCAGACCAGCAGATTTTTCGAGCTTTTGGATGTTAATCCTATGAATACCCAGTATTTCTCATGTGAATTAAAAGGACATGAAGAATTGAACCTAATCGTAGATATCCCAGTCCTTGAAAAGAAAGTAGCACATTTTCTCAATGGTGCAAATGTCTTTTTCAGCTCAGGAGTCAAGAGTCAAGAATGTTTTATTATCATATGTCCCATATAGAACAATTAAATTCTTACTTGCAGCAGCACAACAGAATATGTAAACTGTAAATAATATTATAAACTGGAAAAAAAAAGTTCAGTGTGTGTGTACATACACATATTCACATATGCACATATATACTAATCATGTGTGTGTGTGTGTGTGTGTGTGTGTGTGTGTGTGTGTGTGTGTGCGTGTGTGTGTGTGTGTGTGTGTGTGTGTGTGTGTGTGTGTGTGTGTGTGTGTGTGTGTGTGTGTGTGCGTGTGTGCGTGTGTGTGTATATATATATATCTATATTACTAAAAGTCTGATCTTGACCACTTTTGGCCCACTATGCTGCAATTTCTGAGAGAACGCCGCCACCTACGGCCGTCATTTTTGGCCACCTCACTCAGAGCCCATGTCTGCCTTCCTGGACCAGAGGATTTTTCCCATCGATGAAAAATCAGAGAGATATTAATGTTTTTAAAAAATGCACCATTCTCTCTGCTGCCCCTGCTGGAGGGAGGGGGAGTGACTATTTAACCAGGAAGAGGTGTGCCTCAATCAGTCTCTGCAAGATGGAGGTCACATCTCTCTGAGCTCTGAATAACACTGAATACATGTCTACTCAACTGTGAGTGCCCTTAATGTGGTTTGAAAATGAAAATATGGTTGGTTTGAAGTAAAAAGGCACTGCCTGAAAATGGTTGTTTGGGGGGTTTGGGTTGAAGTAAAAAGGCACTCTCTCTCTCTCCCCTCCTCTCTCTCCCCACATCTCCCCCCCCCCTCCTCTCCTCCCCCTACCCCCTCCCCTCCCCCCTCTCTCCCCCCTCCCCCCTCTCTCCCCCCTCCCCCTCTCTCTCTCCCCTCTTTTTCTCCACTTCCATCCCCTCCCCCACCCTCCCTCCGCGGAATGCGGATCTTCTGGTTAGAAACATAGACATAGAAATATAGAAAATAGGTGCAGGAGGAGGCCATTCGAACCTTCGAGCCAGCACCGCCATTCATTGTGATCATGGCTGATCGTCCCCAATCAATAACCGGTGTCTGCCTTCTCCCCATATCCCTTGATTCCGCTAGCCCCTAGAGCTCTATCTAACTCTCTTAAATCCATCCAGTGACTTGGCCTCCACTGCCCTCTGTGCCAGGGAATTCCACAAATTCACAACTCTCTGGGTGAAAAAGTTTTTTCTCACCTCAGCCTTAAATGGCCTTCCCTTCTATGACTGTGCTCCCTGGTTCTGGACTCACCCAACATTGGGAACATTTTTCTTGCACCTATTTTCATTCAAAGCTTCTGGTTAGGAAACACTCGGATGGTTTTTGTAGGAACACACTCCTCAGCACATTTCCTTATGAAGTCTGTAACAACTGTGGCATATTCATTCAGGCCCGTTGCCGAGTTCTTGAACATTGCCCAGTCTACTGACTCCAAGCAGTCCCACAGTCGCTCCTCTGCCTCTCCTGACAAGCTCTGTGCAGTCCTCACCATTGGAGTGCACTGCAATTGCTGCCTATATGCAGGAAGAAGCAGCACCGCTGAATGGTCAGATTTCCCAAAGTGAGGGCGAGGGATGGAGCGATAGGCATCTCTAATGTTCGAATAGCAGTGGTCAAGAGTGTTTAATCCTCTGGTGCTGCAGGAGACATGTTGGTGGTAGTTAGGGTGCGATTTCTTCAGGTTTGCTTTGTTGAAGATCCCGGCTCTGACGGTAAAGGCTTCAGGGTACGCTGATTGGTGTTTGTTGAGCACAGCGTGCAGCTCCACCAGTGCTAGACGGATGTCTGCCTAGAGTGGGATGTAGACCGTGGTCAGGATGATGGAGGTGAATTGCCTCGGGAGGTAGAAGTGATGACACTTCACCGCCAGATATTCCAGGTGTGGGAGCAGGAGTTGGACAGAACTGCCAGGTCTGAGTACCACAAAGAGTTGGCCATGAGGCAGGCACTTCAATCTACTTGTAGTTCTGCCTGTCGGCCACGTTTCCGAACACAAAGGAAGACTTCCAGGCACTTTATTAACTGTTCCAGCGATTCTTCGCGAGGTCAGGAATTCCACTGCGATCGGGAATTCCCTTACAGTCGGCAGCTCCATTGCCGTCGGTAGATCGCAATAGTATTAAAGCGTTTAAATGTATAAGCAGCTTGTTGGTTACAGCACTGATTTATGCTGTTTCTTTTATACAGTTAACTCAGAACAGGGGCGGAAAACCCGGAGGGGCCACGTCCCCTCCATGTTTTGAGAGGTGGGAGACATTCCCTCCCCCCCCCCCCCAAGTTTTTGTAATCCGGATTTTAAAACCCGGTGAAATCTCCGCTTTCCCCGAGACAGTGGGGGTGGGACTGATGATCGAGGGTGCCGATTGGACGAGAGAGAGACGTCGGTCAGCAGGCAATGGGGGCGGGACATGATTCAGCGCGATGATTGGAGGAGGGAGGAGTGGGGGGGGGGGAGGTGGGAATGAGGATAGAGCGCGGTGATTGGAGGAGGGAGACGTGGCACAGACCTGCGCCTCATCCGCAGCCAGGATCGACCCCGGCCGGCTCTCCGGCGCTGTCCCGAGTACCCCCACCCCCCCCCCCCCCGTGGTGGCCAGAGAGGTCATAGAAGGTTGATAAAGGTCGGCAACAAAGATACTCCGCCATAGGATCTTTGGTCGGGAACCAGACGGGCCAACGCAGAGAAACAGCGCTAAACCCAACTAACTCTGCCTGTCCCGCCAGGTAAGCCTACAGCCTTTCTGGACTTGCGGGAAATATGGCCAGCGCGGAGAAACAGCGCTGGTGTCCCGTCAGTCCAGACAGGGCTGTAGTTAACCTGGTGAGACAGGCAGAGTTGAGCTGCATTTAGCGCTAGATTGAGCCTCCGAAGCCTCGTGTGTGTGTGAGTGTGCGCATGCGCGCGTGGCCGCCAAAAAATTGTGTTCCCCGGTCCCCTCCATGTTTTGATAGCGAGTTCTGCTCTTGACTCAGAACTACCATATTTGATGATTTTCTGCTGTGTTGCTGGCAACGTCGCCACAGACTGACACCGTTAGGAAAGACGTGCTGCCCTCTATACAATCTGGTTTGGTTTGGTTTAGAAACAATACAGCTCAGGAGCAGGCCCTTGAGCTCACAATGTCTATGCTGAGAACATGATGCCAAGACCAACCCTTATCTGCCTGCACACAATCCTTACCGCTCCACTCCCTGCATATCAATGTGCTTATCCAAAAATCTCATAAATGCCACTATCATATCTGCTTCCACCACCACCCACTTGCTTATGTGCTTCACAGATATCACTCTTTCTAAACTCCTGTTGCAAGTGTCCTTGAAAGATAAGCTCATTAACTGGTTTATTATTGTCATATTTACTGTGATACATTAAAAATCTCCCTAAGACCTGTGAGATGGATTTCTCCATATTCATTGTCATCTATTGCATGCCATTTGACAGAGCAGATGATATCCAACTATCATCCAACTGTGCAGTCCCACTTGCCTTTTCCTGAATGCAAACCTATCATCTTCCTCTTTTGAATCCTCTGGGCTCTGCTAGACTGTGCTTTCACGCTCTACTGAGACGGCACTGCTGATTTCTTTGTCTGCTTGCCTGATTTAAGCACAGCTGTTTATCTTCATATAACACACGCCTCAAATCTATGTTCTGCCCATGTGGCATCAGTAACTGAGCTGGTGTTAGCAGGGAGAGAAATGATGATATAAAATGCTCTTCTGCCACTATTTCTCAAGGAATGTCATCATTATCATGAAACGTTTTGTCCCTTAAGTAAGGAAAACTGTCTAAATGTGGCATACTCTGTACTTCAGTGGATCCACACCTCCTCCTTTTCAGGGGAAGTAATTTTGGTGGTGGATGAGATGACACATACTCTCGTGAGTCAGCAATGTTAAGTGGGAAGAGTAGTGTACTGATGCTACTGTTCTAAAAACCTGTGCGGACCAACTGGCGGGAGCTTTTACGGACATTTTCAACCTCTCACTTCTGAGAGACCTCTACACTACACTACTCTTCCCACTTAACATTGCTGACTCACGAGAGGTTCCCACCTGCTTTAAAAGGGCATCAATTATACCAGTGCCCAAGAAGAGAAAGGTGACGTGCCTCAATGACTATCGACCAGTGGCACTAACGTCGGTGGTGATGAAGTGCTTTGAAAGGTTGATCATGGCGCAAATCAACTCATACCTCGACAAAAACCTGGACCCACTGCAGTTCGCCTACCGCCACAACAGGTCACTGGTGGATGCGATCTCGCTGGCTCTCCACTACATTCTGGACCACTTGGACAGCAAAAACTCATATATTAGGCTGTTATTCATTGATTACAGCTCGCCATTTAATACGGTCATTCCCACCAAGCTGGTTACCAAACTCGCAGAACTGGGTCTCTGCGCATCCCTCTGCAATTGGATTCTCGACTTCCACATTCACAGGCCACAGACTGTTCGAATTGGTGGAAAGTTGTCAGCCTCGATAACAATCAGTATGGGAGCACCTCAAGGCTGCGTGCTCAGCCCCTTGCTGTACTCACTCTATACTCATGACTGCATAGCTGGTCATAGTGCGAACTCCATCATCAAGTTCACTGATGACACCACTGTTGTGGGATGTATCACTGATGGGGACGAGTCAGAGTATAGAAGAGAGATTGACCGACTGACCAAATGGTGTCAGCACAATATCCAGGCCCTCAACACCAGCAAAACCAAGGAACTGATTGTCGACTTTGGAAGAGGTAGGATGGGGACCCACACTCCCGTTTATATCAAAGGGTGGAAAGGGTCAAGAGCTTCAAATTCCTGGGCGTGCACATATCTGAAGATCTCTCCACACCCGAGAACACTGATGCAATTATAAAGAAAGCACATCAGCGCCTCTACTTCCTGAGAAGGTTAAGGAGAGTCGGTTTGTCAAGGAGGACTCTCTCTAACCTCTACAGGTGCACAGTACAGAGCATGCTGACCGGTTGCATCATGGCTTGGTTCGGCAACTTGAGTACCCAGGTGCGGAAAAGACTACAAAAAGTAGTAAACACTGCCCAGTCCATCATCGGTTCTGACCTCCCTACCATCGAGGATTAATGTTCCATGCTAGACATTCTATCAATTTAAAATGTATGGGGGAAGGAACCAAGGGCATTGATTCAGATTTCAGATCAGATTCAGATTGACCTGTTGCATTGTGGCTTGGTTCGGCAACTTGAGCGCCCAGGAGCGGAAAAGACTACAAAAAGTAGTAAACACTGCCCAGTCCATCATCGGCTCTGACCATCGAGGGGATCTATCGCAGTCGCTGCCTCAAAAAGGCTGGCGGCATCATCAAGGACCCACACCATCCTGGCTACACACTCATCTCCCAGCTACCTTCAGGTAGAATGTACAGGAGCCTGAAGACTGCAACGTCTAGGTTCAGGAATACCTACTTCCCCACAGCCATCTTGCTATTAAACTCAACTCAAACAAAACACTGAACATTAATAGCCCATTATCTGTTTATTTGCACTTTATCTGTTTATTTATTCATGTGTGTATATATTTATATAATGGTACTAGACCAAGTGCAGACCCGTTGGGTCTGTTCCCCCAACGTGCGGTTGTGGGGGGGGGGGAGGCGGCATGCAGCATCACACACTAACTACACCTATCCTCCCGCACTCACGCTAATAGAGGGAAGGAGGGGGGAGAGAGAGAGAGAGAGAGAGGGGGGGGAGGAGAGAGGGGGAAGGAGAGAGGGGGCGAGGGGGGGAGAAGAGGGGGGGAGAGAGAGGGGGGGGAGGGGGGGAGAAGAGGAGAGAGAGGGAGAGGGGGAGACAGGAGGGGAGGAGGGAGAGAGTGGGAGAGGGGTGGTGAGATGAGAGGGGGGAGGGGGGGAGCAGGGGTGGGTGGAGAGGGGAGGGAGGGGGGGGGGAGGGGGGGGGTGGAGGAGAGGGGGGGGGAGGAGAGGGGGGGAGGAGGAGAGGGGGGGAGGGAGGAGAGGGGGGGAGGAGGAGAGGGGGGGAGAGGAGAGGGGGGAGAGGAGAGGGGGGAGAGGGGGGAGGAGGGGGGAGGGGAGGGGGGGGAGAGGAGGGGAGGAGGAGAGAGGGGGGAGAGGAGAGGGGGAGGAGGGGAGAGGAGGGGGGGAGAGGAGAGAGGGGGGGAGAGGAGAGGGGAGAGGAGAGGGGGAGAGAGGGAGGGTGGGAGAGGAGAGGGAGGGGGGAGAGGAGAGGGGGGAGAGGAGAGGGGGGGGAGAGGAGAGGGGGGAGAGGAGAGGGGGGAGAGGGGAGGGGGGTAGGAGAGGAGAGGGGGGCGAAGAGGAGAGGGGGGCAGAGTAGAGGGGGGGAGAGGAGAGTGGTGGGAGAGGAAGGGGAGGAGAGGGGGGAGGGAGGGGGGAGAGAAGAGGGAGGGGGGAGAAGAGAGGGAAAGGGGGGAGAGGAGAGGAGGGGGGAGAGGAGAGGGGGAGAGGAGAGAGGGGGGAGAGGAGGGGGGGGGGGGGAGAGAGAGTGCCTTTTTACTTCAACCCAAACCCAAACAACCATTTGCAGGCAGTGCTTTTTTACCTCTAACCATATTTTCATTTTCAAACCAAATTAAGGGTACTCACAGTGCTGTAGACATTTGTCAGTGTCATTCAAAGCTCTGATTGAGGCACACCACTTGCAGAGACTGATTGAGGCACACCACTTGCAGAGACTGATTGAGGCACACCACTTCCTGGTTTTATAGTCCCTCCCCCTCCCTCCAGCAGGGGCAGCAGAGAGAATGGGGAATGTTGTAAAAACATTAATATCTCTGTCAATTTTCATCGACGGGAAAAATCCTCGGCACACATGCGGCGGAGGGGGGCTCTGAGCGAGGTGGCCAAAAATGACAGCCGTAGGTGGCGGCGTACTCTCGGAAACCGCAGCACAGAAAGCCAAAACCGGTCAAGAACAGAGTTTTAGTAATATAGATATGGACACACTGATCTGTTCTGCATTCATGCCTACTATGTTCTGTTGTGCTGAAGCAAACCAAGAATTTCATTGTCCTATCTGGGACACATGACAATAAACTCTCTTGAATCTACATTGTGGATAGTGTCCAGGGTTAAAGCAGAATCCTTCTGGGAATGAAGTCATTCCCAGAAGGTGTCACATGGGTGTCAGAGCTTATGGGGAGAAAGCATGAGAATGGGGTTAGGAGGGAGAGATAGATCAGCCATGATTGAATGGCGGAGTAGGCTTGATGGACCGAATGGTATAATTCTGCTCCTATCACTAATGATCTTATGAATAAGAGAATAAGTGATGTGATAAAGAGTAGGATATCTATATTATCATGGAGTCAGCATGACCTTTCAAGAGACCCTGTGGCAAAAGGTTTGGTTACCCCTTTGTCGATATGGACGCTGCCTATCAGAATGGTTACTGCTTGAATTCAAATGAGCTCTTATTGTTGCCGGAGCAACAGCTGCCTATTCTTTACAACCTTGGCTTGTGAGTCAACGTGGTTAATTAGCATAGTGTGCCTACTACACTGATTTTTTACTTAACAAATCCATGTGAACCAATCTGGGAGCTCCATATCTAATATGGAGCTCTAATCTTCACATAATTAATATCATGAAACCTCTTTATGCATTGTTCTGTATTTCTGAATTTATTACTCTTCAAATATCAAATGATCTACCACTGTGTTTCTGAAAGGAACTCTAAGTGGCTCCCCCCCCCCCCCCCTTTCTTGGAGGACGCCCCTCCTCCAACTAATCAACCTCCACTCTTCTCTCATTCAATACATTTGGAGACTTGTTCCCTCTTTCTGTCTGCCATTGTCTATGAAAGCGCTTATTGCATTGATGTGTGTGAATGGGACAGGTTTGTTAAAAGGCTGGCATCACTGGGTTACAGTGAGAGGCTGGATGGTAGGAAATAAGGAAATATGGAAGTGTTTGTAAGAAATGTGCCAACATACTTGCATTCGTGATCATGATTGAAGATTTTAAAATTATAACCCTTAAGCAACATAAATATAGCTCCACCATTATATGCAGGTGTGTTTTTATTAAAAGGAGTATACTTTTGAAAGCTAATGAATTTCAAAAATAATCTATACTAAGGATTCACACAAAGTGCTGGAGTAGCTCAATGGGTCAAGCAGTGTCTCTGGAGACCATATAGAGACGATGTTTTGGGTCAGGACTTTTCTTCGCACTTTGTGTTTTCTTTTGTTATCCAACATCTGCAGTTTATTGCTTCTATACTAAGGATTATTGTTTTTGTATTCGAGACTAGGTGATCCTACTAGCTAATTATTTCCTACTAACTTTATGCTCATAATAACTTGGAGCTTCATTTTGCAGATTTTAAGCTGGTTGCAAAGATTTCAAGGCAGATTTGTCCTGGTTTCCACTGAAATCCATTTTCCAAATTTATAATTTGAAAGATCAAATCAAAACATGCAGGTACATGTGAAAATGCATTTCTCGCCTCATTAATGTTATATGGAATGTAATAGGCAACAAGAGAAAACAAGGCATCCAGCATCTGACCACCTGCCGTCTGGTTTATTTTCAAGAAAATACATTGAATCTGTTCCCAATCAGAGCGATGAATACATTCCAAAATAACACAACACACTTTACCAGCTGTTAATACTGTTCCTTTGAGGCTCACAAATGATCAGTAAAAGCTTTGTTAATATCTGTTGTTTGAATGGTACAACCACTGTAATAATTAAATAATTGTTTTCCAGGCAGCTGTCCAACCCGTCACACCAAATTTAAAATAGCCAATCTCTTGTGCTCTAAATGTCAATGAAAGAACATGATGATACCAATTATCTATGTAACATTGTTTTAGTTGTCATAAAACTTGCAAAAGAAAATAAAAATCCATACTTACTGGCTAATTCCACTTTGTTTGCCATTCATATGGTATATCTAATGGATTATTTTATAGAAAATCAGTGGAAAAAATATCTTGTCACACTGTGAGGTTTGCCATTCAGTCTGGAACCAACACGTAATATTTACACTAGGTGGTATTATCTTAAGGATCATAAGAATTGGAAACGGAACTTAAGTCAGAAATATGTGAACCATTTATCGTTGTCATTGGGGGAAAAAACAGCTTCTCCTATTGAGGATTCATGTTACTCTCTCATGAGCACTTTAAATTCGAATTAAATGTTAGGTACTTTCCCATGGGAGAAAAGACATTCATTACAAAATGTTTATTAAGGCTCCATGACCTAACTTTTTTTTTTGCATCTCTTTTCTAATAAAGATGAGTATGTTTCTCTTTCAGAGTAAGTCACTTGAAAAGAACAACTTTGTGTGATATTGAAATCATTGACACATACACTGTACATATTTGATCTTTGTTTGTTCATTAAATGCAAGAAATTGTGTTACACTAATATAGTGCAGTTCCACAGAATGTTCAAAAGTCTCTTCTCGGTTAGAATACATTGAGCAAACATTGATGTTTATCCTCAGGACTGCATTTACAGATAGCACATTGTAAATGCATTTTGTTTCACTTGGATTGTCTTTGTAGGTTTGCACTAGGAGTTCAATGCGATTTATTCCTTCACTTGTTAATATGAAAATTGAACAAGGAATGCTGTAGAATGTCTTGGTATTCAATTCATAAACAATTCAATTTACAAAAGGAATACAATTCATATAATCATTTTCACTTAGGTTTCGCTATCCGACTTTCACATTTCAACAAAAAAACAGATTTTTTTTTTCTGAGAGTGCGTCCCCAATTCTCAATTTATAAAGCATTTCTCAAAACCATTCTTGAGATTTGTCATCTTCGCTTGTGTTCGTGCTGTCACAAGGTTAAGGCTTTTGTCATTCTATTCATATCAAGAGAACAACGGTGAAGTCCCTTCTCCTGAAAGCATTACATGTCCATATCTCCATCATAGGCTAAAGTCAGAGGCTTCTGTTGGGGAGCCGGCCGTGTCTGGTGTTTTGGTTTCTTGCTGCAAAGGGAGACCAAAGATAACAACGAATAAACCTTCTCAAATATTAATGTTGCTAGCAAACAGAAAGATTTCTCAATGAGAAAAGAGATCCAACCAGATGGCTTATCCAAAGTACTGTATATAGAGGATTAATTTCATCATAGAACCTTTCAGAAAATTCAGAACCTTTTTCCCCAGTGTAGGAATATCAAAGACTAGAGGGCAAAGCCTTAACATGAGAGGCACAAAGCTTAAAGGAAATGTGCAATTTTTCTAATGCAGAAAATGGTGGGTGCCTGAAACACACTGCCAGGGATGGTGATGAAGTTAGATAGAATAATGGGGTCTAAGAGGCTTTTGGATAGGCACATGGATATGAAGGGGATGTAAGGATATGGATCAGGTGCAGTCAGAGGATATTACTTTAACTTTACTTTGTTTTTTTGTATGTCCTGTGCTGTACTGTTCTGTTCTATGTTCTAATTCATATTTTATAAATGCATTGATAATATTGTAATTATTCTTCCACCTATAAAATGATTCCTTACTAAGTTCAACAAATATCCACATAACCTAAACCTACTTCCTAAACATAGCATCAGTTTAGACTTACATTAGAGGATGGAATCAGAAGGAAGTATTTTAATTTTGGGGCACTGGACTGGTGATCCAGTCTGGAGATGCACTTAAAGGCATCCAAAAGCAGGTTGGTATCATAATTACTGAGAGAAAGCCCTCGCTCCAGGAGTTCTGGAAGATTTCAGGACTGCAAAAGTGAGAGAAGCAGGCTCAGTTGCACCCATGCTACTTATATAAGTAGAAAGTCACCTGCGAATGTTATAACTTTTTTGTAAGCTTACCTAAAAAACTATGATAACTGTGTAGGATAACAGGATCCTGATTAGCCTAGAATATATATATATATATATATAAAACATAGAAAAGTATAGCACAGGACTTGGCCCTTCAGCCCACAATGTCTATACCGAATATTAACGCTACACTAATTTTATATGCCTGTACATGATACATATCCCTCCATTCCCTGCATTTCCATGTGCCTGTCTAAAAGCCTCTTAAACAGCACTTTCATATCTGCATCCACCATAACCCCTGGCAATGTGTCCCAGGCACTTGCCACCCTCTGTGTAAAAAAACATACCCACACATCTCTTTTGAACAATCCCCCTCTCACATTACTGCTATGCTCTAGTCTTTGATATCTTCATCCTGAGAAAAAAATGTTCTGACCCTCTACCCTATCTATGCCTCTCATAATTTTATATAACTTCTTGAGGTTCCACCATTCAGCTGTGCAATAGTTATGGAGAAGAGGAATGCTATGATTTAATTCTTGTGCTGCCTGGTTCTATCAGTTGGAGGGAGTTCAAAACCATGCTATTTCTTTATTTACATATGAACGCAGTATATTTCCATGAGAGGATTTGGTGTAAGACATCAACTGCTTTGCAAGTGCTTATATTAACACTGTGATAATTTCCCAATGATGTTTAATCTGTGCGGAATACCCATTATTGTTTTGAAGGATGCAGTAAAGGAAACAAATTAATGCTTCATTATCAGAGTTAAGCAGGAGTGTCACAGGCAGATTTTGATATTTAGAATTATCCAGACTGTCTGGAAGTGTCCAACAGTTGAATTTGTACAGCAGCAAGGTAAATCCAGTCATTCAGCATTTAAAATATATATTGATTTCAAATTCTATGGAGCAAGCTATCCATCTGACACATTCTAATGAGTAATCTAAAACAATATTTTTAAACAATTAAGTTTGCATTTGTTTAAGACAGCATAACACTACTTTGATCTGACTAATTTGTTCTAACACAACTGATCTTATACTACATTTGCTTTATAAAAACATCAATTTATAACATCCAAAATAAGTGGAGAAACAAAATACACAATAACATTTATTTGAAAGGTTTCTAGCCATTAAAATAGTGATTGATCCATAAAAATTAAGACAGACCTAATTTAGGACACTAGCTTTCTAGATGTTGTTTGGTATAAGAAAGATTGAGGACTTTTTAACATTGGAAATAAAAAGTTGTTACCGACTTCCATGCTTACCAAATGAGATATGACAAGACAGTAATTAAGATAATGAGGAACACTACTGCAGCAGATATTCCATAAACCCAGACCTTTGGCTTGCCATCTGTCAAAGAAAATGAAAAAAAGAGTTAACGTTTTGGTTTAAATTGATTTAACATTTATAAACCAAGATTGTTTTAAACCAGTCAATAGAGAATATGACATATCAGGGGTGATTTTGTCCTTGATAGGCCATTGAGAGGGAAAGATATTGTTTGGAATTTACATAGGTGTTCCGACTTTATCTAAATAAGCACCATATTTTCAGACAATACAGAGTGTGCTAAATGGAATAGCTTCAAAAGAAGCACACAACTCAATAGGATCAATAAGGTGGAAACATTTTAACCAGCAAGTTGAACAATAAACAGTAGTTTTCTCATCCCCTTGACAACAATGACTTGGAGAACGGTGTTTTATCATGGCTGTTGAAAAAAAAATCCTTAATTTCAAGGAATAATAGCCCATGAATGTTGAAAAAGGAAAATGGATGTTGCAGTTAACTGGAACAGAATCATTTTACCACTAAGGCCCTGTATTTGAAATAAACAGATGAAATAAATAAGTTAGATCCATTCATTCCATGGAAGAGGCTAATACATTAAATAAATTTATTACACTGACAATTTCACGCAGAAAAATCATACTGGTAAAGAAAAAAAAAAGAATAATCTCTAGCAGTGAACACTCAGTGATGCATTCTGGTGTATTCTGAGCTTTTGTGGAATTTTGTTAGATGGTCTCTATTACTGCATCCTCAAAAACACAGCAAGTGATATTGGCACAGTTCTTATATACATTTGTCAACTTCCATGTCACACATCATTCAGGTAGAAATATATCTTTAATCTGAACTGAATAAATATCCCAAAATTATTTATCCATCACTACAGTGGGAGCACTCTTCCTACAAGGACTGCTGGAATTTTATACTTTTTCTCAATATGTAATTTGATGTGGATAACTGTGAAATTGCCAGCACAGGGCACTGAAGATAAATATTTACACTGAACAAGTTGTGATTGTAATAATCGAGTTGAAAAAATATAACTCAGAAATTGGTGACAATGCCATTCTACTCTTCCTGTTTGTTACTGACAACTGAGGGATTGTAGGAGAATAATTTTTTAATAATATAAAGTGAAGTGATAATAATGTCCGAGGAACAGCCACTATTTGGCACTATCAGAAAAAACTAGATCTTTCACAGTGCCGTGTTAGATTGGGATGCCTGTAACAAAATCCAAATGGATTATCCATCCAGTCTGAAGATGTTTGCTACATAAACTGATACATGATACCACAGGCATCAGAAGATGAACAATTTTGGAACAGAAATAATTAAATCTTTCTAGGGAGTCATCTCCCAACTCACCATTGAGTGCATTTGTTTGTACGTTGCAAATTCCGCATTTCACTTGACATACAGCTCAAACCTATCTGATAATTAGCTATAATAGCAGCTCAGAGGGAAAGTTGTTGCTTATAAATATTAACAAAAAGTTATTTTTCATTTTTCTATATCTAATATCTTTGAATCTCAGAAGCAACCTGTTCTAAACAATTCCTATAGAACTGAGATTTAAAAAAATATGAATTCATATTTAAAAACGTCAGCAAACCTGACTGTAACAATTCATATTTTGTCAATTTCAGTCCCATCATCACCAATGAAGAAGAAATAATTCACATATAAAAGTTGCAGCAACTATTAAGTTAAGAATTTAAATAGGGGAGTTCTATATAAACTCCAATTTGTAATAAAACTAAATGGCTAAATAGCAGCTCCATGTAAAGAAAGCAAAATAGCAAACAATATTATCTGTAAATTGCACAACATTGAAAATGTAATAGGGGTCTGAACAGTGAGCCTTCCCCACTTCCTCTGGTCATTTGTTTTGAATGAATATGCAACCTACAGATGGTTAAATGTAATGGAGTCTGAAGACAAATACAATACAAGCAATAGATCTGCATCTGAAATTGTGATTAACGAGAGCTATGGAAACAACAAGAACTAATGTGCAGCAGTTGTCTAGAAAGTACAATTCCATTTCACACTTAAAAATAACAATGGTAATCTGTTGTGATTGCATATCCTGAGTATGTGAGAGTTAGAGGACTGAAGAGTGCCTAATGTTGTTCCTTTATTTAAGTATAGAGAATCCAGGGAATTGTAACCCAGTGAGCCTCTTGTCAGTGGTAGGGGAAGCTATTGGAAGCAATCTTATGGATAGGTATTACTCCCATTTGGAAGAGAATGGGTTTGTTAGGGACAGTCGGCATGGCTTTGTCCATGAAGGTCATGTCTTACTAATTTCATCTTGTTTTATGAGGAGGTGACAAAAGTGATGGTTGAGGGTAGGGCAGTGGATATTGGATTTTGGTAAGGCATTTGACAAAGTCCCCCATAGTAGGTTGATCCAGAAGATTGAAATGCATGGGATTAATAGTTACTTGGTCATATGGATTCAGAACTGGTTTACTGCTCGAAGACAGATGGTTGTGGTGGTAGGCAAATATTCATGCTGGAGATCTGTGACCGGTGGAGTTCTACAGGGATCTGAGCTGGGACCTCTGCTGCTTGTAATATATTGAATTGAATTGAATTTCTTTATTTGTCATTCAAAATCAAGTTTGAACAAACTTTCGTTACCATGCAGCCATAACAGTAAAAAAGCAACAAAACACACAATTTAACACAAACATCCATCACAGTGACTCTCCTCCAGGCACCTCACTGTGATGGAAGGTAAAAAAAGTCTTATCTCTTCCTTCTCCCGCGGTCAGGCAGTCAAACTACTGTGTCGAGGTGATCGAGGCTCCCGATATTGAAGCCCCTGAAGAGGGATGGAAGATCCCACGGTCGATTTTATACCATGCCGGGCGATGAAAGGCCCTACTAATGGGCTGATTCAAGCTTTACGATTTGGGGCGGACGAAGCTGCTGTTGCTGGAGCTCCCAAAATCAGTCACCAACCAGGGAGCTGTGAGCTCCCGATGTTACAATCCACAGGTCCTGCAGTCAAAGACTCCAAAGCCTTCGAAGTCGAGTCGCATCCACAATGGCAGCACCACCACAGCCTCCAAAAGTCAGCCAGCTCTGCAATGGTAAGTCCACAGGCTCTGCGACTGGAGTCCTCAAGGTCAATTCCAGTTGGAGGCCACTAGCTCCTCGATGTTAGGCTGCAGCACAAACGGAGATACGACACAGAAAAAGGTTGCATCTCCATTGAAGGAAGAGATAACAAAAAGTTAAAGAGAGAGAAGGGAGAGAGAGAGAGGGGGAGAGAGAGAAGAGGGGAGAGAGAAGGGGGAGACGGGAGCGTGGGGTTCATTTTCCCCACACAAACCATAGGTGACTGGGCAATCTGAACCCAAGCACCAAGTTGAAAGCGGCTGAATGTGTGCAGCCTCCACTCTCCCACGGCCACCCTCCGTGTGCTGCGGGTCGGGTGGAGCGGAGGTTTGAGACAATGTTTATGCCTTCACAGTGATGTGATGGATGCGGGGGTCACGACCAAACGCTGACAAGTCCCGCCTCCCGGCAACGTCAAGTCTGTTATTGGACTTTTCTGTTGAGCAGCAATCGGTCCTTTGGCTTGTAGGTGACGCCGCCTTTCGGGTAGGTGGCGTTTCGATAGAGCGGCCATTCGGTAAGTTTGCTTTTAGGCAACACAGCTTTTCGGTTAGTAGGTGTTTCGTCGTCGGACTCTTTCGGTTCGTTGACTTTTAGGTGTCCCGCCCTTTCGGTTAGTTTGCATTTAGGCGTCCCATCCTTTCGGTTAGTAGGTGTTTCATCGTCGGACTCTTTCGGTTTATTGGCGTTTCGGCTTCGTTTCCATTCGGTTCTTTGGCTTTGACTTCTTTGCTTCGGCTTCTTGTCTGTCGGCGCCATGTCTGGGTACCAAATTGCCCACCTCCAGATAAAAAGATGAAAGAAACTATCTGCATTGTCTCAATCTCTGTTCTACTGTCTGGATCCAGCTGTACCCAAAGAGATACAAGGAGAATTAACTGAAAAGATCATTAAAACCAAGGCTACATTTGAAGCAGAATTGAAAGCTGAGACCTATGTAGTCTATGTATTGGAATGACATCGATAAAGTTAAAGAGGGAAGAGTATTAACATAAAATGTAGGTCAAAAAATACAAGCAAATGTAGAGACAATGGTTTTGGAGCTGTAAACTGAGACATGGCATTCTGTGAGAGCTCACGCACAACAAGAAAGTTATCTTCACATTGTAGACCATTATTGCAAGTGCCATTTGACATATGCAATGTAACACAATTCACTCCTAGAGAATTGAGAGAGTTTGCAATTCAAAACATGTTCACCATTCTTCCCTATATTATCCACGAGGACAGAATTTCACAGGCACATCCAAAAATCAATGTAGACAGAAGCAAAAAAAAAGACCCAGACATTGCTTTCTTATCTCTTTGAGTTACTATAAGTGACATGCAATTGTCAGTTGAGCTACTGAACCACAACACTATGACTTGTAGAGTGATTAAGAAGTGCATGAACAGTATGCAGTCCTGTACATGTCCGTCCACGTGTTACTATTTGCTTTCTACTAAACATTATAGATGTTGTCTCTTGGTCATCTAAGATGAACATTTCTAAGCATCTACTTTCACTGAAACAAGGCCATTTTGTATAGTAATTATTCATTAAATATAGTTTAGTCAGGATAGAGAAACAAAATTGCCACAATCCCATCTCAACACAACCATTTAGCTTTGCCATGGAACTTCACTCTCTACTGCATCAATAAACGTGAACTTCAAACTTTCGCTGTGATTTTGCTGAATGAAATTGTTAACCTAGTTTTATTTTTTTCCCTCAAATTTTCAATCTTTTTTCCAAATTGACCAGCAACTACCATGTACCATCACTTCTGACTTCATTAAAAATAATAATTTAAATGTAAGTGGGCATTGTTTGCAAATCCAGTATTTTTTTGTTACCAATTCCAAATTGCCCTTGAGAAGATGATGGAAGGTAATGGCACGGTGACGCAGCGGTAGAGTTGCTGCTTTACAGTGCTTGCAGCGCCGGAGGCCAGGGTTCGATCCTGACTATGAGTGCTGTCTGTACGGAGTTTGTACATTCGCCCCGTGACCTGTATGGGTCTTCTCCAAGATCTTCACACTCCAAAGAAGTACAGGTATGTAGGTAAATTGGATTGGTAAATGTAAAAATTGTTCCTGGTGTGTGTAGGATAGTGCTAATTTGCGGGGATCGCTGGTCAGCGCAGACCTGGTGGGCCGAAGGGCCTGTTTCCATGCTGTATCTCTAAACTAAACTAAACTAAACTAAACTTGATCCAACCGTTGAAATCCTATTGATAATTGGCAGTCAGATGTTGTTGGTTAGGGAACTGCAGGAATTCAATCCTAGAACAATGAAGAATGGTGATATATTTACAAGTCAGTATGGTCTATGTCTTTGACAGGCAATGAATGTGTTCGCTGCACGCATCCTTCTTGTCGATAGAGGTAGCAGATTTGGGTGATATCGTTAGAGTATAATTGCAGTGCATTTTGCGCAATTCATAACCACAAACAGAACTTCTGTATTATGGAACTCTTTATAAGGAATTTTGACCTCACAGTAATCAGATACTTTTCTTTTTAAACAATGCACATGTAATGGTATACATGCAGCATATGAATATGAATATTGGGACCACATGCCCAAATGCAGTGTGTACAGCTAATTTTTTCAATACCTATCAGTAACACTCTTAGCCACATGTGAGGTAGGTGACAGGTAACATTGGCCTTATAGTTCCCTTAATAATTAAAAAAAGTAAATTATAGGCACTGCCAATGATATAATTTCATCTCATGTTCAGTATATTCAATTATATATTTTAAGTTAAAAAGCATATTTCTTGTGAAAGAAAATCCCTTCAAAATAACAAAGATCTTTGCTATTCTGCCAAGTTTATCAGCATCAAATTAACAATGCAATGATGAATTTGTCTTATGCAATGATGGAAAAATTAAGTAACATGTGCTCCTTTATGACATATGTACACATAAGAAAAGATTGCCAATAATAATGTTACCTTCGCTAATTGCAAGTGAAAACAAAATAGCTGAAACATTACTTTGTAGGTTATTTTTAATTTTAATTTTTAAAGGATCATTTCCCCATTAAATAATACATAAAGACAGATACAAATTTTTAATTTTGACTATCCTTTCCTGTGAAATTATAATTAAGTGCTGAAATTAATTATTTTAATCCAAGAACAGTGTGAAAATGACAATGTAGATGAGTCCTTTCCAATGGAAATTTCGGATGACTGGCACCACTTCAGCTGTAAGCATTACTTTTAATGTGAATAACAATAATACATATGCTTATGCAATTAACCGTGCAAGCATTATCACAATTCCGTGCTAGAGCTTTCTCCTTGACAAACTTGACTGATCCTGGTGACAATTATGACAGCACATGTTTCCTTATAACATCTTTATTGTTCCCTTATTCCAGGTTGAAGGGTCAATCAATTCCTCCAAAAAGCTTTGAAAATATTACATACTTACTTCTTCCAAGTTTCTGTCACTGAATGTTCAGCTGTAAAAACTTTTAACATAGTAGCCATGTATTTATAGCATCACCTCAAAAAAATAGATAAAGGGAAACCTCATGCTGACATATGAACAGTTAAAAATAAATACATTAATGTTAGTAGAACTATTGGTCTACTGATATATTCTGCTTTAATTGAACAGGAAAATATGATTTATGGACATGTGGACAATATAAATGCAGAGGCATTGGCAAAGCTGATGAAGTGAGTAGATGTGAGCTGGGTTATTCTGGCAAAGTAGCTGATGTTGTTTGTGGTGAGCAGGGCCAGGAATGATCAGACACTATCTTGCTAACAACCTCTTGCTAATGGACTTCTCAAAACCAGGGATGGGTGTGTTGAAATTCTCTGCCTCAGAGGGCGGTGGAGGCCGGTTCTCTGGATACTTTCAAGAGAGAGCTAGATAGAGCTCTTAAAGATAGCAGAGTCAGGGGATATGTGGAGAAGGCAGGAACAGGGTACTGATTGAGGATGATCAGCCATGATCACATTGAATGGCAGTACTGGCTCGAAGGCCTGAATGGCCTACTCCTGCACCTATTGTCTATTGTCTATCGAGATGAGGAATTGTTGTACCAGCCATGTTATCATCAGTGAACCATGAGCAATTGAAATATTTTCTGGATACACAGAAATAATTTTGAACTTTGGAACAAAAAATATATATTTTAAGCTTATTTTAAGATGGCACTTTATTAAATTCCGGGAGGTGTGAATACTGCATTTTGAGAACGCTTTGACTTGAAATCTGAAGACGGGAGGATCACTTATTTTTCAGGGGCTGCTTAGATACTAAAGTTGGAGAGGATAGCAGATAGTGAGAAGTATCCTGTCACAGTCTCAAGTACTACCTACTTCCTCATGAGAACATCGAAGATGAGCGGGCCAGAATTCCCTGAAAATCCCAAATGTCCCATCTCACCATGACATTCTCTCACCTCTGCCACAAGCACCCACCCAATTCTACCCAACCAACCTGCCCCCTCACCAACATCACCCCCCCCCCCCCACAAACAAAATTGTGTAGTATTATAGAACCATGGCAAATGTAATATTCCTTCAATTGCAAAGTAACACCATTATTCTCCTTAATGAGGCATTAAACCCACCTACAGGAATTCCACCACACAATGTAGATTTCTGAGATGGCCTTCACAAAGTTTACATCTAAAAAATAGTAAATTCTAGCCTGGCATTATGTTCATTTAGGTATTGTTCGAAAGATAAAACTTAGCTGGAACACCATGAGTGCATGAATAACCTGTTCCTGTTCATGTTGGCTCCCATTGTCTTCAAACATATGCCTAATCTCTATAATACAAAAGCTCTTCATTTTGTTTGTGGCTGTGTGTGTGTCTATGTGAATATCTGGTTAATTCCTATTTTCTTCCAAACGCTAGGCCACAGCCTTCCCATTTTCACACATTCTACTCACATTTTTCCCGTTGAGGTGATAAACATCTTACCATCGCATTCCCACCTATATTTCTGAAGTTTTTAATCGTTAGATGCCCGGCGCCCCACGCCCAGTGGTGAGGGTGGTGCCATGGCCCCTGGCTGGAGCCGAGCCTGGTGCTCGAGCTGGAGTGAGAGCCGAGCCCGGGGCTTGGGATGGGGCCGTGACTGGGGCCGAAAAGGAAGCTGCCGCTGGAACCAAGGACGAGCCTGGATCCGTGGTCAAGGATGAGCCCAGAGATGAAGTCGTAGTCTGCACTATAGCCCAGGAGGCAGCCAAGCTGATGTCTGGAGTCTACAGCCAGGGCCGGGCCGAGTACGAGAACCAGGCCCTGGCGGTGCTCTACGACCTGGGTAGGTCCTGGGGCAGGGAATGGGAGTGATGGGAGGAGGATGAGGGAAATGAGGAGGGAAATGGGGTGGGGAGGAGGGAGACGGGGAGGGAAGGAGGAGGATGCTCCTTCCCTCCCTACATACCCTATGTACCCTCACTCTCTCCCTCTCTACCCCCCTCCCTCTCTACCCCCCTCCCTCTCTCGCCGTCTCCCTCTCTACCCTCCCTCCCCCCCACTATACCCCCTCCGTCTATCTCTACCCCCTCCCTCTCTGCCCCTCTCCCTCTCTACTCCCCTCTCCCTCCATCTCCTTCTCTCACCCCTACCCCTTCCTCTCTACCCCCCTCCCTCTCCCTGTCTACCACACCCCTCCCTCTCTATCCCCCCCCCTCTCTAGGGATTGAAGAGGGAGGGTGAAGAGGAGGAGGAGGGTGTGCTGGGGATGAGGAGAAATGAGCCGCACCTGCGCAATTGGGGGCTATGCGTGAATGGTGCAATATTGAATTGGGGGAATGGTTTACATTGGGGGAATGGGTGAGTGGTGGAATCGTGCGTTGGGGGAGCAGACCCTACAGGTCTATACTTGGTCTAGTCTATCTTTAATATTGTTCAGCCAACTTCAGTGACAAATGCACAAACTCACAACCCTTTTCTTCTTGTTTAATATAATACAATTATTACCTGGATCAAAAGGATCAATGGACCATCCATTAAAAAAGGCTTGGAATTTTGAATTGTTCAGTTTGTTCTTTCCCACGTTGGTTTTAACATCAGCTTTCTTCTCCTCAGTCATGGGGATTTTTGCACAGTAATCAAGAAATCCATAAGGAGTCATGACTTCCACAAAACCTTTTTCACAGCCACACACACCTCCCTGAGGATTGATTACAATGCATCAATTATTAAACATCTTAAGAATTGGTTTATAATCAGATTGGAGCAAACATGCCTTCTTGTACAAAGCAAAGTAATATTAACAGATTAGCAATAGGTTTCACTCCATCAATCCTCATGCAACTCTTGTAACAGATGTTGTAAAGCACCAAATATACTCAATTATTTCTGATATACATGTTTTACTTAAAATATATTATCCTTCATTTTATTTCATCAAAGTACACAAACAATATTGGAAATGTTGTGCTCAATTTGCAGCTATTTTAAACAGATGATATAATCAGAGGATATGAAAATTGAATTCTCACAAAGCATGATTAATTGAAATTTTGCAGGACAATTAAGTGATTAATTCAATTGACGCAACTCCGTTTTCATGTTATTGGGAAGAAACAAGGAAATATTTTACTTTTGAAAGCTGCTTGTCAACTGAGAAACCATTTGAGAAATTAAAAAATACATCTGACTGACTTACATTCTTCATCCCAGAGTACTCAAGGAGGTTGCCCTAGAAGTCATGGATGCATCGGGATAGCTAATCGAGGGTAACCAATGTAATTTCACTTTTTAAGAAAGGAGAGCGAGAGAAAACGGGGAATTATAAACCAGTTAGCCTTACATTCGTAGTGGGGAAGATGCTGAAGTCGATTGTTAAGGATATTATAGCAGTGCATTTGGAAAGCGGTGACTGGATTGGTCAAAGTCAGCATGGATTTATGAAGGGGAAATCATGCTTGACTAATCTTTTGGAATTTTTTGAGGATGTAACAAGTAGAATGGATAAGGGAGAGTCAGTGAATGTGGTATATCTGGACTTCCAAAAAGCCCAAGGTCCCACACAAGAGAATAGTGTGCAAAATTAGAGCACATGGTGTTGGGGGTAGGGTCTTGAATGAATGAATGAATACGTTTATTGGCCAAGTATGTACACATACAAGGAATTTACCTTGGTGCTCCACTCGCACACGACACACGACATACAGTAATAATTATATTATTACTATATTATTATTTGTTATTTGCACTATATTTGTTATTTATTGAACTTTTTATTTTTTCCCGTTATATACATCGTTTACATATTCACATATTCTGTTGTGCTGCAGCAAGTAAGAATTTCATTGTCCTGTCCGGGACAAATGACAATAAAACACTCTTGACTCTTGACTTGACTAATTAAGAATGACACATAAAACATTAAACATTAATAATAAAACATTATAGTTTAAACATGTGAATGAAATAAAATACCAGAGCAAAAGGAGGCTACAGACTTTTGGTTATTAAGTAGAGCTACTGCTCATGGAAAGAAGCTGTTTTTATGTCTGGCTGTTGCGGCTTTGAAAGTGCGGAGTCGCCTTCCAGAGGGAAGTGCTTCAAAGAGTTTGAAGCCAGGGTGAGAGGGGTCAGAGATGATCTTATCCGCTCGCTTCCTGGCCCTTGCAGTGTACAGTTCATCAATTGGGGGAAGGTTGCAGCGAACAACCTTCTCAGCTGATCGGACGATTCGCTGCAGCCTCCGGATGTCGTGCTTGGTGGTTGAGCCAAACCAGACCACGATGGAGAAGGTGAGGACAGACTCTACAATGGCAGTATAGAATTGGACCATCATTGACTGTAGCAGATTGTGTTTCCTCAGCTGCCGCAGGAAGTACATCCTCTGTTGGGCCTTTTGTGGAGTCGATGGTGGCCCCCCATTTCAGGTCCTTAGAGATGATGGTTCCAAGAAACTTAAAAGACTCCACAGATGTGACTGTGGCATTGTTGATGGTGAGTGGGGGAGTGGAGGGGGAGCTCTCCTAAAGTCAATTATCAATTCCACCGTCTTGAGCTCCAGGTTGTTACGAAGGCACCAGGACCCCAGCTGTGTCACTTCCTGTCTGTAGGCATATTCCTCCCCATCCTGGATCAGTCCAATCAGGGTTGTGTCATCCACAAACATGAGAAGCTTGACAGAGGAGTCTGTGGATGTGCAGCCGTTGGTGTAGAGAGAGAAAAGGAGAGGAGAGAGTACGCATCCTTGTGGTGCTCCTATGTTGAGGGTCTGCGGGTCTGAGGTGCTTTCAAAGCCTCATATGCTGCTTCCTGTCTGTCAGGAAGTTTATGGTCCACTGACAGAAGGGTTCAGGCACAGTCAACTTTTTTTTCTTTTTTTTTTAATCAAAAAATATATTCAATTATTAAAAAATAATATTTACACTACAATAAAACAAGCCAGAGCCCACCACCATAATACAATACAAACACATATCCATAATAAACTTCTATACAACTATGAAACAATCCTTATTGAAGATACGTTCTACACCCAGCGGAGCCCAGCGGTCCTGGAACTCCCTCAGGGCGCCCGTAGACAGGACGTATTCCCTTTCTAACCGTATCCCCGGAAAAGGGGCAGGCAGCCAGCTCAGGTAGATCCCTCCACCACCTGGCGCCTTGACTCGCAGATGGCCAGCTTGGCCAGGCCCAGGAGCAACCCAACCAGGACATCTTCAGCCCTACCCTCTCTGCTACGCACAGGGTGTCCAAAGATGAGGATGGTGGGTGAAAAATGCAGCCAGAAGGCAAGGAGCAGCCCCTTTAGGTATTCAAACAGTGGCTGCAGCCTCACACACGCCATGTACACGTGGTACACAGACTCTTCCAGCCCGCAAAAGTGGCAGGCGGCTGGCGAGTCTGTGAACCGCGAGAGAAACAGGTTGCAGGGAGCACCTCGGTACAATATTCTCCACCCCAGGTCCCCAATGTAGAGGGGGAGAATCTCTGCATAGAGGGACCCCCACCGGGGGGGGGCCCTTGCGACCGTAAGACAACACCGACCGCCAATTGGTGTCTGGATGGTGGACCAGGGCGAGGAAGTGCAGGGTGTGGAGGAGGAGCCTGTACAGGACATGCCTCCCTGCGTCTCGGAGCGATATGAAGGGTGTCGAGGAAAGGCGGCTCAAATTGTGTGGGACAGGCTCCCGGGATGGATTACGGCGCCTGGGTCCGATGAATACTTCTGGCTGAGCGGGGGCTTGCTCAACCACAAGTACTCCGCACGTTTGAGCCCCCCCCCTACACATGGACCGCCTGCTCTCACGCCCGGGCCATCACCCTCCGCCAGTGGAGGGGGGGCCCGGTCGACGGCAACCAGGTTCCAGACTCTCAACAAGTCCCTGTAGAAGCCGGGCATCCCCATCAGGACCGCACGGCTGACGCCCACCATCGGGATCCGCGTACCTCCTTGAAGGCAGCGGCTCCGTTGGAAATAGTGCGTCGCCAGCACGTGCCACCTGGGAGGATGCCCTGAGTACAGGTATCTCTGCAAGGTCCTGAGGCGGAGAGCCGCCAACTTGGTGCGAATGCATACCAGCGACTGACCAGGCACAGTCAACTTGGAGAGTTTGGAGTGTAGTAGCTCTGGCACAATGGTGTTGAATGCAGAGCTAAAATCAACAAACAAAATCCTTGCATAGGTCCCCTGGTGGTCTAAGTGCAGGAGGATGAAGTGCAGGCTTAGGTAGACTGCGTCATCCACTGATCTAATGGCCCAGTATGCAAACTGCAGAGGGTCCATACTGTTCATTATATTGTTCAGCTGGGCCAGTACCAGTCTTTCAAGGGTCCTCATGACAACAGAGGTCAGTGCGACAGGCCTGTAGTCAATAAGACCAGTAACCCTTGTCTTTTTGGGTACAGGGACAACAGTGGAGTCTTTGAACCAGGCAGAGACAGTACAGGTTTGAAGGAACTGGTTGAAAATGACTGTGTCGACCGGTGCCAGTTGTTTGGCACAGTGCATGTGGGTAGAGGGGGAAACATTGTCCGGTCCTGGAGAAAATAAATATTTGTTACCAAAATACCATGTCTAGCAATATAGATCATAGAGGTTGATAGACACAATGGGAGACCTTAGAATGATCTAAACTTCTCAGGAAAGTCTTTACAACCACTTTTTCATATCAAATGAAGAGTTTAATTCACAGTTTATTTAAAAAAGAATAATAAAATGTGAACCGATAGATGAAAAAGGCTGGTTTTCTTAACTGTTAAGATGCATATTCTAATGATTAATGATTAATACTTTGTCAGATGGCATAAGCAGGCATCCAAGCTCACATTTAAACCAATCCAGTTATTATTGGGTACATATCTATTGGGTAGCAGTTATGCAAGGATTTTCAGCAGGTTGCCACACCAGATATGTGCATTGTGGTCAGTAATTTCTTTCCATGGCAGCATTGCAGTCTAACTTTTACTTCATGCCATCAAATAACAGAATATATGCATATATAATAATACATATACATATATATATATACACACATTCGTCTGTACACAGATGTATGTTCCAAAAGATGAATGTGCAGAAAAATGCAACAGCATAATATGTTTATAAATACATCCCTCATAACAGAGTTATACATCAGGGTGAGTGCAGAGTGTCTTTTAGCCAAGATAGGGAAATCAAAATTCAGAATCAAAGGTGAGAGGGTCAAGATTTAATAGGAGCCATTTTGCACGGTTGTATAGAACAAGGTGCCAGAGGAGGTAGTTGAGGCAGGTATTATAACAGCATTTAAAGGACACGGACAGGTGCATGGATTGGAAAAGTTTAGACGGATATGGGCAAATAGGATGAGCTAAGATGGGGCATCTTGGTTGACATGTAGCAAGTTTGGCTGCCTGGCCTGCTTCTTTGCTGACTAAACAAAGTACTTTTTTATAACAATTGAGATTTTTAAGGCTGAAAGAAAAGAAGGGAATGCTGAAAACACTTGGAATAGTGTTTATATTTTGGATTTCCTGATTCAGCAGTTTTTGCTTTATGAAAATCTAAAATGATTGGTTTTTGCTTGCAGTGGATAGAATTCTATTATTCTATTCGTTGTTTTGTGAAAACTGATAAGTTGATGGTCTGGTATATCTCTGGAATTATACTATATATATATATGATATATTAACAGGATGAAAATGTCATGAAAATGAGTAATCAAATCTATTTTTAGCTTAAGACATCTGACTTTTAACGAGATGTGAAAAACATAGAAACAGAAAATAGGTGCAGGAGGAGGCCATTCGGCCCTTTGAGCCAGCACCGCCATTCATTGTGATCATGGCTGATCATCCCCTATCAATAACCGTGCCTGCCTTCTCCCCATATCCCTTGACTCCACTAGCCCCGAGAGTATCTAACTCTCTCTTAAATCCATCCAGTGACTTGGCCTCCACTGCCCTCTGTGCCAGGGAATTCCATAAATTCACAACTCTCTGGGTGAAAAAGTTTTTTCTCACCTCAGTCTTAAATGACCTCCCCTTTATTCTATGACTATGACCCCTGGTTCTCGACGCGCCCAACATTGGGAACATTTTTCCTGCATCTAGCTTGTCTAGTCCTTTTATAATTTTATATGTTTCTAGAAGATCCCCCCTCATCCCTCTAAACTCCAGTGAATACAAGCCTAGCCTTTTCATTCTTTCTTCATATGACAGTCCCGCCATCCCAGGGATCAATCACGTGAACCTACGCTGCACTGCTTCAATCACAAGGATGTCCTTCCTCAAATTAGGAGACCAAAACTGTACACAATACTCCAGATGTGGTCTTACCAGAGCCCTATACAACTGCAGAAGAACCTCTTTACACCTATACTGAAAACCTCTTGTTATGAAGGCCAACATTCCATTAGCTTTCTTCACTGCCTGCTGTACCTGCACGCCAACTTTCAGTGACCGGTATACAAGGACGCCCAGGTCTCGCTGCACCTCGCTGCACCTCCCCCTTAACTAACCTAACCCCAGAACTTGCTAGTGTTGCTCCTATTTCCCTCTTCCAAATCATTAATATATATGGTAAACAGTTGCGGCCCCAACACCGAGCCTTGCGGCACTCCACTCGCCACTGCCTGCCATTCTGAAAAGGACCCGTTCACTCCTACTCTTTGCTTCCTGTCTGCCAACCAATTTTCTATCCATGTCAACACCCTACCCCCAATACCATGTGCTCTAATTTTAGTCACCAGTCTGCCATGCGGGACCTTATCAAAGGCTTTCTGAAAGTCTAGATACAGTACATCCGCTGGCACCCCTTCATCCATTTTACTTGTCACATCCTCAAAATATTCCAGAAGATTAGTCAAGCATGATTTACCTTTCATAAATCCATGTTGACTTGGACTAATCATTTTACTGCTATCCAAATGCCACATTATTACCTCTTTAATAATTGACTCCAGCATCTTTCCCACCACTGAAGTCAGGCTAACTGGTCTGTAATTCCCCGTTTTCTCTCTCGCTCCTTTCTTGAAAAGTGGGATAACATTAGCTATCCTCCAATCCACAGGAACTGATCCTGAATCTATTGAACATTGGAAAATGATCACCAATGCGTCCACTATTTCTAGAGCCAACTCCCTGAGGACCCTGGGATGCAGACCATCAGTTCCAGGAGATTTATCATCCTTCAGTCCCATTAGCCTACCCAATACTATTTTTCGCCTAATGAACATGTCTTTCAGTTCCTCTACCCCCTTAGATCCTCTGTCCTCCAGTACATCTGGGAGATTGTTTGTGTCTTCCTTAGTGAAGACTGATTCGAAGTACCTATTCAACTCTTCTGCCATTTCCTTGTTGCCCATAATAATTTCACCCGTGTCTGCCTTCAAGGGACCCACATTTGCTACTCTTTTTCCCGTAACATATCTAAAGAAGCTTTTACTGTCCTTCTTTACATTCCTGGCCAGCTTCCCTTCGTTCTTCATCTTTTCAGCCCGTATTGCCCGTTTTGTTTCCTTCTGTTGTCCTATGAAAGGTTCCCAATCCTCTGGCTGCCGGCTACTCTTTGCTGTGTTATGCATCTTTTCTTTTAGTTTTATTCTATCCCTAACTTCTCTTGTCAGCCACGGTTGCCTCCTACTCCCCCTAGAATCTTTCTTCCTTTTTGGAATGAAATGATCCTGCGTCTTCCGGATTATGCCCAGAAATTCCTGCCATTGCTGTTCCACCGTCATTCCTGCTAGGATCCCTTTCCAGTCTACCTTGGCCAGCTCCCCTCTCATGCCTTCATAGTCCCCTTTGTTCAACTGCATCACTGACACTTCCGATTTAACCTTCTCCTTATCAAATTGCAGATGAAAACTAATCATATTATGATCACTACCTCCGAGCGGTTCCTTTACCTCGAGTTTTCTTATCATATCTGGTTCATTGGACAACACTAAATCCAGAATTGCCTTTTTTCTGGTTGGCTCCATTACAAGCTGCTCTAAGAATCCATCTCGGAGGCATTCGACAAACTCTCTTTCTTGGGGTCCTGAACCAACCTGATTTTCCCAGTCTACCTGCGTATTGAAATCCCCCATCACCACAGTGGCATTGCCTTTTTTTACATGCCAGTTTTAACTCCTGCTGCAACGTACACCCTACATCCAGGCTACTATTTGGGGGTCTGTAGATAACACCAATTAGTGTCTTCTTGCCTTTACAATTCCTCAACTCAATGTCACCTATTCCTTTTTTCCTGAAATGATGTCTGTCCCGCTGAGTTACTCCAGCTTTTTGTGTCTATCTTCAGTCCAAAAACAAAGTCTTCCCAGCCCCACAGCTCAGCTTTACTGTTGAGGCTCATTGCTAGTTCCAGCAGCCGAATGCAGGCATAAAGGTCAAGAACGTGCTGACCCACACGATGCTATTAGAGAGCGGGTGAGTGAGGCCGTGCCAGGTCTTGTGGACTCTGAAGAACGGAGAAGAACTCGTGGTGATTGGCAAGATGAAAAGTGATCAAGTAGGATGGTCGCAGCACATTAGACATTTACATTCTGCAAAGATAGAAATATCTGCTTGGAAAATATTGATGTGCAATTCTTTCCAGCAAATTATTTCCTTTCAGCTTCTATGTTTTGAACTGTTAAAATTGTAAAATAGTCTGACAGCTTCAGACATTTAGGTACAGAAGCATTCAAATACTGGCAAAATAGACAGCAAGCAGCAAAATCTATGATCTTAAACTTTTATTTTGGAGTTTAAGATCATAGATTTTGCTGCCTGCTGTCTGTTTTGACAAGCCCTACTTGGACGGCACGTGAAGAAAGGTTCAAACCTGGAGTTGGGTGTGGTTGTGCTAAATGTTGCACAGCTGTGCTGCCCTCCCATTGCATCATGCTCAACAAAGAAACTTTACATCATTTCATTCTATTCAACTTTGTAATTATAAACACATGATAATGAAAATACTGAATATAGTGTGGCAATAATAAAAAAATAAGTTTTCACAAATTGTGCAACCACACATTCACTATATTATCACCAGGGGGCAGCAAAAGTCTGTTTATAGATACCATTTTTTTAAAATAATTATATGTCATGTTTATTTATTGGCCAGCACTGGTTGTTTTGGTGATCTTTGCCATAAGCCTTTTTATATTGGCCTTCATGGTTTAAAAATATGTTCCACATTAAAACTGAAACAACCAAACAATGTCGTACAAATTGTTGTTTCAATAATATTAATTATATAAAGTATTTGAAATATATTTCAACTATTTACATAATTATGTTTCTTTTACTCCAGCTTGGTAATGTTCTTTTGCTCAGCTATCCCTGTATTGACAAAGACATTTGTTAAATTCTTCTGCAAGATTGCAGAACCTGCAATGGCTCACAAAACAAACATTTCAATATGTTTTTGCTCCCCAAACCTCCTTCCCCAGATTTAGGGTATTTAGTTTAGTTTATTGTCACGTGTATCATGGTACATTGAAAAGATTTGTTGCTGCGTGCTATTCTGTCAGCAAAGACTATACGTGATTACAATCAAGCCGCCCACAGTGCACAGATACAGGATAAAGGCAATAATGTTTAGTGAAAGATAAAGTCCAGAAAAATTCAATTAAAGATAGTCCGAGTGTCTCCAATGAGATATATAGTAAGTTAGGACTGCTCTCTAGTTGTTGATATGATAGTTCAGTGGTCTGTAAACAGCTGAGAAGAAAGTGTCCCTGAATCTGGAGGCATGTGTTTTCACACTTCTGTAGATTGCATGGTTCATCAGGTAGGGGGGGTGATTCTTCGGTAAGTGTCTACTTTGGTGTCCCGCTACTTTGATGTTATATGTAAGGAAAATCTGTAATTCTATCCCATTTCTTCTTTTTCTATAATATTAATAAACATAATCCTCATAAATAAAAATTAAACCCTAAATGAATAAAGCATTATATTTTTTCCGATGTTGAATTGAATTGAATTGAATTGAATGCCTTTATGTTCTATGCCCCCTCCCCAAAACCGCATGTCCCGATGGTAACTAGTGAAATTTCACGTCGGTATATTTATTTAATGGGGGATCTATCTGAAATGAAAATACTTTTAAACGGTAGGTATTAATAATTAAAATATTTATTACGCTTAAAAAAATTTCTCTATTCTTGATATTATAAATCGTAATTTTTTTTCAAAAGATTCTTGTCCCGATGATTGGAGTCATTTACCGTCACGCACCTTTGTTGAGCCGTCCCGCATGGCTATAAATAGAATAGACGCGAACTTCCGACCTCAAAGACCGCAGAATTCAAAAGTCCCCTGGCTTGTGAATTTCTCCTGCTTCGCGGGACGCGAAGCGTGTGAAAACTCTTTTTATCTGCTGCATAGCGGGTACGTACCTTTATTCGGCGTCATCTGCAAACGGTGTTCAACTCTTAGAATTTTTTAAATCGTTCTTTTTTGATTTGTTCGGGAGAACAAATCGTGCCATGTGCCATTCGGGAAACGATATGGCCAGGCATGGCCTTACGGTGAGGCCATCCTGGACTAAAGGCTTGGGCCACCATTCCCGTCCACAACATAACCCCGATCTCCATCCAGCTCGAGCCGAACACAAAGCCGTTGCATCATCCCGTGACACGATGACCCTCTCCACGCCCGGCCCTTGTCAGCCCTTATTCCTCCCTATCCCCCCCCCCCACCACCGGGGAACAAGGGCCGAAGAAGGCCGTGCGTGAAGAGGGTCATCGGGTCACAGGAAGTTGCGACAACTGCAACGGGGCTTCGTGTACAGCTGGAAATGGAGCTAGAGCTGGAGATGGAGCTAGAGTTGCTGGATCTGGTGACTGGGGGTAAGTAACCCTAGCCCCAACCCCAGCCCCAGCCCCATCCCCCACCGGGAAACAAGGGCTGAAGAGGGCCGGGCGCAGAGAGGGACATTGGGTCACGGGAAGATGCAACGGCTTTGTGTCCGGCTGGAGATGGAGCTGGAGATAGAAATGGAGCTGGAGATCGATAGTAGGTAGCCCCAGCCCCAATCACAGCCCTAACCCCAGCCCTAACCCCAGCCCCAGCCCCAACCCTATCCCTAGTTCCAACCTCAGCCCTAACCCCAGCCATAGCCCCAGCCCCAGCCCCAGCCCCAGATCCAACCCCAGATCCAACCCCAGCCCCAGCTCCAACCCCAGCTCCAACCCCAACCCCAACCCCAGCCCTAACCCCAGCCATAACCCCAGCCCCAGAAGCAGCCCCAGCCCCAGCTCCAACCCCAGCTCCAACCCTAGCCCTAACCCTAGCACTAACCCTAAACCCACCCAAACCCCAACCCCAGCCCCAGCACCTGCTCCAACCCCAGCCTCAACCCTAGCCCCAACCCTAACCCTAGCCCCAGCTCCAACCCCAGCCCCAACCCCAACCCCAACCGTAGCCCTAGCCACAGCCCCAGCCCAAACCCAGCCTCAGCCCAAATATTTGCCCCAGCTCCAACCCCCGCCCTAGCCCAAACCCTACCCCTAAGGATAGTTTTAGTCATCTCCACCACGTGAAGCTCCCAAACGTGATCATCTCCACCATGCTGAGTCATATACGTCACATGAGTATTTTATGCTCATTGTTAGGCGCTCCCCCCCCTGGTGAATGCTATGTACTTACCTTTCTCTGTTTCTCTCCCGAGTACAGGCCTCGTGGCTGTGAGTCTGGAATCAAGGGGTTAAAGGCTCCTGTACCCGATTGGCCAAGCTGCGTCAGGTGACGGGTGACTCATCTGAAGCTTAAATACCAGAGTTTCCCAGGATTCTCTCTCTTCTTCGTAGACCCTGACTTGTGAACAGCCTGCTGGTGTGAGCTGAGGAAGGCCTGGCCACATGGCATAGAACTTTGTGTACTTTCACCATTACTTGTTAACAAATATTGAAGTGGGACGGATAAGGGCTGACCTTAGTGTTTTCGTGTATTTTGTTTCAGGGTTATATCTCTTTAGGCAGGTTTTAGAGTCTCTGGTTCGACGGTCCATTACGTGGCTGGCTGGAGCACTGTTTAATTGTTTGTTAGTCCATCCATATCCCTGACTGGGTTGATTAAATCGGGTTTGGGTTTTGTGTTCCATTGAATAATTAGAAGATTTTTGAACTTGAACCTGGTTTTTGAATTATGTTACGCGGCTCTGAAGTACCTGCATTCGGGAGTCGTAACACTCATAATGTGTAAAATAATACAATAATGACCATAATTATCAATTATAATTGATAAATGAACAGTGTGCTTCAACCTATTCATCTGGTTAATATTGTTTTAGAGGAAGTTGGTGAAAAGTAATGTGAAGGTTACCATCCTTGCTGAAAATCACCACTTTTTCGGCAGTAAACTGTTACGAAGGTTTAAAATAAATGCGTTAGACTGAAAAAGTTTTATTTTGATAGTTTATTTGTGGAAGATACTGTATAATTTGAAAGTGCGACAAAAATTTGATTTTATATTCTTAAATCAGTTATATTTTGCAGTGTTGTTCATCATAAAAATATGATGGATATGACTGAATGCAATGGGCAACCTGGAAAAAGAATGGAAAAAAATAAATTAAATTCTCTAAAATATTGCACCAAACATATTTTTCACATATTTGAGATGTTCATCTATGTGAAACAACATTCAAAGTTGCAAAAAATTAAGTTTTATTTTCGGTTTTCCAGAAACTTAAAAGTAGACACTTACTGAAGAATCACCCAGGGATATACTATCACCGGTTATGTTGCTTGACTTCACTTTGCAGCCAGTTACAGTATTCAAGTCTGTCTCTTGGCATTCTTGATGGCTTTGCGAAGATCAGAACAAGCTTTCTTGTATCTATTGGTCCTCATTTGTAAAAAGACCATCAACAGCTTATCTGTAAAGTACATTCCTGTTCCTTTATCCTGGTCAGCAATTTGACCTTGGTGTAAAACATCATTGTTGACCCCAAGTATTATGAAAAATTCTGAAATATCAGAATTTTTTAGCTTTGCACAACAGTTAACTGATGAAATAATGTATGGTGAAATAGAGGAAACAATAACTGCGCTATACAGCACTTAAACCCTTAACGTTCTTGTGCAAATGATTACTGTTTTCACACTCTTTATGTTGTGGGTTAAAGCCCTGCTTCCAAACCTTGAAAAAAGGATGACATTTAGGTGGACATTAAACATTCTAAAATAAAATTTTGAATCATGGCTTGTTGTGATTCAAAGTCACGCCTTTAGATTAATAAATAAATCAGGGCTTAAATGCCAGTATAGTAATTTAACTACAATATTACTCCGAGGAGTTTAGCATAATTTTTAGCACTCACGTCCAGCTCCACCACATTGCAACTTAACAACTTGCAACTGGTTCAATGCAAGCACTTGGTGACTGAATTATAAACCACAATGACAGGATCATTTGCTGATATAGTCTTTCAGTTCTATTCTGTTACAGCAAAGGGTCTGGGAAAAGTCTTATTACCATTTTGTAGCAGATCGATAGTGAAATCTGTTGATTTTTTATGGAAAATAATTAAGTGTTTCAGCAATTTTTTTTCCAACTAGAACATAAAAATCAGAGAGCATTCAGATTTTTACAGTTCCAATCAATAACTATTAAATGGAAAATATTTACAGAGAACAGGAAATTTTCTCCCAATTCTTACCTGTGTACAGAAGGAGTATGGTTTAATGCAGGATGGATTGCAGTGTCTGGTGGCAGTTGGCTGGTTCAGAGGAGAACAACCTCCTGAATTTAACACAGACATTATACATTTATAAGGCTCAATAATACTGTAGATGGGAAAATATTAAAAATGTATGCTTTTTTATATTGCAATGTTTATTAACACTAATAAAATCATGCTCAAATTGAATAATATGAAAAACTATCCAAGTTACAGGTTATAAAAGTATGAATTATGAATGAGGTCAGCATTTGTTTTACAAATACTATTACATTTTCAATATAAGGATGTTTGGATTAATGTTCCATGCTAGACATTCTATCAATTTGAAATGTATGGGGGAAGGAACCAAGGGCATTGATTCAGATTCAGATTTCAGATCAGATTCAGATTGACCGGTTGCATTGTGGCTTGGTTCGGCAACTTGAGCGCCCAGGAGAAGAAAAGACTACAAAAAGTAGTAAACACCGCCCAGTCCATCATCGGCTCTGACCTCCGTACCATCGAGGGGATCTATTGCAGTCGCTGCCTCAAAAAGGCTGGCAGCATCATCAAGGACCCACACCATCGTGGCCACACACTCATCTCCCTGCTACCTTCAGGTAGAAGGTACATGAGACTGAGGACTGCAACGTCCAGCTTCAGGAATAGCCACTTCCCTACAGCCATTGGGCTATTAAACTCAACTGAAACAAAACTCAGAACATTAATAGACCATTATCTGTTTATTTGCACTTTATCTGTTTATTTATTCATGTGTGTATACATTAATATAATGGTATATGGACACACTGATCTGTTCTGTATTCATGCCTACTATATTCTGTTGTGCTGAAGCAAAGCAAGAATTTCATTGTCCTATCTGGGACACATGACAATAAACTCTCTTGAATCTTGAATCTTGAATCTTGATTCACATTTATTGTCACATGCACCAATTAAGGTACAGTGATATTCGAGTTACCATGCAGCCGTACAATTAAAAGAACACACAATTAAAAAGAACGATAGAACTTCACATAAACATCCACCACTGTGATCACTGTGATGGGAGGCAATAAAGTTCAGTCAGTCTTCCTCCTTTTGTTCACCCGTGTTTGAGGCCTTGACCAGCCGCAGTCGCCTCTACAGACGGCCCGATGTACAAACCTTCTCGTCGGGATGATCAAAGCTCCGACGTCGGGACGGATGGAACACACTTGGAGTGCTCGAATCGGCCACTTTCTTACCGGAGACCCTGGCTTCTCGATGTTATAGGCCCCAGGCCTTCCGCGGTCTTTTGAGGTCGGAAGTTCGCTTCTATTCTATTTATAGCCATGCGGGACGGCTCAACAACGGTGCGTGACAGTAAATGACTCCAATCAACGGGACAAGAATTTTTTGAAATTGAAGATGAAGTGGTCAACAGTGTGCCAAGTACTAACTCACGCTGCTATATCAAAAGTGCTAAAAATGAAGGATACAAGTTGTAGACATATGTCATTGCAAAATCAAGCTTTTGATGTTTGCCCATATTGAAAAATATATTTTTAGCTATTTTCAGTTTTAGAAAATTGGATTGGGAAATCCAAATGGCTTCTCAGCCAACATGGAAAAGAACATTAACATTACTGTTGAAAAGTGAACGCGTGCTTGTGACAACATCCTGTAAGTTCCCTGAATATGTCGGGTCAGGTGGACAGCGTGTGAAGAAGGCTTTTGCCATGCATGCCTTCATTGAGAAGGATATTGAATACAATAGGTGACACATCATGATGCAACTGTACACGTTTTTGGTGAGAAGTTAGAACGGGGAACATGGCAGAGATAACTGTGTGAGCAAAGGTTGAGGAATAATGTGCCCCTGTCCTGTTAGTTTGGTCACTTATATTTGTACCACACCTTTAATATTGCAGTTGAAACCACAGAATCATTTCTGAAGAATGGACAGAATGAGAGCATATCTAAGATGGGATGCATCACTGAAAGACACTGATTGGGAGATCAAAAGAAATGATATATTCTTGAGCAGAGACCAGTATTAGAGGTGTTTGCAAGTTTTCATCCTGTATGACAGTCAAGTTATTGCACAGTTGAAGGTAATGGTGAAGGTATTAAGGAACAACAAGAGGTAGCAGGTTCAGAGACAGTCAATGACATGCAGGTTTATGTAACCAATCATTGTTCATGATTCCGTTTGCAGAATGAAGGAGAGAGTTAGGTTTGACATTTAATATTATTCCATAACTGGAGAATTATACAGAAATCATTTATCTCAAAGTGAATTTCTGGGAGGAGGGCTTGTGGGATATTGGTTTGGATTTTTCATCTCCTTTCTAGATAATCCAACTTCACAAGATATTCCCAGGAGGTATCCACACCAAGTACTAACCAAACCTGAGTTTCTGCTTAGTTTCTTAGATCACTCAGCATCAGGCATTTCATGACACGTAACAACTTAAATGCCAAAATCAGGAGGAAAAAAACACACTGCATAGAAGTTACAGCCCAGTTCAGAACATTCCTAAGTGACAATTTATTTGAGGAATGCAGTGAATAGAATGTGAAAAGGTCAACTATTCTTTAAAATCAAACACGAATGTAACTGTAAATGTCTACAGAATGGAGAGTCAAATACATTTCTTTACCTGTCACATTTACACCATCTGAGCGGACACACCACACATTGCGCTCATTACCACTCCAAGGACTTGACCTCCACTCATACTCATGGCACGTTCCTTCTGGAAATTAAAGATACAAATTGCAGTTTTCATAAAGTGTATTAAATGAACATTCAAATTATCGTTTTTTACTTTGGTCGACAAAATACAGATACGTTTATCATCCATATCAATTAATTGGATGAGAACTTACAAGGCACGATTAGTACGTTTGCAGATTACACTTAAGTGGGTGGTATTGTAGATAGCGAAGATGGTTGTCAAATAATGCAGCAGGATCAGTTAGGCAGGTGGGCCCAGGAATGGTTAATGGAGTTCAATACAGAGAAATGTGAGGTGTTGCAATTTGGGAAGTCAGACCAGGGCAGGACCTACACTGTGAATATCAGGGGTCTGGGGAGTGGTGTAGAGCAGAGGGATCTAAGAGTACAGGTTCATAGTTCCTTGAAAGTGACGTCACAAGTAGATAGAGTGAACAAGAAGGCATTTGGCACAACACGTGTTCCACGACTCAGGGACCCCGACTGTCCTTTCAAAGATTCACTTGCGCCTCCTCCAACCTCATCTACTGTATCCGTTGTTCAAAGTGTGGACTATTTAACATCAAGAAACCAAACATAGACTGGGCAATCATTTTGTTGAACACCTTCACTCAGTCTGCCTGGACCTACCTACTCTTCCGGTTGCTTTAATTTCACCTGTTTCCTTGATCATTGTTACTTCTTTGCATCTCTTTCATTCATTTGTTCTATATTTATCTATATCAACATTTATATCTCTTGTTTCCTTTTCCCCTAACTCTCAGTCTGAAGAAAGGTCTCGACCAGAAATGTCACCTATTACTTTTCTCCAAAGATGCTGTCTGACCCGCTGAGTTACTCCAAGTTTTTGTGTCTATTACCAGCATGTTACCCTATGTACAGTACAATCTCTGACTCACTACATGTATCAGAGGATGAGTATAAATCACTATCTAGTATAGATAAATGTACTAGAGTTGTAAACCCCTTGAATTGAGGAATGTACCAGACCAATGCTTACTGTCATTGAAGGTACACAAAAATGCTGGAGAAACTCAGCGGCTGCTGCACCTGGAGTCTCTCCAGCATTTTTGTGTACCTTCGATTTTCCAGCATCTGCAGTTCCTTCTTAAACGCTTACTGTCATTGAACCTAAAAAGGTAATTTCAAATCTTTTATTTGACATTGTGCCCTATTTCGGCATATCTTCAATTACTCTTACTGATTTCTACATAAGCACCTTAGAAAGCTTCCCATCTGAATGCATCACAGCTTATTATAGCAAATGCTCTGCCCAAGACTAGAAGAAATTGCAGAGAGTTGTGAATCCAGCTCAGTTCTAACACTAGCTCTGTCTACACTTTACACTGCTAGGGGGAAGCAGCCAACTGGGGCAACTCACACCCGTCAATCTCTCTTCTCTTGTGGCGTAGAGGGTACAAAAGCTTGAAAGCATGTACCACAAGATATCATATGCTAAGGAGGAATTGATGATCTCCCAATCTAACTCACTGTGGCCCTTGCAATTTCTCTGTAGCTGTAACATATATCCTGCATTCTGTTTCTCACTTTCTATTTTGAAATAGCAGGCAAAAAGAAAAGTATTTAACTGTACCTCAGTCGGCGTGACAATACCAACACCAAGATAAAGAAAATAAAGAAAATAATATTTTGGCCATCCATTGGTGAGCACAAAAAATAAATTTTGTAAAGTTTACAGTTAGAATGAAATAAAAAATGAAAATTAATGTGACAGTATGCAAGATTAAGGAATGAAAGAAAATAAATTATCGAACAAGAAAAAGGTTAGCTATCACACCAAAATGTATTTTGACTTCATGTATCAGTTATCCTATCATGGATTTTAATCAACCTATTTATTTCCTGCTGAAAAAGCTCAGCATTAATCCTTCCTAAACCCCAATGGGTATTTAACAAGCTCCAGGATACTCACACACTGTCATATCTCAATTTTACTTCGGAGTCACATGAGTGGGAGTAGGGCGCTCCCGCTACAAGCTTGAAGGAATGGACCGTTAGGTAAGTACTTACCCACAGGTTCACAAGTTTGCTCCTCTTTGTGCACCAGGGGAAACTGGAGCAAAGCAGCACAGAGGGAAACCGCCCCCGTTCGACTCCAGGGAAGGAGCGTTCCGTCAGTGGAGGGGGCGAGAGGCGGCACCTGGACCGCACACGCTGCGGTCCACAGTCAGGGTACTGAGCCGATGCCCAGTCCGCTAAGAGCTGTCTGACCAACAGCAGCGGACTGGAGGGAAATTCAAAAACCGGCCGGTAATCCCTGCATACTCCGACAAGGAGACTCGCCGCACGAGAACGACAGAAACACCGCCCGAGAACGGCAGGCAGCCTCTTGAGCAAAGTTGGCAACCAAACCTCGGGCTGGAGACAGACACGGAAGATGGAACCGGCACTTCAAACTACCACCCTAGAGCGAGTAAGTGTCTGTTTTCCAAGCCTAGAGAAAGGTCATGGAGTAAAAAACTCCAGCGAGACTTGCCTCGGGAGCTGGGGCAAGCTCGCCAAGGGAGCATAACACTCCCGCTCCAGAGAACTAACAGCACTGGCCATCTCCCTCATCAGAGGGGATCGATGGCGACCAGGGCTGGGCTGGTCAAGAAGAGGGGTCACTGGCTGAACAACATCGGGAGTATGCTTGAGGTACAGGATCAGGAAGAGCTGCTGGGTGTGAGATACCGCTACGTGGCTACACCACGAGCAAGATGGCCGTTTCAGTCTAAACTGACGGCCAGCTTACTACCTGTCTTTCCAAAAAACCTCTCCAAGACAGGTAGTCATGAGGCGTTGGATTTTATCACGCCTCCCCAAAATTGCATTTACTCAAAGTGCCTACCATTATTGGGGGTACATTGAGCAGGGCATTTAAAAACCCAAATATCTTAAATTGCATTTGATACCCCTGACGTCGGCTATCATTTTTGCATGCTCATTCCAGAGGGGCAGGGTAGTATGGCAAAACACCTAACCGTACTGTTCAACACAGTATACGACCGCAACCCCTGGAAGGAAGTCATAAAACCTGCCCTCAACCTAAAAAAATTCACAGGACTGTGAGAACGCCGACCTCACAACCACAGATCCTGCTATCTGGTAAAGTTACCAAATCAAGCCTAATAATTGGACGAAGTATCCAAGATATTCGGCATCATGAGGGCAGGGCCTGGAATGAGCAAACCACACAAAACCAGACAGCAGTACCTCCACGCATCCACCAGTAGGTGTCTACTTAATGGTACTGGTGAAAGCTCGGGGCCCGCATGCCAGTCCCCGTAAGCCTTTTCAGGCCAGGGCCCAGAGCGGGCCCCATGGAAAATGTGCCACCCCTCAACAACACCATCCCGACAGACAAGGAACCAGAAACCGAATAAATGAACACACCACTAAACAACAGTGGAGGCAGGTGAGTATGGTTCCTACTATCACATAAAAGGTGAAGGGTTTGTACCAACAGGGTGGGGGAATCACATCTGAGTTTGGAAGCATGAAGAACTATCACACTTGGTAGTTATATACTAAAAGTATTCAAGGATAAAATTGAATTAAGAAACTTGCCACCAGTTCAGCATGCACCCCAAAGGGGTTTACCCTCCCACTAAAAAAAGAACATGAGGGACTAGCTGAACTGGAGGAGATATACAAAGGTGTCATAAAGAAGTCTAATATGAACCTTTGGTACCAAAAAACCCAAAGATGGTGATTGTCGCACCATCATTGACTTAACCACGTGAATATTTTCACCAGGTATACACACTTTAATGGAAAACTTGTAACTGCTAACCGTGGATTTCCTAGGATACTTTATGGTAGACATCGACTTAAAAGATGCATACTATTTAGTACCCATTCATCAAAGATCTTCGGAGATACCACAATTTACCTGGATGGGGTAACTATGGCAGTATAAATTATTGACAATGGCTAAATATGAGCCAAAACTGTTTTCCAAGATATTCAAACCAGCCCTGACACTATTAAGGAACATATCGTCATGGCATGTCTCAATGATATTAACGACAGACAAAACCATGGAAATAGCTAAATCAGCAGCATTAGCTACTAAAACTTATTTAGCCTGGGCTCTGTCATACAATCCAGATAAATCTATGTTGACACCATCCACAACTATTGACTATAACTCTATTCACTTGTCTATAACATTGCCAAAAGGAGAGTCAGCGTACTGGCACAACCTGTAACAAATTAATGGTAACAATCAACCAACCAACCATTCAACAAAGTGGCAAGAGTAATTGGGAATTAGTAGCAGCATTACCAGCTACTTAACTTGAACCTTTCCATTAGAGCTAAGGTGCTAGTGTTTAAACAAAATAACCCATATCTAGAACAGGTGGTAAATGGACTAATCCATTTAAGCGCCTTGAGTATTAGAAAGGCGCTATATAAATCCCATCCATTATTGTTATTATTAATCTGGAGTCGTCATCACTACAGACACTGGGCATAAAACCTAGTTGGAAATATTGAGTGTGTTCTATGGGTAAAAGCATATTGATCAATAGTGCACCATTTTGCATGTTTGTTTATAAATTGGCAACATCACAGTGGTGGCATATACCAAACCACATGGGCGGAATAAAATCGATATCATGTGACAATTTATTTAACAATTGGTAATGGTATGTCGTCAAACATATTTGACCATCAGCAACTTACCTACCAGGTGAGCTAAATACTGTAACAGACATATTAAACCAAAGTATTTGCTGAAATTACAAAGCAATATGGAACACCAGATATCGATTTCCTTGTATTCGAATTGAATCACCACGTACCAATGTATGTCGCATGGAACCAGACCTTGAGGCAACGGCAATGGATACATTCCCGCTGAACTGGGGGGGGGATCTAATCTCTATGTTCTCCCCTTTTCTACCTCATCAGTCAGGTACTACGGCCTCATCAGTCGGCTACTACGCAAAATACAGATGGTCTCTGCTTCAGGTATTTTGATAGTACCCGACTAACCTACACAGCCATGGTTCCCAGTGGTCCTCGACATGGCCATTAAAACCCCAATGACTTTTCCCAGTAGCCCAGACTTATTAACTCACCCAGTATCAGGCATAAGCCACCCATGCCACGATAAATTAAACTACTGGGTTGCAGATTTTGAAAAGACCACTGCTGGACCTGGGTTGCAGAATTGGAAAGACCACTGCTGGGCCTGGATTTGTCAGACAGCACTATCGACACGATGACAGCATCCCATCACATATCCACAAGGGAACTATACTTGGCGAACATCAAGAAGTGGGAAGATACTGTTCAAATACAGGAACAACATATTCAACTACAACAAAACCTGTACTGGAGTTCCTGGCAGGTCTTCACCACAATGAAGGACGCAGCTACAGCGCCATTAATACAGCCAGAAGTGCTCTGTCAGCCTACTTAACTCAGGCACCAGGACAACAGGCCGTAGGATACCACCCACTGGTGATCAAACTCAGGAGAGGCATATTCAACTCTAATCCCCCAGACCTAGGTACACCCAAATCTGGGATGTCAGTGTGGTCCTGACGTACCTTAGGGGATGGTCACCAGCCAGGTCCCTCACCCTAGAACAGCCCACCCTGAAGACGGTCATGCTGATGGCACTTGTCTCAGCACAAAGAGTCCAGTTCCTCCATCTACTACGATTGGACAATATGGTTATAACACCAGACCACATTTACCATTCAGGGGCTGGTCAAACAGAGCAGACCAGGAACATCAGGTCCAGTCATGGAATTCCGGGCATACCCACCTGAACCATGGTTATGTGTCATGACCCACTTATTGAATTACATCGACACAGTAAGAAATCCCCGAGGGAGAGAAAAAGCCTTATGGGTCAGCCACAAGAAACCTCATGGTCGGGTGATGAGCCAAACTATCTCAAGTGGCCCAAGCAGGTACTGGGAGCTGCTGGAGTAAATACTAACGTGTATAAATCTTACTCCACCAGGGCAGCATCCACATCGGTGGCTAAGAGGATGGACGTGCCTATGGACCACATCCTGGCTACAGCGGTGTGGTCTAGGGAGTATACGTTCCAAACGTTTTATAACAAGCCACTGGCAGAACCTGTATCGTTTGCAGAAAAAGTATTAGAATCTGCAAATATATAATTTAAGCCCGGGGGAGCATTTTGGTCTTGTTATTGTTAATAACACCATTATTGTTTTACAAACAGATTCATGGTTGATTACGATAACATACTTCCTCCCTCGAATGACTTCGGCAGCGAGTGAAGTATGAACTGTTACACGGTTTGAAATCACAGAGCTTTAAAATCTTCACGTAGTCACTCACGTGACTCCGAAGTAAAATAGTAAGATTAAACAAGAACATACCAGTTAGAAGTTTGATCTGTATTTTATGAGGAGTTACGATGAGGGATTACGTGCCCTCCGCTCCCACCCTCAATTATAGAGGTCATCTGGTATTTAAGTTCTCCTTTTCTTTACTATGTTTATTTCAATTATTGTGTCTTCTGTGATTCCACACCGCTGCTTTGAAGTATGTCGCGCATGCGTGCTGGACGGGTTCTTCACGTAATCCCTCATCATAACTCCTCATAAAATACAGATCAAACTTCGAACTAGTTCTCGTTTAATCTTACTATTCTTTAACATAAGGAAGTCAGATATTAAACACGATAGTTCCAGCTCTCTGTTATATCATTGCCATTCACATTCCTCAGATTCCAATCACCAGAGCTTATTCACCAAATTCCCCAGACAATTTGCCATATTTTTGGTCTTCATTCATATCTCTAAACTAAACTAAACTTCAACTATCCACCCCAAAAAACCCTAATGATATTCATCAAGATATAGAACATTAATTTTAAAATGCAAATTATATGGCATGTGCTGAATTTTAAAATATTTATGAATATAGGAAAGAATTACAGTTAACAAAAAATGGGGATGTTATCATTGACCTTGTTTTCCTTAGCAATCATCTTTATTAGTGAATGTAATTATGTTTTGTCTAGGTCAGGAAGAGCTGATGAGCTTGAACTTAATTTTGTAGCGGTGAAGGGCAAAGTCTTACAAATTGAACTAGATTAAAGTAACTTTCAATTAACATGTATCTTTCACAGGGATCTGTATCTGAAGGAATATTGAAAGTTGCCCACTGAGGTTTTTTTTAAAGAGAACAGCAATACTCATTGGCAGCAAAAGAGTCCTGTTTTTATTCATCTCTTTATAATAATAATAATAATAATAATAATAATACATTTTATTTGTATAGCGCTTTTCAAGGACTCAAAGTCGCTTTACATGGTGAGTCAAGAACAAAACAAAATAGAGCAGTAAGACAGAGATGCAAAAGGGAGGGGGACATGGGACTAAGGGTATGCAGAGGTGAAGAGATGGGTCTTGAGGCGGGACTGGAAGATGGTGAGGGACTCAGAAGTTCGGATCAATTGTGGGAGGGAGTTCCAGAGCCTGGGAGCTGCCCTGGAGAAGGCTCTGTCTCCAAAAGTGCAGAGGTTGGATTTCAGAATGGAGAGGAGACCGGCTGAAATGGATCTGAGGGACCGTGAGGGTTGGTAGGGGGAGAGGAGGTCAGTGAGATAAGGGGGGGCCAAGTGGTTGAGGGCTTTGTAGGTGAGGACCAGGATTTTGTAGATGATCCGGTGGGAAATGGGAAGCCAGTGAAGTTCTTTGAGGACTGGGGTGATGTGGTGCCAGGATTTGGTGTGGGTAATGAGTCGGGCGGCTGCATTCTGGACCAGTTGGAGTCGGTTGATGTTGCTGGAATTAATGCCAAAGAGAAGAGAGTTACAGTAGTCCAGTCGGGAGGAGATGAAGGCATGGATGAGTCTTTATAACATAAATACAGCAGATATGACCCTGGAACTGAACCCAGACCACTTGTCATGGTAAATGAATCGTGCAGGCACTCAGGCATTTATGAAATATTGAATAAACTGAGTAGGCTGATTCAAATGCAGCTTCTTTCCCTTCCTTTATTTTCTTCTCCTATCTTATTTCCCATCTTATTCACTTCCTGCTTTAAGCCGGAAAGAGTGCAGAGATGATTTATGAGGATGTTGGCAGGACTTGAGGGCCTGAGCTATAAGGAGAGGATGGGCAGGCTAGGACAGTTTTCCTTGCAGAGCAGGAAGACGATGGGAATATAGAGCTGTATAAGATCACGAGGGGAATAGATAGGGTAAATGCACCTAGCCTTTTACCCAAAGTAAGGGAACAAAGAACCTGGTTTGTGGGACGAGAAAGATTTAAAAGGAACGTGAGGGGCAATCTTTTAACACAGGTGGGTATATGAAATAAGCTGTCAGAGGTGGAAGTTGAGGCAGGTATTATAACATTTAAAAGACTCTCTGACAGGTACATGAATAGGAAATGTTGAGCAAGATATGGGCCAAACATGGGCAGTTGGGACTAGTGTGGTTGGGGCATCTTGTTCGGCATGGGCTAGTTGGGCTGAAGGATCCCTTTCTGTGCTGTGCTGCTGTGCTATGACTTGCCATTCTCATCAACACCTTTTTTTTACATTCCTCTTGCTTTTAGTATACACAAGGAAATTGCTCTAAAAATAGCCCTGAAATACTATGCACCCTTTTGACAAAGTGAACGATGCATCCAAGTATCAGCCCACTCCAGATGAATACTATCTGATAATTTATCTTGAAGTTGTTCATATAAATTCGAAGAAATCTCCTCCAACAATCATCACAAATTCAAACTTTGAACCCAGGTTACTTCGTCTTTACTAAAAGTATTCCTGGTTATGATGGATGACCCGTGAAGAAATTATGAACAGATTGGGCCTATAGTCCCTGGGATTTTGAAGAATTTAGTTTAGTTTATTATTGTCATGTTTACCAAGGTACAGTGAAAAGCTTTTGTGAGCTATCTAGCTAAAGAAAATATTATACACAAATACAACCAAACCATCCACATTGCACAGATAAAGGATAAAGGTACAACATTTAGTGCAAGATATAAGAGCAAGAGGTTATCACGTTAAAATATTTAAGATTCTGAAATGGCTCTTCAAGGTAGAAGCAGAGAGGTTGTTTCACTGGTCTGGAGTTTATAGAATGTGGGGACACAGTCTCAGGCCATTGGGTCTACCATTTAGGTCAAAACCAATTTCTTCACTAAGTGGGGAAAGAAACCATGATTTTCCATAGTTCCTTATGACATGGAATGAATCACCATGGCTCTTCAACCTATGTCAGCTCACAGAACGATACTATTCCCCAACTGACTTTTTTCCCTATTATCTATTATCCATACCATCCCATCAATCCTACCAGATACTACTACAGGTGCACAACCTTTTATCCGAAAGCCTTGGGACCAGACACTTTTCGTAATTCGGAATTTTTCGGCTTTCGGAATGTAAGATTTTTAGCGTAGATTTTAACGGCTGGCTCAGTGGTAGAGTGCTCGGCTCATATCCGCAAGGTCGCGAGTTTGCGCCTCGATCCCGGCAGTTACTCGATCGCGAGTTTGAGTCTTCAATGCAGTTTTTTCTTGCAGAATAGAAGAGAATAGGGAGGGTTAGGCTGGGATCATTCTCTGCGAGATGATCTTAGTGCGGGAGACAAGTGTAGGAGAGGTGTACTGACTGTGTGGGCAGAACTTTGGAAGTGATTGCCCACCATTCTCAAAAGCCGCTGTGTCTCCCTGTCCCTGGGATAGCAGGGGGCGATCAAACAGCACAATACCCCCCGCCCCCTCCAACTCCAGAGGAATCCGCTCCCCGATGGGCCGCTACGGCGACAAGTGGCAGTTCGCCCACAGCCCGAGCTGCGCCACACCAAGAACAAGACGTTCCTTGCACACCATCAGCTTCTGCCCCTACGGGGAGCGTGTTCCTCTGGAGTTGGAGCGGGGCTGGAGTTGCTGATCTGGGATCTCCGTGCTTGCAGTGGGCCTGGGGGTCGGTGTCCCGATGAGGGGGCGCAGCTCGGGCTGTGGGCGAACTGCCACTTGTCACCGTAGCGGCCCATCGGGGAGCGGCTTCTGGTGGTCCTGACGTCTCCGGCCAGTTTGCAGTTTTCCTCTGGAGTTGGAACGGGGCTGGGCTGCTGCTGGCTGTGGGTCTCTGGGATCTCCGTGCTTGCAGTGGACCTGGGGGTCGGTGTCCCGTTGGTCCTGACGTCTCCGGTGACTGGCACTGACCTGCTGGCATCGCCGACGTGAAGACAGAGCAAAGCCCCCGCGCCGGTGCAATGGGCGGGGAGCTGGAGAGGGGAAGGAAGGGGTCACACACATGGCCGGGAAGCAGAGGGGTGTAGGTGGGGTGAAATTGAAGGGAGCGACAATCTGCTGCTGCCTGCCCGCTGAGTTAAAACGTTCCCACGCAAGACTCACGATACACTGTGTATCGTGAGTCTACCGTGGGAACTTTTTAACTCAGCGGGCAGGCAGCAGCAGATTGTCAATTATTAACCCTCCCGCGCAATATACCCTCACCTTTTCTTTTATGAATGGGGATTTAGTTCCCCTTTCTTCGAGGACCGACCGGAGGTTCCGCTGTCACCTCTGCGGGCCGCCCTCGGTGAACGTCTTCAAGGACCTTTCTTCAAGGACCGAAAAAATGTCCGCTATTCGGAGCTTTTCGTTATTTGGAATTTCGGATAAAAGGTTGTGCACCTGTACTTCAAGTCAAGTCAAGTTTATTTGTCCCATACACATACGAGATGTGCAGTGAAATGAAAAGTGGCAATGCTCGCGGTCTTTGTGCAAAAAACAAACAAACAAACAAACAAACTACAAACAGAATGGAACAGAATCACATATTCTTTTACATATTAAATATTGTGGGCGGAAGGAAAAAGGGAAAAAAAACAGCAATTAAAAAAAACCCCGGTAGAATGATACAGTAAAGTTAGTCCCTGGTGAGATAGGAGTTTACAGTCCTAATGGCCTCTGGGAAGAAGCTCCTTCTCAACCTCTCCATTCTTACAGCATGGCAACGGAGACGTTTGCCTGACCGTAGCAGCTGGAACAGTCCGTTGCTGGGGTGGAAGGGGTCTCCCATGATCTTATTGGCTCTGGAGTTGCACCTCTTAATGTATAGTTCCTGCAGAGGGGCGAGTGAAGTTCCCATAGTGCGTTCGGCTGTACGCACTACTCTCTGCAGAGCCTTCTTGTCCTGGGCAGAGCAATTCCCAAACCATTATTGTAGTTATTGTAGTTTTGTTTTCATCAGAAACAGTTTGACTCATTTGCAACTTGGAAGATCTGGAGGGAGTTTTATGGGGTGAATACCGAGAGGATGTTTCCTGGTGTGAGAGATTGTAGAACTGAAAAGCACTTTTTAAAAACAGAGGTTTCCCACTTAAAGCGGCCTTTTCACGGGGCGACTTGACGCAAGAGTTAACCGGAGTTTAACATCGTGGGAACCCCGTGCGATAACAGTGCGGCATTCGTGGACCACCGTGGACCACCGTAGCGCTAACGGCAGGTCATCGTGTAACTTGGTCACTCGGGAGAAAATTCAAGAAAGTTTGAATTTCTCCAAGATTGACTTGTACACTTGTGGTTGAGTATTGCAACATTATATGAACGTAGTGGCCAGTGCGATATCCGTAATAACTCTTGCGGGTACCGTGGGAACTCCTGCGAACGGTGAACCCGGAAGCTGGACAGAGGGAACAGAAGGTGAGTAAAAATTATCTTATGTGGGATTGAATTTAAAAAATAAATAAAAATAAAGATTTGCATCCGCATATGGACATCAACTTATTCATGAGTTATGTTAATGAGATTCAAGAAAATAACTATAATCTTTAAAAGGGACTTTAAAAGGGACTTTACTGAAAGGTTACGCATTTTTATGGTCCGTGAGAAATTTTTCACATGTACTTCTTTGAGAGATACAGGTCGGAGTCCTCGGGTCCAGGGGTCCGGAACGCTACCAATCAATGTTGTACAGAGACCCGTGTAAGGAGTGAACTGCACATGCTGGTTTAAACCGAAGACAGACACAAAAAGCTGGAGTAACTCAGCGAGTCAAGCAGCATCTCTGGAGAAAAAAAGCTGATGTTTCGGGACGAGACACATCTTCAGACTCAATTCCGATTAGGCTGTCTGAAGAAGGGTTCCGGTGTTGGGGGAGTCCAGAACCAGGGTCCCAGTTTTACAGTCTACCGTGGGAACTCTTTAACTCAGTAAAGTAAAGTAGCCTTTATTGTCATATCAGCGCACAGGCAGCAGTTGACTGTTGCTCTATTCAGTTTCCCATGGGGTCGGGACATAGAAACATAGAAACATAGAAAGTAGGTGCGAGAGTAGACCACCAGGTCCGTCGAGCCCGCACCGCCATTCGCTCATGGCTGAACACTAAACAGACACACTTACCCACAAACAGTAGACACAAGACACAGAACACAAGACACTACCCTCCCCTTTATACCGCTATCACCCCTTTCCACCCCAAAAACCTCGTGATCTCCTGGGAGAGGCAAAAAAACGGATAAAAACCCAGGTCCAATTCGGGAAAAAAATCCGGGAAATTCCTCTCCGACCCCAATCCAGGCGATCGACACTTGTCCAGGATATCACTCAGGTCTTACTATACTAACCATACCTAGGTCCATATCCCTGCCCTCTCCCCGTAGCCCCTTATCCCCTTGGCAGCTAAAAAACCATCTATTTTAGTCTTAAATATATTTAAAGTTTCTGCTTCCACTGCTCCCTGGGGCAGTGAATTCCATAAATTAACCACCCTCTGGGTGAAGAAGTTCTTCCTCATCTCCGTTTTAAAAGAGCCCCCCCTTATTCTGCAACTATGTCCCCTAGTTCTAGTTTCCCCGATCATTGGGAACATCCTCGGTGCATCCACCCGATCAAGGCCCCTCACGATCTTATATGTTTCAATGAGATCGCCTCTCATTCTTCTAAACTCCAAAGAGTAGAGTTCCAGCCTGGACGGGACTGGAGTTGGGAGAGAAAGGTGGGGGAGTCGAGGGAGAGGAGGGGGAGACAGATGGGGGTGTCTTCATTTACTGACGGCGGGTGTCTGTCACTGAAACAGGCAGGTGAGATTTCACATCCACCTTGTGTGTGCCTCTCTCTCTCTCTCTCCCTCCCTCTTACACAGGCTGAGAGACTCTGCCTCTGTGAGTGTACGTCTCTTTCTCCCCCTCTCCCACACACAGTAAGACCGAGGTACTGTGCTCAGTCCATCTGTGTCTCCCACATACACAGTAAAATATGTCTCCAAATGAGCCAATTCAACCAAGGGAGGATATATATAGTGTGTGAAAAAAAAAGTTACATCATTTGTGTCACGTGTAGTTCACGATGTTCATTCAAGATTTAACGGGAAAGCTCGGGAAACGGACAAGTCACTCGCACAAATAGCAGAAATGCCGAGTACCGTGGGAACTCTTTATCTACTGCCGTTATATCGTGCGAGACTCGTGCTGGACCACGACCTCTTCACTCTGGTGACATCTTGCGTCAACTCGCCCCGTGAAAAGGCCGCTTAAGACTCTCAATTTTTTTTTGTCTCGGGCTCACAAAACAATTTTCCCCAAAGTGCAGTGGAATCAAACCTTTTGCATATCTTGAAGGCACAACTAGATGAACCTTTTACAGCATGGGATTGAAATGGCCGGGAGCGGCGGGGAGAGGTGGGAGGGGGGTGGACAGTAATTTTGAGTTGAGGACACTTGAGGACCTGACCTATTGAGAAGCAGACAAGGCTTCAAAGTCTGAGTGGTTGCTCCTGATTCACATTTTGAAGTTTAAAGTTTATATATTTATAATGCGTCTTTAAGGAGAATAATTATACGTCATTGTGCGTCTTTAAGGAGATAATTAGAACGATATATTATATATATAATTTATTTATTATATATTCATGTAATTATTCCGCTTAAAGACGCACAATGACTGCAAACCGCTTTAACTACTTTATGTCTTTTAGATTACAGCTTCAGTTCTGTGGATTCTGAAAGTTAAGGAGCTGCAGGCCTTTCCGAAGATAGGCACGAGGTGCTTGACAGAACAGGTGTACTCCCACTGCAAGGACTTACATTTCTCACCATTATCTCAAATACTCTAATAATAATAATAATAATAATACATTTTATTGTCATTGCACATATGTGCAACGAGATTTGGTATGCAGCTTCCATCCGATGTCATAACTTAAACAACTAATAAAATTTAGATTTAGATAGCCCGAGAAACATGATTGATAAAAAGAACAGTAAAACAGTAAAACAGTCCAAACAGTCTAAAGTGCAAATGTGTCTGTGCCGGGTCGATGCGCGATGTGACCATCCGAGGGAGACAGTTCATGGGGGTGGGGGGGCAATCAGCTGGGCCGGTTCAGAGCAGCTATAGCTCTGGGGATGAAGCTGTTCCCCAGAGCAGAGCAGCTATAGTTCTGGGGATGAAACTCTATATCCACTTTGAACTGTTTAACTGCCAGAGACACCCAGGAGTTGGCGAATATGTTGCATTTCTTCAAAGAGGGTACACAAAGCTTTCTTTAAGAAATACAACAGCTCAGCTAGGCGTCAAATGAATATTTTTTATTCATGCTTCCTTATACATAAGCTGTAAGAATGAAACAGTTGGAATTTAGCTGTTTCTTAAGTTACTATTGAACATAACCGGCAACATTTATGGAAGGTACAGTGGTACAACAGGTAGTATTGCTACCTCACAGCTCCAGAAACTAGGATTCAAGCCTAACCTTGGGTGTTGTCTGTGTGAAGTTTGCATGTTCTCTCTGTGACCGAGTGGTTTTCACCCAGGTGTTCTGCTTTCCTCTTATTTCTCAAAGACTTGCTGGCTGGTAGGTTAATTAATATGGTAAATTACTCCTGCATAGTAGAAAAATCAGGGTGGTGTGAAATGCATGTAAAAGAGGATAGGCTACAGGGATATGAGTAGAGGAATGGGACTGATGGCATTCCTCCAAGAGCCTACGTAAACTCGAGGAGATAAATGGCCTCCACCTACGCGATAAAATAATGAAATTCATGATCTCATCAAGCCACAAGCTTTCTGTAACCTCAACTGTTGCTCCTGTGGTTAAACAGCACAGACGAAACGAGAAGAAGGAGTTATTTGAACTTTACAGCACAGAAACAGGCCTTCCATCTAATTTGTTTATGCTTTCCAAGTTCCTTAACTGACCTAGTCACACTTGCCTGGGGGGAACCTGTGGTTGGTCAGCTCATCTATGCTCCTCATGATTTTATATACCGTTATTTTGTGCACCACCATAAGGCCTCAGCCTCCAACGCTTGAGGGAATAAAGGCCTAGATTATCCAGCTTTTCCTTATAATGCACAACCTTCTGACCCTGTAACATCCTCGTATAGCGGAATGAGCAGAAGTATACACAGTACTCTGAATGTGGTCTCATCAATGTGACATTCTAACTACTGCACTCATAACGGTGAACAAATGAAGCAAGCCCTCCAAGCATCTTCTTCACTACCCTTTCCACCTCTGTTCATCAAACTATGTATCTGCACTCCTAGGTCTCTCTGATCTATACCACTCACCAGAGCTTTACCATTAACTCTGTCAGTCCTGCTCTGGTTTGTTCTACCAAAATGAAACACCTCATATTTATCTGGATTAAACTCAATTTGCCATTCCTCAGTCCTTCAGTCCAGTTCATCATGATCCAATAGTAATAGTAGATAGTCTTGTTCACTCTCCTCTGTAACACCAATTTTAGTGCCTTCTGCAAACTTACAAACTATTCCACCTGTATTGACATCCAAATTGTTGCTATAAATGTTTGATTTGAAGTGATACAATGATGACCTTTATCAACCTTTGTGTTGGCTGGTGTTAAATCCTGTTGTGCACTACATTTTGTAGCAACCCCAAACTGGTAGCATAATTTGAATATTAGGCTTTCCCCGAGGAACTAGATAAAGCGAGAATAAACAACTATGAGAATTTAAAAAAGATACAGAATGTAATTAATAGCAGAAGTGGGACACAAAGTGCTGGAATAACCCAACGGGCCAGGCAATATCTCTGGAGAAAAAGGATGGGGGACTTTTGGGGTTCGGACCCTTCTTCAGACACATTGGCTATGAAAAGGACAACGTGCAAACTGTGCCTTGAAAGCTTTCAAGTTCTGAGGAAGGGTCCCTCACCCAAAACGTTAACTGGTTTCTCTTTCCTTTGGTGCTGCTTGATAGGTTTCCAGAAATGTTGTTACAGATTCCAGCAGCTGTGGTTTTATTTGTTTTGTTTAATCTTCAAAACTCTTCGGTTTTTAAACTGAGAGCTGGAAAGTACCCGCTCTGCTCACCACTGAGTAGAATTTTCCAGCCCTGCACATGACCTCTGTCTGATAGTATCTTTGTTTTTTCTTATACTAAATTTACTGCGAAATAGAGCATCTGTGGAGCAGCAACATGAGCAAGCAGTGCACAAAGACAAATTAATGCACAGAATGTTGCACATTGTCCTTTGATGTCCCTCGTGTATATTCCACTATTTTAAGAATGGTTGTAGCATGGTAATGTATTTCAATATCAGAAATATTTCATAGTTTAGTAGAAACCTTCCCAGCGTGCACATTGTAATTGTGATATCCTGCAGCTTATTTTCAGATATCTAACTGATGAATGCAATAATTGCCATGAAGTGCAGCAGATGTATCTATTAACAATCTGTATCCTTCACTTTCTTGTTTGCGTTACAACTGTGAATTTATCGAAACCACTTGGATATAAAGAGTAATTGAATGACTCACCGCTTTCTATGCATGAAAAATAGCACCATTACACAAAATAGTCAACTTGATATTCTGACCACACCTGCATTTGTCGTACTGATAGCAATCAGGATTCCAATTGAATGAACAGCAAGGCAAAGGATTGTGAGTTTAATATATTGCATCATATAGACAAAAGTCAGGAATGCAATTTACATTTTATTAAATACATTGGAGTCTGATAAAATAAATAGTATTTGACGTGTCCATTGCTGACTTCATACCATCAGTGTCAAGCTAAGGAAGTAAAAATTCAATCATTTCCTGAAAATATGTTGGCCAATTTTGAGATTCTAATGGTTGTAAGTTGGGGAATAAAGAGAAAATTTTACACAGAGCACCAAATAGTAAGTCCATTTGGCAACATTCTTAATAGAGGGTTGGGTTTTAATATAATAAAGAATTCCCCTATTTTCAACAATAACCAGATGTTTAAATGGCATTCACCTGCTATTTTAACATTCAAAATCCTAACCAAAGGTGATAGTGATACATTGTTAGTGAAACCTGGGGCCAAATTAATTACAATTAAAACATTAAGTACTTGTGCTGTAACAGCAGGATAAGTGTTCAACCAAGAAAACCAAGCCCAAAGCCAAACTGCTATCTAAACTGATTATACAAACTTATTCTAAGGACAATAACTAACTCCATATGCAATAATCAGCTACCTACATGTTAACAAGCACACAAAACCAAACTGATTTTGTAGATGTAAGTATACCATTGGGGTTATCAAGTGGGCACCTCCCATCACTGGCGTTTTGTTGAGTTAGGCCCATACACCTTGGGAATGATCAACAGTCAGTTCTCGCTTCCCAGAACCACCCCCCACAATATGCTCTCACCACCTATGCTACCAATAAATAAAGGAACCAAGACAACAGCCATTCCCTCAATGTCAACAAGACAAAGGAGATTGTGATCGACTTCAGGAAGCGAAGCTTCAAGTTCTTAGAGGAAACTAGAGATAAAATTGCGGGAGCCCTGGTTGTGCCTCTTTTCAAGAAGGGCTGCAGGGAAAATGCTGGGAACTATAGGCCTTTGAGCTTATCATCTGTAGTTGGTAAATTACTGGAGTGTATTCTGAGGGAATGGTTATACAGGCATTTGGATGGGCAAGGGCTGATTAGGGACAGTCACCATGGTTTGTACGTGGGAGGTCATGTCTCACAAATCTGATTTAATTTTTTGAAGGCATGACCAAAAATGTTGATGAGGGCATAGCTGTAGATGTTATGTACATGGACTTCAGTAAGGCATTTGACAAGGTTCCGCATGGCAGGCTGCTCTGGAAGGTTAGATCACATGGGATCCAAGGAGAGATAGCTGAATGGATAGCAAATTGGTTTCATGGAAGGAAGCAGAGGGTGATGGTGGAAGGTTGCTTCTCGGACTGGTGTGCCTCAGGGTTCGGTGCTGGGACCGTTACTGTTTGTCATCTACATCAATGATTTGGATAAAAACATCTAAAATTCATGCTACCTAGGCAAGGCAACTAGCGCAATCAAGGATGAGTCACACTTCCTCTTCTCTCTTCCATCAGGCAAGAGGTACAGAAGTGTGAAAATGCATACATCCAGATTCAGGAACAGTTTCTTCCCAGCAGTTATCAGGCAACTGAGCCATCCTGTTACCAACTAGAGAGCAGGCCTGACCTACTATCTACCTCATTGGAGACCATTGTGTCAGACTATACTTTACCTGTACACTGTGGATGGCTTGATTATAATCATGTATAGTCTTTTCCTTGACTGGATAGCATACAACAAAAAACTTTTCATTCTACGTCGGTACACATGACGATAGTAAACGAAATTAAAAGCCAATTTCCTAACAATGTTTTTGGTTTGTTCTTACCTGTACAAGGCCGCCCTTCCCATATTTGTTCAGGACAATCCTGGTTTTCCAGTGCCTGAACAATCACAGCCCTGGAATGGGTTTGGTGACCGGTAGTTTCAAATCTCTTTCCATCCAAGCAGACGAGGTGGCACGAACTCCACGATGACCATTCAGTGAGATGACAGTCACCTAATGGACACAGTTGAAATATTCCAAATAAAACATGTTTGGTTCTGAACGTTATAATGGGCTAATTTCATTAATTTTGACAAGTAATGTAGCCATTACTTGTTTGAGATTTACAGATAAATTTAAGCTAATGTAAGATAAGGAGAGTGTCAGTTAAGGTGAGTGTCCAATAAAGAGAGTGTCAGATCAGGAGAGAAGAGGAGTGACATGTAAAGCTAGAGGAAATAATATAGATGGAGCGGGGGTGGGGAGGGAAAGAGGGGCCAGATAGCAGGTTAAATGGGTGTGGGACGGCACAGAAAAGAGTGCGGGGGAAGGGGTATTACTTGAAAGTGGAGAATGTAATGATTAGGTTATTAGGTTGTAAACTAGCCAAGTGGAATACGAGGTGCTGTTCCTACAGTTTGCGTGTGGTCTCATTCTGGCAATGTTTAATTTAGTTTAGTTTAGTTTCGAGATACAGTGCAGAAACAGGATCTTCCGCCCACCGCTTCCACGACGTCCAGCGACCCCCGTACATTAGCATTATTCTACACACTCGGGACCATTTACAATTTTTTCCAAAGCCATTTTGATCTACAAACCTATATGTCATTGGAGTGTGGGAGGAAACTGGAGCACCCGGGGGAAGCCCACGCGGTCATGAGGAGAATGTACAAACTCTGTACAGACAGCATCCTTAGTCATGATCAAATGGTTCTGTTAAAATGGTTAGCAACCCGGTGATCCCATAGTTCTTGGTGGACAGAGTGTAAAGTGTTCAGTGAAAGAGTTGCCTATTCCACACTTGGTCTTTCCGACATCAAGTAGGTCATTTCGGGACTACTGAATGCAGTAGATGAGGTTTGAAGAGGTGCATGTGAACCTCTGTATCGCCTGGAGGGGCTGCTAGCATCCCTGGATGGAAGTGATGGAGGAGGTGTAGGGACAGGTGTTGCAGGTAATAGTGGGATCAGCGTTGGAATTTCAAAATAGTAACTTCAGCATGAAAGAGATATTTGCTGAAAATGAAAGTAATGTGCAGACAACATATAAATTAAAAAATCTGTTTTTAAAATCACTAATAAGGAAAATAACTAATACAAAATACCATAGACACTGGATATCTGAAATATTCTGAGAAAAAGGAGGAGGAAAATGATTTTCCATGGAGTGGCCAAGTATAGCATCCACTGAATTGAGATAAGGATCAACAAGTGGCTCACTGAACTTTGAACCAATCCTAAACAACCACAAATATATTTGTTCCCGATTGGACTCATAGTTCAGATGTGCATATGGAAAAAGTAAGGAAAAAAAGGTGGAGTCATTGCTATGAAGCAAGCACTCCAAGTGCCTAATTTTGCTCAATGATGCTTGAGGGAAGATTAGAAAGACATTGCATATAACTACCTACACTTCTTTGAAATTACACCTCAGTTATTTTTACTCCCACTGAAGAAGGCAGAGGACACTCTTTTGTGTGCCTTTCCAATATTGCCAGCTCTAAATGCTCAACATTTTCTGTGTCCTGCATCGGTGCATCAACAAATTGTGTGTCAAGTGGGTTCAGATGAGAGCATGAATGTAAGCAACTTCTATTTTATGTTTGTTACAATTGCAATAGTTTAGCCTGGAGATTTCCCTTGATGTACGGTCCTGTTCAACTGCAAGCAGTAAACACATCCATACTTCATGGTGGGGTTAAGGCTAGGTAGTTAACCTTTGTCTTGTTATATCCTAGAATGTGCAATCAGTGACAGAGGAAAAGGAGTGCTGTGCCATTGACATCAAATAAACCTTTGATCTAGAAATCGTTGTGGCAAGAACTTGTCCTTTCTTGCTGTTCTTTGTATGCTGTTCTTTGACATCAATTCACTGGGATCCCTAAAATCCACACTGTCATTAAACAAGCTGGCTGAATAATCAATGGATTAAACAATCAATAGCATCAAGAGCATTCCTGAAAACAACAAGCACAATTTTAAATTACTTTATGAAATAACGATCAGGGAAGAACTTGAGAAATGAGAGAAGAGTAGACTATTTGGTCCTCAAGCCCTGTTGTGCCATTCATCAAGATCAAGGCTCATTTTCTATCCCAAATCAAGCACATATCCCTTGATTTATTTCCCTTCTCCCCATAACCCCTGACACCCATACTAATCAAGAATCTATCTGTCTTTGCCTTAAAAATATTCATTGACTTGGCCTCCATAGCTTCTGTGGCAATGAATTCCACAGATTCATCACCCTCTGAATAAAGAAATACTCCTCATCTCCTTCTTAAAGGAAAGTCCTTTAATTCAGAAGCTATGACCTCTGGTCCTAGACTCTCCCACTAGTGCGCTGCAATGGCAGCAGCCCTGCGTTAGCTTTTTCAACTTTTTTTATTTTTTTTTAGTATGTTTTAAAATATGTTTTTAATGTTTCTTTGTGTGTTTTGTGTGGGGGGGGGGGGTGTGGGGGGGGTGAGGGGGAAACCGTTTCGGCCGCCTTCTCCATGGAGAGGCGACTTTTTACAGGTCGCCTCCCCCGTGGCCTAACAGCAAGGATCGGCGCGGCATTTCCCGGAGACGCGCCCGGGGCTTCAGCGGCGGACGCAGCGTGGACTCTCGGAGTGGAGCGGGTGAGCCCTCGCTAGGGTCGCTGGAGGGGAGCGCTCCGTTTCGCTGGCCCGGGGCAGCCGGCAGCCTGAAGCGGTCTGCACAGTTCCAGCTGGCGCAGCGTCCGCAGCCCGGGATCCCTCGTGGGGGACCCGGGGGAAGAAGAAGCCATCACTGCCGGCCCGCGGCCAACTTCTACCGCGGGCGAGGTGGCGACTTACCATCACCCCTGGAGGGGAGCTTCGGCCGCTGGCCCGGTAGTCTGCGGTGCTTCTGGCTGCGGCGCGGCGGGAACTTTAAACTTTAAATCTCGACCGCCGGCCTGCGGCCTACACCAACTTAAAGCCGCGGGCTCCGGTGGGGAAGAGCCAATCCTGGACTTACCTGGACTTGTACCTTGTCCTTTTACCATCTGGACGCCCGCAGCAACGGCTGTGGAGGGTTGAGGTCCCGACCATGGTAAAAATGGAGGAGGACTGGCCAAATTGTGTGCCTTCCACCACAGTGACGAATGCTGTGGTGGATGTTTATGTTAAATTTTTATTGTGTTTTTGTGTGTGTTCTTTATCATTGTGCTGCTGACATATTCATTTCACTTGCACTTATGTGCAATGTGACAAATAAACCGTATTGTATTGTATTATATTATATTGTAGTGGAAATATCCTCTCCACATCCACTCTTATACAGGCCTTTCACTATTCAGCAAGTTTCAATTAGGTCCCCCCTCATTCTTCTAAACTCCAGCGAGTAGAGGCCCAGTGCTGTCAAACACTCCTCTTCTCGTAATACAAGCCAACAAACTATTTATCTTAAAACAGAGTGTAGTAATTCAGTGGGTCAGGTGACATCTGTGGAGGCAATAGACGGACGGTGTTTTGGTTCAGGACCCTTCTTCAGATGCAAGAAGGTGTCCCAACCTAAAGTGTATCGATTCCCTTTCACTACAAAGATGTTGCCTTGTCCATTGAGTTCTTCCAGCAATTTGTTTTATGCTCAAGAAGCCATCATCTGTTGTCTGTTGCCTAAACAATTTGTGAAACTAGTTATTTACAGCACCCGCAGTGACTATTCTTGCACTAAATCTTATTACCTTATCCTATTTCTGCACAATGTGGACAGCTTGATTGTAATCATGTGTAGTTTTTTCCCTGACTGGATAGCATGCAACAAAACAGCTTTTCACCTCCATCAGTACAGGTGACAATAATAAACTAAACTCATAAAATATACAATGACACCTGGATCTCTTTAAACATCAGCAATACCCACCTTCACCCTTAAAACTTACTTTAATTGTGCATCAAAGTGGATACCCTCATAGGTTTCCACATGGTATAGCACTTGCCATGACCTTGCCTGCTCTGTGTTTACAGCTCTTGAAGCTTTTTACATCCTCTATCCCTGTAATATCCCACTAGACTAAGTGTCACACAGGAGGCCTGGTCCCCCAATGCAACCCGTTCCCCCAACGCAATATTCCACCACTCACCCATAGTCCCCAACTGCGCAGGCGTGGCTAATTTCGCCTCATCCCCTCATCCCCAGCACTCCCTCTTCTTTCCCTTCTCCTCCTCCCCTCCCCAATCCCTCCCTCACCTCTCCCTCTCCTTTCCTCTACCGAGTCACTCCCTCCCTCCATAACTTCTCTCCCCTCCATACCCCCCTCTTATCCCTCTATCCCCCACCTCTCCCTATCCCCCCCACTGTTCCTCCTGACCTCCCCCAATGCCCTACTCTTTTTGAAACCTCCCTACCTCCCCTTCTCCCCGCCCCCTCTATTCCCCCTCCTACTATACTCTCCCTCCCCACCTTCCCCTCACTTTCCCCCTCTCCCTCCCTACCCTCTCGTCTCCCTCAATCCCCCCACTCACCCTTCTCATCTCCCCAGGATTTTCCCCTCTCCACCCCCCCTCCCCAATCCCTCCCTCACCTCTCCCTCCTTCTCCTTTCCCATGCCCTCAGTCACTACCTCCCTCCATAACTCCTCCCCCCTCCTATCCCTTTATCTCCACCTTCTCACTCCTCACCTCCCCTATCCCCCCCCCCCACTATCACTCCTCACCTCCCCCACAGCCCTTCTCTCCCACTATTCCCCACTCCCTACCCCCCACACTGCCCTCCTCCTCTCCCTCTATTCCCTCTCCTCCCCCACTCCCTCCCCCCCGCTATCTGCCTACCCCTCCTCTCCCTTAATCTCCCCACGCTCCCTCCTCACCTCCAGGATCTCGAGGTTGCCGCTCCTTTCCCTCCTTGAGTGTCCAGAGCCAGCAGCGCCACCGTCCTCAGAGCCAGGCTCAGCGCCCAGGTCTCGGAGGGAGAGCACGAGGCTGTGGCCTACCTTGACACGGGTGCCACGTACTCTGGCTGTGGGCCGTGGCGACTGTGGGCCGCGGCGGCTGTGACCATCCCCTCCGGCCGACTGGCTCATGTGGCTATGGCTGCGCAACTCTGGGCGAGGCAGGCGCAGACGGTGAGTGACAGCTGACGCGGCCAATCAGTGCGGCGGTGGTGCAGGAATGGGCGTCGCCGCCCCGGTTTACTGACAGGAGAGGAGACCAATCTGCATGGAGCTGACTGACAGTAGAAGAGACCAATCTTTACGTGCGCGTTTTTGAAGATTTTTAAACCTTAATTATTTTTAAATATACAATCGATTGGAACAAAACTTATTGCACTTGCAGCACAGGAGAATAGTGAGTAAGGTGGCGAAAAATGGTAGCGCTATCGTGTACCATTTTTACGCAAATAGAAAAACCACGCAAGATCAGAGCTTTAGCAATAGAGAGATGATGGATAGATGGACAGATGGATAGATGGATAGATGGAATTGATCTTTTAAGAAACAGACTGAAAATGAAGTATGTTAAAGCAGTGCTAAAAATATTCTGGTATTGGGGAAGATGCGTAGGTCCAGAGTCAGTGGAGCAGTGATTGGAAAATACCTTTCTCTTTAAAGTAAAGGGATTTCACAAAATCAGCCATACTTAGAAGAAAGCCAGATAATGAGCAAGAAATATGACAGATTTATGCCGAGAAATCCCAAAGAAATTATATCATGCATCATTCTTCCTATTATCTATATCATGACATATGTTTGCACTCAGATTGGCTTTTTTGTGAATCCCTTGGTTCAGATTATGGCTTGCATCACATCAAGAAGAAAACATTAGATATCTATGAAGTTCTGCAAGCAACCAAATTTGATCAGCGTGCACCACAGTCCCTCCTCCTGGTTGATGAAATTCCGCACGGCTGCTTTGTTGCATTCACAAATCTTGCACCTCACCTCCAACCAGATTTTTATCTAGAGTGGAACTAATTACACTCCAGCAATAGATCTGATGCCACACAGCACCAGAGACCTGGGTGCGATCCTGACTATGGATGTTATGTGTGTAGAATTTGCATGTTCTCCCCGTGACCACGTGGGATTTCCTCCGACGTCCCATTGGGTAAATTGGCTTCTGGAAATTGTCGCCAGTGGGCAGGACATAGAACTAGTGTACGGGTGATCAATGGTCGGCCTGGACTTGGTGGGCCGAAGGGCCTGTTCCCACGTTGTATCCCGAACCTATCTCTGAACTAAACTAATTGACAGAAGTAACAGAATGTTGGTTCAACCTACATTTTCTTCACTCAGAAATCTGGCAACAAAGCAGCCCTGCCGAATTCCATCAACCCAGGAGGAGGGGACTGTGGAGCACCGTACTCAGATGATGGACGGCAGAGAACAGGCAACCTTGAAAGCTGAGCTCCAGTTCATCATCAGCTTTCACAGTAGCATACAGGAAGATTGGTATGCTTATATGCATCCTCTATGCACAACATCATCTGAAAACCTACTGCATTCTAAACCCTCAGTCTAAGCACTCAGTCATGGTTCATGGTGAGTCACTGGAAAACATAAATCACTTCCCATATCTCAAGAGTCACAATCAACAAAGGCAGACTTAGCTGATGAAATTCAAAATGGGCTTGGTGCACCAGAAGGCCAACTGAGATAAGGCTATTTCAAGATCTAAATTTCAAAGCAGCTATAAAACTTACGGTCGACTGGTAACAGATTCCTGTTGCACTATATATATATTATTTTGGACCTGAAGTACATGCAGTGGGTACTGATGCACTACCTTTAACATAGCTTTCCAAAATCCACTAAATCCACTGGAAGGATGAGCAAAACAATGCTTCCTCACCGAGTCCAACATCCAGCCATTGAAATTCAGTTGGCATAATTGCGCAGGTCATATTGTTATGCCAAACTCCTCCATGCTCCTCGGACAGACTGCATTTGCCGCATTTGCCCAGTAGCCGCATATTGACTGGCTGCATCACGGCATGGTTCAGCAACTTGAATGCCCAGTAGTGAATTAGACTGCAAAAAGTTGTGAACACTGCCCAGTCCATCACGGGTTCTGACCTCCTCACCATCGAAGGGATTTACCGGAGTCGCTACCTTAAAATGGCAGTTAGCATCATCAGAGACCCGCACCACCCTAGCCAAACACTCATTCCACCCCTGCCATCAAGAAGAAGGTACAAGAGCCTGAAAACTGTGATGTTCAGGTTCAGGAACAGCTTTTTCCCTACAACCTCACATAAGCTGAAATATATTATTGTTATTATTACACTATTATTGTTTGTTTTTATGTGTACGTATGTGTGCACATGTATATGTGTGTGTATATGTGAGTATAAACACACAGAACTTTTTTTTGCAAATTTGGGCCCCATATCTGAGGAAGGATGTGCTGGCTCTGGAGAAGGTCCAGAGGAGGTTTACAAGAATGATTCCAGGTATGAGTGGGTTAGCATATGATGAGCGTTTAACAGCACTGGGCCTCTACTCGCTGGAGTTGAAAAGGTTGAGGGGGACCTCATTGAAACTTATGAATAATGAAAGGGATAGATAGAGTGGATGTGGAAAGGATGTTTCCACTGGTGGGAGAGTCTAGGACCAGAGGTCACTAGCCTCAGAATTAAAGGATGCTCTTTTAGAAAGGAGGTGAGGAGGAACTTCTTTATTCGGAGGGTAGTTAATCTGTGGAACTCATTGCCACAGAGGGCTGTGGAGGCCATCAGTGGATACTTTTAAGGCAGAAATAGACACATTCTTGATTAGAACAGGTGTCAATGGTCATGGGGAGAAGGCTGGAAAATGGGATTAGGAGGCAGAGATCAGCCATGATTGAATGGCCAAATGGCCTAATTCTATTCTTACAACTTGTCAACATTAACTTTTTTTCATGTTTATTATATTGTTTACAGTGTACTATATTCTGTTGTGCTATTGCAAGTAAGAATGTCATTGTTCTATCTGGAACATATAACAATGAAACACACTTGACTCTTGAGACCCTCTATTCTGAGTTCTAGTATGGGAAGAGTTCACCAGGTAGACAGAGGAGCATATTCAAGGAGGCTCTCAATCCTCCATGAAAGTATGCAACATCCCTACACTTTCCAAGGAATCCTTGGCAGAGAAAGAACATTCAAGGCGACACTGACAGCCTAGAATCCATGTGTAAGGGGAATATTGATGCCAACTCACAAAACTAGCCAACAACCTGCCCCATTTGTGGTAGAGTCTGCAACTTCCACGTTTGCCTCATCAGATGCCTCAGAACAGGAATGGATTAGCAAGAGTTCTCTTGAACCTAGCAGGATTTTGATATTATAGAGATATCAATAAAATACATTACATGTCTTCCGCATGGTTTAGGGAAACCTTCAGGTACATTTCAGACAGGCAGAGTAGCAATGCCTGTTATGATCAATGTTATTGGATTTTCTGCACAGGGAAATATGGAATTCAGGTAGGTGGTGAGTAGTTATGGATCTCTCAATCAGTCAGCCATGCATCACAATGTAAACCAAATCACTAAGACCCTACTCCAAATAACCAACATTATATGACAGACAAGTTATTCCATGCTGGGGGCCTATTGATGGAACAGTGTTGCCATTTGTTCTCCAATGGAAAGGCAATGCCAAATTTCCAAGAATAATTCTTGACGACTCACAAATATTGGAAAGGTTGCTCCTCAGACTCATAGGCTAATCATTATTGTGAGACAAGGCATTTCTGCAGCACAGATGAATAAAAACTGAGCTCAGATATAATATAACCCACCTCCATGAGCAGTGTCCCTAAAAGTACAGTTGGCAGAGGAATATTTTGCTTCAAGTATTCCGGCAGGTAAAGGATAGGCAACATTCTCATACGGGAAGTTGATGAGAAAATTAAATTGGCAAGAGGCACCAGATCAAGTCACAGTGAATGTCATCTTCTCTGGGGCTAATGTGCCCACCCTAGGGAAGCTATTGTATTTTGTCCACAAATGGAACCACATACTTTCCACTGAGTCATTGAGATTTATGTTGCACATCTATTTCATTACCACCATAACCAATTTATGACCAAGATACAGCAGCAGAATAACAAGAAGGGTCTTGACCCTAAACGTCACTCAGTCTGGAGAAGGGTCTCAACCCTAAACGTCACCCATTTAATAGACAATAGGCAATAGACAATAGGTGCAGGAGAAGGCCATTCGGCCCTTCGAGCCAGCACCGCCATTCAATGTGATCACGGCTGATCATCCCCAGTCAGTACCCCGTTCCTGCCTTCTCCCCATATCCCCTGACTCCGCTATCTTTAAGAGCCCTATCTAGCTCTCTCTTGAAAGTTTCCAGAGAACCGGCCTCCACCGCCCTCTGAGGCAGAGAATTCCACAGACTCACAACTCTGTGAGAAAAAGTGTTTCCTTGTCTCCGTTCTAAACGGCTTACCCCTTATTCTTAAACTGTGGCCCCTGGTTCTGGACTCCCCCAACATCGGGAACATGTTTCCTGCCTCTAGCGTGTCCAAACCCTTAACAATCTTATATGTTTCAATAAGATGCCCTCTCATCCTTCTAAACTCCAGAGTGTACAAGCCCAGCCGCTCCATTCTCTCAGCATATGACAGTCCTGCCATCCCGGGAATTAATCTTGTAAACCTACGCTGCACTCCCTCAATAGCAAGAATGTCCTACGCTGCTTGTCATGCTGTGTTAGTCCAGCATTTTGTGTCTATCTTCGGTTTAAACTACCATCTGCAGTTCCTTCCTACACGGCAGAATAACCTTCTGTCTTCCAAATTCTGTAGCAACATTTACCGAAAATATTAACATGACATTTTTTTGTTCAGCTGCTGAGCTTCCTGGCAGTAAAAGCTGCTACAAACACCTAAAACTCAGACAAACATTAGGAAGTTAAGCAGATCAACCAACGGCAGCAAAACCACTGCAAAAACAACAGGAAAAGAGCAGCCACAGAAGAAAAGCTTCAGAGAGCCGCAAATAATTTGGAGACACCTTCAGTGCCTTAAACTGCTGCGGGTGCTGGGACCCCACTGTAGTTTTCACAGATTTTCATTGTAAAATGATCATGTGGTCAGTAGCCTGCTGTCCATAGAACCAGACATGCAGCAAGTCTATACTAATGAGCCCACATGGGAACCATAACTGAACAAATCTGCATCTGGACCACAGCACACTCCTGAAACTATATGTTTCATTTCTGTTCAAACAAATGAGCTAGGTGAAGGAAATCAACTCATGAACTTTAAACCAGTGGGACTCTTGAGACCCTCTATTCTGTTTGACTAAGTCACATACACAGCAGTATGGTCAGCCAGGTTGAACAGAATATTGTGTGGACAAATGATATTACGCATTTACTGCTTCAAATTGGTCACATAAATAAAACATAGCTAATATGCCTAGGTTGGTAACTGTGTAGGGGAGGATGATGCTTTCACTTGTAAATAGTTGGCGAATATTCAAGTAAGATCGACTTTCAATTGACTCAGGGTCTGTTTGTGTAGGGACACTGAGTAAACAGTTTTATGTTCAGCCCCAGCTAAAAAAGATGGAAGGGATGCAGAGAAGAATAATGAGGTTCTTTGTAACTTTTCATGCCTCTAGTTTCCCTCTCCCCTGACTTAATCTGAAGAAGGGTCTGAACCCGAAACGTCATTTTTTTTTCTTCTCCAGAGATGCTGCCTCACCCGCTGAGTTACTCCAGCATTTTGTGTCTATATTTGAAGAATAACGAGGATGTTGCAGCACTTGAAAGCCAAAGCTATAGGGAGTGCTGGGGAAGGCTAGAAGTTTACTCCATGGAGCGCAGGAGGCTAAAGGGCCTGTCCCACTTGGGCGACCTAATTCGCGAGTTCTGGCGAGTTTGCCCTTGACTTATACTCGCAGCATGGTTGACACGAGGTCGTAGGAGGTTTTCGTAACTCTCCTTCATGCTCGAGAGTGGTCTCCGCTTACTCGAGGTCTCAGCTTGGTCGCGGCGTTTTTTTCAATGTGTTAAAAATGCCCGCGAGTAATAAAAGGTCGCCATGGAAAAAATCTATACTTTTTTTTCTCGTAGGTTTAGTCGTAGTAGGTCGGCATGTTAGTCGTAGGTAATCGAGGGTAGTCGAAGGTAGTCAAAGGTAATCGTAGATAATCTTCATCACAGTCGAAGGGAGGTCGAAGGGAGGTCGAAGGAGATCGAAGGAGGTTGTCTTTGTGACAACCTCACTCTCCACTATTCGGTATCCAATTTTCCCGAAGTTAGTCGTAGCTAATCGTAGCTAGTCATAGCTAGTCGAAGCTAGTCTTCAACATAGTTGAAGGAGGTCGAACGTGGTCTTCAACATGTCATTTTTTCAAACTCTTCTAAACTTGTCAATTAGGTCGCCAAGTGGGACAGGCCCTTTAGTCATAGCTAGTCATAACTAGTCGTAGCTAGTCGAAGCTAGTCTTCAACGTGGTCGAAGGAGGTCTTCTACATAGTCGAAGGAGGTCTTCAACATGTCTTTTTTTTTAACTCTTCTAAACTCACCAATTAGGTCTCCCAAGTTGGACAGCCCCTTAAGTGAAAAAACAGGACAAATCAGGGCCTGCAACAGATGACCTCAGTCAGGGATACATAGCTGCGAACCGTGAAGCTGGTTAACAGGCTTTTAGTGGAGGGAGAAGAATTTCCTGTTCAGAAGAAGGGTACCCCGATCCGAAATGTCATCTATCCATATTCTCTAGAGATGCTGCCTGACCCGCTAAGTTACTCCACTATTTTGTGTTTTTGTGTAAATCAGCATCTGCAAATCCTTGTTTCTACATATTACCTGTAAGTCTTGGTTTCTGAAAGTTGATTTCAAGATAAATATTCTGCTCATGTTCCCTCCTTAAAAACAGAATCATTTCAGGGAAGGCAATTCTGATGTGAATTATTGAAATTGTAAACAGGGTACGACATTAAAAAATGCAAATGTTTTTAACAGATGCAGAACTTGAATAAATGGTACTTTCCAAACCTAAACCGTCACATTTTGACCCCGCTTTGCAGGGCCTGGTCTCTTTGTGATCCAGGATTTCTCAAAAAAATCCCTTGAGAGGTTGTGTCACAAATTTTGTAAAAGGGGCTTTCTATCTTGTTACATGTGTGAAAACTTGTTAAGTCTTGAGCATCATTAACTGAAAATCAAATTCATATCTTAATACAAATTTCACAGATTTTGTGGACTGTCATAGCACGTATTAATTGCAATTGCACATAAATAAAAAACAAAAACAAATCAACAAACAATGTCTAAAATTACTAATCAGTGAACATTTAAAACTGATGTTTTCTTATTCTCTTCAGATATTGCTGTCCTTCAAGAGTCTTTATGACACTATCTGTTCTGATTCACATTTCCAAAACCGCAGTGATTTGCGTTGTTTTTTTAAAATCAGGGATTTTCCTTTTGGGCCCATCAGGATTGTATGCAAATATACATCAATATCACTGTGCCCAAAGTATCAACAGTTTGGTGCCTACTTCTGATTAAATTATACATTGTAACACCTTGGCTAATTTATCTAAAGTCAATGAATCTTGCTGATACCCATCCCCCAAAATAAATCACTGTAGTAATACAAAATATTGAAGATTACAGAGATTGCAGCAGCATAAATCAATATTACTCAAAAACAATGATGTGAGCATGATAATCAATTGCATAATTTCAATTGCTATCTCATGAAACTACATTTCCCCTAAAATGGTAAAAATTCAATAATGGAAAGATAAACATTCTAAGACTAGTTTAATAGACAATAGACAATAGACAATAGACAATAGGTGCAGGAGTAGGCTATTCGGCCCTTCGAGCCAGCACCGCCATTCAATGTGATCATGGCAGATCATCCACAATCAGTACCCCGTCCCTGTCTTCTCCCCATATCCCCTGACTCCGCTATCTTTAAGAGCCCTATCAAGCTCTCTCTTGAAAGTATCCAGAGAACCTTCCTCCACCACCCTATGAGACAGAGAATTCCACAGACTCACAACTCTCTGTGTTAAAAAGTGTTTCCTCATCTTCCTTCTAAATGCTTTACCCCTTATTCATAAACTGTGGCCCCTGGTTCTGGACTCCCCCAACATCGGGAACATGTTTCCTGCCTCTAGCATGTCCATACCCTTAATAATCTTATATGTTTCCATAAGATCCCCTCACATCCTTCTAAATTCCAGAGTAAACAAGCCCAGCTGCTCCATTCTCTCAGCATGTGACAGTATGCCCGCTTTAATCCATGATCGGTAATGAAATACCAATTACGATTACAAAACACCAACATAATAGAATTTATTGTCCATCAGTTACGGATATATTCTTGTGAAATATAAAGACATTCTTGTGAAATATTACCTGGACAAGGCACTGAACAAGGTATTTTTTGTCCCCACTCAATGTTGTTTATTCCAGTTGCCTTGTTACCGCACAGCTCATTCTCCACCACCTTTGCTGATTCAGTAAGTGTCCCATCATGAACAACACAAGATACGTTACGCACTTTAAATCCATCTCCACACTGTGCACCCTGCAAAACAAATAAGTGTTAATAGCTTTTAGGAGGCATTTAAAAACCTATTATTAAAAGTGAAATTAAAACAAATCCATTCCATGGTAACCCGAATTAAGCAAATTGAATAGTAAAATGTGGGTCATTTTAATTTTGCTCACCAGTTTGTTAAACATAAAAAAACTGTTTACATGATACTTGTTATTGGTAGTACAGTGACAAAACAGCTAGACACACATAATCTTGTCCCTAATGTTTAATCATCAAGTAAGCTGAACCATTACACGCTAATCATTTGAACTTACCAGCAAACTGGAAATGAAACAATACAAGAAGCAAAGAGAATCAATGAACACAAGACTTTCAAATGCAATCTTCATCTTACAATATATTATTGCACCTAACAAGGTTATTTGTACTCACAGAAATCTTCTGTGAGTTTATTATTGAAGATAAGAAAATAGGATGAAGATTGGATTTTTAAGCTCCTTTGTGGTTTAACAAATTAAATAAACTTGCAGTCATATATCCTGCAAAGTAGGATTTACTAGGGACAACATTAAAACTCAACACTAATAAACAACATTTTTGTTTTCGATCATGTCCAATGTGGTGTAACTGTAGCTATTAAACCATACATTTTTGTGCGAGGGTTTTTAAATCTCCAGCAAAATAACTGTTGCAATTATAGTACATCCACAGAAATTGGCTGGTGGCAATATTAAAACAAATTGAGGAACCAATATGGAAGAATAATTGCTATCTGGTTCAATATCATCTATTTTCCATGCAAATACATTTTTCATAAAATCGCTAATAAACTGTCCTGTGCAATAATGTTCTATTTAAGTATATGTCAATATTTTGTTTTATTATTTTCTCTTAATAAATAAAATCGGATTTTGTTACAAGCAGACCTTTTAAAAAGTGGATCATTAAATTCAGTCTGCCAACCCTTATTATACTGATACGCCTTCAAAGAAACAAAGTTTTGAGACCACAACTGGATTAGTAGAGTTTATCATGATCCTGCAAATTGGTTTACTGACTCTGCATTTGTTTACTTGTCCTGTTAACCTCAAGAGTATGTTATAATTTACCCAACCAGAGAGAATTCCACTTAATTGTCTGATGTGACTTCCAAGGTCAGCTGCTCTACGTTTTTGTCTGTAAATTTGTAATCTGTGAGTGAACACAGTGACTCATGATTAAAAGACTGTGGAGATAACAAGTGATGCTGGAAGCAGCTCAGTGTCACTGCCATCTCCATGAGACCAATGAAATAAAATCAATATTTTACATTATATTTGGAAATTGACCCGGGTCTCATCCTTTTTAGGTTCCTACAACACCTGTCTTCTTATTTATGTAGAAGATTATTCACTCAACACAAAATCATTACCTTGGCTGCTACTGATGTTAATCCATTATTTTTTGACAGGAGGAGCTCTAACACAGGTTAAATTAACACTGACATTTTTCACCCTTGACCTGCCTGGGAAATGCCCATTTCGTCAATGAGATCATCAGCTATGATTTAACCTTCTGAACTATTCAACACCTCTAAAACTACTTGTATTGAAGGTGGCACTTTGAGATTAGCAAACTGCAGGACTGGGGTTAAGCAACTTTAAATGGGATTTTATGACTATCATATTCAAATATTTTTAAACCAAGTAAAAGTTAATAACGTGTAACAGAGGCATAACATTTTGTATACAGTTAAGCCTATTTGATATAAATTTGTATTCAGATTATGTAAAGCCTCAAGACATGCTGATGGTCGTCCTAGTTATAATGTTAAAGAAAGATAGAGTACAGACTCAGACCCATTGTCCCACTGAGTCCAACATATCAGAAAGCACCCAGTTTTATTAAATCATGAATCTTGCTATTTTTTTTAATGTTTTCCTCACTTTCTCATCAACTCCCCTGCACTCCAACCCACCACCAGCAGCGGCCACCACCAAATCCCACCAATTCTAGTGCTCACCTATACACCAAGGACAATTTGCAGTGATCAATTAACCTACCAACCTATGTTTTTGAAATAGACAAAAAAAGCTGGAGTAAAACAGCATCTCTGGGGAAAAGGAATAGGTGACATTTCGGGTTGAGATCCAAATCTGAGAACGTGGAGGAAACCCTGAAAGTTACAGGGAGAATGTGCAACCTCCACACATATTGCACCAGATATTAGGTGTGGACCCAAATAACTGGAGGTTTGAGGCAGCAGATTAACTAGCTATGCCACTGTGTTGCCTCTAAAGATTATGAATGATATGCAAAGTAAATGATCAATAAATACATTTGGAAACAAGACTACTTTGCATATCATAGAAATTTAAGGCAAGGTTTTTCTGAGAACCATGTATTTTCTAAAATATCTGGGTGACTATTTTTTTCTAATTGGTATTCCCCAACTTCTACGTGTAAGGGTCAACAGTAAAATACATTGTTCTCAGAAAATCCTTGCCTTAAATTGCTCCAGCCTAATTTACACTGGATTTCTGGTGTATGTATGCCAGGAAAACCAAGCTGAAACAAGCTGTTGGGATTCATTGCAACGAAGACTGCAGTGACATATATTTATTTAATAGTCCTTCGGGAGCTTGAATATCTAGAATGATTGTCAAGCTTTTTTAGAAGGTATTAGGATTGTTATCTTGCAGACAGGATCATCATGCATCAGACAAATCAAGGGGTTCTGAAAGATGAACAGAAATAAATAAAGGGGCAGCAGTTTAACAAAAAGCTGATGTAAACTCTGAGATCTGTTTAACCAGCTCTAATGCAGGAACATTTCATAACTTGAAAATGAGGGACAACAATATGTTTATCTTTTCCATCTCTCCAATAATTAGGCCTTTAGCTACAGTAGTTTAAATCTTTCAAACAGCTTTGATAAAATCTGCCACTTGCTGCTTGCTGCACACAGCTTCAGGCCAACCAGATTTCTCTGCCAAACTGTGAAGTGTGTTTGCTTTGACACTTGCTTCCCCTTGATGGCAGTGTACAACATATGTCTTCTGAATGTTAATGTGATGTTTCAAAGTGTTGTTTTGGTAATGTGTGTGCAGAAGTTAGCTGTCAGCAGCATGCGGATCGGTTTACTGAGACTGTTGCCCTCGCCCCCGACAATTGAATCTAGATTAGAACTCTTTCACCGCTGGTTGGCCTTTCGGCACCCATACATCTGGTGGTCATAAATGTAGACACAAGGAACTACAGATGCTGGTTTACCATAAAAATGTCCACCCATCGGCCAATGAACCCCCCCCCTCCTCATCTGTATCCACCTATCACTTGTCTGAAGATATCACATAATGCTGGTGGCACTCAACGGGTTAGGCAGCATCTTTGGAGAAAATGGATGTGGCATTTGGGTTGGGACTCTTCTTTAGAACGATTGCAAAGGGGGGAACGGGGAAAACAACTGAAAGCGAGAAGGGGCTGGATAGGAGGCCTCAAATGAGAGGGCTCCCTGAAAGACAAACGCTAGGGACAGAAATAGGTGCGAGCCCAAGAGGGATATATAGTTGTGAACTGTGAAGCTAGATAAAGGACTTAGTGGAGGGAGGAGAGAAACCAGTGTAAGATAAGTCTGGGGCCAGGGGAAGGAAGTGTGTGTGTGGGGGGGGGGGGGGGGGGGGGGGGGGAGAGGGGGAGAAAGTGGAGCAGGAAAGGAGGCGTTTGTAGAAGTTAATTTAATCCAGTTGGGTTGTAAGCTACCCAAGCGGAATATGAGGTATTGTTCCTGCAATTTGCATATGGCCTCATTCGGGCAATGGAGGAGGCCCAGGACAGGAAATTCAGTAGTGAAATGTGAAGGGGAGTTAAAGTGGTTAACAACCAGGAGGTCCAGTAGACCGAGTGTTTGGCAAAGCAATCGCGGAATCTACACTTGCTCTTGCAGATGTACAGGAGCCCACATCTTGAACACCGAATGCAGTAGATGGCGCTAGAGGAGGTGCATGTACAACTCTGTCTCGCCTGCTGTGGTCCCTGGATGGATTCACTGGAGGAAAAAATAAGAACAGGTGTTAATCTCCTGCAGTTGCAGGGGAAATTGAGAAGATGTGACTAATGGTGGGATGCTGTTGGAGGTGACGGAAATGTTGGGGGATAATGTGTTGGATGCGGAGGCAGGTGGGGTGAAAGTTGAGGACCAGGAGAACTCTGGCCTTGACACGTCTGGCAGGAGAGGGAGCGAGAATAGAACTGCAGGACACAGAAGAGACATGGGTGAGGGATCCATCCATGACAGCTGGGGGGATCCACATGCACTAAAGAATGAGGACATCTTGGATGCCATTGTATGGAAAGCCTCATTTTTATTTAGTTTATGGTTGGCTGGTGCAGGATTCCCAACATTTTAATTTTCAGGTTGAGTCAACAGTAAGGAAGGCAAATGCAATGCTAGCATTCATTTCGAGTGGACTAGAATATAAAAACACGATTATATTGCTGAGCTTTATTAGGAAGGGCATCAAAGGTTACGGGGAGACAACAGGAGAATGGGGTTGAGTGGGGAATATGGATCAGCCTGGAATCAATAGCGGAGTAGACTCAATGGCCTGAATGGCCTAATGTTACTGCTATGTCTTATAGTCCTATGGTATGATTTACAAAGTAAGCATCTAGAAAACAAAGTTTTTCACTGTATCTTGATATTCAATCAAAAATATTGAAATATGAAAAGATTTGTGTGAGTGGGTGATTGATGGTCAGCGTAGACAATCTACTGAAGGGCCTATTTTCCCGTTGTATCTTTCTATCACCCTTAAAGCACACTCAGACCACCCTCTATTGCAGCAATATCTGGTGGATTGCAGTTTCTCCCTGTTATAAAATATTTATGACCACCAAAATAACAGACAAAAAGCCAGAGCCAAAACTCAACGGTTCAGGTAGCATCTCAGGAGAATATAGGTAGGCATTGTTTTGGAGGACCCTTCTTTCAGACTCGTTATGATGGGGGGGGGGGGGGTGCGGTCTGTACGGGGTTTGTATATTCTCCCCGTGACTGCATGGGTTTTCTCCGAGATCTTCAGTTTCATCACACACTCCAAAGACGTACAGGTATGTAGGTTAATTGGCTTTGGTGTATGTGTCATTTGTCCCTACTGTGCGTAGGATAGTGTTAATGTGCGGGGATTGTTGGTCAGTGCGGACCTGATGGGCCGAAGAGCCTGTTTCCTCGCTGTATCTCTAAAACTAATTTACACCTCGGATTTCTTAATCCTCTCCCTACTTAGAAAGTAGTCTACGATTCCTTCTACCAAAGTGCATGACCGTACACTTAGCTACGCTGTATTCCATCTACCACTTCTTTGCCAACCCTCCCAACCTGTCAAAGTCCTTCTGCAACCTCACTGCTTTCTCAACACTCTCTGCCCCTCCACCTATCAAACTTGGGCACAAAGCCATCAATTCCATTATCCAGATGATTTACATTTAACATGAAAATTAGCAGATCCAAACCCGACTCCTGTAAAATAGTGTTAAATAGCTGTAGTCACCAACAGACAACGAGACGATACCCACTTTTTAATGCAACCCTTTATCTTCTGCCAGTCAGCCAATCTTTTATCCATGCTAGCACCTAGCCTCCAATACCAATAGGCTCCTAGTTTGTTAAGAAGACTCATGTGCGACACCTTACCAGAGGCCTTCTGAAAATCCAAGTTAACAACATCCACTGACTCTCCTATGTTTATCCTGCTTGTTACCACCTCAGAAAACTCCAACAGATTTGACAGGGAAGATCTCCCCTTAACAAAACCATGCTGACTTCGGCCTATTTTATCTATTTTATCATCTCGGAATCCTCATAATTAATAATGAACTCTAAAATCTTACCAACCACATAAGTCAGACTAACTGGCCTATGATTTCCTTTTTTTGCACCTCACTCGATTTACATTTTTGATTTTTCATTGCTCTGGAATGATTCATGATTCGAGTGAGCAAAGATCATTACTACTGCCTCCATAATCTTTAAAGCAACCTCTTTCAAAAGTCAGGGGCGTAGTCCATGTGGTTCAGGTAACTTATCTACCTACAGACCTTTCAGCTTCCCAAGCACCTTCTCCTCATTAATAGCGACAGAACTTGGATATTGGGCTCTCTTGAATTTCTGGCACATTGCTGGTGTCTTCCACTGTGAGGACTGTCGCAAAAAAACATATTAATTTCATCCGGCATTTCTTTGTTCCCCATTATTACTTCTCAAGTGTCATTTTTCAGCAGTCCAATGTCCACTCTTGCCTCTCTTTTACACTTTATATATATGCAACAACTTTTCGTATCCTCCTTTATTTTAATGGCTAGCCTATCTTCATATTTTACTTTTTCTCCCTTTATTATTTTTGCTACCATACATGATTACAATCAAACGATACATGAGTACCACATATGGCGCAAAAAGAGAAAGGAGAAAGGGTGCAGAATATGATCTTGCAGTTAAAGAAAAAGCAAGATAACAAGAAACTGCAAGGGGCACAATGAAGTTAATTAGGCCATTGGGATTTCATCCTTATCTTCCAAAAGGTCACTCTGGCGCAGAGTCTGATAATAGTAGGGAAATAGCTGTTCTTGAATCTGGTGGTATGTGCCTAGGTCAGGATTGAGACCATGTCTCTTGTGCCGCAAGGCAACCACACTGCTGTACCACCTTGGTATTGGAGGATGAAACCATGGGAAGTGTTGTATGTGCTTAGAATGCCCAATTAAAAGGTAGGTCATGACAGACCCTCGAAACATCAAGGATAAGGTCATGTTATTGAAGGTTTCTCAGTTCTGCTTTCAAATGAAGCCTCAAGTGTAAAAGATATTTGCAGCTGCAAAAGACAAAGAGCTGTTTTCAGTGTTCTAACATTACCTTTTGAAATCATAGACTCTCCTAGCAGGAAATAGATAGGAAACTAGAAATACCAAGGCAAAGGGGAGAAGAGGCAAATGTAAGATTATCATTAACTCTGGTTACAGTAACGTACAGTTGCCATCTTATGGATTATAACAAATATACAAGTGGAAAAGAATCATTACATAGCTGAAAATGGGAGTAACATCTGTGAGGAATTCTTAATTATGACTATACTTATTTTTGAGGTTATAACAAATGTTACAGATTATGGAAGCCTGAGGCCAAGGTTTTAACTTACATTTATTTTGGTCTCAAACCTTCAAAGGGTCCAATATGTTGTGAGGCATAAGATTTCAACATAGCTTGAAATCTTCCACTTTGCATTAACTTGTACATATTTTATATAGCCTAAAGTAATGGGAAACATTAGAAACTGTTCACTGTAATGATTAATGCTGCTGCAGGGATTAATTAATAGGTGCCAGATTGACATTGTTGTAATGCAGGCATCTTCTGGGCTGGAAGCAGCTTCTCTCCTGTGTAATTGCTCACCACATTCACAAAAAGATAGAAAATTAATTATCTTACTTTTGGAGGTATTTCCCAATTAAATGTTGTGGTAAGTTATTGGGAGGGGGGGGGGGGGGGGGGATTGGAGAGTATTAAACTGCAAATGTAATTACATCATATTAGTTGAAGGAAGTATTCAAAATCTGATACTCTGCACTGAATCAGTGCAAAGCATACTATATGACACAAAATGCTGAAGTGATTCAGCAGGCCAGGCAGCATCTCTGGAGAGAAGGAATGGGTGACGTTTCAGATCAAGACCCTTCTTCAGACTGTCCACATCAACAGCAGGAGAATAGAGGAGATGAAATAAAGATGCATTCAAAGTTTCCCTGAAAAAAATTCAACATCCCCACTGAAAAACGTTGGTTGGTTGAACAATGCCCAGTGATAACGGTTTAAGAGCTCCCCCCCAAATCTTTCCTTTCTAACCATCAACCCACTCCATTAAGCATATGGTGCTTTATCTTTATCTGTAGCAGAGGCTGTGAGTCTTACATTGGTCTCAAGAACTGCAGTTACTGGTTTATACCAAAGATAGACACAAAATGCTGGAGTAACTCAGCAGGTCAGGTAGCATTTTGGCTGAACTTTACATCGCTTCAGGCTGTCTGCCTTTTTGCCAAAAGCCTAAGCTCTGTCCTGAAGTGAATTAATTATTTTGGTAAGGAAATCAAATGGCTAAGGGTGATAAATGAAAGCTTCTCCTGAGAGATAAAATTAGTTTGGTGATAAGCCATAATTTAATTGAATTGTGTTACAATTTTGTGTCACACATTTCCTATTCTTGTTATGTTTTTGTATATCCAGTTTGGAATGTGTTATCATTCAGGAAAGAGGCATATTATATATTTATGTATTCGTATATGTTCATTGGTAACTTAAACAGTGCTAAGAAACAGCTAAGGGCATATAGGTACAGAAGCAACCACTTGAACAAACTCAATTGCAGAAAGGTTCCTGGAAGAATCCAATAGCTTACAAGTTAATTGTCACTGTCACCTTGCATGCTACTTGTAAAGCACAGGCAATTGTAGATTGAGTACAAGGGTCTACAATTTACAGCACGAGTTGATGAGAACCTACTGTATCTCCTAAGCCTTATTCTCCTCAGGCATCGCATTTCAATAAGACAGATAATTTGTTCTGAGCTAGAGTAATACTGCTTCTTGTACCATCCTTTAGATGCAGCTGTCAGTGTTATTAATGCTCCTGCAACAAACAATCCTGCAATCAAAGTAGAGGCTTTTCTTCACAGCAGGCATTATTAATGGCTAGTTCAAATAGACTTCAATACTTCCAGGTTTAGAGTGGAAAATGTTAATTGGGATTCACACACAATTGATATCCAAACTGAATCAATTTCTGTACTGCTGTAGAATGTAAAATGGTGTAGTGACCTCTGATTATATGTGGCATATTGCAATTATATTCTTTCACATTACCTGAGTTGGCTGTGTGTATGCAGTGTTTATTTTTGATCTGTGTATGTTGATGAACAATATGTTAGTCTCTAAACTTTGGACAGTATATAATACAAATCAACATATATCATCTGTTGACAATTTGGCTGGGTTATCATGAAATATGTTGACCAAAGTTTTGAGACTCAATAGTTACAATGGAAATAGGATAACATACCTATTCAGACTTGACAAATAGTGACCATCAATTTTAGTTGATGCAAATCACTTATTAAAACTATTGGTGATTGTATACGTATATTTGGAAAGAACCAACATAATTACTCTGGTGTACTTGGCAAACTATAAGAAACAAAAAGAGATCAAAACCTCAACATCAGTAAAACCAAGGAACTGATTGTGACTTTGGTAGAGGAAGGATGAGGACACACAATGCTGTTTAAATCAATGGGATGATGGTGGAGAGGGTCAAACACTTCAAATTCCTGGGTGTGCATATTTCCGAAGATCTTTCCTGGTTCCAGCACACTGATGTAATTATGAAGAATGGGTTGGGTGACCAGCCCTCCCGTGTGATGCTGGGGCCCAACGGGTCCCACTTAGTCTAGTAGTAACTGTTCTCCTGTTGATTGCCTGAAACTGCAGAGGGGCACAGCCCAGTCATCAGAGGCTTATCACTTTCTTCACAGTGCTGTGCACCAGAAAGGCTGGAAATATCATCAAGGATGCAAGGCACCCTGGCCATTCCTTTAGATATACACAAAAAGCTGGAGTAACGCAGCGGGACAGGCAGCATCTCTGGAGAGAAGGAATGGGTGACGTTTCGGGCCGAGACCCTCCTTCGGACCATTCCGTTTCTCTCTTCTACCTTTTAGGAGAAGGTACATATGCTTGAAAGCTCAAATGTCTGACTTAAGAATAGCCTCCTCCTCAATGTAATTGGGCTACTGAGCCATTCATCTCTTTCACACCCTGTTCCCGGTAGTGCTGCCACCTATACTTATTCTTAATCCTACCTTTATGTCATTTCGTTATTGCATTTAAGTATTTTTGTTGCATTTCTTCAGATTGTACTACAACCTTTGCACCACTCTACTAATTTGCATTTGTTGTCGTATTTATTGTATTTGTCATTACCATATATACTGTTTACTCTATGAGCTTCATGCGAACAAGGAATTTCATTGTACCCTGGTGTATATGGCAATAAACTAATCGGAATTAATCTGAATCCGAAGCAGACTTAATATTGGCAAATCTAGTGGCTCTACATAGGGCATTCAAAATTAAACAAGGAGTTGCAATGAAGAAATTATATCATTTTTACAGTGACAAAGGTACAAATGTAAATTTAAATAAACATAATTTTCTATATTTAACAATATTTATCAAACAATCTCATGCATGCATTTCCTCTGGGTGCTCTGATTTCTTCCCACATCCCAAAAGACACGTAGGTCAATTGACCTCTATAAAATTCCCCCGAATGAGTGTAGGGAGTAGATGAGAAAGTGGGATTGTATAGAAATAGCATGAACAGATCAGCATTGAAGGGCCCGTTTCCATGCTGTGTCTCTAAACTAATCTGTGCCGCAAATGTATTTTAAAAGTTAAATAAATATGACATCATTATTACAGACATAGTTATGAAATTTAAGATAACTTAAAATAACAAAATAAAAGGGTTTTTGACTTATTGTACATCCTCCCATTTCTTGTCAATTGTAGACTGAAAGCAGAATTTAGATTAACCTCTTACAGTGAGCATTGGTTCTTTGTATATCAACCTGCCACCCTCACAGAAAAATACAACAAAATTAGCCAGGGATGGAAATGTAACACATTAGCCTTTTGATCTTAAAAGATTAAAACGTTATGCACTTAATCTTTGTAATACCTAACTGCCAACATTAAATGCAGCAGGTGATATATGTCCCATTCTCAGAAAGTACCTCATGTACCAATGCACAGAAACAAATTCTTGTGAAAAAAAACGTTTCTTTTGCATAGCTAAAAACAACCACACTCCTGGCACCTCCTACTCTGTATCACAAGAATAGCAAAGTGTACAACCCTGTTAATTAACACTCAATGGTTCCTCAAGAAGTACCTTCTTCTTTCAGGCAAACAAATGAAAATCAAACTAAATCCTCTACTAATTGCACAGAAGTGTGCATTTTGAATGAAGCATTTATCATGTCAGAATGAGAGAAGTGAGGTCAACATATATATTTAAAATACATGCTGTACTTAGACAGTTTGTGATTTAAAATTGCTATGAAACATTTTCTTTTAAAATTTCAAAACAACATGTATATAACTTCACTGGGTGGGTACTTCCTGTTCAAGCATGTACTGACGTTTTTATGTTAACCATAATCACTAAATAGAATCTAAACTGAATATTTTGTCAAGATTTTTGACAAAGAGTTTTACGGCCAGCAACTTCTTGAAATGAAATGAAAATACAGCGGCACCCGATAAACAGATGAATGAAATTGCTACTGCTTCAGTCATTCTTATGAAAACATTCCTATGTCACTTCATTAAGCAAGGGTATTCACACACAGCAGATAGACACAAATAGCTGGAGTAACTCAGCGGGTCAGACAGCATCTCTGTAGAAAGGGAATAGTGACCGGTAAGAGAAAGGAGGGGGGTTATGCATCTACGTTCACAACAACTGGTGCACAAATACCACAACCATAGACAGACACTGTTCTGCCGATTTGGAGTACCTGATAGTTAGATGCAGGCCTTTCTACCTTCCACGTGAGTTTACCGTGGTCATAGTTACAGCTGTGTATATCCCACCGGATGCTAATGCTAGCATAGCCCTAGGCTACCTCCATAGCGCTATCAGCAAACAAGAGAACACCTACCCCAAAGCAGCCCATGTCATAGCTGGTGATTTCAATCACGCAGACTTAAAATCAGTTCTCCCCAAGTTTGAACAACACATCAAATGTGCAACCAGGGGCGAAAATACATTAGACAAGGCCCACTCAAACATCAAGAAGGGGTTTAGAGCCACACCACTACCACACTTAGGCCAGTCGGATCACCTATCCATTCACTTAGCACCAGCATACACCCCCCTCAGGAGAAAAGCTCAACCCACCACCAGGACTGTTAAAACTTGGCCTGAAGGAGCTTCCTCACAGCTACAGGACTGCTTTGAAAGGACAAACTGGGACATTTTTGGAAATCAGGACTTGGAGGAGTACACATCCACGGTACTCTTTTACATCCAGAACTATGTTGACAACGTCACCATCGACAAACTCATCCGGGTGTACCACAAACAGAAGCCGTGGATGACAAAAGAGGTCCAAACTCTCCTCAAGGACCGCAACACCGCCTTCAGGTCTGGCGACAGACCCCTGTACGGCGCTGCTAGAGCCAACATGAAGAAAGGCATCAGGGATGCCAAAGTGGCCCACAAGAGGAAGATAGAGGACCACTTTAACAACAACGATCCACGGCGGGTGTGGCAGGGCATCCAGCACATCACCAACTACAAGCCCAGCAACAGCACGACGGCCGACTGGCGACGCCTCACTGGCAGAGGAGCTGAACTGCTTCTTTGCTCGCTTCGAGGCAGAACCAGAAGAGTTCGTCACCATTCTCCCACCAGCCCCTAACAACAACAACTACACCCTCACTGTGCAGGAGCATGAAGTGAGGCAGGTGCTCAGGGCAGTGAACCCGAGGAAGGCTGCCGGCCCGGATGGCGTGACAGGAAGGGTTCTGAAGGAATGTGCAGACCAGCTCTCCGAGGTCTTCACGAAAATCTTCAACCTGTCCCTGTCCAAATCCATCATCCCACCGTGCCTGAAGTCTGCCACAATCATCCCACTACCAAAAAAGCCTGTTATCAGCGGCCTTAACGACTACCGACCGGTCGCTCTCACACCAGTCATCATGAAGTGTTTCGAGAGGCTGGTCCAGCAGCACATCAAAGCCAGCCTCCCGCCCACCTTCGATCCACACCAGTTTGCCTACAGAGCAAATAGGCCAACTGAGGATGCCATCGCCATTGCTCTTCACACTGCACTGACCCACCTCGAACACCAGGGGAGCTATGTGAGGATGCTTTTCATTGACTTTAGCTCCGCCTTCAATACCATCATCCCCAGCAGACTGGTCACCAAACTCATGGATTTAGGACTCTCCCAACCCATCTGCCTCTGGATCAAGGACTTTCTGTCTAACCGCCCCCAGACCGTCAGACTGGGCCATCACCTCTCCACCCCCATCACACTCAGCACCGGCTCCCCACAGGGCTGTGTGTTGAGCCAACCTCCTCTACGCCCTCTACACCCACGAATGTGCCCCCTCCCACTCCACCAACACCATCGTCAAGTTTGCGGACGACACGACTGTGGTTGGACGTATCTCAGGAGGAGATGAGACAGCCTACAGGGAGGAAGTCCAAAGACTGGCAGCGTGGTGTTCAGACAACAACCTCATCCTAAACACCACAAAAACAAAGGAAATTATCATAGACTTCCGTAAGAACAGTGCAGCCCCCAAACCCCTATTCATCAATGGGGACTGTGTGGAAAGGGTCTCAGACTTCAGATTCCTGGGCACACAAATTACGGAGGATCTCTCCTGGACTACAAACACCACCACAGCAGTCAAGAAGGCCCAGCAGCGACTCTACTTTCTGAGGATCCTCAGGAAAAACAACCTGGAGGAGAAGCTGCTGGTGTCCTTCTACCGCTGCTCCATCGAGAGTGTGCTGGCGTACTGTATAACCACATGGTATGCCAGCTGCTCTGCAGCGGACAGGAGAGCCCTTCAAAGGGTCATCAACACCACACAAAAAATCACTGGCTGCCCACTGCCCTCCCTGAAGGACATCTTCAGCTCTCACTGCCTTGGCAGGGCAGCCAACATCCTGAAGGACCCTTCCCACCCTGGACACAATCTGTTCCACCTGCTGCCCTCTGGCAGACGGTACATGTCTTTCAAAACTCGCACAAACACTCAGAGACAGCTTCTACCGCATAGCCATACGTGAACTTAACAATGCAAAATAAGAAATAACACTCACATTCAACTGAATGGTTCTACCTCAGCTGCTATTGTTATTTATCTGTAATTTTTTTTTTTTATATGTATATATTTTTACCTTTTCTTATATATTTAAAATTGCTCTTGTGAATCGCACCGTGGGATTGACTTTTAAATTTAGTTGTACCATGTGCAATGACAATAAAGAGATTCATTCATTCATTCATTAATTCAATAGGTGGCGTTTCGGGTCGAGACCCTTCTTCACATTGTTCCTTCGCGCACAGCGTCATCTACAATAAGTTTGATTGAATACATTTCTCATCCACATTTCCCCTGGGACCTCATCTTATAATATAAAGATATTTTCCATATATTTGACACAAAACTTTGCCATAATCCATGCCATGATCTCTCAACACCAACATCATTTCTAATTTGTCACACTGAATGAACCTAAAGAGCCTGTCCCACTTGGGCGACCTAATCTGCGGGTTCTGGCAAGTTTTCACTCGACTCATACTCACAGCATGGTCAACACAAGGTCGTAGGAGGTCTTCGTAACTCTCCTTCATGCTCGAGAGGAGTCTCCGCGTACTCGATGCCTCAGCTAGGTAGCGGCGCTTTGTTCAATATGTTCAAAAATGCCCGGCGAATAAAAAAAGGTTGCCATGGAAAAAATCGATACTTTTTTTACTCGTAGGTTTAGTCGTAGTAGGTTGTAGTAGGTCGGCATGTTAGTCATAGGTAATCAAGGGTAGTTGAAGGTAGTCGTAGATAGTCTTCATCATAGTCGAAGGGAGGTCGAAGGAGATCGAAGGAGGTCGTCTTCGCTCTCCACTATTCGGTGCCCAATTTTTCCGAAGTTAGTTGTAAGCTAGTCGTAGCTAGTCAAAGCTGGTCTTCAACATAGTCGAAGGAGGTCGAAGGAGGTCTTCTACATAATCGAAGGAGGTCTTCAACATGTCATTGTTTCAAACTCTTCTAAACTCGCCAATTAGGTCGCCCAAGTGGGACAGCCCCATAACCAATTAGAAATTTCCACCAACTATTTATTAAAACATAACCCATTGTCTTCGCAGAAACATCTTCCTGGCCATCAACTCCATTTCTCTTCCAGGACATTATCAAAGGCTGAACAACACAATCAGCAAATATTGGTGTCAACATAGCCAAAGAAAGAGCTTAACTCTGTAAACTCAATACCACCTAGATAACTTGATTCTATCTTCAAATTATTGTTGGGCTCCAAGCCTGTCTCAGCCTATCTGTTGCTCAATAGAGTTTAGAGATACAGAGTGGAAACCGAACCTTTGGCCCACCGAGTCTGTGCTGAGCAACGATCACCAACACTATCCAATACACCAGGTACAATTTTACCAAAGCTAATTAACCTACAATCTTGTACGCCTTTGGAATGGAAGGGGGCGCTGTCCTGTGCATGGCTGCCCAGCCAGCAGCTGTCTGTCTTTTCATCTTTTTATTTTTATTTTAAGTTAGTTAAAGTGTTTTGTTTGGAGGTCTAGACTTTTTTATGTGGGGGGGGGGGGGGGGGGGGGGGGGGGAGGGGGAAACTACCTTTCAGGGTCCCTACCTGGTCAGAGAGGCAGCTTTTCTCCGGGCTGCAGCTTCGACCCATCCTCGCGGCCTACCAGCGGGCCTGGAGCGGCGTTTCCTGTCGGGGACCGCCCAGAACCTCGGCTTCGGCAGCGGCACAGAGCTGGAGCGCTATCGCGGAGCGGGCGATGCCTTGCCCGGGTCGCCGCGCTGGAGCTCCGGTGAGCTGAAGTTCGCTGAGGAAAACATCGCGGAGCTGCGGGACTGTGGAGCGACCAGCTGCGGGCGGCGGTGCTGAACTTTACACCGGGAGCTTGGGATCTCTAGATGAGATCGCCAGTTGTGGAGCTCCAACCGGCGTGGCCTTGTTGGCTTCGGAAGCCGCGGCCTCCAGTACGGAAGCGGCCGTTCCAGGGTTCCCAAGCCGCTGAGAGGACTCTCCCGATGCCGGAGCAACATCACCCAGCGAGAACGGCCTGGAACATCGGGCCTCCGTAGAGGCAACTGTGGAGGCCTCAATAGGCCCGACTATGGGTGAACTGGGGTTGGGGACTGGACTTTGTGCCTTCCCTTATAATGGGAACCATTGTGGGGGGATGTTCTTTATGTTTAAAACTCTTATTAATGTTATGTCTGTATTCCTTCTTTATGTGCTGCAAAATGGCAAGAAGCATTTCACTTCACTACACCTAGGTGTATGTGAATGTGACCAATAAAATACCTTTGATACCTTTGATACCTTTGATGTGGGAGGTAATCGGAGCACCCGGGGAAAACCCACGTGGTCACAGGGAGAACGTACAAATTTCCTACAGACAGCACAGCACCCATGGTCAGGATCAAACTTGGGTCCCTGGCGCTGTGAGGCAGCAACACTACCGCTGCATCACTGTGCGGCCGAGTCATAAGTTAGTTACCTCTAAATGTAAACATTATGCGTGAGTATGAGTACAACTCATATGCATAAATTACATGAATATTGAAATACTGCCCTTCATCCTACATCAACTTAAACTCATCAATCAAAACACTTTTCCCTTTGTCGTTACAAATGGTCATGTCCAACTCTTTGGCATTCCTGTGCTCATTGACCAACATAGGCTTCTAGTCCAATATCAGAAGGTCATTAAAATCGTTGTCCATGATGTCAGCTACCCACAACCCTAACATGTTGTCACATGCACCAAGATACAGTGAAAACTTTATTTTGAGTCATTTCTATGCAGATTATACTGTAATAAGTAGATTCATACTTACATTAAGGTATTGCAAAAGAGCAAACAAATAACAGAATTTAGTGTATAGTGTTCCCACCATAGTGGAAGTGTGGATAAAAAAGTGCAAGGATTGCAATGGGGTAGGTTGGGAGAGCAAGAATTCACCTTAGTGTATGAGTGGATCATTCAAGAGTCTGATAACAGCAAAAAGGTTGTTCTAGAATTGGGCTATGGTTTCAATCCTCTATATCTTCTGCCCGGAGGGAGATGGGAGAAGAAAGAATGACCGAGGTGGGAGGAGTCCTTGATTATGTTGACTGTTTTCCCAAAGCAGTATAAAGTGTAGACAGAGACAATGGAAGGAAAGCCTGTGATGGACTAGGTTCCATTCACAACCCTCAGCAACTTCTTGTGGTCTTGGGCAGAGCAGTTACCATACCAAGCTGTGATGCATCTGCATAGGCTGGTAAGAGTCATCAGCTGTATGCTAAATTTCCTCAGCCTTCTGAGCTGCCATACAGAAGGAAGCTTGTTCTAAACTGTAACACACTGTCCAGCCTTTCTTTCCTTGTCTCTTGCATTTACTTTTCACATGATCTTCCTCAAGCAATGCCCTTGATCATGCTGGACACCATCCACTGTATGGACTCGTCACCAAAATGATATCTTCCCCTTATCCCAATCCCCTCCATATCTGAGTTAGAATAGATGCTGTTGAAGGTATTGTCTCTGACAGGAATTGATTCTTTATAACTCAACTAAAATTAAATAATTAACCCAATTAAGATTTTGATAAAAATTAATGTAAACATAATTAACTAAAATCATTGTAATATGTAGACACATGCTGGAATCTTACATAGAACATAAAGTGCACGAGTAACACAGCAGGTCAAGCAGCATCTCTGGAGGACATGGAGAGGCAATGTTCTGGGTCGGGACCATTCTGCACTCTGTATCTTCTCTTTTGCAATACCTATTGTACTGGACTTTGATGAGATTATATTTATGTATTGTATTGTCTGATCTGATTGGACAACATGCAAAACAAAGCTTTTTTTCTGTACCTCGGTACATGTGGCAAATAATAAACTTAGACCTGAACTCTGAAGAAGATCTCGACCAGAAATGCCGCCTATGCATGTCTTACTGATCCGCCAAGTTACTCCAGCACTTTGTGTTCTATTGCAGTACCATTTTACATAATATCGTAAAAAAACATAACAGAAAAGGTGAAATAAATTAATGGGGTAACTGTATGTCTGCCTTCCCTGATGTGAAGCTGAGGTGTCAGATGTAAAATGCATCCAGCTGCCTTGCCAGTGTTCACCTGCTTCGTTCTATAACCTTGTTTTTTTTTCAAGATGTTTACATAGTTAACTTGAAACTCCAAACACACTATACCTGCAGCTTTCCCATAATATTCAATGTGTTATTTTCACAATAAGCTTGTCAACTGCCATTTTATGTAACAAGTTCTTGCTATTTGTCCTTAATTACATAAAGCATTTCTAGAAGCTCAGTTATTTATTTTTAAATTACGAATGCTGATCATATCTGTTATTTAAGTAGCAGGCCTGCAATTAATTAATTACTCTTTTCCCTCATTTCTTGAGTAAGGATATTATATTCTCTACAATTGTCAAATGGCACAATTTACAAAGTGTAGAAGGATTGTGATACTGTGTGTTTCTATTTTATTCTCTCTGATTTTACTTACAACTAAAGGTGCATATTATAGAGCTATTGCTTTGTTAAATACGGATCAAAAAATAATAGCGAAAACACTAGCCAGTAGACTAAGCAGGTATGTTAGTAGATTAATAAATGAGGATCAAACAGGATTTATACCTAAGAGACATTCATTCAATAACTTGAGACGTTTGCTTAACATAATGCACTCACATAAATCTCACGACCAAGAATTAGCTATCATCTCACTGGATGCAGAAAAAGCGTTTGATCAAGTAGAATGGGATTATATGATTAAAGTATTGCAAAAATTCCAATTGGGAGAGAACTTCATTGCATGGATAAAACTATTATATAACAAACCTACGGCTAGAATACTAACTAATAATATATTATCCTCGAAATTTGAACTATCAAGGGGCAATAGACAAGGTTGTTCATTATCTCCGCTGTTATTTGCTTTGGTAATTGAACCCCTTGCTGAAAAAATAAGAACACACCTGGATATTTACGGTTATAATACAAAATATTCAAATAACAAAATATCCCTATATGCCGATGATGTACTACTGTACATCACAAAACCACAAATTAGTATACCGAATATATTAAATTTAATTGAGGACTTTGGATCCTTTTCAGGATATAGAATAAATTGGAACAAAAGTGAAATTATGTCGATAAAACCAAAAGACTCAACACATCTCAGGAAATTCCCCTTTAAAATAGCTACAGAAAAATTCAAATATTTGGGAATTGAAATTACTAGAAATTACCAGGATATGTTTAAAGCCAATTATAATCCCCTACTTAAGAAATTAAATAATTTGATTAAATTCTGGAAAACACTTCCGATGTCCTTAATAGGCAGAATAAACGCTATAAAAATGATTTTCTTACCACAAATTCTATACCTATTTCAATCAATACCTATATATCTCCCAAAAAAGTTTTTCAAAAAATTGGACTCAGACATTACAAATTTCATATGGGATTATAAACCCCATAGAATACAAAGAACACACCTTAATAAACGAAAAGAGTGGGGGGGTCTAGCGCTCCCTAACTTTATGTATTATAATTGGGCAGTAAATATTAAAAATATGATTCACCTGCTGGACAATTCTGCCCAGCAGGCGGACTGGATTGTAATGGAAAAAGGGGATTGCTCCCCGAGTAATATAGGAGCGATTATCCTCTCACCAATAAATCTGAATAATAAAAATTATAATAAAAACCCAATTATACATAGCACAATTAGAACATGGAAACAAATAAAACAGAATCTAAAATTAAGAAACCTATCTCTCTCAATACCAATAGCCAATAACCCATCGTTTAAACCATCAATCATAGACAAATCATTTATACATTGGGAAAGAATGGGAATCAAAACGCTCGAAGATCTGTATGAAGTGGGAAAATTACTATCATTTCAACAACTACAACTGAAATATAATTTGAAAAATAACCAATATTTTAAATATCTTCAAATTTGTGATTATTTGAAAAAATACACAAAAGACTATCATAATATGCCTTCCGACTTACTGGATGAAGCAATGAAGACAAAGGCGGAATCAGCTAACTTAATATCGTACTTATATAATATCATTTTAAACATAGAAATACCCACAACAGATGGAATTAGAAGAGACTGGGAACAAGAATTAGCTATAAAAATTTCAAAAGAGAGCTGGGATAAACATTTACTACAGGTGCATAAATGCTCGATCAATGTACGACATACGCTTATCCAATTCAAAACATTACATAGACTATACTATTCAAAAACTAAATTAAATAAAATCTTTCCCAATGTTTCACCAATCTGTGATAAATGTTTGTGTCAAGAAGCTACCATAGCGCATTCTTTTATTTTTTGTACAAAAATCCAAAAATTCTGGCATGGAATATTTGATATTTTTTCAAAATTAATTAAAATAAAACTGGTACCAAAACCAGAATGGATCATTTTTGGGATATCGGAAGATATCCCTGAATTAAACGTGTATCAGAAGAATTTACTCAATTACGGGCTAATAATGGGAAAAAAGCTCATACTTAAATTCTGGAAAAATGCGCCCACACCAACAATAAAAATGTGGATATCAAATATGTTTGAAACATTACATCTGGAAGAGATGAGATTCCTCTTAGCAGATAAAGCAAACCAATTCCAAAAGACGTGGTCTCCGTTTATGGACATATTACAAGCATGAGGTGCAATAGTAATTTTTTAAAAATAAATAAATAAATAAATGGTATCAGGGCCTGGCATTGGGAGATAAAACAACAAAAACAGACTTGGTTGGTAGTCTTTCTGCGGAGTTTAATGTTATAATAGAGCGATTGTCCTTACTTTCTTTTTCTTTCTTTTCTAGGGTCTACTTTCTTACTTTACTTCCTTCTCTAACTTCTTTTCTAAGGGGCTTTCTTTTCCCAACACTCTTCTGCACTTCACAACTCTTGCGCACCTTCTTTACTTTCCTTACTTCTATCTTTTTCTTAAAGCTTTAAAAAAAAAAAAAAAAAATGAAGCGGTACAAAAAATGTATTAAGATATATGTGTTGTGTGTTATTGTAATTTACCGTACTTCTAATAAAAAAAAAAAAAAAAAAAAAAAAAAAAAGGTGCATATTATTGCTACTCTGGAGAAAGGTACAAAATGCTGGAGTAACTCAATGGATCAGGCAGCATCCCTGGAGAACCATAGATAAGGGACATTTTGGATCAGGACTCTGGGAACATCATCTATCCATGTTCTTCAGGGATGCTGTCAGACCCGCTGAGTTACTCCAGCATTTTGTGTCTTTCCTTGGTAAACCAGCCATCTGCAGTTCTTGTTTCCGCATTGCTTCTGTGAGGGCTGCCACCTTGTCATGGTGGATAAGCCTGCATGAGCATAAGATCCTGAAGCTATGGACCTATGCTTCTGGTAGGATGATCCATGACAGGCAAGTCAAGAGGGAGATTAATGACAAAGCACAGCCCAAGAAGAAGACTTCAACAGTGAAACAGATGGAGTATGGTGGCTGACCAAGAGGTGGAGCACCACAATGGCAGAGAAGGTTGGAAGAAGGCTGCATTAGGGAGAAACGCCCAACTGTTATGGAGTCCATGTCGTTGGGGCCAGATATGTCTCTGTTAGGGACCATGTGGTAGCTGTTCACTTTTATGTCTCCCCACATAAAAGTGTGCAGTTTTCGTCTCCTAATTTGAGGAAGGATATTCTTGCTATTGAGGGGAGTGCAGCGTAGGTTCACCTGGTTAATTTCCGGGATGGTGGGATTGACATATGATGAAAGAATGGATTGACTGGGCTTATATTCACTGGAATTTAAAAGGATGAGAGGCTATCTTATGGAAACATATAAAATTCTTAAGGGATTGGACATGCTAGATGCAGGAAAAATGTTCCCGATGTTGGGGGAGTCCAGAACCAGGGGCATAGTTTAAGAATAATGTGTAGGCTTTTTAGGACTGAGATGAGGAAATACTTTTTCACCCAGAGTTGTGAATCTGTGGAATTCTCTGCCACAGAAGGCAGTGGAGGCCAATTCACTGGATGCTTTCAAGGGATATGGGGCGAAAGTAGGAACAGGGGTACTGATTATGGATGATCAGCCATGATCATACTGAATGATGATGCAGACTCAAAGGGCCGAATGGCGCACTCCTGCACCTATTTTCTATGTTTCTATGTTTCTATCATGCCCAGCCATCCATCTGAAAAGCTACCAGGCGGATAATCAGACTCGACTAATTGTTTGCCGTCGATGATCATTATAGAGCCGAGAACCTTGCTATATTTATCAAAATTAATTACTTTTTCAGTTATTTGTAATGATTATTTAAATACATGCGCAGTTTGGAATTCATTGGTATTTGTAATATCTGGGAAAAATATTTCATGGGGATAAATTTAATGCAAAGGTTTTGTCCTCTGTTCACCAACCACCCACGCAATTAGAATGCCTTTGTATTCCACGTTGGATTTCTCTCCTTTACTGATCAAGTTTATTCATTACTTTCAGTTCAAGAATGTGATTCTAATTTACAAAAGAAACACATTTATTCTCCAATGTCACTTTGGTGACACAACGGCTTTTCAGCTGAAATGAGAAACAGGTTTTATGCAGATACTGTATAACTGCAGAAACAAGATGTGAGAAGGCAGAAATTGAAATAAATCCAATTGATATATATGTAATGTTGCAACCCCCTGTCATCTCATTGGTATTAATTCCGGTAATAACTGAAATTACAAATTTCCATCATAGGACAAGCTTTAGGTAATATGATTTTGCAAAGGAAAATTATTACTTCAATTAAGTAAAGAAGCCAAAATCACTGCATTTCAATAGAAACATTAACTTTGGTTAAAGATCTGATTTTAAGCTGACATTGAATCAAAAAAGATAGTTTAGTAGTGATGTTAAAATGTAGTAAAGTGATTTTCTTACCTCAATTTTGCATGAAGACCATTCACCGAAGACCCAGCTATAACAAGGCTTTACAAGGCAAGGTCGATATTGAATTAGATGGGAGGAGCAGGGCCTTCCCTCTCCATGGGTCTTTTGTAGCACATGTCTGGTACGTTTCATTTGACCTAAAATAAGATTGATTTTCACACTAAACCATCTGTCACTGCTGCAATGAAGTACAATGTAGTGTATTTTCAATGGCACTGGAATACTTGAAGTATATGCACCATTTTTTTTTCATAGCTGGTTGGTTCAATAGCCATGATCATAACTGAAGTTATTACATTGAGCATCAACAGCATTAATTAATTAATAATAATAGACTAAAAATAAAGTATTTTAGTCGTAATGCTTTAACATGCAGCACACCTGTTTTATAAATGGATTGGATTATTATAATTATGTAACATTTAATATATTTAACACATTCTTAATACATTTTTACTGATTCTTAAGAATCTATAACTTTGGCCTTATAAGAAAGACCAACATCACTTTGATTATTGGATGAACTATCTCTTTGACACTGTATCAACCTTTAACTTTGCATAGGCTGATATCATTTTACCTTGTTTGCAACTCGTAAACAAGGTAAAACTTCCAAAATAGATGGATAGTATAAAACCTGGGAATGTGGTAATCAGTGAAAAGCTTGGCACTAATTATGAAGAGGGCAGAAGTGGACTGGTGGAATAAACTGATACACGCAAGGAGAATAGCAAAGAGAAGCATATTTGCAGGAAGAATGATGTGAGGTAATACAGAATAGATGTTACATATCGAAAATAAATGACTAACGGGCCGGTTGGATTCCCCACTCTTTCGCATTTTCAAAAGGTATGCGAAAGAGTGGGGAATAGGATAGAATGGATTGTTTTGCAAAGACCTAGTACAGTCTCAATGGGATGAATACTTTTCTCTGTGCTGCAACAAATAAAGGATTTTATGATTTTAAGACCGATATAGCTTTTCACGTTAATGATTAGCACTAAGTATGATGGAGACATAAGAGACTTTAGATGCTGGAATCTGGAATGAATCAACAAACTAGTGGGGAAACTCAGTGGCACAGGCAACATCTGTGAAGAGAAATGGACAGATGACATATCAGGTCGCAATCCTTCATCTGGTCACCAACTGCATCTACAGCAAAGGCTTAAAGTAAATGTTAAAATAATGGAAGGCAGGAAAGTAAAAGGATTGCAGCAATGAAAAGAGGAACTGATGAAGGGTCTTGACCCGATACTTCAACTAACTAATTCCGTTCACGGCTGCTGCAGTTCCTCCACCAATTTGTTTTTTATACTCCAAGTCTGATGTTCAACAAAAGCAAAATACTGCTTGTTGAAATTTGAAAAGAAAGCAGAACGAGCAAAACACTGCATGCTAAAATCTGAAAGGAAAGCAGAAATTGTTGAAAATATTCAATAGGGTGGGCGGCATCTGAGAGGAAGAAAAATGAGTTAATATTTGTCTGGCACTTTCTCAGAATTTTTAAATTTGTGTTGAATGATAAGCATGTAAGTTAGAGTCTAATAAGATTCTGAATTTAAAGACAGTAGAAACCACTGCCATTGAATTATCAGTGGTCCATTTATACTTTTAATATCAATAATTCTTTCACCTAGAATAACTGTCCAGGCCGATACTAATCCATACCTTTGTATCATCAGGTCTTAGGCACACTCAATATTGCAACCCCCCTCCCTCCCCACAGGTCATATTTAAGTGAGACTAGACTGTGGGACACGTTGGTCCCTGTCACAAGGGAGGCCCTGTCCCCTAACACAATATTCCACCACTGAGCCATAGCCCCCACCTGCGCATGATCGGCTGACAGGCTCGCACTAACGGCAGAAGTTAATTTGAAGTTAATAACTTCGCATTTAATATTTTCATTACCTTGCCATCCCTCTTCCTACTCCTATCCTCCTCCATTCCCCCTCATCCCCCAGCACTCCCTCCCCCTCATCTTCACCCTCCCTCTTCTTTCCCCTGACCTCCTCCCCTCCCCCACTCCCTCCCTCACCTCTCCCTTCCTTTCCTATCCCCTACCCTCACTCATTCCCTCCCTCCCTCCATAAACTCTCTCCCCTTCCTACCCTCATCCTCTCCCTCCATCCCCCCTCCTCCCCCACTCTCCCTCCTCACTTCCCCCCCTTTCTCTTCCCTCTCCCTCCCTACCCCGCCTTTCCATCAATCCTTCCCGCCCCTCCCCCCCCCCCCCCCCCGCCCCCAGTCTCCTCCTCATCTCCCCAGGATCTTGATGTAAACCACCGCTGGCCCCGTTTTCTCCAGCAGGGTGGCGATTAAGTTGTACTTGAGGTGGGGGCTGTCGGGGGGGAGCGTCATGGAGCTGGGGGTGGTGGAAGGCTTAAGGCTGCAGCTGTCTGGGGGGGGGGGGGTGGGGTGAGCATTCTGGAGCCAGAGGAGTGGAAGGGAGAGGCCGAGGAGGCCCCGGTTTCCCGTACCCGGTCTCTCGTCACCCTCGGACCTACCCGGCACGACATCTCCCTGCACTCTCCTACCCCAGCCCAGGCCCCAGGGGGGCAGAAATTAAAATAGAAGTACATTTACCCGTGGAGCCGTTGTGATGGGAAAAAAGATGGCGATTCTGAAATTCTGGAAAGGCCCCAACTGCGCAGGCGTAGCTGAGGACTCGTAGGGTGCCCTTTGTGATGCCAGTAAACATGCGCATGGTAACCCTCCCCAACTGCACATGTGCATGTGGGGGTGCTGTTTTAAGTTAATTTAAGTTTTAAATGTTAATGACTTTTAAAATATATTAGCAATCTGAACAAAACTTGTTTAATTTACATCACAGGACAATGGTGAGTAAGGTGGGCCAAAAATGTAGCGCTATCATGTACCGTTTTTGTGCAAATATAGGTACAAACAAACAAACAGACAAACAAACAAGATGAATATTTTAGTAATATATTGATTAGCAAACAGCAGAGATCTGCAGGGTGCTCACAAGCAGTATATCTGCAAAACTTGAAAGACTTACCACTGCATCTGCAGCCGAAGGTACAAGAAAGTATTAAAAGAGGGAAGGAAAGGGAAATGAGAGGGGTGCAACAAAAAAGAGGTATCAAGGCAAAGAGCAGGGGAAACTAATCATTCAGCACAAACTGCTTTTATTTTACAATGGAGCCTGACAGACCATGCATGCACCTTTCAGTCAGGATTCCATAAGGTGCATGGATTAGACCCCTATTGTATTATCACTGCCAGTCCAGGTATCTGGTTTAGCACAGGGTTTTTCAAAACTGCATTTGGCCCATTATTTGCAAACACAAAAAGATTGACAATATTTTGAAATCTAAATTCTTGATTTATCTTTTTTACATAGAGTCATAGTCATCCAGCGTGAAAACAGGACCTTTAGCCTAACTTGCCCATGCCGACCAATGCCCTGCGTTTTGCCCATATCCCTCTGAACCTATCCTACCCATGTACCTGTCTAAATGTTTCTTAAACATTGCAATAGTACTTGCCTCAACTACCTCTTCTGGCAGCTCATTCCATACACCCACCACCGTTTGTGTAAAAAAAGTTGCTCCTCTAGTTCCTATTACGTGTGCATTTACCCAGTCTATTCCTCTCATGATTTTGTACACCTCTGTAAGATCCCCTCTCGTCCTCCTGCATCCAAGGAATAAAGACCTAGGCTGCTCAACCTCTCTATGTAGTTCAGGGATACTGGAAATGCAATAGGCCACACACAACACTCACAACAATCTTTACATTTTTGGATCATTGATCTGAAATGTTAACTGTTCCTCTTTTCACATATGCAGCTCAGCCAACAGACTTTTTGCATCATTTCCTATTGTATACACCATGATAGTGTGTGCTTGTTTGTAGCTCATCCATCGTCCCAACATCACGAGGATACAAATGCATGACATCTTAGTGCTGGCTTGGAGCTATCATGTTAAGCAGTAATAAATTAAATTCCTTTCACGGAAATAATAGTTTTTGTGCCACTCATCTATTTGTTCCCAAATTAATTGCGAAAACATATGGTTTAGCTGTAACTTTGAGGTAAGAGTTCTCATCATTTCCTGAAGCGTGACAATTAACTGTCAGGGAAAAATATGCAATAGAATTGAGAGGAAAAAAGTTAAATTTACAAGGCCACCATCTGTGGAAAGCATGAAACTGATGATTAACAAAACATAATGCTTTAGTTATACAGAACATCTTGATCAAGCTTATCAAGTAACCTGCATAGAAATGCTTTCTTTAACCTGCTTGCTGTAGTGACGGACCTGGCGGCCACGGTAGCACGGTGCTGGAGTTGCTGTCTTACAGCGCTTGCAGCACCAGAGACCCGGGTTCGATCCTGACTACGGGGCAATGGGTGCTGTCTGTACAGAGTCTGTACGTTCTCCCCGTGACGGCATGGATTTTCTCTGAGATCTTCGATTTCCTCCCACACTCCAAAGACGTACAGGCATGTAGGTAAATTGGCTTGGTATAATTGTAAATTGTCCTTAACGTGTGTAGGATAGTGTTAATGTAGGGGATCACAGGTCGGTGCGAACTCGGTGGGCCAAAGGGCCTGTTTCTGCGCTGTATCTCTAAACTAAAGTAAGATATTGTCAAATAGTGATGCAGATTGTAAATTAGGGACTGATGTAAATGGGCAATGGTGTACACATGTAGTTTCAGCTACAAATAAACAACATTAAAAAAAAAAAAGTGACTCTCTGATCACAAACGTTATTTGGGATTATAAAACACATAGAATCCATAAACGACATCTATGTAAACCCAAATAAATTGATGGACTGGCTCTCCCCAATTTTTGGGCAACAAATATTAAAAATGTAATCTATTGGTTGGACAACACATGCCAACAGGTAAAATGGTTAATAATGGAGAGAGAGGATTGCTCGCCTTTTAATATAGGCGTGATTCTTCTCTCTCCAACAAAGTTGAAGAACACACTATATGATAAAAATCCAATTTTTCACAGCACTCTACGAATCTGGAGACAAGTAAAATCAACTTTTAAACTAAGAAATGTATCTCTTCTCTCACCAATAGCTAATAACCCTTTGTTCAAGCCATCTATTATAGATAAAACGTTTACTTATTGGGAAAGAGTAGGAATTTAAAAACTTGGAGATCTCTACGAGATGGGAACTCTTCTGTCATTTCAGGAATTACAGTCGAAATACCACCTGAAAGGTAATCAATATTTCAGATATCTTCATATACCCATGACTACCAAACTCTGCTGCCAGATATATTAGACGAATGTATGAATAGAAACTCAGGCAAACAATTTAACATCATATTTGTATAACACCCTTCTAAATATAGAAATCCCATCGTCAGATGCAATTAGAAGAGACTGGGAAGAGGAACTAGGCCTAAAAGTTCCAAAAGATACATGGGAAGGAAATCTTTTATATATACACAACTGTTCGATTAATGTTAGACATACTTTAATTCAATTTAAAACACTGCACAGACTCTACTATTCAAAGACTAAACTGAATAAGATATTTTCAAATGTATCTCCTATTTGTGACAAATGTCTCCTTCAAGAAACAACCATAACACATTCCCTCGCCTCTTGCATAAAACTACATAACTTTTGGAAAGGAATTTTTGAAATTTTTCTCTAAAACATTAAAAACAAAACTGGACCCCCATTATTCTTGGAACATCAGAAGCCTTCCCTGAGCTATCATTATTTCAGAGACGTTTCCTTAAGTATGGCCTGATAACGGCGAAAAAACTAATACTTAAATTCTGGAAAAATACATCTGCCCCTACTCTTAAAATGTGAATTACAAACATGTCTGAGACGCTACATCTTGAAAATATGAGACTTGTCTTAGCAGAAAAACCAGAGCAGTTTTCGAAGACATGGACACCATTCATTGATTCATTACAAGGTGCAACACAATTTTGGAATTAAATCGAATTACGTGTTGGGTGATGGGTGGGGAGAGATACGAAGCAGATATATCATCACTTTTTGTTTTTCGTTCTGTTTTTGTCTTTTTATTTCTTTATATTTTTCTTATTTCTTTTACTTCACTCTTTGGCTACACCAATTCGGTAGTCTAGGGTTCTATACTTGCACATTCACTTTCTCTCTCTCTCTTGCTTTTTCTCCTTTCTTCTTTCTCACCTTTAGCTAAAAATTAAAATTGAAGCTGTACAATAAATGTATTTTGTACACTGCTTCTAATAAAATAAATAAATAAATAAAAAATAAAAAATTTGTTAAACGAGTGTCTCTTGGGGAAAGCAACAATTTTAAAAGAACCTGAGTCGGCTTTTCTAATTTTAACTTCAATTTAATCATATTCTTACAGAACTTTTGTAAGTTAAGGCAGTCAATTTTCATTTTTTGACTTGCCAGCGAAATAATCACTTTCATCTGGAGAGAGATAATTAACAAAATAATCACAGGCCACCAAAAGTAGTTGAGAAGCAGCAGTCTGCTTAATGAGGTCCAGGTGGAGAGAACCATGCTCATTAATTGCCTTCCCTCGCCATCCCGATGTAGGACACGGCATACTCGTGCCTAAATGCTATTGATTTTAAATTTATATACAGAGTTGATAAAATTTCTGATTCATTTTTTGGGAAACATTCAGCAAAGTAACGATTAGATTGCATTGCAATTATTGTAAAGGTTAAGAGGCCTTTTGTGAAATAATGTTTCCATGCAAGCGTGTGTGATTTGATTTTAGTCTCAAAGTGTAACGGTTTAGTGGCTGCACACTGAACAAGACGATATACTCTCCACAGAGCAGATTACCGATCTGCTGATAGCAGTCATGGCGATGACTGCTGCAAAGTGAAGCACACTTGGACATGTTGTTGCGTACTTTGTATTACAAACACAGAGCTTTTAATGGGGCACATGCTCTGGAAGATTTATCAGTAGAGATTTTTTTTATTACTCATCTCCAAGCTAAAATTGAAAACCAGAGAATGAAGGCACAGCTGACAAACCACTTACACAAAAATGTTGGAATAGAAAATCAAGCATAGCCTAGAATCTAAAGTGCTCGCTCATTACATATTCCTCAATTCTCACGTAATGTATTTCTGAATTATTCATGATGTATCCAGGGGTGGCCAAGTAGGTGAAAAATTGGGGAAAAACTGAAGATAGCAGTAATGGAGATTTACCGAGATGAGAATTGAACTTTAATTAACATTTGGGCTACAAAGCCATAAGTCATTAGAGACAATTCAACCCTTAAAAATGTAGTTGCTAGGCATCTACTAGGTGGAATATTTAGATTATGAGAGTCATTAAAATAATGATTTAAACTTAATCATGTGGAATTTAACTACTTATCAATTACCAATGTACACTTAAGCATTAAACAATAGCCTATTTAGATTATAGAGGGCTTCTAACCTCAAGCCTTTGGTGTTCCACTTTATGAATTTTGCTTTTAAACTTAATTCCCTTCATCAATAAAATTAATTGTGCCTTGTGGGCAACAGTAGATTATTGGCGTTTTGTCACAGTGTGGAATTCTAACTTCCTGACATACTAGAAGTGAGGTGGAAGGTAGTGGATAAAGGCTCATGTGATGTCCCAAAGATTCAAAATCTTCTTTGTCTACTTGTGGCATTTCAAACCAGCCACTACATTAAGACAATCAAGATTCAAGATTCAAGAGATTTAAGAGAGTTTATTGTCATGTGTCCCTGATAGGACAATGAAATGCTTGCTTTGCTTCAGCACAACAGAACATAGTAGGCATTGACTACAAAAAAGATCAGTGTGTCCATATACCATTATATAAATATATACACACATGAATAAATAAACTGATGAAGTGCAAATTACAGATAATGGGCTCTTTTAATGTTCAGAGTTTTGTCCGAGCCAAGTTTAATAACCTGATGGCTGTGGGGAATTAGCTATTCCTGAACCTGGTTGTTGCAGTCCTCAGGCTCCTGTACCTTCTACCTGAAGGTAGCAGGGAGATGAGTGTGTGGCCAGGATGGTGTGGGTCCTTGATGATACTGCCAGCCTTTTTGAGGCAGCCACTGCGATAGATCCCCCCGATGGAAGAGAGGTCAGAGCCGGTGATGGACTGGGCAGTGTTTACTACTTTTCGTAGTCTTTTCCTCTCCAGGGCGCTCAAGTTGCCGAACCAAGCCATGATGCAACTGGTCAGCATGCTCTCTACTGTGCACCTGTAGAAGTTAGAGAGAGTCCTCCTTGACAAACCAACTCTCTGTAATCTTCTCAGGAAGTAGAGGCGCTGATGAGCTTTCTTAATAATTGCATTAGTGTTCTTGGCCCAGGAAAGATCTTCAGAGATGTGCACGCCCAGGAATTTGAAGCTCTTGACCCTTTCAATCATCGACCCGTTGATATAAACAGTACTGTGGGTCCCCATCCTACTCCTTCCAAAGTCCACAATCAGTTCCTTGGTTTTGCTGGTGTTGAGGGCCAGATTATTGTGCTGGCCCCATATGAACAGTCGCTTGATCTCTCTTCTATACTGACTCATCCCCATCAGTGATACGTCCCACAACAGTGGTGTCATCATCGAACTTGATGATGGAGTTTGGACTATGACCGGCTACACAGTCATGAGTATAGAGTGAGTACAGCAGGGGACTGAGCATGCAACCTTGAGGTGCTCCCGTTCTGATTGTTATCGAGTCTGACACACTTCCACCAATACGAACAGACTGTGGTCTGTGAATGAGGAAGTCGAGGATCCAATTGCAGAGGGATTCACAGAGACCTAGTTCTGCGAGTTTGGTAACCAGCTTGGAGGGGATGATTGTATTAAATGCCGAGCAGTAATCAATGAATAACAGCCTGACATATGAGTTTTTGTTGTCCAAGTGGTCCAGAGCGGATGGAGGGCCAGCGAGATCGAATCCACCGTTGATCTGTTGTGGTGGTAAGCGAACTGCAGCGGGTCCAGGTTTTTGTTGATGTAGGAGTTGATTTGTGCCATGATCAACCTCTGAAAGCACTTCATCACCACAGGCGTTAGTGCTACTGGTCGATAGTCATTGAGGCACGTCACCATACTCTTCTTGGGCACTGGTATAATTGATGCCCTTTTGAAGCAGGTGGGAACCTCAGAAGTGAGAGGTTGAAAATGTCCATAAAAACTCCAGCCAGTTGGTCCGCACAGGTTTTTAGAACACGACCAGGTATACCATCAGGTCCAGGCACTTTTCGAGTGTTCACCCCTCTGAAGGATTTCCTGACGTCGGCCTCTGCGACTGAGACTGAGATACCATCACAGTGAAAGGGGGCTCGGGATGGCACATCAGTGTTCTCCTTATCAAAGCATGCGTAAAACGCATTGAGCTCATTAGGGAGTGATGTTTCGCCGGCATTCGAGCTGCCTGCTGGTTTCGCCTTGTAGGAGGTGATTGCATTCAGGCCCCGCCACAGCTGCCGAACATCTGCCTCATCCTCCAGTTTGGAGTAGAAGACCCTTTTGGCCTTTTTGATGGCCTTACCAAGGTCTTATCTGGACTTCTTGTAGACCACTGTATCATCAGACATGAATGCCTGGTGTCTGGTCTTCAGAAGAGTGCGGATCTCAAAGTTCATCCAAGGTTTCTGATTGGGAAACACTCGGAAGGTTTTTGTAGGGATGCAGTCCTCCACACATTTCTTAATGAAGTCTGTAACTACTGAGGCTGCACAATTGCTGTGCATCAGCATCAAAGATCAGCCTTGCTCATTGCATTCCCCTGCTGAGTTTCAAAGTATGTCATTGTGAGAGAGCATCCATGTTGATAAGGCTTTTGAACTATGTAAAATATTGTTCCAATATAGTCATGTGACAGGTTAGGAAATAAAACTACAAATTGCTTCATTTTTGCAATTTTTACTATAAAGCCTCTGCACAATCTTAAATGAGAACTTCTGCTGTCAGAGGTAGAAATAATTGTACCAACATTCTCAGAGTTAGGTGACAATCTGTACTCTGATATTCCAGAAATTGAACATGTTAGTAAGGGTCTTGGTGAGACCACACCTGGAGTATTGCGTACAGTTTTGGTCTCCAAATTTGAGGAAGGACATTATTGCCATAGAGGGAGTGCAGAGAAGGTTCACCAGACTGATTCCTGGGATGTCAGGACTGTCTTATGAAGAAAGACTGGATAGACTTGGTTTATACTCTCTAGAATTTAGGAGATTGAGAGGGGATCTTATAGAAACTTACAAAATTCTTAAGGGGTTGGACAGGCTAGATGCAGGAAGATTGTTCCCGATGTTGGGGAAGTCCAGGACAAGGGGTCACAGCTTAAGGATAAGGGGGAAATCCTTTAAAACCGAGATGAGAAAAACTTTTCTCACACAGAGAGTGGTGAATCTCTGGAACTCTCTGCCACAGAGGGTAGTTGAGGCCAGTTAATTGGCTATATTTAAGAGGAAGTTAGATGTGGCCCGTGTGGCTAAGGGGGTCAGGGGGTATGGAGAGAAGGCAGGTACGAGATACTGAGTTGGATGATCAGCCATGATCATATTGAATGGCCGAATGGCTCGAAGGGCCGAATGGCCTACTCCTGCACCTAATTTCTATGTTTCTATGTTTCTATGAAATGGAGAGAGCAAGAGAGTGAATGAGATTGAGTGAGGGAGAGGGTGAGAGAGAGAGTGAAACAGAGAGATGGTCATCTCAGATTTCAAATTTTCAAAAGTTACAAATTTTTTGATTTTTAGTTATTAAAAAATGTATCTTTCACATTTCCGGGCCTTTCACTGCCAATTTCTAGGCATCTTTGACTCTCCACTGTTCTATAGATCTCTGTTAAATTTCCTCCTAATGGGTGATTTACAAACTGAAAGCAAGCACTTCTCTGGAGAGATGGTTGCTCACATAAGAACTGATTTAGTCTGGATAAACATGGAAACCAGTGGATTGAAGGTAGCTTCCAACAGAACGACAATTCCAACACACTTTAATTGCTGGCTACTCATGTGAATTTAAAGCCAGCTGCATGTGAGATTAAACAGCCAGTTTGTCAATATCTGCACTGTTTGCTCTCACACAGATATCAAGACAAATCGCATTTCTCTGTCTTTCCTCAACATAATTTTGTATCTTACTTTGTCAATATCAACCCTATAATAAATCATGATATAGTTTCTGCATACATACTTCCCCATGATTGATTGACCTCATGTGAAAAAAGCATGATATATTTTCTCTGTTCTTTCTTTCAGTTATCATTGTGAATTTGAAAGACTTTATACCAATTCTTTAGAGTTTGTTCATAGCATCAGCATCAAATTTATTCACTCTTCCACTAGAGCTGTTGTCTTGAGCTGCCATACCACTAATCTTTGGAATTCTTACTCTCTACTCTTTCTATAATACCAACCATTCTAACTAAGCTTGTGGTCACCAATCCAAATAACTCCTTATGTACTTTGATGTCAATTCCTGTCAGGCTGATCTATCTCCCCCTCCTAACCCCATTCTCCTGCCTTCTCCCATAACCTCTGACAACTGTACTAATCAAGAATGTATCTATCTCGGTCTTAAAAATATCCACTGACTTGGCAAAGAATTCCACAGATTCACCACCCTCTGACTAAAATCCATTCCCAGTACTCAATGATCACATGGGCAATGAAGCATGATGAAAGTGAATCCACAATTATAAAATATGTCTATTCAATGAAAAAAACAAAAGAAAGCAGTCAATCATGAACCACCTCAGCTCACAATGAAATGACATTTGTTTGATTATTATATGCAAACATACTTCATTTCACATATCAAGTGTCATACTTCTAAGCATCATAAAGTAAAAGTACAAAGCTGGAGTGTCTGGGGCAAGAAATATAGACTTATTTGTGCTAATATCAAGATGCAGTAACTCCTACCAACTGAAGTGGTTTGTAATTCACCATGGATATGGTCAGGCCAGGACCAGCTATAGTAGGGTATTATAAAGAATTAATATAATCAGGCAAAATCAACTTGGTTTTGAGAAAGGAAAAATATATTTGACCAATTTTTGTTTAGAGTCCTGCAAACGAACTTATGTTGATAATGAGGAAACAGTGGATGTGCCGTACTTAGATTCCCAGAGACATTTGGAAAGATGTTCCATATAATGCCATTAAGGAAATTGAATGCTCCTGGTGTATAAAGGAACAGAGTGGTGGATGAAAGATAGTCTTGTTTACTGGAAACAGGTAACAGGCATAAATGGTATTTCTCTGTGTGGCAAGATGTAATGAGATGTAATATCACAAAAATTAGTGCTGGGACCTCAATGTTTTTAAATTATTAAACAATTAGATGAAGGCACCAAAGGTATGGTTGCTAAGAACAATATAAAGAGTTGTGTGGAGAACAAGGTTTCAGAGGGATATAGACAATGGGCAAGGATCTTGCAAATGGAGCATAATGTGGAACATTGTACATTTTGAAAGGAAAAACACATAAGAAAAAAATAGTGAAAGATTGCAGTACTCTGAGGTCCAAAAATACATGGCTTAAATTAAATTATCTGTGAATTAATCACTAGAAACTGAATTTCCCAAAACAATAATTTTTATGCTGTTTCATTCTCAGGATATGAATCTCACTGTGAATAGTAGATTTTATTACTCTTCGTGATTGCCTTTGAGAATGACTTTTGTTCAAGTAGTGAAGGTGCTCCCATGGTGCTAATAGATGGGGACATTTAATGTTTTGACACATTTGATAATGAAGGAAAGGCAGTCTACAATGAAGTCATGATGACGAACGACTTACAGATAAAGATGTTTCCATACATTTATTATCCTTGTCCTTTTATTAGCGCAGATTACAGGTTTGTGTAGAAACACTGAGAAAATCTTGACAACTTCTGGCAGTATATCCTGGAGGCAGAATTATCTGTAACCACATTTTATTGGTAATGGGGGTACAGAGGTTTTGATGAAATATTTATCAAGATCTGAAATTGGCTTATCTAGTATTGTTCCAGATGTTTAGTTCAGTTTAATTTATTGTTAGGTACACAAATAGCTGGAGGAACTCAGCGGGTGCAGCAGCATCTATGGAGCGAAGGAAATAGGCGACGTTTCGGGCCGAAACCCTTCTTCAGACTTCAGAATTTATTGTTACATGTACCAAGGTGAAAAGATTCAGTCAAAGGCATAGACTATACATAATTACAGTCAAACCGCTATTATCTGGTAATACGTTCCTTTTTTTTCTTCTCTCACTTCCATTTCATTTTGCCAATTGCCTTACATTTTTCCTCTCTGATCTGTAATCCTTCAGCCTTAAAAACACTCTCTTTAGTTGCATCTCACGATGCCTAATAATTAATTTTGCTCTACATCCTTTCTTATCTCAGGAGGCCAATTTCACCTTATCCAGTCCATTTACATCATTGTTGTGTTTCAATCCTAGAACTATTCTGGTAAATATTGTCGGTATCTGTTCCAAAGTTTCCAACATCTTTACAGAGCAGGAAACTGTAATACTAAACTAATTTTCTAGCTTGTGTATGTCATATCTTCATTTATAAGGCCAAAGAGCACATAAGCTATTTAAATTTTCAACCTGAGCCTCCAGTCAGGGAGGGTACCAGGTCTGTGGAAAACATCATGTCTCGTGCCGGTTCCCAAAGCAGGGCGGCCGACCGAGATCAACGACTACGGACCGGTGGCCCTTACATCCCATATTATGAAATCAATGGAGCGGCTACTCATTCGTCTCCTGAGACCACAAGTCCAGCACGCACTCGACCCACTACAGTTTGCATACCAGGAGAACATTGGGGTGGATGACGCAGTCCTCTACATGCTGCACCGGATCTACTCCTTTTTGGACAAACCCGGTGGCTATGTGAGGATTATGTTCTTCGACTTTTCAAGTGCGTTCAACACCATCCAACCCGTGATTCTGAATGACAAGCTTAAGAAGATGGGGGTGGATTCCACATTTATCTCCTGGATATACGACTACCTGACGGGTCGACCACAGTTTGTCAAGCTGGGGGACAGTGTGTCTGGCACAGTGGTGTGCAATGTTGGAGCCCCACAGGGAACGGTTCTGGCCCCGTTCCTCTTCACCCTGTACACAGCAGACTTTAACTATAAGTCTGACACATGCCACGTACAGAAATATTCAGATGATACAGCGATTGTGGCATGTGTAAGGAACGGGCAGGAGGAGGAATACAGAAACTTGACCAGTGCCTTTTGTGCCTGGAGTGAAGAGAACTGTCTCACCCTGAACACAACAAAGACTAAAGAGATGGTTGTTAACTTTGGCAGGTACAAGCTCCCCCTTCAGCCGGTCAACGCTGCAGGGGCTGACATTGAGGTGGTGCAGACATATAAATACCTTGGAGTGCACCTTGACAACAAACTGGACTGGTCTGTCAACTCTGACTCCCTCTACAAAAAAGGCCAGAGCAGACTCTTTTTCCTCAGAAGGCACAAATCCTTCAATGTGTGTAAGGATATGCTGCACATGTTTTACAACACAGTGGTCACAAGCGTTATTTTCTACGCTGTTGTCTGCTGGGGCAACAGCATTAGTGCAAAAAACAATAGGAAGCTGGTCAAACTGGTTAAACGAGCTAGCACAGTGCTGGAGGGGAGAGTAGACTCTGGGATGGAGGTGCTTGAGAGGCGTATGAGGCACAAGGTGCAGGTCATCCTGAAAAACCCCGGGCATCCCCTCCATATAATTCTGGAGAGTCAAAAGAGCACTCGGAACAACAACCGGCTCCTCTCCCTGCCCTGTAGAACGGAGCGGTTCAGGAGATCCTTCACCCCTGCAGCCATTAGATTTTATAATTCGGACCGCTAGGCTGTAGGAGGATGCATTTTGCAATTATTAATTTTCAACTGTTAATTATTGGTCTTTTTAAGTATTTATTGCTCTCGGGTAGTGTCTACATTGTATTCTATGTATTTTCTGTCTGCGTTCGTTTTGAATCTGTGGGTTTGTTGGTTGGGAGCTTCTGGACATCTGAATTTCCCTGAGGGGATCAATAAAGTATTTATTATTATTATTATTATTATTATTAAATTAACTTGTTATCCTGTTCGCAAAACCTTTGTGCAAAACAACTGTAGGATGAGTTCCTGCGCTTTCTTTAAAAAGGCAGCACAGTGGCAGAGTTGGTGCCATACGGCACCAGAGACCCAGGTTCCATCCTGACCATGGGAGCTGTATATACAGAGTTTGTTCATTCTCCCTGTGACTGCATGGGTTTTCTCCAGGAGCTCCAGCTTCCTTTCCCATTCCAACCACGTGCAGGTTAGTAGGTTAATTGGCTTCTGTAAATTGTCCCCAGTGTGTAGGTTAGAACTAATGTACAGGTGGTCTTGGTCGCCATGGACTCGATGGGCCAAAGGATCCATTTCCACTCTGTATCTCCAAACTAAGCTAAACTAAACTAAAAAGATGCCATATCTATATAATTAAAAGTCTCACCTTGACCACTTCCTGTCTGCACTGTTTATTTATTTTAGAAAAAGCGCTACAATATATCGCTATGATTTTTGGCCATCTTACTCACATTCCTCCTCCGCTGAGCAGGCCCTGAGGATTTTTCCCAACGATGAAAAATAAAAAAGTTATGAGTGTTTAAAAAACCTTGAGATCCTCTCGCCTGTCAATCAGCGCGATGAAGATAACGGGGGGGGGGGGGGAGCGGGACTATAAAACCCAGATGCCTGGACGTGACTCAGTCACTGCAAGATCGCGAGTGAGAGGCCACGACTCTCATTCTAAGCTGTGAATCAACTGAACTGTGAGTCTGCAATGTACTTGCAATAAATGATTTGTTAGCCCTTAATGACAATGCCATGAGTTGTTTCGCCTGCAGCCCTGCCTATGCTTGAAACTGCAATGCTTTATTAGGTCCGACTGTGTTTGGAAGGAATAAATGCTTTATTAGGTCAGACTGTTTGGTTCAAAAGTCCCGCTCATTTCGTGACTTCCGCTTAGTGGACAGGTCGCGCTGATTGCATAATTTCCGGTGAGTGCAGAGGTAGTGCTGATTGCGTAATTTCCAGTAAGTGCAGAGGTCACTCTGATTGCAGAAGTGCCGCTGACTGCGGAAGCCACAAAGTGGAGAGGCCGCGCTCAGCCGTGTGAGTATTCAAGAAGGTTTACTGCCATATATATGGTGTGTAAGTCAGTATGTGCGTGTGTGCGTGTGTGCATGTGTGTGTGTGCGTGTGTGTGTGTGTGTGTGTGTGCGTGTGTGTGTGTGTGTGTGTGTGTGTGTGTGTGTGTATGTGTGTGTGTGTGTGTGTGTATATGTGTGTGTGTGAGTGTGTGTGTGTGTGTGTGTGAGTGTCTGTGTGTGTGTGTGTGTGTGCTGTATGTGTGTGTGTGTGTGTGTGGTGTATGTGTGTGTGTGTGTGATCTATGTGACTGAGCTGCCAACCCAAGAATCCATTCGGCCCACAATGTCCATACCAGCCCTCTGGAAAGCAGTCCCTTCGGCCCACAACACCATGCTAGTGCTCCAGAAAGCCCCCCCACTGGCCAGCAATATTGGAATTGGTGGAGAGGTGGAATATTGTGTTGGGGGACCAGCCCTCCTGTGTGAAGCTGGGACCCAACGGGTCCCACTTAGTCTAGTCGTTTTTATTTTACTCCCTATCCATCCCATCAAAATGCATGTAGGTGCCCCAAATTGTAGTTACTACCCTCCTGTCCATTTTGCCGATATGTTACAATTGTACAGGGTGTTGTGGAGCCACACCTGAAGTATAGCACACAGTTTTCGTCCTTTACCATTAGTAACATTGCAGGCTGTCTAAAAGTGAATCACCAGGCTAATTCCTGGTATGAGTAGCTTATCCTATCAAGAGAGGTTAAACAGATTGGGTCTGTATTCTTTGGAGTCTAGAGAAACATGAGATACACATGAGTCATTGAGATATAAGATTTCAAGGAGATATGACAGGAAAGATGACAATGTTTTCACTCATGGGAGAATTTTAAACAAGGCATATAGTTTCAAGATAAGATACCAATTATTTAAATAAAAGTGCACAGAAGTTACTTGCAGTGGGCAATCCATGGCTGAAATTCCCTGTTCCAGAGAGATGTGGAGTCTAGCAATTAGCAGTATTCAAAGTAGAGGAAGGTAAACATTTGAAGGATCATGGAATTGAGGACAATGAGGATCTGGCATAAAGGAAGAGTTGAGGATTGGAGTAGATCAGCCATGATGATGGGACAGGCTTAAGTGTTTACTATACCAGCACGCCTCATGTGAATTGCAAACAACACTCTATACATGCAAGTACAACTCACTTACATATATCAAAACATTGGTCAGCATTGATCCTTGTGTTCAACTGAGTAGCACTGTAGCAAGTCTAATTCAGCTTGAAATCAGCAATATATTAAAACATTCTGTGTTTTATTACATTTCGGCTAATTTTGCTATGTTATGAATTTCTAACAGACTAATATTAATATTTGGTACTTTCAGATACTTTCCGAAAGTTTGAAAGAATAGCATCAACGGCATTTCACTGCACCAATACCTTTGTTACATCATTAACAAAACTCTATGGTTAATTAAACACGGTTTGCATAGAATATACCTTTGCTGGTTTTCCCAAATGAGTGCGTGAACTTATGGCCTCAATCGTTAATTTACTTCTGTATGATGTTTCCTTTTCAGTAAAGAGATAGGCATGCTATTATTATTTTTTATCCTTCTTGCCTTTTATAATGAAGTAGCATTTTATCATGTGTGTATTCAATTCAGCTAGCATATCTCTATGGGGATATTCATGGAGCCTTAACTGCCCATTAGTTACTTAAATATCAACCAACATTTGTGACTATGTAATTAGTGAAGAGCTTTGATATGCTTCATTGCTTCTTGAATTGCTTATCTTTTTGTATCCCATGCTGCTTTCGCTGCTTAACGTCAATGTATTCCCTGTTCTGGTTACATCAGATAGTTTAGATACAGTCAGAGGAGGTAATTTAATTGTTGCAAAAATGTTCATTGGGAATTAAAATCCTGAGCAATGTAATTGCTGAGCCTGACAATTTACTACTATCCATTTTATTCTACTGCAGTTTGGAAAGATTATGTTATTTTTTCTTCAGTTGCCTTACTTCATAAACCTTAGGGCAAGAAGGTGGCAAACAACATACAACTATCATGCAAAAAAAAATAATCTGCCACAAATGCCATCAAATCAGCCATCAAGAAAACGTTGTCAGTAATGCACCAAAAGGTTAATGTATTTCAAATGTGTCTATCCAAGTTTCTCCATAATCTAATTTCTGTGCTTTCACTTCAAATTACAATTGAATATTCAGCAATACCATCAATAGAAAAAGTTACAAGAACATTGTAAGATACAAATAAAATGATTAATTAGCAGTAAGCTGACCATCTAAAAGTATATTGATTACAGACCTACCGCTCTGACAACATTCACCATACTTTACAATTTATTAATTAATTTACAATTTATCTGAATTAGCAAAATCTTCAGTGCTGAATAATTCAGATGTGCAAAATTTGAACACTGTATTAAACAATAAATACAAGTTTGGATAAATGTAACCAAATCTAAAACCTGTCATTTAAACCTGTAATACTGCAGCAAAACATTAGTCAGGAGCAAATATAATTAAAGGATTTTTTAATTTTTTTGAATTAAAAAAAAAATAATGTTATTAGAGGCATATGCATATCATAGTCCAAATCAATACAAACTGTTTAACAATTACATATTAAATATCCAGGATTCCAGGGATGCTGGGATCCTCATTTATCGGTTACATATTAACATTGCCTCTAATTATTTATTTATATTTATAGATAGAAAAAATAAAGAGAAAAAAAAAGGAAATTAGAAAGATAGAATAAACTGTCAATAATACAATTTAGGAGTTAGGTCCGTAGATCAGAGAACATAACTATTCATCTAGCCCTGGATTCAAGTTTCAGTCAGGCTTCCGCGCCGGCCCAATCTACCCCTTCAAATAATCTATAAATGGAGACCATATTTTAGTAAATAATTCTGGTTTGTCAATTAAGACAAATCTAATTTTTTCCAAATGTAAGGTCTCTGACATCTCCATAATCCACATTTTGATTGTGGGGGTTGCTGGATTTTTCCAAAATTTTAATATTAATTTTTTCCCAATTATTATACTATAATCAAAGTACTAAATACAATCCTTTGGTTTGTTGTAAGTTTTAGGTATTGTTCAGATATGCCCAATATTATTAATTTAGGATCGGGATCCAGTTGGGTATTAACAACTATGGAAATAATTTTTAAAATATCCATCCAGAAATTTTTAATTTTTATACAATTTACAAAAATATGGGTTAAATTAGCCGCGGGGTATTGACATTTGTCACAGACAGGAGAGATATTAGGAACATTTTTATTTAATTTTGTTTAAGAATAATGCAGCCTGTGTAGTACTTTAAATTGTATTAAAGAATGTCTGGTATTTAACGAGCATTGGTGTATATGTTGTAGACTTTCATCCCAAATATCTTTCGTTAAGGGTTGAGCTAATTCATTTTCCCATGCTTGTCTATATAATTCCGTCGACGGAGTCTCATTGTCTAAAAGAGTATTATAAATGTAAGATATTAATTTGACTGTATTAGGGTGTTTATTCAAACATTCATCTAGAATCTCTGGCTCTAGTTCTGTATTCTTGTGTATGTGATTTAACATAATCTTTAAGTTATAGATATCTAAAAAAATTATTTGAATGTAATCCGTAAATCTGTTGTAACTCCTGAAACGAAAGAAAGATACCTTTTCTATAGAGATGTCCCATCTTTTTAATTCCATAATTTTCCATTGTACAAAACCTTTATTCAACACTGAAGGTTTAAATGAAGGATTATTTACAATGGGGAGAGAAAGTGATAAATTATACAATTTTAATGTCTTTTTTAGTTGTTTCCAAATTCGAATACCATTGTGTATTTATAGATTTTTAATTCAATTTTGTGGTAGCTAACAGAATCGGACCAATTTCAAAAGGCAAACAATCTTCCTTTTCCATCTTTAACCAGTCTGGTTGTTGATCCATATCTTCCAACCAAAAATTCATATTTTTGACATTGACTGCCCAAAAGTAAAATAACAAATTTGGTAAAACTAATCCTCCTTTCGTCTTGGATTTGCATAAGTGTTTTTTGCTTATTCTATGATTCTTATAATCCCAAATAAAACTTGTCACGATAGAATCAACTTTTTTAAATATTTTTTTTGGGAGATATATCGGAATTGATTGAAAAAGGTATAGTAATTGAGGAAGGAAAATCATTTTTATAGCATTAATTCTACCGAGCATTGAAAGGGGAAGTGTTTTCCAATATTGAATATTCTTATGCAATTTATTAAGTAAAGGCATTTTAATTGAGGTCAATTTTATTTTAATGATTTTTCTGCCTGGAAGATGCTGCCAATGAGTCAGCCTGCTTCTCATCTTATATGGAATCGTGATAAATTATTTTATTTTTAAGTTTATCATGGAGTCATAGAAACAAGCACTTCAGCCCACCTGGTGTGTGCCAAACCGAATTGGCAAACTGTGCTCGTGGACAAGTGCCTGCATTTGTCCCATTATTCTCTAAACCCTTCCTATTCATATCTCATATATAAATGTTTTAGATTCCCCTAACACTGGAAAAAGACTGTAAGCATTCACTTTATCCAGGCCCCTCATGAGCTTGTGCACCTCAGTAAGGTTACTCCTTAGCTTCCTATGTCCAAAAGGAAAAGTCCCAACTTATCCATCCTCTGTCTATAACTAGAGACCCTTAAGCCAGGTAATATTCTGATGAATCTCTTTTGCACCCTTCCCAATGCTTTCCAGCATAATTGCATCCTTCCTGTAGCTGAGCTATATCTTCCTGGAAAATCATGAATTTTATTTTAAAACATTCAAGATATTAATAAATGAATTGTTGTAATGTTAAACATACACATTCCCTAATTAGGTTTAGTTTAGTTTAGTTTAGAGTTACAGCGCGGAAACAGGCCTTTCTGCCCACCGTGTCCGCACCAACCAGCAATCCTACACATTCACACGTTCCTACACACACTAGGGACAATTTACACATATACCAAGCCAATTAACCTACAAACCTGTACATCTTTCGAATGTGGGAGGAAACCGAAGATCTCAGAGAAAACACACGCAGTCATGGGGAGAATTAACAAACTCGGTACAGACAGGGCCAGAAGTTGGGATCGAACCCGGGTCTCCGGCGTTGCAAACGCTGTAAGGCAGTAACCATACCGCTGAGCCACCATGCCGCCCTTGAATTTGTAGGGCAGAATTTAAGGTTGTGTAGACATTTACTTTGCAAATGGCTCATTGTAGTGCTATCTGCATGTTCTTTGTCAGAGCAAATTCAGAAACCACGTGTCTCAATATTCAAGCAAACTATTTTACATACCCTCCAGTCCACAAGTGCGGGAACATTCAGACCAGGAAGACCATTCTGAGAGCTGGCAGTTTACAGGGCATTCCATAAAGCAGTGCATAAATAAATGCCAGGATGATTCCAATCTCATCTTAAAGAAGAGGAAGCAAAGAAATACAACAGAAGAATTCTCATTCAACATCATAATTCAGCTGTATTTCTCAGAGAATACAATTGCATTCCTATAGGGGCTTTAACAAAGTAAAACATCATGAAAGCATTTTCAAAAGAGTTTCAATATCTAGGAGATATATTAAGAAAGGTACTGTAATTTAAAAAAATACAATTTGACCAAGAAAAGGGATAATTAACTTCTTAGAGGGAGAGAGATGAAGAGCACTGCATGCTTTGTGGGGAAATTGCTGATTTGTTGCCCAGCAAACCAATAGCTATTTAATTTATACATTGAATCCAATAGAGTAATTTTTGGAAATGGTGTTGCAATATTTTAAATACTTCCTGCTTCCTATTGTCTTATGAAGCCCATGCAGAAGAGATAAAGCTGGGAAAATATAGAGGTGACTACATACTCTAAAGAGCTTTTCCTCAAAAAATACATATCATTACTGACATGAAGCTCTGATGTTGAATATTCTGTTTCTTTCACTAACATCTCATTCATTTTGGCATGATTGATGAACATCTTTCTGGTGCAAGGCTTTTATATTTAATTCTCATATCTGATACTATAATCTGTATACCTTTGGTGATTTACATAGAGTCGGCTTTAAAAACCAATATCATAGGAAACATTACTGTAATAGAATGGTTCTACTGTAATAGAATGAAAAAAAACGAAATCCGCGCTAAAAATATTAACGTTCCATTGTTCTACATTGGAAAATAAAAAAATATTAAAAATCATATGCTTTAATGTCACTGTGACCTTTAATGTCCAAAGTATATATATATCCATTGTCAGAATTTGGGTTAAACATTTTTCCTGACCTTTTATTCTGTCTCTAATATAGCCAAAATATTTAGAGTACAGGAAAAAAAACATACAGTTCCAACAAAATGTGGCTTTAGGGTTTCATCACCAGGTCTATCAGCAAAGTGTTACTTTCATGAAGAATACGGGATATAAAATTGAAGGCATTTCTTGCTGGAGGAACTCAGTGAGTCAGGTAGCATCTGAGGATGCAATGGACAAACAATGTTTTTCTTGTGTTATATTCTTTTTTCTTTGTTATTTTCTGAAGGGATTTTGACAGCAGAATTATTTTGTTTGAAAAAAAGTTTATAAAAATAATGAATACCTTTCTTTTTATATTGTTTTGATATTATCATGAGTGCTGGGAGATAAAATACCACGTTGGACCAAAATATTTTTACACTTGATTCAACAATTAATAGATAAGTGTAGACATTTCCCTATTAGCAAAGAATGGAATGTGGTACACTACTTTCAGACTGGTGGCAATAAGGCAATTTGTACAAATGTGATGTAACCATATTTTGTTAAGTTAATGGGATGAAAACATATTCTAAAGACATTTTCCTCAAAAATTAAAAATTTGATAGACTTTTTTGAATCGGGGGCGGTACAGTAGCACAGCGGTAGTGTTGCTGCCTTGCAGCGCCAGAGACCCGGGTTCGATCCTGACTATAGATGCTGTCTGTAAGGAGTTTGTACATTGTCCCTGTGCAAACCCTGCGTGAGTTTACTCCGGGTGCTCCGGTTTCCACCCACACTACAGAGATGTACAGGTTTGTAGGTCAATTGGCTTCTGGAAGTTGTAAGTTGTCCCCATTGTGTAGGACAATGCTAGTATCGCAGGTTGACGCTGACTCTGTGATCCAAAGGGCCTGTTTCCATGCTGTATCTCTAAAGTCTAAAGTATCCCTTGAGGTTCCATTGGAAGAGCTTACAACATGCAATCATCTGAGTCTATTAAGAATTTCAGTTGCTACTTGAACAGATAACAGTAATAAGTAAAGCAAAATCAATCAAAAAATGATTTACTTCCTTAAAAATACAAGGCAGCACAAATTCATAGACCATGAAATGAATGTAATCATGAAGTCAATTATAGCCACAAGTAACATTTAATTGTGAATTCACGAACAGGTAGACAATAGCAGTTGAATTTCATTATAAACAATGTTCAAAACTAAATAACATTAATACTCGTGCCTTCAATCAAAGCTGAGCAGAGATCCCAGAAAAATAGGGGACTTGAGCAGAATCATGCAGGCCACATGAAATATCATAAACTTGAATGTAGAGCTACATGTCAGTAATTTAAAACACCTCATCTTATATTAAAATGAGCATAAGTTAAATTGATCATTTTTCATAATAAGCATCATTTAAAAAATGATTTTACTGCTAAATATGTCCTTGAAATGTGCGTTAACAAGTATCTAAAATAATAACCCATTAAATCATGTTGTCCATTATATCTCACATATGAGTTTCAGTTTTATAAACTTTTAACATTTTATATTGATGCATTTGGCTCAGATTTATGGAAAATATGTTTGAATAATTCAGATAACAAACACCATAGGTGTTATAACATTTTCAATATGACTTTTTTGTATACGTTCACACCCCTTACTCAGCCAGGCTCTGTCATGAAACCACATTTCATATCAAGATCTCACCTTCTCACAGTATTTGAGACTGACTGACTTCCCATCACTTTGCACACAGTCAAGCAAACGGATCTTCAGTCCTTGTCCACAGACCGCTTTGTCACTTAGCTGGCAAGAGCTCCACTCTGAGAATCACAAACCATATCCAGAAAAGGTCACTCCAAGTGTTGTGAACTAATGCTCTATTTATTAAAACTAACTTCCTCAATTAAACAAGATAATTTACATTTAAATATCTGGGAAACATATTGCAAAATGAACATTACAATATTAATGACAAATATTATTTTAACACCATGACATGTATGCGTAATGTTTTAAAAGGCTTTGCCAAGTACTACTGCTGCCTGACTGGAATCAATCACTACTTTATTATGCCACTGTTCTGTTCGAAATATGTTATAGTGATGTGGGGTTAGTGAAGATGTGATGGCATGGCTATTTATTTCCTTGCAGGCAAGATATTGATGATTGTGAAGCTTATATGTGCTGCTAAGATTACATTTTAAAGAAGTTCAATACAGCAGTATTATCTCCAAGTAAAATAATAAGTGTCATCATATTGAAGTTCCTGAACTCTTAAGTATTTTTTGTTATTAAAATCAATATTATTCACCAAAATGAATGGCTCCAGTAAAAAAGTCTCCTCAGATTCTTTCAGATTTTGGATAAATAGAACAGAACATTTGGGGTATGGATTTGCACACAATGCTTGTGAGCAGTTAGAGTTGCTTCCTTGCAGTGCCAAAGACCCAGGTTTGATTCTGATCTCGGGTGCTGTCAATGTGGAGTTCGTACGTTCTCGATGTGGCTGCATGGGTTTTCTCCAGGTGCTCCGATTTCCTCCCACATCCCAATAACGTGCAGGGTTGTAGGAAAAGTGGGATAATATAGAACTTGTGTGAAAAGGTGATCGATGATCAGCGTGGACTTGCTGAGTTAAGGATACCACATTCCACATACCTGTAGAATTCATTGTCACTGACAGATGTGGAGGCCAAATCATTGGGTATTTTAAAAGTGGAGATTGATAGGTTCTTGATTAGTAATGGTGTCAAATGTTACCGGATGAAGGCAAGAGGATGGGGTTGAGAAGGAAAAAATAGATCTGCCATAATTGAATGGCGAAGTAGACTTGATGGGGCCAAATGGCCTAGGTCTGCTGCTATGGTTTATGGTTTAAGAAGTACAGTTTGAACCAGAAGAGATAAGGCTGTGTGCAATGGACTGCCCAGGAGCAATGGTGAAAAGTGTAGAAGGCAAAGCTAATGTGTGAGCAGTAGATTAAGAGATATTCTCCAGCCTTGCATTTCTTTGACACAGCATGTGCAAATGCGATATTATTGTGTTATCTTGCTATATTACATTGTAGTCTCATTTAATTGTGAATATCAGATTGCTTCCTATAACATTTTCCCAACAAACTTATTTTAATTGTGGTTTTCTGGACATGCCTCTCCGATATAATAATCTTACCTCTTCCTTTTACTTACCTTTGACTGAATCCTTAAAGTCTGGTTTACCACAAGCAGTGGCATTGCACATTCACCTTTGATATGCCTGAGCTCAGTGTCTACTATTGTACACCATTGCCAAATTGAGGTAGTTATAACTGCGCCCTCCACCCATTCCCTTCTCCCTCTCTGCTCCCATGTTCTGCACTAGGAAGCACAAATGTCACTGTGATTGTTCTTTACTTCACTTGGCTTTGCCAACTCCTGAGTTTGATATTCCAAAGCTATTCCATCCAGTCTGATAAATGCTCTGATCACAGGCAATTAATTCCAATTGGCTTAAGATTTTTCAGGAAAATAAAAATGACATTATTTTAAGTCATTTTAGGAATACTGCATTTGATACAGTCAGAAAGCACTGAGTCCATTTTAACGCTGCAATATTCACAAAATCCTGCACTGATGGGAACAAAATCTCACTCTCACTTCTGCCACAACCTGGAAACACTGCTGACAATCCTCCCACTTCTACCAGAGCCTAATATCCTCTTATCATTTCCTACCTTCTGGAATCCCTCCTGACTCCCTCAGTCCTTTGGAATTCCCTTGTATCTTGGGTTTAAAAAAACAATGGGAATGAAATTAAGGATAAATTTAACTGTAATAAAGTCCAATGACTTTGTTTTCATGCTGAATCAATGAATCATACTATTTTTGCCTAAAATATTAACTAATTTAATGGAATAAAAGTACAATTTTTATTTCTTCAATCATAACTCAGCAGCCACTAATACACCGGGTCCAATTCTGAACATGTTTCAGCATAAATAATCCAAAAATCAGCCAAAAGGTTCAGGTGATTCAGAGATACTGTATATTGTTAGAAATATAAATTTCAAGAAGTTGTTATTTTGTTATTCTGTTTTTATCTTGTCTTTACAATCAGTTAATGGGAGGATGAGGATCAGAGTAAGATATCTTCTTCTTGCGTATGGCATGCACAGCCTAAAGTTGTAAGACAATTTGTTCTGTTTGATCTTCTGTTTGCGCACGCCAGGTTGACTGCATGCGTCGAAACAGCATGGACCACGTGAAGGTTGAAATCTCCAACCCCAAAGAGTAAGAGATGAGCAGGTTGTGGGCGGGAGGGGGGGGGGGGGTCAGAAGGGGCGGCCTTCCACCACCGCGAAGAATGCCATGATGGATGTTTGAGTTAAATTCTATTGTGTTTTGTGTGTTCTTTTTAAGTGTATCGCTGCTGGCAAAAAATATATATAAAGACATCTGAGACATTAGAAACAAGGAACTGCAAATGCTGGTTTACAAAATTTACAGAGCTGAAGTAACTCATTGGGTCGGGAAGCATTTCTAGAGAGCATGCATAGATGACATTTCAGGTTGAGACCCTTCTTCAGACAGATTGTGAGAGAGGGGATGGGGGAAGGCTGGAAGATTGTAGGGGCAGGCCAAAGCCTGGCAGGTAATAGGTTGATACAGATGAGGAGGGTTTTTAGAAAGGCAGATGGTTGGGAAAAAAAGGCCAGAGATGAAAAGACAGAAAGTGTGTAACAAAAGGAATGAATAGTTGTTAATTGTGAAGCTAGAGGAAGGAATGATGTTAGAAGGGGATGGGGAGGGGAAAAATAGATGCAAGCCCAATTGGGGCATGGGGAAGAGGTCTATGGCGAAAGAAGTGTGAGGTGGAAGATTATGTAGTTATCTAAAATTGGTCAATTCAATATTGATACCGTTGGGTTCTAAGTTACCAAAGTGGAATATGAAGTGTTGCTCCTCCAGTTTGCTTGTGGCCTCACACTGGCAATGGTGGGGGCTCAGGACAGAAAGGTCAGTAGGGGAATGGGAAGAGGAGTTAAAATTATTAGCAACTGGGAGATCCAGTAGACCTTGGCGGCCGAGCATACATGTTTAGTGAAGCATTCACCGATCTACACTTGATCTCACGGATGTACAGAGGCCACATCGGGAACACTGGATGCAGTATATGAGGAAAGACAAGGTGCATGTGAACCTCTGTCTCACCTGGAAAGGCTGCTGGGGTCTCTGGGTGGAGGTGAAGGAGGAGGTATCAGGACAGGTGTTACAACTCCTGCAGTTGCAGGGGGAGGTAACTGGGGAATGTGTGGCTTGGGCGGGAAGGGATGAATGAACCAATGAATTGCAGAGGGAAAGGTCTCTGCACATAGCAGAAATATGTGGGGATGGGAAGATGCAACTGGTGGTGGTGGGATCATGTTGCAGGTTACGGAAATATCAGAGGATTGTGTTAAATATAATGTTAGGTATGGAAGAATATGTTGAATATGGAGGCTGGTGGGGTGAAAGGTGAGGATCAGGGGCAGTATATCCTCAGAAGAAGGGTTTCGGCCCAAAACGTCGCCTATTTCCTTCGCTCCATAGATGCTGCTGCACCCGCTGAGTTTCCCCAGCAATTTTGTGTACCCTGCAGAATATCCTTGTTCTGTCTGTGGGAAGGGAGAATGAGAGCATAACTACGGGACACAGAAGGGACACGTTTGATGGATCCATCTATGACAGCAAGGGGAATTCCACGTTTACTAAAGAGCAAGGACATCTGACATGATTTGTTTGTCATGGTTTAGCTTTTGTAGTTATAAGAACCTGCAATACGATATAGTTATTTGTCAATCCTGTGAAAACTAAGTGGCACTCTAATCCAAATCATCATTTGATATACCATAACTCTCCAAACATAAAATCTATTTCTGGCTACTTGCTTTATATTTCACGGATTCATAATAAATCTGCAGCAAATCTCTTTCTCAGAAGAAGTCTCACTAACTGCGTAGACAAGAGACTACGAAATGAGAATATCACAGCAGAGAGGAGGGTAAGGTCACATGTGGCAAACTTAGTAAAAGTGTTTTCATTACTTGAATCGTGGGGTTAGGGTGGGGTTAGAGGCCCAAAACATGGACTTAGTTGGCAGACGACAGCTGCTTAACGACAGCCAAACGCACATCCTGTCCCAGATTTGGTATTCAATTGGTGGGGTATTAAAATACAAGTCTGGTTTACGTGCTAAGCGGTGAAGTATTTGAGCTGTCGTTGCTGGGAGCGCTAATTGGAAAGGTGCGTTCTGAAAATAGGCATCGACTGATAGCGCGAAGAGGCTAGGTGCTGACACCCGGTGCCAAGCAAGTGTAAAGGAAATCCTTTTGAAGAGGCAAAACCTAGGTTGGTTAGAGGCCATGCCTGTGTGAAGATATCTGAATCCCTGGAGTGACGGACGAGGAATCTCGTAAAGGCACTGGGCTCGGTGGCTAGACTATAGATTGGCTGGGAATACTCTAGTCCATTCGAGATTTAATTGGGCAATTATATTTGAATTCGAGAGCCCGCGTATGTTGAATGGTACGCACCAAAATTAGTTGGTCCGATAACGAGTTTAGATTTGCAGAATCAAATTTCCAAATACAGAATTTCATATTGAAGTTCTGCCCATACGGTAGAATTCGAATTCTGTGTAAATAGAACTTTGGAGTTTGTGCATGTTTGAGATTGATTTCAAATAGCGGCTGATCAACAGTGAATAGTAACCCTCTGATCGATTGTTGATTAGTACCTGATAATGAAGATTCATAATAAATGAATGATTGTGGTTTATCTAGGAATGTGGTTGTGCCTGATAATAATAATGGATGTGGTTTATTGCCTGTGTACAGTGTTACTTGTGTGTTTGGAGCTAATTTTCATGTGTTTAGATTGAGGGTTAAACAAGCTGCGAGAAGGTGTTTCATTGTTCCCTGGAGGACTCTGATCTCTGAATAGCTGAGGATTGTGGAAATTGTATGGTTGAAAGAGTGTGTGGACTGGTGGGAGATAGGAGAAGAATTTAAATAAGAGAGTAGGTTTGGTGGAGCAAAGGAGTAAAGAAGTGCGAGGCTGCGGACACTTCGGGGCCATTAGTCACTGTTCAGGAGCGAGCCTGATAAATTTAGGGATTAAAAGGAAGGAGTGAAGGACTTACGAATTCTGTTTTGGATGCTCAGAGGCCTGGGGAACAGCATAGATTGCGATATGACAGAAGAGAAAAGGAGCCCATTGCAACTAATGTGTAATGAGTTCCCTCACAAGGCAGAAAAAAATAAGAGATTTGTCAGAAGCGTTAAATAAGAAATTAGGAAACATGCTATGGCCGCCGGGGGGGGGGGGGGGGGGCATTAGAACAGTAAAAGGGATAAAATACATAGAACAAATTATTTGGCAGCATAGTAATAATGAGAGTGCAAAGGAATTGATAGGGTTATGGAGAAAATATTATGAGGAACGGAGGGCGAATAAAGAGGTTAAGAGGATGGCTAGTTGGGGAAAAGCGATCGCTAAACTTGGAATAGACCTGAGACAAGGTGAAGTAGATCGACCTCCAGGAAGTAGGAAGGACAGGAGTGGAGATGAAAGAAAACACAAGGAACAGGGAAAAGGCAGATATCCTGGAAGGAAACTAGTCCCTGTAGATTTAAAGTTTAGGGATCCGATGGTTAGTACTGACCTCGAGGGGGAAGGAGGTGAATATTTGGAAGTATGGACAAATGTTAACACTAGTGGAAGTTCACAGCTACCACCGTGTTCCTCTTGCGTTTCCCAGGCTTCACGCGCACCTTGTTTGACTTGCTTCCGTAATAAATATTTTAGGTCTACAGAATCTATAACAACTCCTGCAGATTCTACATTGGAACAGATTCTACCAATAGCAGATACTGGGGTGCCAGATTCTTCGTCCCTATCCACTCCACCATTAATAGATCATCCAGTAGCTTATGGTACCCGGAGTAGAATAAAGTGGTTAGCTCCAGTGTTTAAAGAAAAGGAAGGTATGATAGATATAATGAACAGCCAAAGTATTTCTGTGAGCCACAACCTAGACAGATTATACGAGTAGTGAGAAAGAGGAACGATTTATTTGGACATTATCGGGAACCCCCTAGCGAACGGGAAGATTCATCTGAGGGTTAGACAGTGATTGAAGATACCGAGATAGATTTTGATATTACCAAAAGTTTACAAATTGAACAGATATCCTATAGGTAGTTCCCAGTGAGGGAAGGGCTGGGTACAGCTGATTCGACCAGCGCAGTAAATATGAAAAATCCCCGTGCCACAGACGTCCATACTCCGTGGAAGCCCCATTAAATAATGGCAGTACTAAACAGAATCCCTGATAGAAAGAAGTCACCAACTGCTTTAATAGATTATTTGAGAACCACAATGCGAGTACATCATACAGATTCCCGGGATTTATGGGAGACCATACAACAGATAATTACTCCAGCTGAAAATACCAAATTTCTAGTAGGCCTAGGATACCCAACATATGAAGCCTTGGCAAACATATTAGTGGTTGACAGTGCAAGAGAAGAGGTTGTTTTAACGGCCCTTGCAAACACCTTTCAAAAGCCAAGTGATGTAACACGAATTCTGGAAATAAAACCAGAAAAGGGTGAAGGAGCAGATGAATTTTTAGACCGATTTTCAAAATTATATATGGACCAATCAGGTGACTTAGACTATCAGAATGGAGCAAGTTCCCCACAGTATTGTGCTATCTTATTGAATTGTCTCCCCACTACAGTAGCGGACTCAGTTAAGACTGTTAACAGGGACTGGTCTGAGAACCGTGCCAGTCAAATGGCCAGAGCTTTGAGGCACCATTGGAAGGAAACAGGAAAATAATCCTGTAACTAGAAGAGAAACTGAACGTATAGTCAAGAAGGAAGAACCAAGCTCTGGCTCAGGTACATGCAGTCCCCAAATGTTAGCGAGGAACGGAATGGGAGAAACTAGAGTTCCAGACTACTCAGATTATTATTACAATTATACTCCCAATCTAGAACCCATTCCAATAGAACCAAGGGGTAAAACAAAGCCAACCATACTAGCTAATCAAAGTTACACTTGTGGGGGAATGGGACACTAGAGTCGAGCCTGTCCAACAAAGGAGCGAGTGAGAGAGAGGGGTCAAAGAAAGGATTTCCAGCATTATGAAGAAATTAGAGATCCTAAAGGATATAGAAATATCCGAGATCCCAGGAATTATAGGAGGGCCTTCAATTCAAGACACTACTGGGACCCGAGAGAACAGAGAGAGAGCTGGCCCAAATGTCAGGAACCAAGAAGTAACACACCGTTCACTCAAACCAACTCATTCACTCAGTCCGGACTTACCAACCCCGTCCAGGAATTGTGGACGTGGAGCCATGACCCCTACTCTAGGACCCCCTCAAGTAATTTACCAGAACAAACAAATTGGATATACTATCATAGTAAAAACTGAAGACCACAATTTTCAAAAGAAAATTATAAACAATCTTATACGTACCTAAGAAAACCCCTTAGAGCAAAGAACATTGTGAATCAAGGAGCTTGTTACAACTGTACACAATCAGGTCATTGGAGTAAGGTGCCCAATGAGAAGACAGAATATAGCAGAATGGAAGAGAAATCAAGGGGCAATAAAGTAAGTAAGAAAAGGAACCCAGTAGCTGGTGTCAGAAAGAATGAGAACTAAAGAAAACGAAACTGGCTTCAGGGAGAGAAGAAACATACTTATTGTGCAGGAGGTACTGGAGTAGGGAAAGGAGCTATTGTACTAACTTGTTACGGAGTTGTTGTGCCTGCAGTACAGTATAATCTACAACACACTACTATCTGGGGAATGAGGTAAAGAGTATGTGGACCCTTGAGAATGGGCAGAAGACACAGCTCAGGTAAGGTAGCTCCCCAGAAACAAAGACCAACAACAAGGAAGATATTATACTGTCCTGTCCCTTTAAGACACATCTGGGAAGGCCATCAGATAGAGAAGGCTGCCCCTCAGTATCCTTACTCCTTTGAAACTAACATCAAGGAAGAAGAAGAAGATACCTACCCAAGGGCTCAACTTTAACATCAACTAGCTTTTGACACCAGTGAAGGAAAAATAAAATAACACCATCCAATCTTTTCTAAAAGATACAGACAACCTACTATTGGGGCAAGTTCTAATTTGAAGAATTGAATTTGAATTTGAAAATAGACACTCCTCTGTGGTTTAGGGCAAAATATTCACTTTACGCCTAAATTTAGTTATAAAAAGAAATTGATTTGAAAAAGGGTTTATGGGATATAGTCTTAAAAAAATATTAGAGAATTGATTGTTGACTTGGCATTCTTCACTTGGCTCACCCATTGGCGGATAATCGAAGATGGGATGGGACTATTTAGTTGCTATCAAGAAAGGGACAGACCCATCGGATATCAGAAATTTAGACATACCCCGGAAATGTAAGGTGGTAGGATAAAATGATGAGGTAGACTGAAAATTTAGATAATGCGTTCCCCTCAGAAGGTCAATACTAACCATCCAGAGAGAGTTACTCAGTGGTAAAAATAAATTAGTTATGAGGAAGAACCCCTATTGATTGAGAGCCAAGCCAACATACTAAAGAAGTACTGGAGGAGAAGTCTATTGAATTAGGAGGAATAAGGAAATGGGTGTTGAGATATCAGTCGATGTACTTGACCGTAGATCTAAAATTGTTTAACCCTTGATAGTAAAGTGGCTTCTATTATCAAGGTGGAAAGAAATTGTCCCTAGATTTAGCATTCTTAATTGTTTTTATGATGAAATTGACAACATATGGAAATTGATTGATTAAATTTGAACCGCTGGGAATTCCACAGGAATTGGGATGGAATTGTGTTATCGACCACAAGCTGTGGAATGAAGAGAGTGAGATGGACCCTGAAACTTAAAAATTTAATTGAAGGCTGAGACTGAATTTGGTTGAATTGGATCGATTTTCATGGTTTGCTTTAAATAAGAGTCATGCCTGAAGGGAAATCTGCACTGAATCCAGCTGAAATTTATATGAGAAACTATCATCAGATATACATTAAGGAACATCGTGTGAATACAGAGAGAGCTGATTAGTGTTGATCCTAGGATAGTAAAGAGTATATTATAGAGCATAATATAATAGAGATAGCTATAGTGAAATAGAAAAGGGTTTGTGACAGAATAGTAATAGGAATACAGTGAATGTATGGGAAAGCATTAGTGCATGAATGCTAACTTGCTTTGTCCCAGGTTTTTCAGGAATTATAGGCTATAGATTCGACTTTGGAAAGGGATGGAAGAATGGGCAACAACACGGATGTAGGGAATTTGCACCCATGGAAACTCGGGAAGTGAAGACTTATCAGACGGAAATTGTGAAGCTCCACCCACAAAAACTCGGGAATCTTGATAAGATTCTGGGAAGAAACACAATCGTCTTGTTGTTGTTAATAGATGAAGAATGTAACAGACACACATATGTATATATAGTTATCTGATTATCTGATTATTTGGTTATCATAAATGATGGTTTATCATATATGATAAAAGGAAGGAATGTTAATTCTGGTCAAATTGGAGATGGCAGGAAACTAAAATTGAGTGAAGGCTTCTGGGCTGCTAGGCCATTTGGTCAATTTAAATGTGCCTTCTGCAGAAATGGGACAAGCTGCAGAATGGTGCCAGCTTGTCTAGACCCCAGATAAGAGTTGCAGGGAAAGAATGGGACATCTGCAGATTCTTACAATTAGGTGTGATTTGCATGAAACGGATTGGGTGAATGCAAACCAGACATGCACATTGTAACTATTGTTGCAAAGCTTTACTTTGCAAGATGTTGAATGGGTTAAGTGTTGATTCTTGTCTGGGTTTCTTGAATATCTGGGCAAATGTTGCTATGTTTGCTTCCTTCCAGATGCTCCATTTGAATTCAATGTATTGGTTACAGTATTATTGGGTTAGGGAAATGTCTATCATGTACTGTGATAATCTATATCTGTTATTGGATTGTATAGAGACCACCCCCATATGGTTCAGCCCCTCAAGGTTTGGGGACCTAGAAAAGGTAACTCCCGCGAGGTCCTGTGTCGATCTTCTGGAAGAACGCTTGGGGCTGCGTAACCTTTTGGGGTGTCTCTGCTTGCACGAGGCTAGAAGGGCTTGGCCAAGCAGATACAAGGATCGAACCCAGGGTGGTTAGGTATAGTAGTGGGGAACTGTTATTGTGTTTTTCCAAAATAAAGTTTTGATGCGCAAGTGCTTGACTTAGTATCTTATTGACTGAAACTAGACTGGGGGAAGCTTAGAATGAGCTATTTACATCAGCAAGTGACTGGCAAATCCAAGCATAATCATAATCTATTTCCCTAGTGTGTCCCCTCTCCTGAAAAGATATAGCACACTTGCATAAAACCATTTTATGAATCTGTATTAATTTTCTCAACATGAAAACTATAAATGAACACCACTATCATTTTGAATGAATTGAAGATCTGAGATTGGAAGAGCAAAATAAACCCATGAGAATTATTTTTCAAGGCTCAGAGTTTTGCAAGCAAAAAAGATGGGCTGATTTAAAAATATTTATTCTATGATCAAAATGCAACTTCATGCTGGTAGGAATGTTTAATTCAAGTCAATTAGAGCCATCACATAATTTTACAACGTGTGTGCATAATCTAGAATGTTCTTAAATAACCCTAACTCTGCCAGTGCCTAAATATTCATTGCCACCTTTCAATTAAAGAAAGCAGAGTAGAACAAATCAAATTATTTCAGCACCTTTCTGATTTAGTGGAAAGATGTGTTAACTTGCAACAAACTTAATTATTTAATCAATTGCCAAACCCCAACCTTTTCATGATCTGTCACTAAGATGGTTAGATCTCAACATTGATCCCAACCAGTAGAATGAATTGAAATTCTAATACTAATTTGTTAATTCACTGACCAGCATTTGTAGTTCAAAAGGATCAATAAAAATATATTTATGTTTTCCGGAGGCGATCTTAATTGGAATTCACTTCAGGTTGTTTTGGAATAGTCAATTACCTGTTAGATTATAAAGAAATTGAAAGCAGTTCTTGTTGAGAACACAGGGCTCCACCTCAGAGGTTTCAGGGCAGCTTTTCCCATCCATTGGTAAACGTAGAGGAGATCGAACTCGGACACGAGTGTTCAAGTTGTTACATCCCTTTGTAAAATATCCAAATAAACAAATGTGAACAGCAACATTACCCTGGTTTCATAAAAATACAAAATATGTGGATGCTGGAATCGTGAAATTAAAACATTTTTGGAAGTATCCGCCATTTGCAAATTGTTTGCAAAAAATTAATGTGCTGTCTTGAGAAGATATGAGCTCGACAAAGTTCCATACTTCACCTCTTAATTCTGCAATGATTAAATTTAAATATTTTACTTTTATTTTAGAACACCAGCTACTTTTTTTCTCATGCAAGAGGAAATGGGGTACAGTCACTTTCTTTCTCAATTGGTGTTTTGGTATAACACTCAGTGCTCAGTTAATAATAAGAAGAAAAGAAAATGGTTCGAAATACAATCCATGTCTTATGAAATCAAAATAAACTGCAGATGCTGAAAAACCGAAAAAAGCAGAATATACTGGAATAACACATTGGCCTTTTAGATTCACCCAGACATTGTACTTATGTTCCGCCACTTCACAACTTCACTTGACAACTGACATTTGTTCCCAAAAATGAAAACTCATTAAACTTTTTTTTGCAGTCTTAGATGGTCAAACACAACATAGATGCATAGAGTCATACAGCATGGAAACAGGCCCTTTGGCCCAGCTAGTCCATGGTTACCAAGATGCCCCATCTAAAATTGCCCCATTTTCCCGGGTTTGGTCCATATCCCTCAAAAACATTTCCTATCCATGTATCTGTCCAAATGTTTTTTCAATGTTGTTATTGTATCTCCCTCAACATCTTCTTCTGCCGTTTATTCCATTTACTGACCAACCTCTGTGTGGAAAAAATTGCCCCTCAAGTTCCCCTTACATCTTTCCTCTTTCACCTCAAACCTATTTCCTCTAGCTCTTGATTCCGCTAACCTGGGCAAATAAACTTTGTGCATTCACCCTATCTATTCCTCTCATGATTTTATATATCTCTACCATATCACCCCTCAGCTTCGTGTGCTCCAAGGAATAAAGTCCTAACCTGTCCAATGCACCAAGATACAGTCAAACAATGTTTTGCATGTTATCTAGTCAAATTATACCAAATAGAAGTGCCATGATGTCAATTTAGACTAATCCCATCTTCTTGCACGTGTTTTATATACCCCACCATTCTCTGCCTGTTCATGTGCCTATCTAAATGCCAAAATTTGCTTTCATATAAGGATCTAACGTCTCCCCTAGCAGCGCATTTCATACACGTGCCATATCCTGTGTAACAAAATACTTGCCTTGTAAACCTCCTTTAAACTTTTTCTTTCACCTTAAAGCTATGCCCTTTAGTATTCGTCATTTCCTCCCTAGGAAAAAAGACTGTAACTCCTACCCTATTTTTGCCTCTTTTAATTTTGTACACTTCTATCAGGTTGTTTTTCAGTCTCCAGAGAAAAGTTTATCCAAATTCTTATTATAATTATATCTCACCAATCCAAGCAACATTTTGGCAAAACTCTGCAAGTAAGAATTTCACTGTTCCATTTTGGGAATATAACACTATACCCAAAGTTTTATACAGCTGCAACATGACTTGCCAACTTTTATATGCAATACCCTGATCATTAAAGGCAAGCATGTCATCTGCCTTCTTTACCACCCTTTCTACTTGTCTGGAGTTATAGATTTAAACCCCACAATCCCTCTGCACATGAATGCCAAGGTTGCTATCAGTGCTAAGATTCTTAATTTCACAGTCATCGAAACAAGATTTACCACAATCATTTGTGCAAAAATTCCTACAGAAATGAATACAAACTGAATTTTAGAAAGTGATTTGCTGTAATAACATTTTGTTATCCACAATATGGTGTAGGTAAATGGCTGTGGGGAGTTTCGAAGAGAAATTAGTGTAGTTTACACATCAAAGGACTATATTTGCATAATTTAATTACTTTCTAATTGCATATTCCTTTGGGAGACACAAATATAATAATTAAAATGCAATTTTGCTGAAGTTTTCTTATGTGTCCATGTTTTTTTATGTGTTCCACATCCTGGAAATTTGACTGTGCTGGATCCTGCAATTGTGGCTGATATTCGCAAAGGACATTCAAAGGATGTTCAACCCATCAGACAGAAATAAGTCTTGGACATACTGTATGCAGACTTGGACATTGAGTAATAGCTGCCACATCTATCACTAAACACTTGCTGTTGAACTCCATGTCGAATGAAGGACAAAGTCCAGCCTGTCTATACCCCGAAGCGGATTAGATGAGATGTACAGGGGAATATACCATTTATTTCAATGGAAGTTCTTAGTGCAGAATGGAGACTGAGAATTGCTATAACATTTACTTTAATTTAATATCTTTGAAGATTTCTAAGTATATCAATCAATTGTATTTTCAAAAAATTCATTATTTTTAATTAATACAATAATGTTCATGGCTTTAAATTTCTCCGACAGTCAGGATTAATTTAAACATTTTAAGAGCCTCACCCCTTTGGTAAAAATCAAAGCTCTGTTACTTCCAGATTCACCATGTGGAAAAATATCTGGCCATTCTGGGGTGGGATCCTCAAGATTACAAGGCATAGTCACCACCAAGGCTTTCCAGTTCAATCTGTCTTCCTCATCTGTTCCACTTGTATATAGGGGAAGGGGAAATGCAGCAATTCCAGACAGCAGGCCAAGTTTGGTACAATCTGACCCAAAGGGAATTCACAGCATGAAGATGCCACTATTTTATACATCAGTGCTGATGCAGCATCTTGGTCCAAAATGCTGACCATTCCTTTCACAGATATTGCCCTACTCACTGAGTTCCTCCAGCAGTTTGATTTTTGCTCCAGATTCCAGCATCTTTCTTCTCTTGTGTCTCAATTTCATGCAACTACATTTTCTCGATCATAGAAGATCTAAGAACTGGAATATGCCCATTTCATAGATACCACGGGCACCAACCTCCCTCATTTGAATAAAAGATTAGCACATTTGCATAATGCCTATTCTGTTACGTTTCATTTAGGAACATGTACTGTACATCCAGCAGTGAGCTGCTGCAAATTCATATATGATTTATGCTTTAATTTGTTTGTGTTTTGCGTAATTTGTACTATATATTGCTTTTATACTTTTCATCATAAAAACAGCAGACTGTTACGGAAATGAATTAATTGAAATACAATTGCCTAAAATTTGGTACATCTTTATGATTTTAAGTAGATTACTGTGTTGCGATACAGTCTCACTGTAGACATGACTTTTCATCAGTGCTTTTTTTGCGAAGATTTGGGCCGGCACTTTGTACTGGCACCTCTAAAATGTTGAACATCATTATTCTGTTTTCTGGTCACGTGGCATATATGTCTATTAATCATGTATACTGGCATCTTGTTGTCCGAAAAAAGCATTGCTCTGAATTGTATCTACTAGAACAGAATTGGCAGTGACTGTTATTGCTCATGAAGGTTTCCACATTAAGGCAGATGGGGGTCATTAATTAAGCAAAACAGTCAACAGATATGTAAAACAATCTGTTGTTCTGTGAGATGCCACAAATGGTAAACAGATATTAATTAATAAGACAATCAAATTCAACAGTACTTAGAACAGTCACAGTTAGTACTCCCCAAAACTGTATATTCACATATTGCTATTTCTTTTAGCTTCCAGCTATCTTTACCCAGCAGCAGAGTGAATTAGAACTCTACATAATGAGAAGCTTCAGTACTAACTAGCCTTCAAAACTCTATAAACCACATGGTTTCAAAGTTAACCACCAATTAATTTTTGTTTCAATTTTACCAAGGGCCTAAATGACAATCTCTGAAAAATAAGATAGATATATGATGCATATATTATTACAACAAAGAAAAGAGGGCATAGGTTAAAGGTGAAGGGGAAATATGTTCTTATTTCCTCTATTCGCACAACAGATTTTGGCTTTTCACTTCAGTTTGTTGAGATGTGAGGATACAATGCAATTATGATGGTTTTAATAGCTTCCTTAAACAAACTTAAAATGAACGACTTAAGAGGCACGGTGACTTTAGAGTCACAATTAACGACACTCTGTGCCGTTATCTTAATCTCCAGAGAGTGCGTGAAACATTTAATCACAGGCACCACATCACATCTTTAACTTTATAAAGACAAGCATATTTTATTCAAATTGGATCATTCTCATCAATTAATTTTAATTGGCCACGTGCAAACTAATTAACAATATCAATTATTTCAAATATATTATACAGAAATGCTGCTTCAGTGAAAGTATAAAACAATCCATTAAATGTTGTGAATATGTGATTTTGATTTGGATTTGACCTGTTATTTAATATTCTTGTCATATAACGCGTACTCATTTGTGTGCCTGTCTGCATTGCATATGTTTCTCTTTTCAAGAAAAAAATATTTTATACTTAATGTTTCATTGAGTTTTAGTTTAATTTAGAGATACAATGTGGAAACATGCCCTTTGGCCCACTGAGTCCATGCTGACCAGTGATCACTTATACACTAGTTCTATCCTACACACTAGGGATAATTCACAGAAGCCAATTAGCCTACAAACCTCCAAGTCTTTAGAATATGGGAGAAAATCGGAACACCCAAGAGAAAACCCACGTGGTCACAGGGGGAATGTACAAACAGCACCTGTAGTCAGGATTGAACCTGTGTCTCTGGTGCTTTTAGATAGCAACAGTGCTGCTGCACCACTGTGCCACTAAGAAATAGATGATAGAAACAAGGAACTGCGGATGCTGGTTTATATCAAAGACAGACACAAAGTGCTGGAGTAACTCCACGGGTCAAGCAGTATTTCTGGAGAAAAAGGGTATATCAGGTCAGGTCCCTTTCAGCCTGATGGAGTTGGAGGCAAGAAAAGACCAGGACAAAACATGGTCTGGCAACAATGACCTCAGGCAGGGTGTTGCCCTAGTAGGCAACTTGTTGGCAGAGAAAGTATGATCTTGAGGGGTACAATGTGGTGAACTGTGGAACGAGTTAAACAAATAGGGTGGAGGAAGGGGGCGAGAGGGGAGGGGTGTATTAGTAGATTACTTAAAATTAGAGAATTCCACGTTTATACCTCTGGGTTGTAAGCTACCTAAGTAGTTATAAAACCTAAGTAAATATGAGGTGCTGTTCCTCCGATTTGCATGTGGCCTCACTCCGGCAAGGAGGAGGCTCAGGACAGAAAGGGGAAGGCTGGAGAATGGGATTAGTGGTTGGATCACTTAGGAGGTGATGGAAATGTTAGATGATGATATGTTGGATGCGGAGGTTGGTGGGGTGAAAGGTGAGGAACAGGAGAACTTGGTCCTTGTTGCGTCGGGGGGAGGGAGAATAAGAACAGAACTACAGGACACAGAGGTGACGCAGAGGCGACACATGTGAGGGACCCATCTACAATCGAAGAGGGGAAGCCATGTTCCTGAAGAATGAGGACATCACAGATATCCTATTATGGAGAACCTCATCTTCTTATCAGATGTGTGGAGACAAAGGAATTGAAATTAGGGAATAGCATCTTTGCAAGAGGCAGAGTGGGAAGAAGTGTAGTCCAGATAACTGTGGGAGTTGGTATGTTTACAAAGACATCAGCCGATGGCCTGTCTCCTGTGATGGAGACAGAGAGATCAAGAAAGGGGAGAGAGATGAGCAAGATTGTCCAGGTGAATTTGAGGGCAGGATAGAAATTATTGGTGAAGTTAATAAAGTTCATGAGTTCTGCACAGGTGCAGAAGGTAGCCCCGATGCAGTAGTCGATGTAGCGAAGAAAGAGTTGGGGGATAGGGCTAGTGTACATGGAATACAACTTCAAATGGTGTCAATGTGACTAATATTCCATCCACTCCAATGGCAATGATTTTTTTTGTACACTCTGAGTACATGTATGACAGACATGTCTAAGCCCTTACATTTTCTAAAGTTATCAGATGCTTAGAACAAAATACCCACTTTTGGACATAAACTCCATTGGCCCCAGTCAGACATAACACAGTCACCTGGACAATAGAGGAAACACTGATGAACTCCAACTGGTATTTCACTGTAACCACAGAGTGCATCTTCCACAATTTTTCCAAGTCCATCAGCTGTGTTTCGCACACATCTAGGGAGGCCAAAGAAAGTTTGTATTATTGCCAAAACTATTTGAAATTATCCAACTAGTGAAGGGTGTGAAATAGATTGCTTTTTTCTATGATACAGTCAGCTGAATTACCAATTCAACATGGCAAACCTTAGTCATCCATCTCTTTGAGGAAATAAGGACTTACACCGCAAGAAATTGCAGCGATTTGTGGACGCAGCCCAGTCCATCTCACAAACCAACCCCCCCATTCCATTGACTCAATTTATGCCTAACGTTGCCTTGGCAAAGCCAGTAGCATAATCAAGGACAGCGCACCCTGGCCACTCCCTCTGCTCCCCTCTCCCATTGGGCTAAAGGTATAGAAGTGTGAAAACGCACACCTCCAGATTCAGGGACAGTTTCTTCCCAGCTGATATCAGGCAACTGAATGATCCATCACCACTAGAGAGCAATCCTGAACTATAACTACCTCACTGTTGACCCTCCGACTATTTTTGATCGGACTTTACTAGCTTTACCATGTAGTAAACGTTATTTGCTTATCATGTATCTATCTATACAATGTAAATGGCTCGTTTGTAATTATGTATTGTCTTTCTGCTGACTGGTTAGCACATAACAAAAGCTTTTTACTGTACCTCGGTACACGTGACAATAAACCAAACTGAACTGAGGAAATTGCCTGTGTTTATTTTTGGATTGAATAAGTAGTGGAGGAGTTCGTAATCTCAGCTGTGTTGCTGGTGAGATGCACAGTATTGTGCATTTAATTGAAGTGTGCCACATCTTCCAAAAGGATCTGAACCCCCTGAGATTGTTAAGAATGATGCTTTGAAGGGAGAACTGCACAAAGGTAATGAAAATCCAGAACATAAGACCCTTTGGTCTCTGATCTCTGGATATCACAAAACCTTTCTTTTCAATATAATCCAGTTTTGTCACTTAACCTTGAGGTCCATCCCCACTGTCAAATAAAGAAACAACCTGTCAGCCCTTAGTCTATTCTGAACCCTGGTGACATATTTTTGCCTCTGTCTAACAGTCTCAATAAACATTACCCGACTGAACAATTCAGTGCCAAAAACTTCTGTTCTTCATTTTATGATTCCACCTTAATGTAACATTCCATGGTATACAGAAGCAGCTGCCTTAAACAAGTGATGGCAAGTTACAAATATAATTAGTGGTCCAAATATCTACTTGAAATGGGCACAATTGAATTATATTTTAGGCACAAAAAACAGCATTCATATCAAATTATAGAGGTGACCTCAGCTTGCAAAAGTGCAAGCAATTACTGTACTTTTTTAACATAAGGATTAAACCTGGATAATGCACTAAGAGGGAGCTGGTGAGAATAACATGTTCCCACTTTGCCTCTGCTCTCTGGTATTCTGAATCCCTTTGGTATTCTTCCTTCAACCCCAATTCCAATATTTCTCTAACTTCCAACCTCTTCCCAATACCACCATTCCACACCTTGCCCTCCTTCTAAAGTGTGTTCTGATTCCAGACTGATGGCATACATTTAATCCACCTAGCCTCATAATCTCGGTGGACAAAATATAATAATTAAGTCCTGCTCTTGTCCAGATTTCCCAATTGTCAAACAGTTTCACCTCCACTCCACAAAACTTCTCACAACATTTCTCCCTACAATGAGACCCATTGTATCTAAAAAGATAGAACAAAAATCAACAAACTCCTAAATATTATAGTAAACTTCAGAGTTCTGCAAATTTACTCACCTCACTTTTCTTGTCTGAACACCTTCACCACAGCTGTGCATCGACTCTCTGCCATTGATTCTGCAGTCTGACCAAGGTTCAGCTTTCCAACTATGTTTAATACAATCTCCATAACAGGGAATTCTGTCATACACCTAAGGGCATACAAATGTAAAGAGATGAGAAATAGGAGCAAGTGTAAGGTTTTTGGGCAACTTAACCGATCGAGAAGATCATGGCTGATATTTAACTTCAGCATCCCTTTGCTGTTCTAGCTTTGATTCAGATATCCAAAAAGTTTTCAATTTCATAGACTTCAAGAAGAATTCAGTTATCACCATGTTAAAAAGAAGTGCAAGTATAAGTGAAAAGTATTTTGCATATTTCAAAAGTTTAATTTTCCATCACTTTTTTTAAACTGCAGAATAGTAGCAAAAGCACCGAATTGTCATGTCATGCTCTACAAAGTCATTGATAACATAAAATCTTTTGATACACTTGTTTTCAGTTTTCACTATTGGTACTCATAGCTATTACATATGTTGATTTTGTTCAAAATACTATGCAGAAAGTGCGAGTTGTGTTAGTAACATGTTGTTTTAATTCTTAGTAATCTCTCAATATCTTCTGTCCTTGGTGTACAGGTATTTGGTAAAATTAGTCACCACCATGTAGACAAAGTTGACATCCATTGACATCAAAGGAAAAAACCGAAAGACGTGTGGAGATAGAAAAATTGATTTTATGGTAATGTTAGTTGGGGAAGAATATTGCCCAGGGAGGAATATTTCGTACTCTTCCATAAAACAGCTTCACGGGTTCTGTAATGTTAACCAAATCAAGCACACCAGGTAAATGTGGTCAAAATTGAAGATCCCAGCAAGAGATGGCAGCTCTGAAACTGAAGCACTCCCTTAATGCTACTTTTCTGCCAGATTTGAGTTTAACAGCAGGCACTCAATGAGTCAATTTGTGACTAAAACTTAATGCATTTTTAATTTATTAGAAGAAAAGCTTAGTTGTGCTTCTCCTTTGTATTTACTTATTCAAAGTCAAACTATATTTAAGATTCTGCCTGGTGTTGTTCTATACTGATTTTTGATTTGACAAAAGTTCTTTGAACTGAACCAATAAAGGGTTTTCTCTTCGACCAGTGCTATTTGACCTCCTGAGTGTTTCTCTTCCAGATTTCCAGCATCTGTATGTCTATTGGTGTTGTTTTTAATTCTAATTGCCTTATATTATTTGCCCCAAATTTTCAAACTGGATCTATTAGTCCTTGAATCACAAGTTAATGGCAACATTTCCTTCCTTCCTTCCTCTCTCAGCATTGAAGTAAAAATAAGAATTAATTAAGAAAGTCTTCTATAAATTATTTCTCTGGTGAGAACCACTGTTGATAACTGATCATTAATCGACAAAGCAATTAATACTGTTGAATTACATCCTGCCAGCAAGTACTGGAGTTGAGAGTGAGGAGAAACCAAGATGGGTTATGCCAACACATGAAACAAATGATCACATCTTAGTTATGGTGACAATTAAGCTCTTTATAAGTTGAGGGAATGTAATATTATTTGTAAGTGCTGGGAAATTCACTATACCTTTCATTGTACAATCAAAAACAAACAGGTTATTACAAGCATTTGATCATTTTTGTAGACCAACAATAACTATTAAGCCAGCACTCAACCATAGAAAATATAGAAAATAGGTGCAGGAGGAGGCCATTCGGCCCTTCGAGCCAGCACAGCAACCATGCAATGACATCAATGTAAATCATATAGTGTAGTCACATAAAATATACCACATGACATTTCCATGTATTATTTCCCGAAGCAAGTGAATTTATTAGCATAAAAAACAAATTGAGAAGTTTACTTCCAGGGAAGATTGCATAGATATACTCCCACAGGTATCAATATCTGTATTCCAGATGAATTTTGTTTGAATTAACTTTTGCACCTAACAGGATAATTGAATTTGTTAGGAGAACAGGAGGTACTTCATTGCAACTGTATTTTATTTAGATATTGTACTAATGTTAAGAAATGAAGACACTCAGCAAAAATCATAAATTAAATCAATGTAAACTTCAGAATTACTTTGTTTTCTTACAGATACCAGGTGCCAGAATTGGTAGCAGTTGTGTGTCACACACAATACAGAAACTCCTTTTTATACATGCAGCTTGTTGGCTAAGCCATCAGCTTTGATGAGTGGGTGGTAGTTGTCATGGTTGTTGAAACTCCCATCTGGAAGTTCCAAGTGCACCTTTTTACAGAATGTTAAGCAAAGGCAATAAAAAGTAAAGTCAGATCAGCAATTCATTTCTATGAAGTTAAATTGTTATCTTTTAGTTATGGTACTTCAATTAATAATTTACTGAAGTTCATGCAATATTATACCGATATAAATTCTGAGCTGGCTACATTAACTAAACATTCTTAATGGGAAAGGGTTTCTATTTGTACCTTTACATTAAAAGTAGTTTAGTTTAATTTAGATAGTTTAGTTTATTATAGTAACGTGTATCGAGGTACAGCAAAAAGCTATTTTTTTGCTATCTATTCAGTGAAAATACTATACATGATTACATTTAGGCCATCCCCAGATATAAGATAAAGGGAATAACATTTAGAGTTCAGTGTAGTCCGATTAAAGATAGTCCAAGGGTCTCCAATGAGATAGATGGTAGGTCTGGACCACCCTCTAGTTGGTGATAGGATGGTTCAGTTGCCTGATAACAGCTGTGTAGAAACTGTTGGGTTGAAAAGTAAGAGATGCTGACATGACAATGCGCACATCGCATTCACGCACGTACGCTTGCACACACACATGGTCCATATGGCGGGCCAATGGAGGTATCTATATACTGTGAGGAAAATTATCATTGTGATTTCAAACAGCCATAGCAACAGTGCAAAAAACACACAGAAATCCCCCACATTTCTTTAATGTCCCTGACATCGGGAGGTCAGGTTGGTTAATGCGGACCGAGCGGAGGTGCTCCGCTCGGTCCGCTTTAACCAACCTGACTTCCCGGTTGCTCAGCACTTCAACTCTCTCCCCCCCCCCCCCCCCCCCCCCCATTCCGATTCCGACCTCTCTGTCCTGGGCCTCCTCCATGGCCAGAGTGAGCACCACCTGGAGGAGCAGCACCTCATATTCCGCTTGGGCAGTCTGCACCCTAGCGGCATAAACATTGAATTCTCCAATTTCCGGGAGCCATTGCTGTCTCCTCCCCTTCTCAGCTCTCCCTCAGCCCTCAGGTTCCTCCTCTTCCTTTTTCCTTTCTTCTCCCCACCCTCCATCAGTCTGAAGAAGGGATTTGGCCCGAAACGTTGCCTATTTCCTTCGCTCCATAGATGCTGCTGCACCCACTGAATTTCTCCAGCACTTTTGCCTACCTTCGATTTTCCAGCATCTGCAGTTCCTTCTTAAACACTTGGATCCAATCTCCTTGATTCAACCATCGTCCACCATTACTTCAAGGTTCAAGAACAGCTTCTTCCCATCAACCATCATATTTTTAAACCACCCTGTACAAATCTAACCACAACCCTACCTCAGCACTAAACCACAATGGACCTTGCACTATTGAGGTTGCATTACATTGTTGGCTTGCACAATCATGGCCTGTTTTACCTAGAATAGCTGATAATTTATTGTATATGTTTTTGGTTGTTCTGTTTATTTTAATGTGTCTGGAAAGGTGCAGTAAGTAAGAATTTCTATGTTCGAGACATGCGACAATTAAGCACTCTGTAAATTTCTGCAATAACATATATGGGACTTTGACAAATCATTTTCTAATGTCGATTTAGATAATGTTTACTGATTTGCCTTCTTGCTGACAATGCCTGATCAGCCTCTGCATTTCAAAATATATGCAATTCCTATCTCTTAGGATTGTCTCCAATAATTTACCTACCATTGTCTTAAGCCTCATCGGCCTGTAGTTAACTAGGCTATTACAGCCACCTTTCTTCAAGAATGTCAGCTATCCTCCAGTTTTCTGGAACCTACCCTGTAACCAGTGAAATTACAAACATTTTCATCAGGGCTGATACTATCTTTTCCTTTGATTCCACTTGAGGCCACTTGCAACAGATCCGCTTAAAACATTAACTCTATTTTTTTTCTCCACTGATGCTACCTTATATGATGAGCATTTTCAAATGTTTCTGTTATTATTGCATATTTCCAGCATTTGCAGATTTTGATTTTTAGATTAGGAAGACTAAAACCATCATCTTTGATTCTGTATCAAACTCACTCCCATCACTAGCCACTGTCACAGGTAAAAGTACAAATTTCACAATGTGTTTCTGTTCACCAATGAAATAGCCTTTTCATCCTGTTACTTCCCTAACAGAATGTCTGCAGTCTAGAATTAATACTGTTAAATGCTATATTATATTTGTAATGCAATATAATTTCAGCAAAAAACAAAATGTAGTAAGTTGCTTTGCATATCCATACTATATTTTGGGTTTTTCAGTCTACATTCCCCATCTGAATGTCATGATTATGTAGGAAGGCCACTGAGCATCCACAGTTAAACCAAACACAACTTTACTTAAGAGTGTCTAGTGTTAGTTTGGGTGTCACAAAGCTACTTGGTATGTCTAGTGTTAGTTTGGGTGTCTCTTGGTATGTCTTATGTGGGGGGTGGTGAGGAGGGGTAAGGGGGAAACCGCTTTTGGCCGCCTCCTCACGGAGAGGCGACTTTTTTATGTCGCCTCCCTCGCGGCCTAACACCATGGATTAGAGCGGCCTTTTCCGGAGTCGGGGCCAGAGCATCGGCAGCAGGCGCAGCGTGGACTTTCCATCGCAGAGCAGGTGACCCTTGCCGGGGGTCGCCAGAGAGTAGTGCTCCGATGGCGGGCCTGGTGACTTTGGCACTGTGGGAACTGTGGTCCGCAGAGATTCTAGCCACGGGCGTGGAGTGGACTTATCAGCCGGAGCCTGGGATCCCTTGCCGGGGATCGCCGAGAAAAGCTCCGACCGCCGCCCCGCGGCCTATAATATCCTGAAGCCACCGTCTGCGGAGCTTCTAGCCATGGGATCCAGAGCCTGGGATCCCTCGCCGGGGATTGTCGGAGAAGAGCTCCGACTGCCGGCTTGGGGCCTATAACATCCTGAAGCCTCGGACTCCGGTAGGAAAGTGCCGATTCGGGACCTCCAAGCCGTGGAGTATGTTCCTCCGACTGTACATCGGGCCGTCTGTAGCGGCGACTACGGAGGGTCTATGGCCCCGACCACGGGTGAACAAAGGAGGAGGACTGGCTGAACTTTTTTGCCTTCCACCACAGTGAAGAATGCTGTGGTGGATGTTTGTGTTAAATTTTTATTGTGTATTGTGTGTTCTTTTTAAGTGTGTCGCTGCTGGCAAATTCATTTCACTGCATGTGATGTGCATGTGATGAATATAATTGACTTTGACTTTTGACTGAGTATAATTTCAAAAACATTCCACGACTTAAACAAGGCTGAAGAAGTTGTAAATAGCTTTAATCAGAGAATAGAGGCATCAAAAATTGCTAGTTAAAGAGTACCATCCTACATTCCTGGGGAGCAAGAGGCTTCCATTAGATACATTCCACTACATATCCTCCTTTACTTTTTACCCTTTACTTAGAACATGTAGATATCTCTTTCATTTGTCCTCCCTACTGATGCCCTCTCCTCCCATCTCATCTCTCCAAACCCATAACAACTCCTTAATAACATATCCTGACCATTCCCTTGATTTACTCCTCAATCATCTCCCTGACCCAATCCAACTTCTACCCTGGTCCCCATTTCTTCCTTTTTCATGACAGACTCTCCTGAATCTTCCCCCCATCACTTGGGCTTTTCCTCTGCCAGATTTTCCAGTCATAGTTCTCCCAAGTAATTGGACTTTCTACTGATCATCTGCAGCATATCAATCCGATTTAGTCCACCAGGACACTAACTCCATGATTTTTGTTCAGCACATCTATAGGACATCATGGAGGAAGAACATTGTCGTGTGTCCACTTTTATGTGCAAAGACTATTTGTCATCCTTTTCTAATTAAGCCATTCATTGCTTCAGACCAACAGCAATGTGGTTGACTGCATGACTTCCTGAAAATGTCCACACAAGCTATTTGTTCATGGACAACTTAATACTGTGAAATTAAATTAAATTAAATAAGGGACAGTGTCCATGTCCTGTGAAAGACTGAAAAGTCAACTAGTAAGTGACCCATGAAACTGAATGGCAGATTTGATTTCTTCTCCAAAATGATATTAACTAGGTGGGAATTTACAACAATCCAGTGTTTTCTTGGTTATTATTCTAGATATTAGAACTTTATTCCAGATTATTTAATTGATTAATTTTAAAATCGCCAGCTGCAAAATTAGGATTGGAACTCATGTTTCCCAATTACTCATTCAGTCTTATTGTTTATTTTAATTTACATTTTGGCTATGGTTTGCAAAAAATGTGCTTGCAGATTTATTTTGACTTAAAATATACACATGCATGGTATTTATGAGATTAGTTAGCTTTTGCTAAATACGTTTCAAATTTTTCAACATGATTATTATTTACCTAGAGACTCACCAAATAAAAATATGGACATATTATAACTTATTCCTAGTATTTTAGTTATGCATTATATCAAAAAGACATTTGTGGAATTTGAAATAACTTGGCTGCTGAAAAAAAACAGGCAAGTAAGGGATATCTGCATATCCACTCTGAATTGCCATGAAATATAAGGCAACACCTATGAATAAATAGCATCAATCTGCACCTTTGGAGACATCCATATTAACTGGTCATGACAAGCAAAGGAAGAAAACATTTGTATATTCATTAATCTTGACCATATTTGCATGAAAATTGTTTTTCGTAGAGCCACCACAAATAAATATTAGTATAATGGTTGCTGAAGAAGCCCTGCAAAACCTACAAAATAATAGTTACATGGGATCTATGAAGCTCATCATCTCCCATCATAACCTAACCGGCTATTTAAATATATTGTATCTATTTGAGATAATACTGATTGAAACATAGTTTGAATGGTGAGAACATTTGGTCTTTACTTATCAAAGCAGAATTAATCTAGCAGAAAATATAACAAACTCTTTTGCCACATCAGAAGAGAATAACTCAGATGACGTGAAGCTAAGATGAAGCAATGTTTTAATGAGATCACATCCAGAATATGTTATTCGATTTGGTGAATAACCTTTGTAAGCTCAAAGAGCAGCACAAAATTATCCTCCCACTGTTTATGTAACAACTTTTTCTTCATTAAAAAAATCACTCAACTGCCCTGCTCTATCCCCATAGCTCAATGCCTTTCTCTTCTTCAGACCCATTCATTTTTCATTTTGTACATGCAATTGTCCCCGCCCCAGCTCTCATCTTTGGAAAACATATTTATGAACTAACAATGTTATATGTAAATATATGTCAAGTATATTTGACATATATGACAAATACATGTATCTGGAAGCTTTTCCATAACTGTATCTATGCATGAAAAGCACCATTGGTTAGTTCGTGCATTGGGAGTTCTTGGGTTTATGAAAAACATGATATGCATTCACATGTTTCCATGTTAAAGATTAATCATCTCAATTAACCAAAGTAAACGAAATACATGTTGCTTTGTTCTCAACTGGAGAATTCTTCAATTTAGTTTAAAGATCTCATATTCTCTCTAAAACTATATTTTCACATTTTTGACATAATGCTAATGAATCTTCACTGTTCATTGCCTACGATATTAATGTCCAATATTGTGTCTTATCACAAGATATACAGTCTTTTGATGTTGATACCAGCAATGTCCCTTACGCAAAGGTATTTCTAAATTTACTCCTTTATTATAAATCCAGATTTTTTAAAGCAAAATATAATTGGTTTTCCTTCGTTTCAAGAAACTCTTTATTTGAAAACCTGAGTTTCCAGTTTGATCAGAGGTCTTTTTTTGGATTAAGTGGTTCTTTGTTCTGACTGACTGTGTTAGCTTGCTGTTCACCTCAATTGCCTGTTCCAGGCAGAGTGTGGGGAACCTGTAAAATGTTGCCAGGCAACTACGCTCTTCAGATGATGCCAAACTGAGCACTGTTCAAACCCATGATGTTTAAGGTCAAGTTTATCTGTGTGCTGCCTTGTCAACCATCATGTGCCCCAAGGTCAAGTCCAGTGATGGTATGCAATCCTCCAGTGTGATCAGCCATAGCACCCACCTGGGATTATATGTTGGAAGAAGCCATGTTTCCTAACATCATACATTTGATCAAACGACCTTGATTATAGACACAAAATGCTAGAGTAACTCAGCGGTGATGATGTGCTTAATGAAGTGAATGTGGAATATCCTTTGTGTCCAGTTTCCTGTCAGAGATGTTGCTATTGATATTTCTAATATAGTGGAAAGGATAGAGCGGAAAGGATCTTTATTGCCATTGTATTACTGGATTGGCATACTTATCTGTTGTGTGTGCCATGCACTTCTATGCAATTTTTAATGATCGAATATTGACCAGGTTAAATTACAATTTTCCCATATTGTCAATTCTGTTATGCAATTTATTATCCTTTTTGATTTACCATTTTTAAGTTTCAATAAACATCATAAACACCTCAAACTACAAACACATTCCAGCAGTGATATTTTGATTGCTATTCAGTTTAAATATCTTTATACTGTTTAAATGCTTAGGATTTACAGGCATAGAAAATCTTCCATTATGCTGTGCTACAAACAGGACAGCATAAGGGAAGAATTACAATGTAAATCATTGTGATTTATCAATGTAAGTCATTGGGACCTGTTCCCAAAGTTGATTGGTCTCAGTGAAATTGTAAGTAAACAAAGTAAGCATGCAGGTACAGCAGGCAGTAAAGAAAGCGAATGGCATGTTGGACTTTATGACTAGAGGAATCGAATATAAGAGCAAAGAGGTCCTTCTGCAGTTGCACAGAGCCCTAGTGAGACCACACCTGGAGTATTGTGTGCAGTTTTGGTACCCTAATTTGAGGATTGAGGGAGTGCAACGTAGGTTTACAAGGTTAATTCCCGGGATGGCGGGACTGTCATATGCTGAGAGAATGGAGCAGCTGGGCTTGTACACATTGGAGTTTAGAAGGATGAGAGGCAATCTCATTGAAACATATAAGATTGTTAAGGGCTTGGACACGCTAGAGGCAGGAAACATGTTCCCGATGTTGGGGGAGTCCAGAACCAAGTGCCACAGTTTAGGAATAAGGAGTAAGCCATTTAGAACGGAGACGAGGAAACATTTTTTCTCACAGAGAGTGGTGAGTCTGTGGAATTCTCTGCCTCAGAGGGTGATGGAGGCAGGTTCTCTGGGTGCTTTCAAGAGAGAGCTAGATAGAGCTCTTAAAAATAGGGGAGTCAGGGGATATGGGGAGCAGGCAGGAACGGGGTACTGATTGGGGATGATCAGCCATGATCACATTGAATGGTGGTGCTGGCTTGAAGGGCCAAATGGCCTACTCCTGCACCTATTGTCTATTGTCTATTATGGGAACCTAACTTATGTTCGTGGCAGCTGATGGAATTTATGAGCATATTTTGATGATGTGAAACTAATGGTGATAAATGTTACAAAACAAAATTAGAAACAACTACTAGCAAGGAAAGATAACTTATCACAATCTTAATGTTTGAAAATAATGTACCTTTGACTGTATTTGTGAGTAACGGTTAACAGCAGCTGTATGGTCTTGCACACCAGATATATTAACTTGGCTTTTCTCTACATACTGATGCTCTTTAATTAACACAGTATTTCCAGTATTTTCTGTTTTGTTTTCAGATATCCAACAATTATACTGCTTTCTATAACAGTTCTATAATTGTGTTTTTCTGTCATCCTTTCTCTCTGTTGTATTCAAGTCTCCCCTAGATAATTTTCTTTAATCTCTCCCAAAGGCACCACCACCAATTGAGTCATTCAATCTCCCTTTGGATCAATTGAATTACATACATTCCCGTTGTTTTTCTCCTTCTCCCTCTCTACAAATTAATAATGTTTTATATTGAACTTTTCTCACTTCTGACAAAAGTCAACAATTTGATTTTTAGAAAGTAGAAACAAGGAACTGCAGTTGCTGGTTTATACCCAAGATAGACACAACGTGCTGGAGTAACTCAGCGGGTCATACAGCTTCTCTGGAGAAAAGGGATGGGTGATGTTTTGGGTTGGGATCATTCTTCAGACTTAAACTCTGTTGACTTTGTATCAACATCTCCCTGCGGACACTGACATTTCCCAGCAATTTCTTTTTTTTTATCATTCGGTGATTATCATTAGGCCTCAGCGCAGACGGAGACGGGGGATACGACAAGAAAAGGTCGCATCCCCCCCGAAGGAAGAGACTAAAACAAGTCCTGCCGGCAGAGGCACTGCACCATGTTGCATCACCCGGTGGCCCAGAAATTAAGTGGCACAGAGGCCGAACTGGCATTTGCCAGGGTTGATGACCAGGTCGTGCTCACTGCGGCGCTGGCAGAACAAACGAAGGTGGGCGCAGTGCTCCTGCCGCAAGTGACTCGCCACAAGGATGTCAACCAGATAGATATACAGGAAGTCAAGCCCGCGTCCCACTGTGTCCATTAGGTGCTGGAAGGCCTGCGCGGCATACTTAAGGCCAAAGGGGATCCGCGGAAACTTGAACAACCAGAACCCGGTGATTATGGCGGTCTTTGGGACATCCTCCGGTCGCACGGGGATTTGGTTGTATCCCCAGACCAAGTCTATCTTCGAGAAGAATTTAGCCCCGGCCATATGGGCAAGGAAGTCCTTGATGTGGGGGATGGGGTAACGATCTAGTGGCCTCGTTAAAGCGGTGGTAGTCACCACAAGGCCTCCAGCCCCCAGAACCCTTTGGCACCATGTGCAGCGGGGAGGCCCATGGGCTGTGGGAGTGTCGGACAATGCCCATGGCCTCCATGTTCCGAAACTCCGCCTTTGCAATCAGGAGCTTGTCGGGGGCCAGCCTGCGGGCACAGGCGTGGAGCGGTGGTCCCGAAGTAAGTATATGGTGCAACACACCACGTTTCTTGCGCTTAGCACCAGGAGCATTAAGTCATCTTGCTTTGAGCCTGCTGAAACTGAAACCTTCCAAAAGTACGTATATAACTCCTGAGCTGCAAGTCCAACTGCACTTAAATGTGCACAGGTCCATAGTGAACACCATCTCCCTGGCACTAAATTCCTCTCTGGATCACCTGGACAACAAGGACTTTTATGTTAGACCACCTATTAGCAGTAGGTCTTCCTTCAACACCCCCAACCCCACATCGCCACTGGACCCTCACTTTTTGATCCACAGACCATAATTAGTGAGAATAGGTGACAACACCACCCCCACAATAATGTTCTACACCGGTGGCTCACAAAGATGTGTTCTCGGTACCCAACTGCACTCCCTACACACTCACAACTGTATGGCCAAATTCCACTCCAATTCAATTGCATTTACAGGTTTTCACCTAGCACCACTGAAGTGGACCGAATCACAAATAATGACAAGATGTATAGGAGAGAGACAGAGATCTTAATAACATGGTATCAGGACAATAACCTCTCATACCATTTAAAAGCCATGATTCTTGATGTTCTTTATAATATTCAGTCTTAATAGTCTGCAATGAAAACTACGATTACTAAGAATCCAGAATGTTTTTATTCATAGTCTGAGCTGTTTAACAGCCACTGGTTTGACCATTTTTTTAATCTATGATCAAATATTCATAATTGCAAACAGTGAAGGAAGAAATTTATAAGTTGTTCAAAATGGCACCAACTTTGATATAACCAAATGACAAATGCATCTGTTATTCCCTCAGGAACTGCCACATGTATACACAGAAATAATAATCTAGAAGCAACTCTTTCAAAGTAACAAATCTGGCTTACACTTTAAAAGATGAATAGTAACAAATTTTCTGCAACGAGCTATTGAAAGTAGCACTTTTTATGCTTTTAAGTACCTAATTATCCAATAGTCAACCCGTGTTCTCATAGATCTTGTCTCATTAGAATGGTGCAGTGACAACTAGAACTAAGCCAAATGCAACATTTCTTAAACACTTTGACAGTCAACCAGTATAAATAATAGCATAAGGTACACAAAATTGCTGGGGGAACTCAGCGTACCTGCTGAGGCCTAAAATTAATTGTTTTCAACAGAATAATAGTCCTTTTTCCAATCGCCTAAATATTCTGCTGCGCCTATTTTTTATAATGAAACCTATGAGGCTGCATACAATATTGAAAATGAAGAATGTTAATCATTTAATGCTTTTGAGGATAAACTGTGCTTTATTCTAGAGATGATTAATCCCAAAATACAGTTATCAATCTGTGTCTATGATCAGTATTTGGGCTCAGAAAACATAGTACAATTATTGCACATAGTACAACATACAGCATGTTTATCTATGATTACGCTTGTAAGACCAATTTTATTTACTATCTTTCACTTCTTCTAACAACCTCTTCAGAATCTCTCTGATCCCTCTAAATCCTTCTTCCAATGCCACAATGTCCGGATATGTTCTGTTGGTAAATATTGTTGTACTGTTGAATTACCAGGCTTTAGGGCACCTTTCTAATCCATTCCTTACCTGGCTCAACATTCAGCTTTCTTCATTGTTATCTATAAAATAGTTACCTGTAAAAGGGATACCCTTTATTAAAATATGATCTTTGTGCAATACAGTTTCACTACAGGAGCAAAGCAAAGAAGATGCAAAATAATTATAAAAAAACTTTCAGCAATGTATACTATCATGAAATATCTAACCATATAATCGACACAGAAAATGTCCATTTGAACTCTCTTAGAAATGCCTTAAGACATGTATCGATGTACGCAGATATTGTTCTAATGACAGATCATCGATCTGAAATGATCGCTCAACTTCTCTCTACAAAGATGGTGCATGACTTGTGGGTATTTTCAATATCATATGGTTTTTATGTGGACAGCCATTTTGTAGAACATATCAATTTGGCTATAGTGGGACTGGATGGTGGTTATTCCATTCACCAATGCTGATAGAAGATGCTTATGAAAACTTCAATCATCTCCTTCATACACAATTGTGGGGCTAGGCATATTCACGGAATATCTCATCCTTCCAGTTGTCTTGGCTATTAAACACTGCAACCTCAAATAAGCTCTGAACTACATAGACCATTATTGTTATTATTGCACTATTATTCTTTGCCTTTTGTGTCTACAAATGTGTGCGCGTGTCCCGGTTGAATGTGGTATAACGCTGCTCCGCTGGGTTCAGCTGACGGCTGAAAAAGGCAAGAGGCCGCCAGTGACCATCGGACGACTGCTCCAATACACCACCGACTGCGGAATTAGAGGCATCCACGATAAGGGCTGTGGGGGCGTCAGCCTACGGATGCACAAGCATTGTCGCCCGAGCCAAGGCTTCCTTCACCTCTTCGAACTCCGCCTCGGCGACTTCGTTCCACCGTACCTCCCGGCACTTTCCAGTCCACAACTGGAAGAGCAGTGCATTATTCTAGCCGCTGCCGGCACGAACTTATGATTGAAAGTAACCATGCCCACAAATTCCTGGAGGCCCACACTATGGAAGGCTGTGGGAACTGGCAAATTGTATTGTATTCTATTCTATTGTATTCCTTTATTGTCATTCAGACTTTTCAGTCTGAACGAAATTTCATGCCTTGCAGTCATAACATAGAGTAAAATAACAAAACACACAATAAACACAGATTTAACATCCACCACAGTGAGTCCACCAGGCACCTCCTCACTGTGATGGAAGGCAAAAGTCTTAAAGTCCTTGTCTCTTCCCTCCTTGTTCTCCCTCTGCGTTGAGGCGATCCAGGTTTCCGATGTTGTGACCCCGCCGGGTGATGGTAAGTAAGTCCCGCGGCTGAATCCGAGCTCCGCGAACGGGTCGGATCAAACTCCGTGGCCCGGGGCGGACGAAGCTGCCATCCTCCAGTCCAGTGGACGAAGCTGTTGTTGCGGGAGCTCCAGAAAACAGGTCACCAACCTGGGACCTGCGAGCTCCCGACGTTGTCGTCCACTGGGCCAGCGGCCGAGCCTCCGAGGCTCCAAAGTCAGGTCGCCGCCACTGCAACGCCACCACAGCCCCGAAGTCGGCCAGCCTCACATTGGTAAGTCCTGGCTCTGCCTCCGGAGCCTCGAGGTCAGTCCCAGTTGGAGGCCGCCAGCTCCGCCATTAGGCCTCAGCGCAGACGGAGACGGGGGATACGACAAGAAAAGGTCGCATCCCCCCCGAAGGAAGAGACTAAAACAAGTCCTGCCGGCAGAGGCACTGCACCATGTTGCATCACCCGGTGGCCCAGAAATTAAATGGCACAGAGGCCGAACTGGCATTTGCCAGGGTTGATGACCAGGTCGTGCTCACTGCGGCGCTGGCAGAACAAACGAAGGTGGGCGCAGTGCTCCTGCTGCAAGCGACTCGCCACAAGGATGTCAACCAGATAGATATACAGGAAGTCAAGCCCGCGTCCCACTGTGTCCATTAGGTGCTGGAAGGCCTGCGCGGCATACTTAAGGCCAAAGGGGATCCGCGGAAACTTGAACAACCAGAACCCGGTGATTATGGTGGTCTTTGGGACATCCTCCGGTCGCACGGGGATTTGGTTGTATCCCCAGACCAAGTCTATCTTCGAGAAGAATCTAGCCCCGGCCATATGGGCAAGGAAGTCCTTGATGTGGGGGATGGGGGTAACAATCTAGTGGCCTCGTTAAAGCGGTGGTAGTCACCACAAGGCCTCCAGCCCCCAGAACCCTTTGGCACCATGTGCAGCGGGGAGGCCCATGGGCTGTGGGAGCGTCGGACAATGCCCATGGCCTCCATGTTCCGAAACTCCGCCTTTGCAATCAGGAGCTTGTCGGGGGCCAGCCTGCGGGCACGGGCGTGGAGCGGTGGTCCCGAAGTAAGTATATGGTGCAACACACCACGTTTCGGGCTGGTCAAGTCGAACTTCAGGGTCACAATGTCAGAGAATTCGGCCAGTATTTGGACATAGATATTGTCCACCGCCGCCAACGGGTTGCGGGTTAGCACGGCGGACGCAGTAGGGCGCAAGTAGATGGCTTCCAGTGTTGACGCATGGACAAGGTATTGCCCCTCACGTCCACTGGGAGCGATTGCGCCCACAGGATCTCTGCGCCAGGCAACGGCTGGTCCTCATCCGCGATTGTGAAGGGCCAGGTGAAGTGGCATGCACCAAAGATGTGGGGATGGTGCAGTCATGGTGTGAATGGGAAGTTTCAGTTCTGTTCAAATCAGATTACCACAGGGAACAGTTGTGATACTTTGATGCTCTAAGACAGGGTGCCTTATATGAGACATCAATAAATGTAAAAACAACCCCTTAAATACATTACAACTAATGTTTTATGGAAACTCAATTGTCATGGGCAAGATTCTATGAATTATAGAAGGGGTGCTTTATGGGCAAATCTAAGCAGCTTTATTATGGTCTGATTTTATTGTGCTTGCATCTGGAAACAAACTGCTCCATTTGATCGCTGGGATGGACAATCTTTTAATTCCCAGTTGGTTAAACTTACTGTGTATGTAACAATAGAACATAGAACAGTACAGCTCCATCCAAGACTGCAAGAAATTGCAGCAAATTGTGGATGCAGTCCAGCCCCTTCCATTGACTCCATTTATACCTCATGCTGCCTCGGCAAGGCCAGCTGCATAAGTCGCACTCTGGTCGCTCCCTCTTCTCCCCCCTCCCATCGGGCAAAAGGTATAGCAGTGTAAAAATGCACACCTCCAGATTCAGGGACAGTTTCTTCCCAGCTGTTATCAGGCAACTGAATCATCCTACCACAACCAGAGAGCAATGCTGAACTATTATCTACGTCATTGGTGACCCTCGGACTATTTTTGATCTGACTTTACTGGCTTTACCTTGCACTAAACGTTATTCTCTTATCATATGTCTGTACACTGTAAATAGTTCGATTGTAATCATGTATTGTCTTTCTGCTGACTGGTTAGCACTCAACTAAAACTTTTCACTGTACCTCGGTACATGTGACAATAAACTAAAGTAAACTAAATAAACTAAACTAACCTGAAATCTGTGTTTACATCAATCTGCCAACATTTTATCCCTTGTTTACCAAGTATGTGTCCACAAATGCCTTAAAAAAATCAGGTTCATGAACTTATGCCAGAAAATAAATTGTCTCAACTCTGTCTTAAAGGGGTGATCCTTTCTTTTAGATTCATATTCAGGTTAGTTTATTGTCCAATGCACCAGGGCGTAATTCATATTTTTGTTCACGAGGAGCTCAAAAAGTAAATAGTACACATGCAATAATGATAAATGCAACAATAAATATGAATGCAATACAGCATAATGGAGCAAGATTGAAGTGCAGTCTCAGTACAAAAGAATATTTGAAGTTCAAAAAATAAATAATAAAAATAGTTTATCATGTATCTATACTGTAAATAGCTCAATTGTAATCATGTATTGTCTTTCTATTGACTGGTTAACGTACAACAAAAGCTCTTCACTGTACCTCACAATAAAATAAAATAAAGGAAACTAGTCTTCTGGCATATTATCCATTTTTTCTTTCCATACATATCAATATGCCCATCTAAAAGCATCTTAAATGCAAGAGGCTGGTAATTTAAGAATATTTAAGATGAAAGGAAACGGTGTGCTAAAGGGGATAATCTTCTTACCTTTATATGAGATTTGTAATACAATCACCCTTTTTAAAGAGCACTAACTTGTACTGCTTGCGAGCATTTAAGAGTTTCATTCCAGCTGGATGGCTTAAGGTCAAATTCACAAATGATAGGAATTGAAAATTAAAAAGTGAAGATATTGAACATCTGAAATAAAACCAAAACTGCTGTATATACTCAAACCATAGACTCCCAGAACTATCTCACTACACCGCCCCCTGCTTGGTCTACTGTAAAGACTCATTCGATTCTTGCAGTTGCTCTTTCTCAATTATGTCTAATCTGATGAAAATAGTTTCCACACTGGTGCCCCTGAGATATCTTCCACTTTCCTTGAACATGACTTCCCAACTACCAAACTCTCACCAACACTGCTGCTCGTACCCCCTCTCCTCTTATCCAGAGCAAGGCTTGAGTTTCTTCTTCCTCATTCCAACCCGTTTGGCCTCCAGGTTCAACAGATTCTCTTTCATAATTTCTACCATGTTTAATATTTACCACCAGACACATCTTCCCCTGCCGTTTCAATGTTCTGAAGGTGCAATTGTCATGGAAGAATAGACCAGGTGGTCTATTCTTCCATTTTCATGTAAAATTTCCCATAAGCAGGAGAGGTGACCCCTTTCGTGTCCCTTCCCATCATTCAAGGCCTTCCGGGTGTAACTTTCTCTTCTTCCAATTAAATATGTTGCATTCAGTGTTCACAATGTGGTCTCCTATACATTGGAAGAAATAAACACATGTTTATCTGTTTTGCAGAAGATTTTAGTGCAATCTGGCTCTTGCCTGTCCATTTCCCTCCACAGATGTTGCCTGAGCCAGTATGTTGCTCCAGGTACCAGTATCTGCAGTCACTTGTATATGCTCATTGAACATTGAACATTGTGGCACAAGACCAGGGCCTTTGGCCCATAATGTCTGCGCCACATATGATGCCATCTCTTATCTACCTGCACATAATCCATATCCCCTCATTCCCCGCCTATTCATATGCCCTTCCAAAAGCCTCAAATGCCACTTTGGTATCTGCCTCAATCATCTACCCTGGCAGAGTGTTCTAAGCACACACCATCCTCACTTACCAATTCTCCATCTACTTCCACTCTGACCATTCTGTCTTTAGATTTATACCTGTTCCAATGAAGACCAACATAAGCTTGAGAAACAGCACCTCATCTTCCATCAGGGCTCCTTTCAAGCCTCAAGACTCAATATTAAATTGAACAATTTCAGACATCCAGCGATCCAGCTTGATGTAAGGTTCTGATTTAAGTTTATCCACCGGTAGCATTATTTGGATCTTATTCACTCTGCAAAAGTTGCCTGATCTTCTGGATATCTCAATCATTGCCTTTTGAATCCAGCATTTGCTGTGTTGGCATCTCGAAGTTCCAGCATGTTCTTTTGTTCTTTTGTTCTCTCCCTAATGCTTGTTATTTATCTCTTTACTGATGGGACTGAGAGCAATGTGCCACCTGGATTATTTTGATCTCCACTCAATCACAAACATTCCCTTTTTTCTCACCTTCCCGTTCCTGCAATTCAAAACAAATTTGTTTGCTCGAGTTTTCATAGGGTTTGATGGTGTCAATGATCAGAAATTTTAAGTTTACTTTTCTTACCTCTGACACTGCATGACCTGCTGGGTATTTCCAACATTTTTTTGTTTTCAGTTCAGAAGTTGCAATGTTTAAGGGAAATGTGGGTTCATTGACTTGTATTGTTGAGTTTAGTCTAATTTCATTTAGAGACACAGCATAGAAACTGGTCATTCCACCCACTGAGTCAATGCCGACCATTAATCACCCATTCACCTAGTTCTATGATCAAATTTTCACATCCATTCCTTGCACACTCAGGGCAATTTACACAAGCCAATTAACTGACAAACCTGCATGCCTTTGGGATAAGAAAGGAAACCAGATCACCTAGAGTGAACCCACACCTTCACTTGGAAAACATGCAAACCCCCACACAGCCCCCTCGGTCTGAATCGAACCCGGGTCCCTGGCACGGTGAGGCTGCAGCTCTACCAGTTGTACCATTGTGCAACCCTATACTGATAGACTCGGCAACATTGACCCAAATCATGTGCACTGACTGTAGTAGTGCCAGGCACCAATCAAGGACAGCTTGCTCTAGAAGACGTCTGTCTCTACTGAGTGGATCATTTGAATTGTTATTTCAAAATAGGGTTCTGTATTTTCTCATGAGTCATCTAGTGAATCAAGAAAATCAACTAAACAAAGAACACGGCAACATGTGTATATTAATCAGAAAAAAACAGTTAATTAACTCAGCAAACCTGATTTCCCTATTTGATAAAAGGAGTTTACTGAATAGCAGATCAGGCATTATTGAACTGCAAGCTTTGTTTTGAGATCTGTAACAATATGTTCTGAAATACTGGCATGTAAATCAGTGCAAAACAACAGGAGTTAGACTCAATGATTGTCATGACCTTGCTGAGAAATTCTCGGTGATGACATGTGGCTAAATTAGCCTGTCCAGATTAGAAACAATCTTGAGAAGGTCAAGTGCAAGATTATGTTCCATCTGCTGTCACTTGTCCATCCGAATTCAAGGTCCCATGAAACTATCTTTTCTACAGGAAGTAATTTGGATAATTGTGCTTCCCAGTAACATATCCACTAACGAGATTAGGAATTATTTAAAGGTTCATAATTAACTGAGGAATTGGTTGAAATATAATGAAGTAATGTATAAAATAGGTCTCAGTTTACAGCTCGGAAGCATGGACAAAACCTCACATGCAATGTTTAAACAAACGAGTGACCATTTCATCACCGAACATTCACTATGTTAAAATTCATAGTGGTGGCCAGCCACTTGTGGCATTTATTCACAGAGAGTCAGCTTCATATCAAAATAATGTACCCAGGATAAAGCTGGTGTTAATCCTGGCCAGAATGGAGAGGCTAGGACTCTAAAATTGAGTAAGGGCTTCAGTGCTGGTAGGCCATTTGGTCAATTTAAGAGGGCTTTCTGTGGAAATGGGACACGCTGCAGAATGGTGCCAGTTTGTCTAGAGCCCAGATCTGAGCTGCAGGAAGAGAATGGGAACATCTGCAGACCTTGACAATTAGATGCAAAATGCATAGAATGGATTGGATGAATGCAAACCAGCCATACACTTTGTAAATAATTGTAAATAATGTTGTAAAGCTTTACTTTGCTTAACGTTGATTGGATTAAGTATTGAGCCTTGTCTGGTGTTCTTGCATATCAGGGCAAATGTTGCGATGTTTGCTTCCTCCGAGAAACACTGTTTGAATACAATGTATTAGCCACTGTATTATTGGGTTCGGGAAATGTCTGTCGTGTATGGGGTTAATCGATATCTATAATTGGACTGTAAAGAGACCACCCACATGTGGTTTGGCCCCTCAAAGTTTGGGGACCTATAAAAGTTCGATCCTGTGTCGATCTTCTGGGAGAGCGCTTGGGACTGTGTGACCTTCTGGAGTGTCTTTCTTTGAGCGAGGCCTAGAGGGCTTGATCAGGCAGATACGAGGATCGAACCCACGGTGGTAAGGTATAGTAGTTGAACTGTAATTGTGTTTTGTCAAAATAAAGTTTAGATGTTCAAGTGCTTGATTCAGTGATTTTTGACTGAAACTATACTGGGGGAAGCATAGACGAGCAATTTACATTGGCAGAAAAAGCAAACACAAAAGCATGCATGACCGGTGAGTTTGGGAAACATCCTTCATCAGATGATCCAGTTCATTAACACAGCAAACATGTTTCCCCTATTTCTTCAAAGGAGTTTACTGAATAGCAGTAAGCAGGTGTGCAGTAAATCTGCTTTACACTTCGATGATCATTGTCGTGAATCAATTAAGGCAATGCCAACTGGTTGTAACAAAAAAACAAAAAAAAAAGTTGCAAAACATATTTTTGGCAAGATAATTTATATAAATAAGTGTTGACATTGAAAGTGACTTGAGGCTTTGTATGATTGTTACAATGCTTGTATGATCCTGTGATCCATGCTGATCCTTAAGGACTCCTGGAAACTTGGCAGGATGATTATAAATTACTTGGAGTCACCAGGAAATTAATTAAACCTGTGGCTATGAGAGACATTTTTTCATGTGATTCAGGTAACAAAATGTGTGCTTGATGAACTGGCTTACAGTCTCATTACAAATAGGGCACCGAGGACATTTTTCTTCTCCGTGTCAAAATGCAGCACTGATTTATTTATTTATGCTTTGATGCTGAAAGCTGGTCTTGCTTTATTTTCTATAACTGAGCATGAAGAAAACCAAGGCATTATTTTCCGATTCTGCCAAGCATACTGAAAGCAGTTATTATCGATCAAAAACACATTAATAGATTAATTTAAAATTTTAGTACCATGCATGGAATATGTGAGTATCACTGAATAAGGTGCGTGCATCTACTCGTACGTTAAAATCTTTTTGTTTGTGATCTTTAATTAAAAAATGGAAAATTCTGTTAGTAAAATGGTGCTGTTCTAAAATTTACAACTGATTAACAGTGGAATGAAAAATTGTCAATGGATAGGATTTCCTTCAATGAAATCTGATTTTAATATATTAAAACAATTTTAAATAAAGGTCATTGTTGAAGGTAGTATTAATAACAATGAAATGTTCTGAGCAGCAAAGATGCAATTAATTTCATAAATACCACAGTAGTGCCCTAGTTCACTGTTTTGGTGCAGCAATCATTGTTGAGTGAATAATGCCAGCAAGAGGGTGCAGGAGGTAACAAGAAGACCACTGCCTAACACTTAAATACTGCAAGATGAATCAAATACCTGAACACTGCAGAGGGGTGATTTAATTAAATAAACATTGTAAGGATTCATTTTAATTTTGATTAACCCCTCCCATCAGCCAGGAATAAGACAAATCATGTTAAATGACTTACAGCTTCATTCATGCTGTTGGCCTTGCTGTTTCTAGACTTTCCTAAACATAGGAGATTTAAGCATGCAAATTTGTACATTATGATGTAATTACAACCAGGTGCCAGTCTAATTCATTCACACAGATACTGCCAATCGCCTATACATAACTAAAGCTCTGATCTTGTTATCTTCCGGTTTGCACGGTCATTGTATTTGCGCAAAAATGGTACGTGATAGCGCTACGATCTTTCGCCAGCTTACTCACCGTTCTCCTATGCTGTGATTGCACCCAAGTTTCGTTCCGATCGGGGTCTAATGTAAAAGTTAGCGAGGTTCAAAAAATCTTTAAAACCGCGCGTGCGCAGATCGATCCGTTCTCCTGCCAGTCAGCACCGCGTGGATTGGTATTTTCTCCTGTCACTCTGCGGGACAGCCCGCCCTTTCCTGCACCGTCGCACCTTTACTGGAGCTGAGAAGGCTCTGGATGGCCGGCGGACATCTCCAACCGGACATAATTTTCGGAGGGAGATTGGGTCGGAGACCCAGCATAAAGCGACCCAGCCCGAAGCGACCAGCATCGGAGACCCAGCCCGAAGCGATCCGAAGCAGACCAGCATCGGAGACCTGGCCCAGCGTCCGAGACCCGGCCCAGCGTCCGAGACCCGGCCCAGCGTCTGAGACCCGGCCCAGCATCCGAGACCCGGCTCTGCCCAGCGTGGGAGACCCAGCCCAGCCCAGAGTCAGAGATGTCGCCGGTGTCGCCAAACGGAAAGGGGAGACTCTCATCCCGGTGGAGGAGAATGTCCAGCAAACAGCGACCAGCGCTCCAGGCCTTTCCCCTCTGGTCCCCCTCGCTGACTCCTGCCTCCTCCCCATGATACTCCCCTCTCCCCCACAACCCCCATCTATTCTCAGAGCTCCCCCCCCACAACCCTACCCCACAACCCCCTGCCTGCCCAAACCCCACCCCCCGCCAACGTAATCCCCTCCCCTACCCACACCCCCCCCACCACAACCTCTCCCCAAACCCCCCTGCCCACACAACCCCCTCCCCCCACTAACTCCACCACCCACACCCCCTCCACCCCTGCCCACAAACACACCTTCCCTCGCCCACACCCCCCCTCCCCCCTTGCCCACACCCCCCCCTTGCCCACACCCCCCCCTCCCCCCATGCCCCCACCCCCCCTACAAACCCCCCCCCCACCTACACACCACCTCCCCCCACAACCCCCTGCCCACACAACCCCCTCCACCCCACGCCCACACACCCCATTCCCCCCACAACCCCCACCCACCCGCCCACAACCCCTCCCCCCCTTCAGGCCACAACACCCATACTAGCCCTCCAGAAAGCCCCTCCAACCAACCACTGCCTGCAGCCTTCCCCCCCCCCCCACCGGACCCTGACAGCCTCCCGCCTGAAGCCGCCCCCCTCTCCTGGCTGTAAGAAGCTTCTTCCTCTGGCCCCCGATAGCCCCCTCCTGAAGCCATCCCACTCCCCTGCTGCAGGACGCTTCCCCCCTCCTCACCGGTCCCCGCCTGAAGCCGGTTGGGAGCAGCGGCGGTAGGCCACGACAGCGATAGGCCACAGCAGCGGTAGGCCATGGCAGCTCTTCCCCCCTCCCCACTGGCCTCCGACAGGCCCTGCCTGAAGCCGTCCCCCTCCCCAGCTGCTCCCCCTCCACCACCAAACCCCCACATCTCTCGCCTGAAGCCATGCCCCTCCCCCGGCTGTAGGATGCTCCCGCCAGCAGCCCCCAACTGCCCCTGCTTGAAGCCGTTCCTCTTGCCCGGCTGCAGAACGCAGCAAGAGATGCAACAAGAAAGAAAGGACCAAATAAATCTCATCTTTAACATTTAAATTGTTATATTTTAAGAGTTATTCACATTTTAAGCTTTAATAAAGCCCTATTCCATTTGCCGTGCCCGTCAGCTGGGCTTGCGCAGTAATACCTGCGTGTTCTACGTCACAATGGGAACCCAATGTGTGGGAATGGCTGCGCCGCCGGAGAGCTGCGAAGAGAGGATGGGGGGGTTGATGGGGGGGGTTGATGGGGGGGGGGGGGGGTTGAGGGGAGATGGAGTGAGTGCAGGACGCTCCCCCTCCCCCGCTGCAGGATTTTCCCCCCCACCGGCCACCGCCTGAAGCAGTCCCGTCCCCAGCTGCTGCACACTCCCCCCCTCCCTCCAGCAGCCTCCGCCTGAAGTCGTCCCCCTCCCCAGGCTGCAGGACGCTCCCCCTGCCAACTAATTCCTATCTCCAATTTTACTTCTCAGCAGAATCCAGAGAATAAATGCTGTGCTGTAATCAAGAGCAAATAACTAATATTTGTGTAAGTAAGTTAGATATCAGGCCCAAACCTAAGAGGATGGTGAAGAGAATGATGGTTAAGGTTTGCTACTGTATATACAAAGCCCTGACAGTAACTTGGGTGCTTTGGCAATACTGCTCCACTAGGCTGCCTGATGGAAACAGGGATTTGTCAGCCAGAGGTGACAGATGTTTAGATGTAGTTGAAAGATGATCAGGTCAGATTCAGATTCAGATTCAAACTTTATTGTCATTATGCAGTGTACAAGTACAGAGATAACGTGGTCTTGTGGAACGACATCCAAAGCAGAGAAAAACCCTCTGCTGAAATGTGCGAAGACAAAGGATGGCTGGACCGTTGTTGGGAAAGATGGTAAGAGTAATACCCCCGATGATGACAATTCCCCGTCCTCCCCCTACACCAGCTGTCACCCCCATCAACATGTTAATGGACAAAGAAATGCGTGTAATGGTGATGCTCAAAAGGGGATTCATGGTACCAACAAAGATATTGATCGCAATGATGTCAGCAATGAACATGGGATCAAAATCGCTGTTATAAATTGCCGCAGATAAAAGGAAAATGTGCTGTGATCAATTCATTTATTGAAACTGAAACCCAGATATCCTTATCGCGTCTGAATCTTGGCTCGACCTATCAATCAAATCTGCTGAGATTTTCCTTCTTCACCTCCAAATTTTTAGAAAGGACAGAAACTCGCATGGAGGCATGGAGGCGGTGTCTTCATCGGAGTTAACAATACCATTCCTTGTTTTGAAAGAACTGATTTAGACAGCGACTCTGAGCAAATCTGGTGTCAAGCTACACAAGAGGGCCAGTCGTTACAGATTGGAAGCTTTTACCGACCACCTGACATGAAAACGGAGCCTCTTTTAGATCTTGGATCAAACATCTCCAAAATGAACCCCTCGTCACGCTCTCCACTTATCATCCTGGGGGGCGATTTCAATGTCCCAGTTGTAGATTAGTCTGATGGCACACAAAGCAAATCAAAAGGGGCTCTCCAGGAAGCCCTAGCTGACCTTACTCTGGAAAATCACCTGTCCCAAAAAGTCACTTTCCCTACCAGGCGTGATGAGACAAGTGACACCGAAAATACTTTAGATTTATTGTTCACTTCGCATCCAGATTTAATTTCGGAAGTTTCATCTTGTGCTGGAATTAGCGATCATTATATTATCCAAGCAAAACTGCACATAAGCTTAAAGTTCCTTCAAAACCACCGTGTAAAATTTCCCTCTGGAGAAAAGTAAACAGTGAGGAATTTAAACGCTTAGCAAAAAACCTGGGAAAAGATTTCTTCAACCTGCAACCAGATAAAAGATCCGTAAAAGACAACTGGGTGTGGCTGAGAGACACTTTAAATAATATTGGTACAAATCATGTTCCTCAAAAACTCAATGTGACCCGTATGCGTCCTCCTTGGTTTTCGGCAAAACTGAAACGTCTCTGCAGTAAGAAAGAGAAGTTTTATATCCGTGCCAAAATAACTGGACTGGGACAATTTTACTAGAGTGCGAAAGCAAGTCAATCGTGCTATTAGGAGTGCTCATAGATAACATGTTTCTTCTATTCTTGGGAGAGAGCAACCCAAGGCTTTTTGGAGATATGTGAAATCCAGACGGACAGACAACACTGGTGTCCAGATGCTTAAAGTGAACAACTGTCTGATCACTGAGGACCAGGCGAAAGCAGAAGCTCTTGCAAACCAATTTCAACACGTTTTCACCCGGGAAGATATGGAGCCTTCATCATTCCCAGATCTACCGTCCAGCCCGTATGCTGATATGCCTGCTATTAAAATTGAGGTTGAAGGTGTCAAGAAGTTATTGCTCAACATCAATACAACAAAAGCAATTGAACCAGATCAGATACAGAATCAAGCCCTCAAGATCGCGGCCGAAGAACTGGCTCCAGTTTTGCAGTTCATTCTCCAACAGTCGCTTGACTCCACTGGATTGGAGGAAGGCTAACATCACTCCTCTCTTTAAGAGGTGTTCAACCACCAACCCAGTGAATTATCGTTTCATTTACAGGTACTTGCTGCAAACTGCTGGAGCATTTAATTGATAGTAATCTGATGCGACATGTGAGCAAACATAACATTCTTGTTGACAACCAACATGCATTTAGGAGGCAAAGATCATGTGAGTCTCAGCTTATCCTGACGACAAATGACCTGGCCAAGCACCTTGATAGTAACGTCATCACGGATTTAGTAGTGCTGGACTTTTCTAAAGCATTTGATGTCATCCCACACCAGAGACTGCTTTGGAAGCTTGACTTCTATGGTATTCGTTCCAACACGAAACGATTGATTTCCAGTTTTCTGACAAAACGCCTTCAGCGCGTGTGTGTGAACGGAAAGAGTTCCGATTGGCATCCAGTGTTGAGTGGTACACCTCAGGGCACAGTACTTGGCCCACATCTGTTTTTGCTTTACATAAATGACATCCATGAAAAAGTCACAATTACGACCAGACTATTCGCTGATGATTGTTTGCTGTACCGTCCAATTAAGTCAGCTGATGCTGAAGATGCTCTTCAAAAGGATCTCGATACAATGGTCACAACAATGGGGCATGCAGTTCAACCCTTCCAAATGTGAAACCATGCGTGTCACCAGAAAGAGGAATCCAGGCGAAACATCTTACAATATACTTGGTGCCACGCTTGAAGAATCCAAACAAACCAAATATCTTGGCATCAAATTGCAGAACGATCTGCGTTGGAATGATCAGACTCATCATGCAACGAGGAAAGCAACAGGTGTCCTAAATTTTCTGAGATGCAACTTTCATCATTGTTCAACTTCTGTCAAGGAGAAGCTATACTTCACCCTCGTTAGACCTCATTTGGACTACGCAGTTGCAGCATGGGACCCTTACACAAATAAAAACATTCCTTCCATCGAACGTGTCCAAAGACCGGCAGCTCGATTTGTTACTAATACCTATGAGAGAGAAGCGAGTGTTACCAAACTTCTGAATTCACTGGGGTGGAACCCTCTCCAAGACAGACGTGAAGCTCACCGTTTGACCTGTTTTTACAAAATGTTAAATGATCAGCTCGACATAGATTACAAAACCTACATCAAACCCAAATCAATTAGGAGCAGACGAGGGCATTCGATACAATTTGAGATACCAGCTACCAAGACAGATGTGTACAGCAATTCATTCTTCCCCCGCACAATTAAAGCATGGAATAGTCTTCACCCTACCATAGTTACCCAACCAGATGCAACTAAATTTAAGGTAGCTCTTTCTTCCCAAAAACCCTTTCTGGCTTAAGTCCTCCCTCCACCACCTCCAGTTTAAATTCCATTTGGTCCAGCAACGGAGAGACCTGTAGCGCCTTCCAGATGGTCGGAGGGTAAACAGTCTGTGGTTGGGGTGAGAGCAGTCCTTGACGATGCTGCGCGCCCTTCGCAGACATCGCTTGCCCTGGACAGACTCAATGGAGGGGAGTGAGGAACCGATGATGCGTTGGGCAGTTGGGCATTCTCCGCGTGTAAGAGATAAAGATGATAATGGGAAGGGTCAAAAAACCAACCAGGAAATCTAAAAATAATTATATTAATTAGGTTGAACTCTTCATTGCCCACAAACTGCCAATACACCTGCCCTTGTTTTCCACTGCTGCAATCAGGTTCTAATGATATTGTCAATGTCTGAATGTAAATTTAGAAAGACTCCATCACTTTCTCCAGGTCCTTCTTATACTCAATGAGTCTTGATCCCAACTACCTAAATTTGATGTTTGCCTGTCTTTTTCCTAACCAGACCGTCAATATTGCTCATCAGCCACAATTCCCAGAACATGTCAACTATGCACACACCCTGATAGGAACATGCTGCCCCTATCCTATTACCGTGTCACTTTTGAAAGCCTCCCATTATTCAGCCATCTGCAAACAGCTAAACTACTTCCAAATTTACAAGCAATGTTTTGAGAACGCAGCACAAATTGAGAAGTAAGTGCTTAGAATTTCTTCTAATTTCCAATATTATTAAACAATCAGACAATTTTTTAAACTCCATTTGTAACGTAATATTTTGACCTTTCGCTTTGACCTGGACATATTTGAGAAAGCAGTCTTAATGTTTTGTTCATTGATTCATGTTTTGAGTTATTTAATTATGATGCAGGGTTTGATATAGGTTTTGTATTTTCAGCCTGCTTCTGGTAAATTTGATGGATGACATTGACAACAGTTCATCGTTGAATTTGCATTACGTTAGCTCTGTTGAATAAGATCTTTTCACTGTTGAATTTACATTACAAATTAGTAGTCAGGTGTTATAATGTGTCCAATTTTGGAAAATCTATCACATATTTTTCATGTGCAGTAGTCCTTGAAAAATGTGATGTTGATCTACCTTTGTGAAATGCTCAAGATGATTACTGTCACGTAACTCATCCAGTAGGTATTCCAAGACTTCTGGACTTGTAATGATGAAGATAAACAATGTGCTTCCAAGTCAGATCTTGTAAAGGAACTTGAATGTGACAGTGCTCCATGCACCTACTCCAATTTCCCTTCTAAATGCTGGAGGTTGTACTGAAGTGTTAGCAATTTACTTTAGATATCTTGTAAATAATATACACTACTACCTCAGTTTGGTAGTGTAGAAGAGGAATGATGTTTTGACTGTGGTCGAATTTTCAGCTATGGGTATATTAATATTTCTGTGCCCCTCCATTCGTGATAATTCTAGATTGGTTTAAGGCAAAACTGGTAGTATAACTATGGTCTCACTGAAAGTTTGACACTGCTGACAGACTTCAACATGAACATGGAAACACTTGGAATTTTATTTAGCTTTAGCATGCTTTGTGTCCAGGGTGACACAATGTGGGAGATAATAAATGAATATTTCCCATCCTTTTTTACTGAGAATATCATAAAATCTACAGAATAGAAGCAGAGTGTTGTGATGTCCCAGTTCATATGACCATCAAAAAAACGAAGGAACTGATCATGGACTTTAGGAGGGCACATCATCCGAGGACGTACACTCCATTGAGGATAAATGGGGATCCTGTGGATAGGGTGAACTGTTTTAAATATCTGGGAGTCCACATCTCCGAGGATATGACATGGGCATCACACGCCTCAGCACTCGTGAGTAAGGCAAGGCAGCGCCTTTTCCACCTCAGGCAATTGAGGATATTCAGAGTGTCTCCGAGGATCCTCCAGTGCTTCTACGCAGCGGCGGTGGAAAGCATCTTGTCCGGGAACATTACCATCTGGTTTGGGAATTGCTCTGCCTAGGACAAGAAGGCTCTGCAGAGAGTAGTGCGTTCGGCCGAACGCACTATGGGAACTTCACTTGCCCCCCTGCAGGAACTATACATCAGGAGGTGCAACTCCAGAGCCAACAATATCATGAGAGACCCCTTCCACCCCTGCAACGGACTGTTCCAGCTGCTACGGTCAGGCAAACGCCTCCGTTGCCATGCGGTGAGAACAGAGAGGTTGAGAAGGAGTTTCTTCCCAGAGGCCATTCGGACTGTAAACGCCTATCTCACCAGGGACTAACTCTACTGAACGTTTTTCCTTCCATTATTTATTATGTAAAGGTATATGTGTGTTATGATTGTGTTTATAGTTTGTTTGGTTGTTTGGTTGTTTGTCTTTTTGCACAAAAGTCCGCGAGCATTGCCACTTTCATTTCACTGCACATCTCGTATGTGTATGTGACAAATAAACTTGACTTGACTTGACTTGACTTGATATGTGAATTATCAAAGAGGAGGTGATTTTTAACAGACTATTAAGATGGATAAATCCCTAAGTCCTGACCAAGTGCAAACTCAGACCTGTGGGAAGCTAGGGAAGAAATTGTGAAGGTCCTTGGAGAGATATTTGCATCATATGAACACACAGGCAAAGTTCCAGAAGACTAGAGGGCGACTATTGTTGTACCATCATTTAAGAAGGGCAGCAAGCACAAGCCTGGGAACTGCAGGCCAGATGAGCCTGACATCAATGATGCAAAATTTACTGGAGTGGATTCTGATAGACAGAATCTACCAACATTTGAATTGACAAGGACTGATTAGAGTAAGTCAGCATGGCTTTGTACGTGAGAAATGGTGTCTCATGAATCAGATCGTTTTTTTGAAGAGATCACCAAAAGGATTGAAGCCAGGGTGATGGATGTTGTCTGTACGGATTTTGACTAGGTCCTGTATGGTAGGCTATTCTGGAAGGTTAGATCACACGGAATCCAACATGAGCAAGCCAATTCAATTCAAAATTGGCTTAGATGAGTAATCAAAGCATAGTTGTGGAGAAGGTACACAAAATTGCTGGGGAAACTCAGCGGGTGCAGCAGCATCTATGGAGCGAAGGAAATAGGCGACGTTTCGGGCCGAAACCCTTCTTCAGGAGTTGTTTTTCTGATTAGATGCCTGTTATCAGTGTTGTGCCACAGGGGTCATTGTTTGTTATTTACATTAATGATTTTCATGACAATGTAGTGAAAGTTGTTGGTATATTTGCAGTAGTACCAAAATAACTGGTAGAGTGGACGAAGAGAAAGGACATCTAAATTTGTAACAGGATATAAATCAGTTGGGAAGGTGGGCCAAGGAATGACAAATGGAATTTAACTCTGATAAGTGTCATATATTGCATTTTGATATGTCAAGCCATGGCATAACTTACAGAAGGTAGATAAAGTGGAGAAGGTAGATAAAATGCTGGAGAAACTCAGCGGGTGAGGCAGCATCTATGGAGCGAAGGAATAGGTGATGTTTCGGGTTGTCAGGGAACAGAGAAATCTAAGAGAACAGGTCACTGAAAGTGGTGGTTCAAGTGGACAGGATTGTGAAGAACGGTTTTGGAATGTTTGCCTTTATTGGGAAAGGTAGTAAGTACAAAAAAATGGGACTTCAAAGTGCCTGTACACGTCAATGGTGAGACCACACTTATGGGCCTGTCCCACTTAGGCAACTTTTTAGCTGACTGCAGGAGACTATGCAATCGCTATATGGTCACCACATGTTCGCGGATAGTTGCCGGGGAGTCGACTTCATGGTCGTGAGGAGTTCCCGCATTCTGGGAACTAGTCGCGGCCTCATTATGGTCACCGCAAATTTTTCAACATGTTGTAAATTTAGCGGCGACTAGAATGAAGCCGCCATGGAGAGTAGCGAGAATTCTTGTGCCGTAGGTGGGTCGCCAGGAGGTCCTAGTGGGTTGCCAGGAGGTCGAAGGTTCTCGTAAGTTGTAGCCGGTGCTGACCGGAGTATTTCATTGGGGAAAAAAAAAGGTAAGCAGTAGTTTTCAAAACCAAGGATAACCGACCGGTAATGTTAATGTCCGCCGAGCTTCACAACCGTGTATCTCTGGTTTCTTAAAAGTTGTCTCCACTCCCTCTCCCCCCCTCCCTCTCCACCCTCTCCCCCCCTCCCTCTCCCCCCTCTTTTAAAGGATTTACCTACAATGTGCTTCAGCCGCCTTAATTACAGCACCAACCTTCCTGTTCATCGCGGTGTGTGTCTGTATCACCTTGACTTTGCACCGTGTGAATTTCACTCAGACAGCGCTCGCCCCACATGCCCTATCCCCTGCCTGCATAATGGGCTGGTGAAGGAAGCGATGTGTGTGTGTGTGTGTGTGTGTGTGCCACTCTGACAGTCGCCATTCCAGTTGCCGGTTTTTCAGGCGACTGCCGGCAACTTGACAGTCGCCGGCAGTCGCCTGAAAAATCGCCTAAGTGGGATAGGCACATTAGAGTACTGCATGCAGTTCTAGTCGCCCAGCTGTAGGAAGGATGTTGTTAAGTTGGAAAGAATGTGGATAGAAATAACCAAGATGTTACCTGAATTTGCAAGCTTGGATTATAGGGTAAAGCTGGATAGGATGCAACTTTTTTATTTGAAGTGCTGGAGGCTATGGGGTGACTTTACTGAAGTATACAAAATCATGGGGAGCAGGGAGAAAGAGAATGCTCACAGTCTCTTACCCCCATAGTAGAAGATTCTAACACTAGAGTGCATAGGTTTAAGTGAATGGGGAGAGGTTTAAGGGAGACATCGGGGGCAAATTCCAGAGAGTGGTCTGTATCTGGAACAAGCTGCCAGAGGAAGCTCTCGATGCAGAAACAATTATGACTTTGAAAATACATTTGGATAGATAAACAGTATGCTGTAGATAGGAAGATGTGTAAAGGGTTCTGAGCCAAATGTAGGCAAATGGGACTAGCTCTGAATGCCAACGTGGTTGGCATGGACAAGTTGGTCGTTAATCCATCACTCCTTGACCCTCTGAATACCAATTTCCACATTCCAAACAAGGTCAGTAAAGAGAGCAATTTGACTTCAGCAAATGCCTTTTCTGCACTACAATAAATCACCTTTAATATTTCAGTAGTATTCACCTCCAAACAACTGAATGAGGATATTTTTATCATGAAACTATTCAGTGCTTTATTCATCCATTAAAGTTCAGTCTGTGAACCGAATATAGAAAAAAACTCTCTAATTCTCTCTATTGGAACAAAGTATACGTTGCAGAATCCATTTCAGTGTACTGTCATGTCTTTCCTTTGAGATAACATGAAGGAAAACAGCTTTAGTGCCCGACTTAGTCCTTGCCATCTTTGTAATTTCCTCATATAATCCCAACCCTCTGGGCTCATTACTAGAATCTAATTCCAGACAGATTTATTTTTAATGTATGGCAGTGAAAAATGATTCCACTGTTGACTCTAGACTGAAAAAAACTGAGCTTCCTTCTGACATTTTCCATATTACAGCAATTAAATTGGGAAAGGCAATCCTAACCCTTCAGCAATCAGCACAATCAAAAAGCTAGCACAGTGACATTTGTGTCAGTGAGCAGTTCATCCTAGTGCCAGAAGCAACATTATAGGAAGAGAATTTCTATTAACTCCAGGCTTCTCCTGCAGATTTGGCATTTGTGCTGTGCTTAATGTTAGATGAAAAATTCTCATATTGATGATAGTTCAGCCTACATGGTTCACATCCATGATTAATGTGTTTCGTAAAGTTTTGGTTAATGTTCTCTGGTTTGTTTTATGTGGGGGATGGGGGAGGGGTCGGGGAAACTTTTTTTCAATCTCTTACCTTGCCAGAGATGCGATTTTTTCCGGATCGTATCGCCGGTCGCTCTGCGGTCTAACATCATGGAGCTGGCAGCCTTGCTCGAGACTCACTTTGAGCCGTGCCACGAGGCTTGCCTGGGATCGACGCTCCAACCGTGGCCTGCGGATTTCACCATCGAGGAGCTCGCAGTCTCGGGTAGGGGCTGATGTCGGGAAGCTCCAAAGTCGCAGAAGGTTCGACCAGCCCCGACCCGGGGCCTGATCGCCTGGCAGGTGAATGCTGAGATCTCCCCGATGCGGCTTGATTGCCCCGATGCGGAGTGCTCGAACTCCGGCTACGGGAGCCAAGATCGTCCCGTCTACGGAAGGCTCGAGGCCCCCGACCATGGGAGAACAAAGAAGAGAAGAGATTGAACTTTGTTTCGCCTTCCATCATAGTGAGGAATGTGGACGAGTCAATGTGGTGGATGTTTATGTTAAAATGTATTTTGTGTATCTTGTTATGTTTTATTGGTATGACTGTACGGCAAATCAAATTCCTCATATGTTGCGAAACATACTTGGCTAATAAATTATGATTATGATTATGATGATTATGATCTCATTTTACCTCATTGGTCTGTATGTTTTTATGCCTTCCCTATTCAAATGCCTGAATACAAAGTGCTCTTATCTGATTCTACCACTTCTTCTGGCATTATGTCCCAAATATCAACCACTCTTTAAATGAAAGATTGGGAGGTGGGTAATATTGTGCCTCTATTTAAGAAGGGCTGAAAAGAAAAGTCTGGGAACTATAGACTGGTAAGCCCAACTTCTATGGTAGGAAAGTTGCTGGAGAGTATTCTGAAGGATTTGGAAAGATTGGAACTGATGAGGAAACATTAGCATTGTTTAGAGCATGGGAGATCGTGACATGAATTTGAGTACTTTTTTGAAGAAGTAAACAATAAGATTGATGAGACATAACAGTTTCTTTCTACACAGATTGATGAGACATGGTCTTTCTGGTCTTCAGCAAGGCCTTTGAAAAGGTTCTGTCTAAAAGGATGCTCCGGAAGGTTAGATCAGATGGGATCCAGGAGGAACTCGTTAACTAGATACAAAATTGGCTTAATGGTTGGAAGTGAAAGGTTATTTATTGGACTGGAGACCTGTAATCCATGGTGTGCTTCAGGGATTGGTACTGAGCACATTGCTGTTGTCATCTATATCAACAATCAGGATGAGAATGTACAAGGCACGATCAGTAAGTTTGCAGATGACGATAAAATAGATGCTATCATAGATAGTGAAGATGGTTATCAAGAATTATGGTGAGATCTTGATTAACTGAGCAAGTGGGCCGAGAAATAGCTCATGGGGTTTAATTCAGGTAAGTGTTGCAATTGGGGAAGTCAAACCAAAGCAGGTATATTACCAGTGAACATTAGAGCCCTGTGGAGTGTTCTAGACCAGATGGTTCTAGGAGTACAAGTACATAGTTCCATGAAAGTAGCATCGTAAAAGGAGACAAAATAGATAAATGAGAAATAACTATTTTTGAGTCTGAAAACCTTCCTGTCAGGCCAAATAATTAACATGCACATCACTTCCAGTTAACTACTACAGTTCCATACACCACAATATTCTTCTCCAATAAGTCTATTGATACCACCTCCAATTTGAATATCTAAGGCCTGGTTTAATTCAGCAATTATACGGAGATATGATACGGCAAAAAAATCGCATCTCCCTCCAGGTAATTGATTAGAAAAACTTTCCCCCAACTCCCCCCTGCCCCCCACATAAAAACAAACTAAAGAACACTAAAAACATACATTTAACACATACAAACAAACAACAAAGAAGGAAGAGACAGACAGACTGATGGCAAGGCAGCCATTGATGGTGCCACCTGTTGACTATTCATCTCTAAGAGTGCCATTTTCCACCACCATCTCATATTGTTTGATTTCCTTCATGTACAGAAATTGATCCACTTTGAATAAGTATGTTGCAAAACTTACCTTCAGCGGCACTGCAGTTCTGCCGCTGCCCGTGTGCGCGACTTTGGCGCCTTTGAGAGGGGGGGGCGGGTTTAAAACGCGATTTTCTCTAGGCTGCTGAAATCGATGTTGTTCAGCCTACTTAGTTGCTGTCGAAAAATCGCAGCGAAATTCGTTCGCTGCAGCTATTTTAAAACTAAATTGGGTTATTTAATTGTTATAGTAGATTAAAAATCATCTTCTAAAGCCGCGAACGCCGACAATGGGACGGATCTCATGCAGGGGACAATGCAAGGTAGGTTGCTTATTTTTACATTAAAAAGGGCTTCTTAAGATCCCTTTATTCAAAATTTTAAGTTGCGAATACGTGACTTAGGGGTCCATTCAATCCCACAGTATCTTTCTGGGCATATGGGCTACAAATCCACCGCAATGGCAACGTTCCAAACCATCGCGTTCGAGAAAAACCCACTGGCAAGCTGATTTAAATGGCCATTAATTTACAGCAATTGAACACAAAATCCCTTCCATTTGGCCTATAAATTAATGTCAATGAGATTTAAAAATCATGTTTTATTGTGAATTATTGTGTGAATGTTCTTTGGACACTTAGGCTATTTAAAAATGTTCATCGTTTCTTAAGAAATGGATAGATGTTTAGATCTAGTAATTGAATTTTGGAATTAGCTACAATTGGGTAACTAACTAATTATATGCTTTAATTTCAGGTCATCCAAGTAAGATTTTTTAATATTTGTTTCAGAATGCTTCAATCTATAATAACTGAAAATGTCTTTCTGTTCACTTAATTTTTAATAAAGTTATGGCTATTTCACTGTCCTTGATCACAACTTTTGTGTTAAGTCAATGGAAAATCAATAGGGAACAAGATGCTAATTTCCGAGTATGAAAATGGCCATAACCTTTTTAATACTGAAGATATGAAAGTGAATTAGGTGTCAAATTAAACTTCTTTTTATGCTTTATCTGATGGGATAAATTGCAGACTTGATTTTTTAAATCTCAAAATTTTGTAACATTGCTACTTTGAATGAACATAATGACCATACTCCCACAGCCATCTGGGGTAGAGAATTCCAAAGTTTTAATACCCTTTGAGCATTGAAATCAAGGTCTGGTCTTTTGTCAAGTAGCAAAGATTGCACCAATTTGTATGCCCATATTTGTCTCCCTGCAATATAAATTTACTCATTTTAATGTAACTGTCTCAGAAACAAAGACCATAAAATGTTTTGCATTTTTCCACATCTGCATCTCTCATTTACTTTATAATTTAATAGGAATCAATTTTTTTGCTGTAAAATACATGAACTGTAGCTAAATTCAAAGAAGTCCAATTTATCTCTGTTAGCAATCCTGTCTACCACCTCCTGGTTGACAGCGAATAGAAACCATGAACTGATGGAAATTGAAGTCCATTTGCGTAAATGATTCAACTACTGGGTAATTGCCAAGATTTCTCAGGAATTAGTGCAAAATCCCCATTTATATTTATTTCATTAATGTTGAATGAATAAAGTATTGGGTTCATCCAAAGCATAGAAAATATTCCATCCCCCTCCCCATAAACAGCCTGATGAATATATCCAATTTGTTTTAAACACCTGTTCTTGCTTCATCTTTCACTGACATCTCCTAACTTGCAGCTCTGATGCGCTTTCAACTTCTATCAAACTGAATCTCATGCCTGATTTCATTTCTCAAGCTAAGTCTGACTTTCCCTGATGAAGCAATTGTTTCCAATCTATTTCTCTGTCTGGACTTCTTTCTGCCCAACTGACCACATTATCTACAATCTTTAACCGATGTAAATAACTTTGACTCATCCCTATTGTGTTGTCGATGATTTTCTAATATATCAAAATACTATTACACAGCAGGAAAATAATTATTTTATTAATCATGGAATTTATTTTTACAGAATAATTTAAATTCTACTGCAGGTATTTTTAATATATATTCATGCATACAAAATTATAAAAAAACATCTATTATTGAGAATGAATTGACACTTCATGAATCATTTTTTGAAATTAATCAGTGGGTAATCACTATAATCTGCAGTTATTTGGACTAGATGCTAAATACAAGCATCCAGCATAAGCAACTGCAATGAGATCCCATGGTGTACTGCAACGGCTTTGACCCTAAAGCACCCTTAACAGTTTTCGAGACAGCTGAGCTGGTTTAGGATTTTGCAGGACATTAAAGATATCAATTATTTTAATACTTGTAAATGTCTCAAACATTAAGATGTTTAAAAATAGAAGTTATTCAAAACATTTTTTATTAATTAATTAAAATAAACTCATACCTAGATTGAACAAGCTGTGTTATGTGGTTCAGTTGAAATAACACGTCTCTTTCCCCCTGGGGTTTGGAAAATTGAAAGGACACTTGATTGAAACATATAAGATCTACAGAGGATTTACGGGGTGAATGTGGAGAAGATTTTCCTCTTGTGGAAGAATCTTGAAGTGGGAGTCATTGTTTATTAAAAAAAAGGGTGGTCCATTTAAGACAAATATGTAGTGGGGGGGGGGGGGGGGTTCTGCCAAAGGGTTTTGAGTCTTTGGAACTCTTATCCTCAAGAGGAAATACAAACAGAGATTAGAATATTTTTTAAGGCAGAGGTAGATAGGTTTTTGACCAGCATGGAGATGAAGGAATGTGTAGTTGAAATTGTAATTGAAATTGAAATTGTAATTACAACAGCCATGATCTTACTAAATGGTGAAACAGGCATTGGGAGGGGGGGGGGGGGGGGGGGGGGGGGGGGGGGGGGGGGTTAGTGAGCTTTTCCTGTCCCTACATTGTATAAACATTAAAAATCGATGGATAAATAAAAACATTAAATAAATCAAAATATTTTTTTAAAAAGCAACTTACTTCCCCTTTACTTTGTTTGTCCTGTAATTTTCAATGAAGTCATTAGAGTCTTAGATCCTAACTTGGGCTTAACTGACACTGTATCCAAGTGGCCATTCCAATAGTAGGGGATTCCAACAAGATTAAGTCCTGTTGTGGTCTCCATGTAGAACTGCCAGCAGATGAACCTGATGAGTTTTATCTGTTAAATCCGTGGGCAGGTCCTGGTCATTTGCAGTTCACCACATGAGCAGAAATGAAGGATTCAAACTAGTTTAAATGGTGATATGTTGACAATCCTGATCAGAACTTTCAGGAAATGTCAGTCAAATATGGCCTATTGTCATCAGGTAGCTATTCAGTCACAGCAACATTGATGATATGAATGTTAAGTACAGCAACATGATTACATTTTTTAAGCAAACAATTACTGCTTGTAGCAAGCTGGGAAGAAGTGGAATAGCACGGTCAACTTCCAATTGCCTTTGCAGCAAGGAGAAATTAGATCTTGGCATCTGGCGCAATGCAGGGTAATAACATGATACAATTTAAACCCTTCATTTTTAAGAATTTTGGAACCAGGGACAGAATATATTGAGCCAGTGAAACTTTGTTGAAACTGTAGAATTAAGTAAAGTAAACACACGTATGTCAAAACTATTAGACAGTCTCTTGCTGATGAAAATAGGCATTATTGAACCTAATAGATGAGACTACATGTTATTGCAAGTACCATCATTGATTTTTACAATGTGAGTTGCACAATGATAAATAGCACAACCATCATTAGTATCTGATTTAAAATCTGTTGGGATCAGTCTTCTAACGGATCACTTTTAAGACATTCTATACAACAGTAGAAAAATAAGTTTTGGTAGTCTCATTGCTGTCCGCAATGCACACAACGGCATAGATGAGACTGATCTATAACGGCACTAATGATAACATTTTATTCATGGGAAATTAAAATGTTAATGCTGTAACAGAATGCAGTTTGAGAATCCAGCTAATCCATATTAACACTTCCTGTAAATGACAGGAGATTATTTTATTTTCACCTGCAATGGTCTTTGTGTTGTTAAATCAAGAACAATTTATGTTAAAAATTATATTAAAGGGCCTGTCCCACTTACGCAACTTTTTCGGCGACTGCCGTCATCCGTCATAGGTCATTACAGGTCGCCGAAAATGTTCAACATGTTGAAAATCCAGCGGCGACCAGAACAAGGTACGACTCTTTGGGCAACTACTCACGACCATACAGGCTTCACCCGGCGACATGTCGTAGCGCCTTTCTGGTCGCCGCTTAATTTTCAACATGTTGAAAATTTCGGCGATCTACAACGACCTATGACGGGTGCCGGCAGTTGCCGAAAAAGTCACGTAAGTGGGACAGGACGTTTATTGTAACAGGACAGTAAAGGGGCAAGAGGAATGTGCTGTCACAGAACCAAAACAATGTATCCGTCCTGAAGGAGAAGATCCAGAGTCCAAACGGTGAAATTCAATTCACCCCAATTTTGTGCCTTGAAATCAATTTTCAAAAACAGGCCAGCTGCTGAGAGCAAGAGCCTGTGGGCTGCGAAAGCATGGTCAGAAAGTACACCATTGTGATATCTTCAGCAAAATCTTCAGCAACACACACGAAAATAGTGATGGGTGGAGAACACAGACTGATGGATTGACTTTCTAGAAGAGAACCGATAACTTTCGAAGTGGGGAGGTATAAAGGTTTCAGTAACTTGTTTTTAGAAGGTAACTTTAAAGTCATAACCCATACCAAATAGGTCCCACATAGGAGATTAGTGGGCAAAATTAGAGCACATGGTATTGGGGGTAGGGTGCTGACATGGATAGAAAATTGGTTGGCAGACAGGAAACAAAGGGTAGGAATTAACGGGTCCCTTTCAGAATGGCAGGCAGTGACTAGCGGGGTATGGCAAGGCTCAGTGCTGGGACCGCAGCCAATTACAATATATATTAATGATTTGGATGAAGGGATTAAAAATAACATTAGCAAATTTGCAGATGACACAAAGCTGGGTGGCAGTGTAAACTGTGAGGAGGATGCTATAAGGATGCAGGGTGACTTGGACAGGATGGGTGGGTGGGCAGATGCATGGCAGATGCAGTTTAATGTGGATAAATGTGAGGTTATCCACTTTGGTGGCAAAAACAAGAAAGCAGCTTATTATCTAAATGGTTTCAAGTTGAGAAAAGGGGAAGTACAATGGGATCTGGCGGTCCTTGTTCATCAGTCACTGAAAGTAAGCATGCAGGTACAGCAGGCAGTGAAGAAAGCGAATAGCATGTTGGCCTTCATAACAAGAGGAGTTGAGTAGAGGAGCAAAGAGGTCCTCCTGCAGTTGTACAGGGCCCTAGTGAGACCACACCTAGTGTGCAGTTTTGGTCTCCAAACATGAGGAAGGACATTCTTGCTATTGAGGGAGTGCAACGTAGGTTCACGAGGTTAATTCCCGGGATGGCAGGACAGTCATATGTTGATAGATTGGAGCAGCTGGGCTTGTGTAATCTGGAACTTAGGATGAGAGATGATTATTAAGGGTTTGGACACGCTGGAGGCAGGAAACATGTTCCCAATGTGGGGGGAGTCCAGAACCAGGGGCCATAGTTTAAGAATAAGTGGTAAGCCATTTGGAACGGAGATGAGGAAAAACGTTTTCACACGGAGAGTTGTGAGAGTGTGGAATTCTCTGCCTCAGAGGGCGGTGGAGGCTGGTTCTCTGGATGCTTTCAAGAGAGAGTTAGATAGAGCTCTTAGGGATAGCAGAGTTATGGGATATAGAGAGAAGGCAGGAATGAGGTGGATGATCTGATTGTGGATGATCAGCCATGATCACATTGAATGGAAGTGCTGGCTCGAAGGGCCGAATGGCCTACTCCTGCACCTATTGTCTATTGTCTATAAATTCACCATCACAATGAGTCTCAAGAAAGATCCCAACACAAAATGTACCTGCTATTCCTCACTTCCAGCTTACTTCCATGCCCCCCACCCCCACCACAATGAGTCTGAAGAAGGATCCCAATACAAAATGTTGCCTACAGAGATTCTCTAGGAATGTTGCCTGATCTGCTGAGTCACTCCAACACTGCAGTTCCTTGTTTCTAAGGAATAAGTATGTTTTCAAACCTTGTTAAAGGTTGCCTATTAAAGCTAATGATCCATTATCTAAATCGAAGACTTAGAAGGCAGTGCACCCTATCATTTATGCTACGTGACTTGCCCATAGCCTTGTTGATTGTGAGAGATTCTGAAAACCAAATGTATGACATGCCAATCTCTATATGATACCACATGGAGCATATATAAATCATGCAGGATGGACTAGAAAGTCATTCAAATGGATCAATCAGATTCAAAAGGAAACTAGGGATGGGAAATATATAGCAGATGACTCATGATACACACATTTAGAGAATGGATCTGGAAATCAAAACTACATGGCTGAATTTCATACCCTCTGTTAGTTTTTATAAAGCTGACATTCAGTTTCTGCTACTTGCAGGTCCACAGAACATCATATGCTCTAATGCGGAGAACATCATCCAAGAAGTCATTGACCATGGCTGATATTATGATTTACTATCCTTTAACCCTGGAGAAGTGTTTTCATCAAATAGCGAAGTGCAGGTGCACTGTCAGGCAATTTTGTTCTGTACCTAAACTGTGCCACACATCATCTGGAAATGTATAAAGTGTTGTGTGGATCTGTGATCACTAGCACATGAATCTCACAAGCCTTGCCTCCTGCACTTAAATAGAAACACAAGAGAGCTTGGGAGTTTAACAAGTACCCTTGATTTTTATATCCATTCCCTGAATTTGTGCACAGTTGAAGATCAGCTATTTGTTTCCCATCCGCCAGAGATAATAATGTTCTGGGGGGGGAGGGAGGGGGGTTGTCATCATCATGTTTACCGTTTTGAAATATCTATAGATTAATTCACAGTGGGAAAACTCACTGTGTTCCCGATGGGTTCTGTGTGACAGAACTGCCAAGTGCAGTGTTAATAACATTTTCCTTTTAAAACAAACCATCTTACCAAGTGGAATGAAAGATGAAATTATCATAATAACACTTTGAACCAGGAGCATTCGTATCAGAAAACTGTCAACATTTATTTTGAAAATTCTCCAGTCTTTGAAAGCACATGGGTTTACTGTTGAATGCAGATGCTTTAGAAGAATACTGATCATATGATGGTAGTTTCAGCACTGTCTGACACAGCCGTTATATTATTTACTCTGCAATGGGTCACATCAAGACCACAGGTTTTTAGACCTTAAACCAGAAAGACAATCTATAGATTCAACTGAAAGACTTGATCTCTGTGGTATCAAGAACTGATTGGTGTATCTTTCATGCAGCAGCATTCAAGGTGGAAGATATCTAGCAAATGCAAACAATAGAAATGCAATCTGTATCTCTCAACCGGTTTTAACAATGTTCAAATAAATATAAAACATGCGAAAAACTAGCTGACATTCATCATTTCAGCCTGTAACAGAAATTCTATATTTGTTTCTGTATCTTAGGAACTGCAGTTTTGTTCAAATTCTCTTTCATGGCCTTTATGTTATGAAAAATATTAAAATAACCTCTAAGGTTAGAAATAAACTACGATGAATCATAAAGTAATAGAACTATTACAACATAAAGAAAACTTTGTCCAGCATCAGTTTTGCGCAGTCAGCTCTTGGTGAAACAATCCAGTTAGTCCTTTGCTCTTTCCTCATAGCCTTGCAAAATATTAAATTTAAAATACTTATATAATTATCGATTGAAAATAATAATTGAGTCAATTATTCGCTCAGTCTTTCAGACAATATTTTTCAGATCCCAATCACCATGGCGCCACTGGTTCTTTTAACAACTACTTTAAATTTCTAGTTCCCCATTATGGGAAACAGATTCACTCCATTCACCTCTAACTATAAATTCCACATTTTGTATTTTTATCGTCCTCTGTTGAGAAAAAGAATCCTAGATTCTCTTTGAATGCAGAATGCAAATCTTAAATAATATTCAACAATTTCCAAGCTGCAACAACCTATCTGCAAATTTAGTTTTTGTTTTAAAATGAACCTGGCCTTCATATCTCTGGTTCTGGCCAGTTACTAAGAATTCATAAATTGAACTAAAGTGTACGCATGCTGTGTACACTTGCATGCTGCCGCATTAAAACTTAAACCACGACTTTTACATCTGAGGTTTATATTTCATAAATGTTCTACTAATTTCAGGCATAAAGTAAGCCTTTTCCCATTGTTACCATTGGGCAGGAGATAGAGAAACCTGAAGTCCCTTCCTACCTGAAGCTATCTTCCTACAACCATCAGGTTCTTAAACCTGCATACAACCCTAACTCTACCTCGACAACAAAATACCATGGCCCATCTTTTGCACTACTACAGACTTGTTTAATTTCTAATTATGTTTTTGCACTAATGTTTTGTTTCTGTAAGTCTTCTTTTATAATTAGGGTGTAATTTATGTACAAATTGCTTTTGTGAACTTGTCAGAGTCCATGTGCCTGTGCTGCTGCCACAAGTAAGATTTTTTATTGTACCTGCACCTCACTGCACATAACAATAAACTCGACGAACTTGTACTCAGCATCCTCTCCTCTTCGCCACAAACCATGATTATCAAAGCCCTACAATTCTTTGCAATTCCATAATCATTATACCCATTAGTTCCCTTCTTCTCAACAGCATTTTAAGTATTTTCTGACACCGCCTGTTTCTTCCTCACTGACAGATCTCATCCTGATGCACATCCCCGTTTGTATTCTCACACACAGTTTGATTACATGTTGCATATCCCTTTGTGATATCATACTAAAATAATCTTTCAGGTTTTGTTGTTCTAATTATGGAGAATTTTTCCAAACTCCTGCCTTTCTAACTTCTTTCAATAGCATCATAAAAGCCTTTCTCTGCGACGCATTTTTCTTGTCCATCCTTACATTAAATCATTTCATCTACAATGAACACGTAACATTTCATCTTTTACATCTTGAGAAATTATTTTGGATGAAAAATGCATTACAGGTTTATGTTGATTTATTTTAAAAGACTTACAGATTTTAGAAAGAGATATTCTTTCATTTATGCAAATATAATTTGCAAATTATGTTTAGTCTCTGAAGTAATCTTATGTTTCTGGTAATAATTACTAGCAGCTGCTAAATTGAGAACTGCATCAGCCCACAACTGTCTAAATTACAATTAGATGCACAGGTGAAATAGGGAGCAGCAAATCAAGCACAATCAATTAGTAATTTTCCATTTGAATTATAAATTCAGGCAAACAGGAAGACAATTTGATTCACACTAAAAAAACATTCATTATCATTGCCACTTCACATCTGATTCACAATGTGTTATTGAGTGGATATCTAGGTGGGAACAAGATCATCAACTGACATATAATACAACTACTATTAGCCTGAAGTTGTATAGGCTTAGTACTATAGAATGAAGGGGGGTCCCGACACCAAACATCACCTATTCATGTTGTCCAGAGATACTGCCTAACCTATTGAGCTATCCTTTTTCCGTTTATAATACAAGTATCTACTGTAAGAAATACAAATTATGCACACCATAAATCAATATGCAAGAAATGAAGCTTTATATTTATCAAGGCAAGACGTATAATCGGTCTATATCCTGAGGGTATGAACTGGACCATTATGTGGGAGCAACAGTGTAGACGCGTAATTATTCATGTGTTATTGATTCAAGAAGAGGCTTACTAATGACAAATAGCTGTATAATGTAAACGATTCATCATATGATGTTGAAATGAAATAAGGTTAGGAGGGAGAATCAGCTGCATGCTTTCCAAACATTATGAATCAGATAATTCAGCAAATTGGTAGCTCAATTCATCTGGGAAAAATTGGAAGAATGCAGTTTAAATATGTTGCAACATAAACAGGACTGAGGATGATAATCGTCAATTGTATTATAAATTGCTTCATGGCCTTTTAAAAATGTTCCCAATGTTGGATGAGTCCAGAACCAGGGGCCACAGTCTTAGAATAAAGGGGAAGCCATTTAAGACTGAGGTGAGAAAAAACTTTTTCACCCAGAGAGTTGTGAATTTGTGGAATTCCCAGCCACAGAGGGCAATGGAGGTCAAGTCACTGGATGGATTTAAGAGAGAGTTAGTTAGTGCTCCAGGGGCTAGTGGAATCAAGGGATATGGCGAGAAGGCAGGCATCAAACTGGAACTGACGATTTGCTGAAGTTGAGGTAAGAATGCTACAAAATTAATTGTGATATACATCCCAAGTAAGTGGATGAAAGGAAGACCCTTGTTAGGCAAATGTGGATACCTGAATTAGGCTGATGCATCAGGCCACACATGTAGAACAATCGTTCAGGTGATATATTGAAGGTACCCGGGAAACACTTACCATTTGCCATTGGGAACGGTTAAAATGAAAATTGATTAACAACACTCCACCAATACCAAAAATAAACTTCTATTATTTCAAAAATAACTCTAATTTCATGGTTGAATTAACCCTATGGTGGTAAATGTCTTCACTGAATGTTGAGAAAATCATAACTCAGCATTTTTCATCAATTTCTACTATTTTTGAATCTATTTATTTAGAATATCTATCGGATTTGAGCATAGTGGTAGGAATCACATATTACCAGATGGAAACACTCTTGCGATTATGTGATTGCCAATAGCCACTGCACTAGAAAGGCAAGCTTTTGAGATGCAAAAACAAATGTAAAAAAACTTTTATTTAATTCCCAGTAGATAATGTTTACATATTTAACATCAGGAACAAATACAGTTGAAGATCAGTGATTATTTTAAACAATTAGAAACAAATTATTCACTATATTATGAATGCAGCAGAAAACATCAGAAAATGTTGGGGATGGGAAACATGCTGGATTATTAATCTGTGCTCTGGTTTTGATAAACGTCTCCACTGTTTGATATTGCAGTGACTGAAGTGTTGTCACATTTGGAGAGTACCATTGAGGATTCCATCCACCCTATAACACCTGTGCATGTTAATGTCTAAATTCAGAAACATTAGGAAAAGTGGTTTGGTAATTTGCACAGCTGTTATTATTACTTCTTGTTTATAAATGAGATTGATGGTAGGATGTTCCAAGCATGTCCATCATTATCAGTAGAACTCTAAGGAACATATCAGCTGCCTAGATCTGCTGGATTTTATTATTTTATTATTTTTTTAGAGGATATTTTTGTACAATAAAGCTACAACAATTTACTTACAATTGAAGATTTCAGGAATAAAAAGCCGAGCTACTGAGCATCATAGAGTGCTATTTGAGGACTCAAGCAGTGGAGTGGAAAAGCATGGGCAAATAACTGTAAAGAAGTGACCATATCTGCATGTTTTTATAGCAGGAGGAATGCTACAAGCAGAAAATGTTAAGACTCACTCATTTAGTTTCTCGAAAGGCTAAATCTATCTACATAACGGTTCCTCTTTTTCCCACTGACTATTGGGAGGCCTATTGTATAATCCAGTTAGAGTGCTTGCCCCTTTCTTAGTTTTGAGCTCAACCCCTATTACCTCAATAGACAGAGTATGTCATCTCTGAGAGTCATTCTCCATGATTAGTAATGCAGCTCGTCCACCTCTTTTACCAACCTTCTCTATCATGTCTGAAACATTGTAACCCTGGAATGTTGATCTGCAGCTCTGTTATGGCTGCAACAATATACAGTAGTTCCATGTACTGACCTAAGCTCTGTTCATCTGTTGTGTCCATAATACTCGTTGAATTGAAATAAGCATTTTCCATTCCATCATTCTTACCAGCACATAAATTTATCCATGCCTACTCTTTCTTTCATTCTGATTTGTCATAATCTCTACCTTTTCATTAGTTACTCCATTTGTTTACCTGCCCCTCTGGTTCCCAAACCCCGTCCACGTTAGTTGAAACAGTCTCAAGTTGCACTAGAGAACCTCCCTGTGAGCACAAGCACTGTGGTCAAGCAATTCCCCAGAATAGGAAAGGTTGACTCTTGGGAAGGTTGGCTAAGCCAATTTTAGGCAAGTGAAAAATCCAAATCCACATCAAAACCTGATGGACCAGACATATCAGTCTGAAGAAGGGGTTTATCTCGAAACGTTGCCTATTTCCTTTGCTCCATAGATGCTGCTGCACCCGCTGAGTTTCTCCAGCATTTTTATCTACCTTCGATTTTCCAGCATCTGCAGTTCCTTCTTAAACATTTAGTATTATTCCACAGTTTGGTGATACTATGTCAAAAATAGGTTTTTCTAACCATATGCAGGTCCATTGATTCAGTGATTGAACATCATAAGTATCAGTCCAGGGAATGATAAACAATAGAAAAAACAGTTCAAATGGAACGTTGGTTTCCTGCCTCTACTTTTTAGTTTAGTTTAGAGAAACTGTGCAAAAACAGGCCCTTCGGCCCACCGAGTACCAGCGACCCCCGCACATTAACACTATCCTACACACACCAGGGACAATTAATCTACATACCTGTACGTCTTTGGAGTGTAGAAGTAAACCGAAGATCTCGGAGAAAACCCACGCGGTCACGGGAAGAACGTACAAACTCCATACAGAAAGCACTCATAGTCGGGATCGAAACCGGATCTTCCGTGCTGCAAGTGCTGTAAGGCATCAACTCTACTGCTGCGCCACGGTGGCCACCCATTCAAAATTGCATTTGAAAATTGCATTCAAAAGTTCCTCCAAACCTATTATCCAGTAAGTAGAAACAAAGAACTGCAGATGCACCTGAATACATAATAGGACACAGTGCTGGAGTAACTCAGCAGATCAGGCAGCATATCTCGAGAACCTGAACAGGCGACGTTTTAGGTCAAGACCCTCTTCAGACTGTCGGGTAAATCAAGTTAAGTGCCTTTGCAGAGGGCATCCCACCTTATACTCAAATATTCGAACCAAAACAAGTTTCTGGAAAGCCATAGCAGGGATGGAACTAAACCCCACTAATAAGCCGGGAGAGTGATAACTCCTCGCTGATGTTAGCACTACAGAATTTCAAGAGCAGATAGCGCAGCCATCAAGGACCACAGCCGGCAAAAGTCGACTCTGATAACTACAACCAAAGGAGTGAAGATGGTACCGGCACCACCTGAGGTGGAAAACCAACTTTCACAAAGAGCAGATAAGCCTGGACTCATGTGAAGACGCCAATAATTAGCCCTATGTGAAGCGGATATTGTTTGGGACTCAGAAAGATAGTTAAAGCTTTGGTTAAGTATTGCATGATTAACTGGGTGTGTGAATGTGTGAATAAAACAGCATTTGCTCCAGGAAAGTACAAAGCACATAAGTAAAGGACACTTTAAAAAGATATCAGGCAAGGTGCTCAGAGAGAATAGGAACAATAGCTCCTCATGAAAAGAAATGTTGTACAGATCACATGATTATGTGAATACAGATCATATTGTTGCAGGAGCAGATATGGCAATTAAAACAATTAAACAGGATACAAGAGTGTGTTTTTCTAATTACAGCAGAACCATAATTTTATAGTAGATGAGTATCCACTTTATACATCTCATTATGTATTCACATTCATAAAATGATTAATTGCCTTTTTTCTGGTAGTTGATGACTTCAGTTTCATATTTTCCCAATTAGTTAATTGCAAATGTTTTTATACTACCACAAATAAAAAGCCTAAAATTACAATTAGGGTAGAAGCAATAGTGTGTTAATATTTTTAGTAACTTCATTCAAATAAAAATATATTCTATCCTTTTAATATAATTCACAATCAATATAAATATTCCATTCTCATGTGGATTGGAAATGTGGGGCAGAACAAATCAGTAATATGCAAATTGATCATTAAGATTGCTGCAAATCTTTTGCAGAAAATCTCATGAGATGTTATTTTTACATTATGAAAGCACAAACAGTTCTGCCTATTACAGCTTCAGAGCATGATGTCATAAAATGTACTATGCTGCCAAGGCAATGACAAAGCATTGATTACAAAATTAAGACAAGTAAATATGGTCTAATTTTAATTAAAACGATTGCATTTATATAAAATCTCTCACACCACGTTTATGGCATCGCATAGTGCTTTTATATTTAGTAACTTTTGAAGTTTATCACGGTTATTGAGCAGGAATGAGAACTGTTTAAAAAAAACTTATCCATCATGTGTGACTACATGAATACCTATACATTTTAAATCAATTTAAGGTAGTGAGAAGGGGCAGGTTACTTGTCATTTTCATATAATTAGCAATGTCACGTTGAGCTATGTATTCCTCCAGATTGTCAAAAGATCTGATGTAAAGAAGTTCACCTCACTCAATAAGTTTCGCAACAATTCAAGGATGTTGGAATCATACCTCAAAATAATTAACATCTCAAAGAAAGAATAGCTAGATAAACATTGCACAATGTGGTGAAACTCACAAGGCAAGGTGAGTTTATTTCAATGAGATTCCATGGATAAAGGAGAAGTTGTAACTATGATGTTTAAGAAGGAACTGCAGATGCTGGAAAATCGAATGTAGATAAAAATGCTGGAGAAACTCAGCAGGTGAGGCAGCATCTATGGAGCGAAGGAAATAGGCAACGTTTCAGGTCGAAAACCTTCTTGCGGCAATTATAGAGACTTGGTTGTGAGGGAGACTGGACTGGTAAATCAACATTCCAGGGTTTTTATTTTCCAGATGTGAGAGAGGGGGCAAAAGAGGTGGAGGAGTTACTTTACTAATCAGTGAGGATAGCATGGAGACACTCAGAGAGGACATACTGGAGGATTTGCCACTGCGGCAATATGGGATAGAGCACAAAAATAAGATGCAATCATTCTGATGGGATTATACTGTAGGCCTCCCAATAGGCAGTGAGAAATAGAGGAACAGATATGTATTCAGATTACAGAAAGCGGAAAAGCAACAGAAATATTTTAATGGGCGACTTTAACTTATATAAAACATAGACGGGCAGGACGTATCAAACAGCACGTGGATAGTCCAACTCAATTTGGGGCCATATTGGACCATGTAGTGAGAAACAAATCTGACTAAAGTGACTAATGTTTCAGCGGAATACCGTTTTGGGGATAGTGATCACAACTCCATAGGTTTTAAAATAGTAATGAATAAGGATAGGTCTGGATTGTGGCGGTAGGTATTAAATTGGGGTTAAGCAGATTACAGCATTATTAGGGAGGAGGTAGGGAGAGAAAATTTGGGAGTAATCGATATTGGGAATCCCACATCTGATATAAAAATCACAGTCGTATAGCATGGAAATAGGGTCTTTGGCCCAACTTGTGGGAGTCATTTAAAGGCCAGCTGATCAGAATTCAGTACTGGCATGTTTCAGTAAGGTGGAAGGATAAGGATGGCAAGGGAAGGGAATCTTGAATGACCAAAGAGGGTTGTAAATTTGGCGAAAAAGAAAAATGAAGGCTTAGGTAAGTGAAATCAAACAGGATCTTTGGGGAATATAAAGCAAAGGAAAGAACTCAACTAGGTAATTAGAATGGCCAATGGGAGCTATGATATATCAGTGGCAAACCAAATTTCAGAAAATCCCAATGCTTTTTATATGGACATTAAAAAGAAGAAAGTAACCAGAGAGAAAGTTCAAGGATAAAGGAGGAAATGTGTGCTTGGAGTCAGAGGATCTATGTGAGGTATTCGACAAATATTTCGCATCTGTATTTACAAAGGAGAAGGTCAGGGAGAATGTTGAATTTAATGTGGGAAATAGTAATATGCTAGGGAAATTTGATATCGAGGTGGTGGTGTTTGGACTGTTGAAAAAGCAATAATGTAGATACATTCTAAGGGCCTGATGGGATCTGTCCTATGTTATTGAGCGAGGAAAATTAGGCGATTGCAGGGGCTTGACAAAGACCTTTGTATTTTCTTGAGCCACAGACGAGGTGCTGGAGGATTGGAAAGTAGCAAATGTTTTTCCTTTTAAGAAGTGAATTAGAAATAATCTATAAATTATAGGCTGGCCAGCCTCACATCTGTAGTAGGGAAGTTTTTGAAGAAGATTCTTTGGGATATGAATTATTCGCATTTGAAAGAGAATGGACTAATTAGGGAGAGTCAGCTTGGCTTTGTTCACTGCAGGTCATGTCTAACAAACTTTATTGAGGTTTTTGAGGCGATGGAGTGTAGGGCAGTGAATACTGCCCACATGGATTTAGTAAGGCATTTGAGTCCCTCATGGTAGGCTGATCCAGAGGATTAATATGTATGGGATCCAATGGTGAATTGGTAGCTTGATTTCAGAACTAGCTTACTCATAGAAGATAGAGGGTAGAAGGATGTTAGTCTGGCTGGATGTCTGTAACCAATAGTGTTATACAGGGATCTGTGCCAGGGCCTCTGTTGTTTGTGATATACTGTATCTTGGCTGGCTATCTATCTATCTATCTATCTATCTATCTATCTATCTATCTATCTATCTATCTATCTATCTATCTATCTATCTATCTATCTATCTATCTATCTATCTATCTATCTATCTATCTATCTATCTATCTATCTATCTATCTATCTATCTATCTATCTATCTATCTATCTATCTATCAATCAATCATATAAAACTGTGTGCCTGCAGTCCGGCTGCCTTTCTGCCTTTTGATTCGTTCCCATCGTGTGGTGTCACAATGCCCAATGCTTGCAGATGTCCAATCGGGATGGATCCATTTACATATGCCTTTGCACCAGCCCCAGCCCCTGGTGACCGTGTCATCGTGTGATGTCACAATGCCCAATGCCCAATGCCCAAAGACATTTTTGCCATAGAGGGAGTACAGAGAAGGTTCACCAGACTGGTTCCTGGGATGTCAGGACTTTCATATGAAGAAAGACTGGATAGACTCGGCTTGTACTCGCTAGAATTTAGAAGATTGAGGGGTGATCTTATAGAATCTTATGTTTCTATGTTTCCCTCTCCTCACCCCTCGGCTTGTACTCGCTAGAATTTAGAAGATTGAGGGGTGATCTTATAGAATCTTATGTTTCTATGTTTCCCTCTCATCACCCCTCTCCCTCTCCCACCCATCCCTCTCTCCCCCACCCCGTTCACTCTCTACCCCACCCCCTTCCATCTCCCCCCGCCCCCATCCCCTATCCCTCTGTCCCTCTTCCACCACTCCCCCTACCCCTCCCACCCCACGCTTCCACTTCAGGACTGAAAGTTCAGAGGTGGGCCCAGTTTCATTCCTTCTCACATCCAATCTGGTGGATGTGAGGCACTAAAATACAGCTCACCTATCTACTTAAAAGCTGTACAGGCAGTAACATTGTGTAACATTGCCCCTGGTACCTGTGGGTTGCTGACCAAGTACTCACTCATTACTTTGTTTGTTCCTACTTTTCTTTATCTCTCTCTGCCCTTACTACAACACATAGTTAACCTATTATGACATATTTTGAATGCTGGAGTAACTCAGTGGGACAGGCAGCATCTCTAGAGAGAAGGAATGGGTGACGTTTCTGGTTGAGACCCTTCTTCATGACATACAGTATTTTGGATGTTGAATGGTACCAAGGCACATCAAAAACTAGTAGCACTAATTTATCATACACAAAGCAGTACAATCAAGCAGAAAATGATGTTAATTCCATATTTTCCAGTGCTGTCAGTTTAAATCCCACATCCTTAAGCATATACCCTAAGGTTGAACTAAAATAAATGTCTTAGTGTATTGCTGCTGAATGAGAAATAATTATTTTTGATTGCTTTTGATCTTATTGGTAGTGATAACTAAGTAACTGTGTGCTTTGGTCTGGAGAGGATACTTGCATTTAATCACTTAAGCCCCTGTCCCACTTAGGCAATTTTTTTCGGTGACTACAGGCGACTAGTGGCGCCACATGGTCGCGGGGTGACGCCAGTATGGTCGTGAGCAGTCTCCTCAAGTCGCCTAAAGAGTCGTAATGTTTTTTTAGTCGTCGCTGGATTATGAAATGTTCAAAACATTTTGGCGACTGTGGGCTTGACGTAGCTTGACGTAGCTTGTCTTCTCCTAGCGTAGGTGCTGTTGTAGGTTATCGCCAGGATGACGCAGGTTGTCGCCAGGTGATGTTGGTTATCGCCGGGTGCTGGCTTCGGTGAATATCATTGGCGACTACCTACGTCAACCTACGTCAACTGGCGACAGGTACTGGCGAGTGAAGTCTTCAGCTGTCTTCAGTTGTCAGCGACAGCGCCATTGCTTGTCATAGCTTGTCGCGGGTGGACGTCGGTTGTCGTAGGTTATCGCCTGTGTGGTCGTAGGTTGTCGTAGGTGTGGTCATAGGTGGACGTCCTAATGGGTCGTCGGTAACTTGCCGTAGCTTGACATCAACTAGGTGGCAGGTTGTCGTAGCATGTCGTAGACATTGTCGTCGGTGGGGGTCCAGTCGCCGCTTTTTTGGCGACCTGCTACGGCTGTGACAGTCGCAGAAAAAAATCGCCTAAGTGGGATAGGCCCTTTAATCAGTGAATTTGCGGGATCCAGTGGAGAGCGCATTGGTGGCATTTGTCCAGTACATTGGAACAGACATGTTATTCTGAGCTCCATGATGGGAGGAGATTACCAGCTAGTCAGAGGAAAAATATTTCAAGATGTGGCAGCACAGGTGGTGCAATGGTAAAGTTACTTTCTTGCAGTGGCAGAGACCCAGGTTCGATCCTGAGCACGGGTGATGTCTATATGGAGTTTGTGTGTGCTCCCCGTGACCTGCATGGGTTTTCTCCAAGATCTTCAATTTCCTCCCACACTCTAAAGACGTACAGGCTTGTAGGTTAATTGGCTTGGTATAAATGTAAATTATCCCTAGTGTATGTAAGATAGTGTTAGGGTGGTGTTAATGTGTGGGGATTGCTGGTCAGTGCAGATTTGGTGGGCCGATGGACTTGTTTCCACACTGTTTCTTAAAACTAAACCAAACTGATGTGCTTAAGCTTGCTTGAGGAAATGCAAAATCTCCATTGACTTCCACAAACCTCTGGCCATAAACATTTAGAGTGGAATCAGAGCATTGGTTGTGCACAATGATCCTTCAAAAACAGCAAAGTGAAGCACAACACCTTGTAAACTACCCACCTGCCCACCCCGCCAGCACTTCCTGCCTCGCTTGTGGTTTCAACATTGATATGACTTCAGTACATATAAAGCCAGTTTTATCTGTAAAAAGTTATCCTTAATCCTGTGCATTGGAAGAAATGATAAATGAGATGTGTTTAGACCAACAATTTTAGCTTAATATTCGATTTGCTCCAATTTAAGATTGGTTCGCTCACACTTGTAAATTACTAAATAATTGTTCAAGTATTGTTTGCATAAATAAAATCGATCATTATTTAGAATTTAAAAAAAGTGACTCAAATTTAAGATTCCCTTCAAGACCAAGTGTTGCTGTTTATGATGTTTATAATTATTACCTGCAGAAAATAACTCGATTCTAAAGTTGCCCATCTCTAATAGTCTGGCATTTGTTAATCCCAGCAGCTTCAACACCTTAATTACTTCAAACTGAAACAAACTATACTTAACAAATTACTTTGCTTAGAGGTTGACATATTAGATTAATGCATTAGTATTAATGCATCCATTATAAAGTCATTAGAGGAACAGGGTGATTCCCAATAGCCAATCATAAAGCAATACACAACACACTAGTACCATCCTTTAAACCAATAAATAAATTATAATCTCTGTTCCCCATTCCCTGTAGTTCACATATCCCTGACAGAAAATACTCTAAATACAGAAATAAATCTTCCACCTGTCACATATTTCAGAGCGATTTCCAAAAGCTGTGCGATTCACTTACAAACATCTGTAGTGGAGAGCATGGCAGCAATAACATTAACGACAAATTGGGATTTTCAAAGTGCTTTAAAAATATAATTTAACATTCGGATTTTTAAAAATTCTATTGTACACATGCAGATCATTAGAGTGGTCTTTGTTTTTAGCATAAAATATTTCAGAGGTTTGAATCAAAAAAAAAATCTCACTGTACTAGCTCCAGCAGACGACATTAGAAATGACTTGAGAAACAGATTCAAAATTTAAAAGTAATACTTGGCATGCTCATTATGGCCAGCTTTTTTTAAAATAAGATGTTTTTTTTAATTTATTACAGCGATATTTGTTCTTAATTCAAAACCCTTCTCTATATAATTAAGCGGACTGTTCTTTTTCACCAGATCTTTATGATTAAGTGTAGCAGATGACCAAATAATGTTAATTTCTGTGTTTACTCATATTTTTATCTGAATAAGTTGTTGACTAATTATATTACCATCCCACCAAAAAGAGAGGCGCAAAGTCTAATTGTAGATAAGGAAATTCAATACCACTTACAGAGGTCCAGCCAGCCTCTGAGGCCATCTGACAAAATAGTGTCAGAAGATCAAGATTTTAAATCTATGGCATAGCGCTCATTATCTAGCAGTGGTTCCTGCCCTTCTGTCCAGCAACGAGTAATGAGGCCTAATTAATCTCAGTTGGTTCCATGCACATTCCTGATGCCAATCTTTTGAAACAGATATATTCTTAGCTTTATTACAGGAAAGAGATTATGGGGTGAGCACAGTGGAAAGATTTAAGAATGTTCTTAAAAAGTCTCCTTGACAAAGTATAACATCCCCCAGAACTGGAGTCTCGCTCATCGATTCAAATGGTTTGCCAATCAGAGAGGAGAGAGACAGGTGGAGACAAAATGCTGGAGTAACTGAGCGGATGAGGCAGCATCTCTGGAGAGAAGGAATGGGCGACACTTCGGGTCAAGACCCTTCTTGAGTCCCGACCCGAAACGTCGCCCATTCCTTGCCTCCAGAGATGCTGCCTCACCCGCTCAGTTACTTCAGCATTTTGTGTCTACCTTCGATTTAAACCAGCATCTGCAGTTCTTTCTTACACAGGACAGAGGCAGGGACGCAGTGTCATAATGATAATACATGAAATTATGAAATTTAAATCCCATCTTAACTTACTTAGTTAGGTGAGCTCTCCCTACTGAGATAACATATGGAAGTGTAGTGAGAAACAGTGAGCTCAGTGATTCAGCTGAAATAATGCACATTGTGGGCGCAACAATTAGAAAACTTTACCTTATCGAGCTGATTTTGGCAAATTATCAAGACATATTTTAGATGTTATTGTATCCCCTTGATTACATGGAATAAGATTTGCATCATTAGACCATGGCGTCAGACTTGAAATGTTAACTTTCTCTTTCCATAGATGCTAACCTGTGAGTATTTCCAGCATCTTCTGTTTTTATTTCAAATTTCCAGCATATACAGGTTTTATTTAGATCTTTTAATTCCCACACTTCTGCTCTCATGCCAACCAGATGAAGGATAGGACTTTGCTTGTCCTCACTACACAGACCTCCACATTAGATTATCATTCATACCTTCTGCCTCCTTCAACAAAATTGTACCACCAATGGCCACATCTTTCTTGCCCCTTTCAGCATTCTGTAGGAATTGTTCCTTCTGTGACTCCGTGGTTCCCCACTACTAGTTCCCCTCTCATGGCATTTTACTGTACAATTGAAGGAAATGCAACACCTACCTTAATTCCACCATTTTAGGACCCAAATACTCCTTCCATGTGAAACCGGGCCTCACTTGCACCTTCTCACATTATGTGAAATACATGCAATGCTCATGAATTGGTGGGCTCTGCAATGATGAAACCAATGAAGATTTGGTGTCACTTTGCTGGCTCCAATTATTTGCCACTTTAATTGTCTATTCCACCTCCACTCTGACCTCTACTTTTGACCTCCCACACTTACAAAAAAGCCCAACATAAACTATTTATTCCTCCTATTCAACTAACCAGGTTGTTTTGGTATAAGCTGACTCACTTTTAACATTACTCAATTTATCGCTCTCCACTGATGCTACTCTTGAGCATTTCCAGTATTTCCTTATATGTAGATTTTCATCAACTGCTGTATTCTGCATCTCAGTTCTTTCCATTGGCTTCGATCATCTGCCTCAATTTACTCTCCTCCAAACAGGTAAGCTTCACCAAAGATAGAATCAAAAACATATGGTCACTACACATTTAACAATCTATAAAGATGCTCTCTCCAACATCACCCCATCTCTCATTCACTGCCAATATTTACCACCGCACCTCTGCCACTTAAAACGTTTGTTTGTTTACACTTTTCCAGTTCTGATGAAGGGTCAGACATATAAATTGTGAACTCTGAAGGTTTCCTGGAGATACCCACACTCAAAGCATTGGCATCAACTGGATCTGATCCTAGTCAGACGTGCTGCCATCAAGAACGTTCCCACACACGTTCCTACCACAGTGCGGACTGCGACACAGACCACTCCTTGGTGTGTTGCAAGATCAGGCTGCAGCCCAAGAGGTTTCACCGTACCAAGAAGCAGGGGAACCCCCGCTTCGATGTCAGTAAGATGCCCCGTCCTGACCTCGTGCAACAGTTTGCAGAGGCTTTTGAGAGAGAACTTGGCACCTCATGTCCTGGGGACTCTGCAACAGAGAAATGGGAAATTCTGCAGGACACCATGCACCGCACAGCCTTAGCTAGCTTTGGGAAGAAGACCTTGAACACACACGACTGGTTTGAGGACAAGTCGACCGTGATGACTCCCGTCATCGAAGCCAAGCGCACTGCCCTAGACGAGTATAAGTGGTCAGCTAACGAGAAGAACCTGCAGATCCTCAGGACTGCCAGGAGCAAGGTTCAGCAGACTGCCAGGCGATGCGCCAATGACTACTGGACACAGTTTAGTGAGATCATCCAGATGGCCGCCATAACAGGGAACATCAGGGGAATGTACATTAGCATTAAGAAGACACTAGGACCAGTCTGGAGCAAGACAGCCCACCTCATATCCTCCACTGGGGAAGTAATCACAGACGAATGCCAGCAGATGGAGAGATGGGTGGAACACTACTCCGACCTCTACTCAAGAGAGAACACTGTGTCCCCCTCAGCCCTTGATGCCATCGAGTGCCTGCCGACCATGGATGAGTTAGACGCAGAGTCAACAGTAGAAGAGCTCAGCAAGGCCATTGACAGCCTGGCCTCGGGCAAGGCCCCAGGCAGCGACGGGATTCCCCCTGACCTGATCAAGCATTGTAAGACTACCTTACTGTTTCCTTTGTATGAAGTCCTCTGCCAGTGCTGGCAAGAAGGAGCTGTACTGCAGGACATGAGGGATGTCACGATCATTACCCTCTACAAGAACAAGGGTGAGAGAAGCGACTGCAACAACTACAGAGGCATCTCCCTCCTCAACATCGTCGGCAAGGTCTTTGCTCGGGTCATCTTGATCTGCCTGGCAGAACGTGTCTACCCAGAGTCACAGTGCGGTTACCGAGCTGGAAGGTCAACAGTAGACATGGTCTTCTCCCTTCGCCAGCTCCAGGAGAAGTGCAGAGAACAGCTGATGCCCCTGTATGTTGCTTTCATTGACCTCACCAAGGCGTTCGACCTCGTCAACAGAGATGGCCTATTTAAGGCTCTGCCAAAGATCGGCTGCCCACCAAAATTGCAGAGCATGATAGAATCCTTCCACATCAACAGAAAGGGGACAGTGCAGTCAAACACAACTTCTCGGAGCCCTTCGGCATCCGCAGTGGTGACAAACAAGGCTGCGTCCTCGCTCCCACTCTCTTTGGGATTTTCTTCGCTCTGCTCCTGAAACATGGCTTCGGCACTGCAACAGTGGCATCAGATGGCAGGCCTTCAACCTCACCCGCTTCAGAGCAAAGACAAAAGTACGTGAAGCTCTCATCAGAGACATGTTGTTTGCCGACGATGCCGCAGTTGTGTCCCACACCCAGCAGGAACTACAGTCACTGATGGACCGCTTCTATCGGGCATGCAAGGACTTCAGGCTAACTACCAGCCTGAAGAAGACAAACGTCTTGGGGCAGGATACAGAGGTGCCACCTGTCATCACCATCGACGGCTATGAACTTGATGCCGTCCATCAGTTCACGTATCTCGGCTCCACCATCAACGACAAGAGATTGATAAGAGGATCAGGAAGGCAACTACAACTCTCGCTCACCTCACAACTCGAGTGTGGACCAACCCAAAGCTGACAGTGAAGACAAAGATAGCAGTCTACAACGCCTGTGTCAACAGCACGCTGCTGTACAGCAGTGAGACACGGACTACATATAACCAGGCAGGAGAGAAGACTCAACACCTTCCACCTGAGAAGCATCAGCCGTATCCTGGCCATATCCTGGCAAGACAGAGTGTCCAACGTCGAGATCCTGTCTCGCTCTGGCCTTCCCAGTATGTACACTCTACTCAGGCAGCGCAGACTGCGGAGGCTGGGCCATGTCCACTGCATGGAGGATGGCCGTATTACAAAAGACATCCTCTATGGAGAGCTGACATCTGGGAGGAGAATCTATCGGCCGTCCCCAGCTACATTACAAGGATGTCTGCAAGGGAGATATGAAGGCGCTCAACATCTATGTGGAGTCATGGGGAGCCTTGCAGCTGACCGCACAAGGTGGAGAGGTACCCTGAACCAACATCTCAAAACGGGGGAAGAAATATTGATGAACGCAGCGGCAAACAAGCGGGCACGCAGAAAGGAGCGCAGCAACTTCAACAAACCAGAGACCACACACTAATGTGACCTTTGCCACAGAGACTGACACTCCCACATTGGTCTCTTCAGCCACAAGCGACGCTGCTCTAGTCGAGGTTTGGAGCAAGCAGCCAACAACTGGGATGGTCAGTCACGACCGAGGGGGGCCTACTAAGATCCTCTCTCCACAGATGCAGCCTGATATACAAAAGATCCTCAGGAGTTTCTGTTTTATAATGAATAGGAGATAGCTGCATCAAACTAAAAGGAAAGTCATCTCAAACATAGGAAGGAACCTGAAGCATGCTTTCAAAATACCAATAGTGTAATAGAATCCTGGTGAAACTATATCAGAATCGATGTTTACAAGAGGTAATTGATCCAACCCATTTGCCAAAGTCTAAAATGATTTCAGAGCAGTTATTCAAGTTCTTGCTGTTTTCTGAAGGGGAAAAAAAGAGGTTTTGCAGAGATTCATATACATCATCACAACACAAAGTGGTTAAATGCTGAAAGACTGAAAATATTTCCTGTTGAAGTTGATGGCATTCTCCGGTCGATGACATATGTGCAGTTGATAACAACTTGCACTTGAGGAAATTAGGTCACTATATAAAAGCTGATAGCTCATGTCACAATGTTGAGCTGTGCTCATGTAATAGGTTGTGAATTAGCAACTGGTGGACAGGTGATTGGTAACGTTGTATGCATTCAGCAGTGAAATCTAAAAGATCCCACTAGTATACAAGTGAGGCAATTTGCTGTATCTTCCTGAGATAGACCAGCTTGGTGACAAGATGTGATCGAACTCGATAATTAAATAATGAGTAAAGTGCTGTTCTTGTGGAAACTGCAGCTTTATAGTTTGAGAAACAAGAAGCTTTCGACATTGTTTTTTTTATTAATTCACACTGGTACGCCCACGTTCATTGTCCTAGCTTTAGCAGATTTGCTTGCAAGGTCATTTAATGGATAATAAAGAGTCGACCACGATGCTGCAGGTTCTGGTGTCATAAATAGACCTGAATGGGTAAGGATGACATATTCTTCTATGCCAGACTAAAACAGATCAGTTTTCATGACCACAAGATTCCAGATCATCATTAAAATTAAGTCGTCTTTTTTAACATAGTCCCAGTTTACTTAATTCTATGAATTTAAGTTCTAAGTTGTTAGGATTCAAATGGATATCTCGAAATATGCCATTGGGATCTTTCAGATAATAATCCTGGATGTTAGGTATCAATATTTTAACTATTATTTTACATCATTAAAATAAATAGAACATTCATTATAAATAGATGCTTGCTAATTGTAACAGATTAAAGGGCCCATCTCACTTACGAGATTTTTTCGGCAACCTGCCGGCCCCTGTCATAGTCGCAGGATGACACCTGTATGGTCATGATTAGTTGCCCAAGGAGTCGTACCTTTTTCTGGTCGCCGCTGGATTCTCAACATTTTGAAATTTTTCGGCGACCTGCTGCGACTATGATGGGTACCGCAGGTCGCCGAAAAAATCGGGTAAATGGGACAGGCCCTTTAGCCTTCCTCCCCAGAATAGTTTCTACATATGTTCCACTTTATTCTCAACACTGCACAAAGATCAATTTTAATGTTGATAATCTGAAGGTGGAAAGATACAATATGAATAAGTAATAGTACAAGGTTAGTCATCGAGTCAAACAGCATGAAAACAAGCCTAAGCAAATTATAATGGTCCAAGGTTTTCCCATGTAACATCAATATTTCCCTTGATAACTGTTGAGAAGTTTAGAATGTCCATGAAATAATAATCATGGAAATCCTGGACTTTAGATGATTTATTGATTCTACATGTTGTCCTGGAATTCCCCAGGCATGATAGAAATTAAATGCATTTTATTTCTTAAGTGCTTTTAGTAGCCTTATTTTATATTACACTTTTATCACACTCAGCATATATATTTTTTTTAATTGAATGTTAATGGTTTTTGGGCATTTGTGCATTAACACTCAGTAGTTAGTTAAGGGGACAGGGGCAGGTTAATCATCTATCAAAGCATTGTCATTGAGAAATATACATACTTCAGCCCATCAAGTCCTGAGTGCCAATCAACTAGTAATTTAAACTAACCTCATATGAATCCATTAAAAAAAAAAATTCTCACCAGATTCTCCCAAATTCTACCACTCACCTGCACACTTTACAATGGCCAATTAACCTATCAACCCACATGTCTTGGGATGTGGGAGGAAATTACAGCACCTGGAAGAAACCATGTAGTCTTAGGAGGAAGGTGCAAACCACACACAGTCAGCACCCAACGCCAGATTAGAACCAAGGGCTCTGGCATGGATGCCCTACTAGTTGCATCACTGTGCCACCCATTAATGTGGATGCAGTGTGTTTGAATTCCACCACGTGATATCAATTTAGTCTGGAGGTTTCCTACAGTGGAAAAGAGCATCATTGATCCTTTTGAATACAATTTTAATCAGAAATATTACTGCTGTGTATAAATGTAATCCAGTTAAAAGTTAAAAGGAATGCTGATCACAATTGATTTCCCACTGCCAGGACATTCTGGGCTTTAACATTTTAAATCCAAAACCACTAATAAGGAACATCCTGTACAACACAATTCTACTTAGTAATAAATAAGCCACAGATATCGATGGTGGTAAATTGAATCACATGTGAACAAGATTTAAAATGGCTTTGCTTATTGAATAGTTGTTCCCAATCATTGATCTCACCTTCAGAGAAAAATGGTGCTCTTAAAAGCAATGTGAATGTAGTACAAAACCTCCCCAAGCTCTTTTTCAATTCAGAACATGTCTGATTTTGGAAAAGAGAGAAGAGAAAGTCTAATTCTTATTTACATGCATTTAGCATTAATATTCTGTTTTTTTTAACTCGGCTCAACTACTAACTTGATTTTGCTGCATTTCAGTTTTGTTGTCCTGCAGAAAATGTGATTGAGTGTCGTCTATGTGAAATTATAGTAACAATGAGTTTTGGTCTTCATGTGCCATATATTCAAGCCTGATTTTGTCAGCTGTAGAAGACATTTTCAGTCTGCTGAGCAGCTTTTTACAGTTTCCAGGACATCTGTAAATAAGTGAATCATGCTTTTTGAAGAGGACTTAACCTTAGTGTTTTTTGTGTGCGATGGCTCTCGAATCATCCAGCCATAGGCGAATACATGCGTTGCTATAGGTGCAACTGGGTAGTTAACATTCAAAATACATTTAAGGGAATGCTCCTCCCCCAACTAATCAATGCATGGAATAATTATGAGGATAGCAGTGATCAAATAGTAAGGAGCTGTTGTATTAAAGTTCATAAATCCCAAAAAGATTAAACCATTTAATCATGCATTTTAAATATATACTCTACAAATTATCCCTGATTTATTACCCATCGATGCTGAAATCATTGTTTTATTTTGTGATAAAAAGCAATAAAAGATTATAAAACCTTCAAAAGCATGAAGCTTAAATTAGTTTCAGATTGCAACTGCAGATAAAGTCAAGTGTTTAATGTAAAGGTGTTAGTTTATTATGCACTTTTAACAAGTTGCAAAAAGTGTTCACATATGCCCATGCATGAGTCATAAACATTTGTTTTCAGCAGAAGATAGACACAAAAAGCTGGAGTAACTTAGCAGGAAAGGCAGCTCTTTAATTTACTCTGCAGTAGCATGCAGCCATTTTTGAGCCTTAGACTTTATGAGAACATTGCACATCTAAATGTTATTTAATTCCTGGAGTATATTGCTCCCATGACATGAACATTGCGCAGATTGTCCAAATACATGTTAATTTTATGTGATTAATAATTACCTTGTATTGCCTTCATGTTTTGTTGGATTACCCGGATGTCTGCAATAATATCATTCCTCAAAAGAAAAGTTGGAAACTTATATTGTGTTAAACTATATTTTTTTGCAACAGCATTGCTCATACTGATAACTTTAATAAGTTTTATGTGTCGTTGTTAAACTGTTAATGTAATGATTTATAGGTGGAGCACTCACATTGGTACTTTTTTTTAAATTCAGGATGTATGTCAGGAAAAGAAATATTTAACCATTTAATTTCTTCTTCCATGTAATGCTTCTCTAGCTCTGGGGCTCTCGAGTGTGGTTTAAAATCTTTCCTCCTCGTTTAAAGTGCACCATCTCTCCAGAGATATCTGTGATTAACCCATTTCTACAATCTCCCTTGTGCAATTTTCAGATAACAGAAAACTAAGCCAATTGAAGACTGGAAACTGGAAATAAGTAAAAGTTTCAAGTGAACCACAGTTCAGGTAAACTCACCCACCCTTCTGAACCCAATGTTTTTTTATGTGTAGAGCTTACTTAAATTCTCTGAAAGTTTCAGCCATATAAGCATTACCCAATTTTTATTAGGTCTACTCTGTCTCAAAGGCAAATTCTTGTCAGCCCGAGTTTGTCCCCCTAGCTACACTTTGCTAAAGCTCACTATCACTAATCAGTTTAATCAGTTTCCCGAGCCACAAGTGTGATTGATTTTACTGGATTAAACTAAATTGCTTGCGAATTGAATTTAAGTAATTATGTAAAAATGATGGCAGACTGTTCCTTTTAATAATGTAAACTCTTCCATTGAGATATTACTTTTTTTGTGACTGAACAGTACGAAATAAGAGATGATGCTCCATCAAGTGGCGCCACGTGTGGCAGCCTCGCCAGCAGTCTGTTCGTCCTTTCACCCTTTTTGTCATTTTTAGTCTGTCTAAAAGTATCTTTTTGGAGGTTTCTTTGTCTCATTTATGTAGGGGTTGGGAAAGGGGAAGAGGGGAAAAGGGGAAACCATTTCCAGCCACTACCTGGTGGAGGATGCGTATTTTCTCTGTTGCACCTTCGCCCCTCCCCCCTCCCCCCCCCCCCCGCCCGCAGTCTACCATCTGGATTGGCGCGGCCTTTCCTGCCGGAGACCGGCTAGAGCTTCAGCACCAGTGCAGCACTGAATTACCATGCGGAGCGGGTGATGCCTGACCGAGGATCGCCGTGTTGAGGCTCTGGAGTGTTGGGCCTGCTGCTTCAACCTCATGGAACTGTGGTTTGTGGAGCTTCTAACTGCGATCGGCACTGACTTTTACATCGCGGAGTCCTGGGATCCTTTGCCGAGGGTCGCCAGTGTTGAATCTCAGCCCAGCTCGGCCTGTGGACTTCGGGAGCTGCAGTCTCCAGTAAGAAGCGGCCGATTCGGAAACTACAAGCCGCTGAGTGTGTTCTTCCATTCAGACACCGGAGTTTTGATCATCCTGGTGAGAGGGCCTGAACATCGGGCTGCCGTAGCGGCAACTGCGGAGGGCTCAAAGGCCCCGACCACGGGTGAACAATGAGGAAGATGACAGAACTCAAATCTCACTGTACCAATTGGTGCATGTGACAATAAATGTAACTTGAACTTGAACTCGATAGAGCAAAATACTTGATTTCAAGAATAGGCGTAAACAACGTTCAAACATGTATACAATAAAGAAGTGAATAGGGAATTCCAAATGTCTACACAGATTTAGCATCGGTTTGCAGGAATCAACAATTAATATCAACAATTAAACTTAGATAAAAAATTGCAACTGAAGAAGAAGTATATCAATCTAAACACGTATATTTAACAGAAGAATCTGTACTTCTTTTATTCATTCAGAGAAGGTCACTATCACGGGCAAGACATCATTCCCTCCGATCTGACGCAAAACATTTAAGAAATCGGCTACATTGGTGTGTACAGAGTCACATATGGGTCACACTGGGTGAAGACATCAGTGAACAAGTTGCTCTTATAATAAACTTGTATGCATACAGTTGCCTTTATTGATAATAGCTTTTCTAAATTACAGGTGTAATAATGTGAATCTAACAATGCAAGCTACGGTGAAGGGATTTTAACTTGTTTCTGCATCAGTAGTTCAGGTTTTGAATGGAAGACTAGTAGCTTTCCAACATTCTAATGCACCCTTTATTTTCAAGTATCGGATCATTAACAGGCAACTTATGATGGTACATTGTTGATCATTTATTACAGCTCACCTGATTCTTCACATCTAGTTTAAGGCATGGACGGCCACCATTGTATGCCTTTTCCCGCAACCACTTGGATCTGGTCTGTATTCCACTTCCACATGATTTGCTGCATGCAGACCACTTTGACCACTCACTGAGCTTGCAATCAGATGGGCACAGCACACTGCAAGTTTCTTCAATGTACCCTAATTTAAATTATTGAAAGAAAAACATTCTCATTAGTGATTTAAAGCTTTCCCACTGTCTATGGGCAGAAACTCAATTTGAATTCTAAAATAATTCTATATTTCAGGTCAAATATGAAAACAACTTTCTCCATCAACTATGATTTATATTATTAAAACATATAACTGCAATTCAATTGATTTAGCTTGTTTGTCACTGAGAAAAATATATAAACTGGAACAAAACATAACCAATATATGTTTGATATTATCTAAAGAAATAATTAATGTTTTTATTTATTCGGGTCCCAACCCAAAACATCATGTATCCATGTTCTCCAGGGATGCTGCCTGACCTGCTGAGTTACTCCAGCATTTTGTGACTTCCCTTGGTATACCAGCGTGTGTGTGTGTGTGTGTGTGTGTGTGTGTGTGTGTGTGTGTGTGTGTGTGTGTGTGTGTGTGTGTGTGTGTGTGTGTGTGTGTGTGTGTGTGTGTGTGTGTGTGTGTGTGTGTGTGTGTGTGTGTGTGTGTGTGTGTGTGTGTGTGTGTGTGTGTGTGTGTGTGTGTGTGTGTGTGTGTGTTAAAAAACGACGTGTTATGGGTAAAATGTTTACGTATTCGGGTAGAGATTTACCCACTGGAGTCCAAAATCGCCATCTGAAAAATTCATGCCTTATTTCTCGAGTTATTAATGAAAACGGAACAAGTTAGGGCTTTATTCTTTGGAGCGCAGAAGGTTAAGGGGGGACTTGATAGAGGTTTTTAAAATGATGAGAGGGATAGACAGAGTTGACGTGGAAAAGCTTTTCCCACTGAGAGTAGGGAAGTTTCAAACAAGGGGACATGACTTGAGAATTAAGGGACTGAAGTTTAGGGGTAACATGAGGGGGAACTTCTTTACTCAGAGAGTGGTAGCTGTGTGGAATGAGCTTCCAGTGAAGGTGGTGGAGGCAGGTTCGTTTTTATCATTTAAAAATAAATTGGATAGTTATATGGATGGGAAAGGAATGGAGGGTTATGGTCTGAGCGCAGGTATATGGGACTAGGGGAGATTATGTGTTCGGCACGGACTAGAAGGGTCGAGATGGCCTGTTTCTGTGCTGTAATTGTTATATGGTTATATGGTTATAAAATGTTTCACAAATCCGATAAAACTTTGAAAATAAACGAGATGGTCTCGCTGAAGATGTCACGATGGGCCTGCTCTGTGTTCCACGTGTTGCGAGTCACATCACCCCCCCCCCACCCCCCCCTACCGCCCCCTCACCACTCTCCCCGTACTCGGGCCTTGGAGCCTGAAGCCAGGAGCCGCCAGCCGGGAGCAAGGGAGTATTGGGGATGGCATCAAACAGGAAATTAGAAATGCGTGCAACAAAGGTAAAACAGTTATAATGGGTGACTTCAATCTACATATAGATTGGGTGAATCAAATTGGCAGGGGTGCTGAGGAAGAGGATTGCTTGGAATGTATGCAGGATAGTTTTCTAAACCAACATGTAGAGGAACCAACGAGAGAGCAGGCTATTCTAGACTGGGTACTGAGTAATGAGGAAGGATTAGTTAGCAGTCTTGTTGTGCGTGGCCCCTTGGGCAAGAGCGACCATAATATGGTTGAGTTCTTCATTAGGGTGGAGAGTGGCATTGTTAATTCAGAAACAATGGTTCTGAACTTAAAGAAAGGCAACTTTGAGGGTATGAGACGTGAATTGGCCAAGATTGACTGGCAATTAATTCTTAAAGGGTTGACGGTGGATATGCATTGGAAGGCATTTAAATACTGCATGGATGAACTACAACAATTGTTCATCCCAGTTTGGCAAAAGAATAAATCAGGGAAGGTAGTGCATCCGTGGATAACAAGGGAAATCAGGGATAGTATCAAAGCAAAAGATGAAGCGTACAAATTAGCCAGAAAAAGCAGCCTAACTGAGGATTGGGAGAAATTCAGAGACCAGCGGAGGAGGACAAAAGGCTTGATTAGGAAAGGGAAAATAGATTATGAAAGAAAACTGGCAGGGAACATAAAAACTGACTGCAAACGTTTTTATAGATATGTGAAGAGAAAGAGATTAGTAAAAACAAATGTAGGTCCCTTGCAGTCAGAAACAGGTGAATTGATCATGGGGAACAAGGACATGGCTGACCAATTGAATAACTACTTTGGTTCCGTTTTCACCAAGGAAGACATAAATAATCTGCCGGAAATGGCAGGGGACCGCGGGTCAAATGAGATGGAGGAACCGAGTGAAATCCAGGTTAGCCGGGAAGTGGTGTTAGGTAAATTGAATGGATTAAAGGCCGATAAATCCCCAGGGCCAGATAGGCTACATCCCAGAGTACTTAAGGAAGTCGCTCCAGAAATAGTGGATGCATTAGTGATAATTTTTCAAAACTCTTTAGATTCTAGAGTAGTTCCTGAGGATTGGAGGGTAGCTAATGTAACCCTACTTTTTAAAAAGGGAGGGAGAGCGAAAACGGGGAATTACAGACCAGTTAGTCTAACACTAGTGGGGAAACTGCTAGAGTCAGTTATTAAAGGTGGGATAGCAGCACATTTGGAAAGTGGTGAAATCATTGGACAAAGTCAGCATGGATTTACGAAAGGTAAATCATGTCTGACGAATCTTATAGAATTTTTGGAGGATGCAACTAGTAGAGTGGATAGGGGAGAACCAGTGGATGTGTTATACAGGTGCACAACCTTTTATCCGAAAGCCTTGGGACCAGAAACTTTTCGTAATTCAGAATTTGTCGGTCTTCGGAATGGAATTTTTTTATCGTAGATTTTAATGGCTGGCTCAGTGGTAGAGTGCTCGGCTCATATCCGCAAGGTCGCGAGTTTGCGCCTTGATCCCGGCAGTAAACTCGGTCGCGAGTTTGAGTCTTCAATGTAGTTTTTTCTTGCAGAATAAATGTTTGTATGAAATGCAGTGTAGAAGAGGTGCACTGACTGTGTGGGCAGAACTTTGGAAGTGATTGCCCACCAGTCTAAAAAGCCGCTGTGTCTCCCTGTCCCTGGGATAGCAGGGGGCGATCAAACAGCACAATACCTCCCTCCCCCTCCAACTCCAGAGGAATCCGCTCCCTAATGGGCCGCTACGGCGACAAGTGGCAGTATGCCCACAGCCCGAGCTGCGCCCCCTCATCCGCCACCCCAAGAACAAGACGTACCTTGCACACCATCAGCTTCTGCCCCTACGTGTTCCTCTGGAGTTGGAGCGGGGCTGGGCTGGAGTTGCTGCTGGCTGTGCGTCTCTGGGATCTCCGTGCTTGCAGTGGGCCTGGGGGTCGGTGTCCCGTTGGTCCTGACGTCTCCGGCCACCCCCCTGGACTGGAGCTGAGACTGGAAACTGTACCGCCCTTGCCCCCTCCCTCTGCAACTGCAAACAACCCCACTCTCCTGCAAGGGCGGAACGGTTCCCGGAGGATGGCAGGTGGCCGGAGACGTCAAGACCAACAGGAACCCGCTCCCCGATGGGCCCCTACGACGCCCCGAGCTGCGCCCCGTCATCCGCAACCCAGGTTCCTCTGTAGTTGGAGCGGGGCTGGGCTGGGCTGCTGTTGGCTGTGGGTCTCTGGGATCTCCGTGCTTGCAGTGGGCCTGGGGGTCGGTGTCCCAATGAGGGGGCGCAGCTCGGGGAACGGCTTCTGGTGGTCCTGACGTCTCCGGCCAGTTTGCAGTTTTCCTCTGGAGTTGGAACGGGGCTGGGCTGGGCTGCTGCTGGCTGTGGGTCTCTGGGGTCTCCGTGCTTGCAGTGGGCCTGGGGGTCGGTGTCCCGTTGGTCCTGACGTCTCCGGTGACAGTGCAAAGCCCCCGCGCCGGTGCAATGGGCGGGGAGCTGGAGAGGGGAGGGAAGGGGTCACACACATGGCCGGGAAGCAGAGGGGTGTAGGTGGGGTGAAACTGAAGGGAGCGACAATCTGCTGCTGCCTGCCCCGCTGAGTTAAAAAGTTCCCACGCAAGACTCACGATACACTGTGTATCGTGAGTCTACCGTGGGAACTTTTTAACTCAGCGGGCAGGCAGCAGCATATTGTCAATTATTAACCCTCCCGCGCAATATACCCTCACCTTCTCTTTTATGAATGGGGATTTAGTTCCCCTTTCTTCGAGGACCGACCGGAGGTTCCGCTGTCATCTCTGCGGGCCGCCCTCGGTGAACGTTTTCAAGGACCTTTCTTCAAGGACCGAAAAAATGGCCGCTATTCGGAGGTTTTCGTTATTTGGATCTTCGGATAAAAGGTTGTGCACCTGTATCTGGGCTTTCGACAATGTCCCACATAAGAGATTAGTATACAAACTTAAAGCACATGGTATTGGGGGTTCAGTATTGATGTGGATGGAGAACTGGCTGGCAAACAGGAAGCAAAGAGTAGGAGTAAACGGGTCCTTTTCACAATGGCAGGCAATGACTAGTGGGGTACCGCAAGGCTCAGTGCTGGGACCCCAGCTATTTACAATATATATTAATGATTTGGACGAGGGAATTGAATGCAACATCTCCAAGTTTGCGGATGACACGAAGTTGGGGTGCAGTGTTAGCTGTGAGGAGGATGCTAGTAGGTTGCAAGGTGACTTGGATAGGTTGGGTGAGTGGGAAAATGCATGGCAGATGCAGTATAATGTGGATAAATGTGAGGTTATCCACTTTGGTGGCAAAAACAGGAAAGCTGACTATTATCTAAATGGTGGCCGATTAGGAAAAGGGGAGATGCAACGAGACCTGGGTGTCATGTTACACCAGTCATTGAAAGTAGGCATGCAGGTGCAGCAGGCAGTAAAGAAAGCGAATGGTATGTTGACATTCATAGCAAAAGGATTTGAGTATAGGAGCAGGGAGGTTCTGCTGCAGTTGTACAGGGTCTTGGTGAGACCACACCTGGAGTATTGCGTACAGTTTTGGTCTCCAAATCTGAGGAAGGACATTATTGCCATAGAGGGAGTGCAGAGAAGGTTCACCAGACTGATTCCTGGGATGTCAGGACTTTCTTATGAAGAAAGACTGGATAGACTCAGATTGTACTCGCTAGAATTTAGGAGATTGCGGGGGGATCTTATAGAAACTTACAAAATTCTTAAGGGATTGGACAGGCTAGATGCAGGAAGATTGTTCCCAATGTTGGCGAAGTCCAGGACAAGGGGTCACAGCTTAAGGATAGAGGGGAAATCCTTTAGAACTGAGATGAGAAAAACATTTTTCACGCAAAGAGTGGTGAATCTCTGGAACTCTCTGCCACAGAAGGTAGTTGAGGCCAGTTCATTGGCTATATTTAAGAGGGAGTTAGATGTGGCCCTTGTGGCTAGAGGGATCAGGGAGTATGGAGAGAAGGCAGGTACAGGATACTGAGTTGGATGATCAGCCATGATCATATTGAATGGCGGTGCAGGCTCGAAGGGCCTAATGGCCTACTCCTGCACCTATTTTCTATGTTTCTATGTTTCTATGTTCCTATTGTGTTTGGTAACCAGCCCTCCCCTTTGACGACCCCTCCCCCCACCCCGGGCTCTTGATTGAAGCCGCTGAACTCGCAGTCCTTTGGTTGACGCCTGCCCCGATGCCCGCTCCTCGCTAACCTCCTCCACTACCCCCCTGCTCCTCTCCCTATCCTCCTCCTCTCCCCCTTCTCTCCCCCCACTACTCTCCCCCCCTCCCCTCCTCTCCCCCCCTCTGCCCCCCTCTTCACCCCTCCCCACTTCTCCCCCTCCTCTCCCCCCTCCCCTACTCTCTCCCCATCTCCCACTTCCTCAACCCCCTCCCCTCAGCCACCTCCTCCCCCATTCCTCTCTCCTCCCCCAGCCTCTCTCATCCCCCCTCTCTCCCCACCCCCTCTCTCCCCCCACTCCCTCCCTCTTCCTCCCCCTCCCTATCCCCCTCACTTCTCTTTCCTCCTCCTCCCCCCTCTTCCCCCTCCCCTCCTCTCCCCCTCTCTCCTTCTCTCCCCCCTCTCTTCCCCCCTCTCTTCCCACCTCTCTCCCCCCTCTATCCCCTCACTTCCCATCCCCCCTCCCCTCCCTCCAACTTCCCTCCCCCTCTCTCCTCTCTCCTCTCCCCTCTCCCCTCTCCCCTCTCTCCCCTCTCACCCCTCCCATCTCTCTCCCCCTCTTTAGTTAGCGGGGAACGGGTCCCTCTTGGTCTAGTATATATTAAAATTTGAAATGATGAGCAACTTGGACAAACACACAAAGCTAAAACTTAGGAGCAAGAATGGGCATTCAACCCTTTACACCTGCTCTATCAATTTATAAAATTATGGCTGATCTGAATGTAGCATCATTTCCACATTTTTGTCTATAGTAATGTTTTATCCTCTTGTTTATCTTGCAATTATAAATTGGATAATATTTAAAGATTCTGCTTTCACCACCCTTTGCCTGTCCCACTGAGTTACTCCAGAATGTTGTGTCTACCTTCGATTTAAACCAGCAAATGCAGTTTTTTCCTACACACTGAGAAGAGATCTCCAAAAACTCATCACCATTTGAGGGAAACCAGTTTGTCTCATATATGTTTTAAATGGCAACCTCTCATTTTTAACCAATGGCTATTAGTTCTAGGTATCCCGCAAAAGAAAACATAGTCTCCACATCCACCCTGACATTAACCTTAAAATTATCAGTTTATAATGCGTTCAAAATGATTATACTGGAAGTGACAAGTTACCTTGAAATCTCTTGGGTTGCTGCCGAAGAATGATTGACAGGCATAATATAGTTACAGGACAGTTTGAATAAACAACAGCATATTGCTATAATTGATTTTATATAATTAGGAATTATGTGCCACGGTAGAAATATTGAACGTGAATATCTATCTTTCATTGAAAGCTCTATTGCTTGTACCTTAACCCTAACAAACTCCAATTGACCATGTTATTCCTGTGTTCATCAGTTCCATGTTTGAAAATTAATCTGAATAGAATTCTCATTTAAATATTCAAGACTCTACACATTTCAGTTATTTCCTCCAGTTCTGTAATTCTTCATATTCACTTCTTTCTCAGTCCTGACTTTCTATCTTCCTCTGATCTCAACTGTTCTGTTATTGACAGCTACACTTTAAGCTGTCTTGGGCCCAAGTCCTAGAATTCTCTCCGTAAATCTTCCTACCTCATGCTCTTTCTCTTCCACAAAAAGCAATTTAAACCCTTCCTTTTTTGACAAAGTATTTGTTCTTATTTTCTAATATTTGAGTTTGAGTTGTGTTTATTGTCACATGTACTGAGGTACAGTGAAAAGTTTTTGTTGCATACCAACCAGTTAGCGGAAAGACAATACACGATTACAATCCAGCCATTCGCAGTGTACGGATACATGATCAAGGGATTATCAACGAGCATTATCTCCATTTAGGTTTGTGGTGTGCAATATTATCTCATCATAAATCTATGAAATATTTTTTTAAATTTTGGAACAGCTTCATAAATGTATGTTGTTATTGCTGCCGTAAAATCTATCCAATGAAGCATATTTGAGAACATTATTGATAATCTTTCATTTGTTTATAATAAGTCACAATAGTGAAAATTATACCTGATAACAAGTTTATGGTTTCTGGCAATATCAATTGCTTGAACTTTTCTATCAATACACATGCATGGGTCATTATGACCACAGCACTTTTAAACAGAGCTATAGAATCATTGTCAGGAAACAAAACAGCATGCTATTGTGAAATCAAGTTTTAAATTAACCTTCATCATTTGGGGGTTGGAGCTTGAGAACATTATTTTCAGTAAATGATAAGAGAATAAAAGCTCCTGCCATGTTTCTTTTAACATTAATATTCATTAGCACATGGACCTATATTCAGAATATGCTCCATTGTCTCCAAGGCTAAAGTAAAACATTTTCTGAAGAATTACTAAACTTTCTGCTTTAGGATTACCATTTCCAATCCATCTTAACTGTTAGAGTGGTTTTTGAAACAAGAATCATTGAGCATGGATGGCAAATATCAATACATTATGGTATATAAATTTGAAAATAATTAAAATTCCATTACAAGATTATATTTCATACCTAAAGTGACACTTTTAATGAACAAGATCAAGTGCAGAACCAGTCTTTGAATCCAGCTCACTGAGGAAATTTTCAAATATAACTAATTTGCTCTGGTGCAAGGATGCAACTTTAACCTCTTCATAATTCAACCCAATTTTGCACCGAAGCTGATATTTGAGGGTGAAAATGGGTGTGCAGCAAGTGAAATAGATAGAAAATAAAAAGTGCAGCAATAATCCCACGCCACTCGGCAAATCTTGTAAATGGCTAATACCACATAATGCCACATTACAATTCTTCAAGGGATGCTCCATTCAGGTCTGAATAGCTACCCTACTTGACAATCACATCTTAAGGAAGGTCAATTTATCCCTTGTTTTCAGGTGAGGGTCTGGATGTAATGAAATGAAAGAGATTATGGTTAGGGCTGGACGCTAATGACCCATGCATGTAATTTAGGCCAGTAAATGCATTATCCAAAGCTGAATCCCATCAACTGCGCCTCAGGTCAACAATCCTCATCCCTTATGCTCACCTACTAATCAATAATGTTTATGAAGACTAATGAAACTGCAGATGTTGGTTTTCAAAAACATTGTTTATGAGCTCTTCTTACCTCCCTTGTTTGCATACACGACTCAACCTACACCTTTGTTTTAAATTACACTGCTATTAGATTGTTCCTGCTGCAACATGCATATTCAACTCTGCAAGGTTTAAGAGAGGGCACTAGTTGGAACACCATATGCCAAAATAGGAGACTAGGTACCAAATCAATGCTGCACCCATTCAAATTTCACAACATGTCTGCTCTGCATGATTCCAGTGTAATTTGCAGGAATATACTGGTTTGAGAAATTTAAAAGGAAAGCAAGGGATGAGATATAACCTTAGATAACATCCATTGACCTTGTCTCTATACAGCTCTATAAAGCTCAACAGACTTTGTACTGGAGTTGGGCGTTTCATTTCCAGCATGCGGAGATGGGAGCTCCACCAGAGCCCAGCCTGTGAATGCGGAGCAGAACAACAGACAGCCAACCATGTCATCTCTGCATGCCCGCTCGACCACCCACCAAATGGAGCTCAGGGCCTGGCAAGAGCCAACAACCTGGCTGCTCAACACCCAGCTTGAGATCTAAATATTCATTTGATTTGTGTTTCATTCGCAAGACGAAGAATATATCTCTATATTTAGCTCTGAACATTTTGTAATATTCTTTCCAAGCCCTTGGGGGCCAGATAGCATAGTTCATCAACATCCTGGACAATGCAACTTCAGAACAAATTTGCACACTTGCATTAAATGTAATTTTGGAACTAATCTACACCCAATGCCCACAAGATTCATAGTGCAAAACTGAATTTTGTGGCCAACAAAATGCATTTCAACTTCATTCAGAATGTTGTCATAAATGTAGACATACCAGAATTGCCACAAAGCAGAGGATCCACCAGCTTCTTGTTCTGATCATAGCAGGCTACGGCTTGATACTGTAGACCCTGCCCACAAACTTTGACATCTCCTTGAACCTTCATGCCAAGTTGTAGTGATACTTTATCTTCAAGAAGTACACAATCTGACCAATTCCCCAATGGCTGACTGATATATTTGTCACATGGACAAGGCTGGGTCTCGACAAGTGGATACTTCTGGCACATCTCTTTCTTCTTGCTTTTTCCTGGTGGAACAAAAATAGTTCTTTTTTTTATCTACTTCTTCCACCAGTCTTAATCTATGCACAAAAATCATCTGTTAAAAGTTGAGAGTAAAGCACACAGCTTCAAATTAATGCCTCTGAATGCCATATGGTTAAAACGCAACTATTACAAACTTTATTTTGTTCCAAATTAATTCCAGATATCAAACATTAGCCTTTTTCAGTAATGAATAAACATCATATTGAATGTTAATGCATTTTGTACATCACCCAACCTTAACTCTGCTCAATTCGCTTCCTCGCTATTTTATTACAAAAAAACATAATCATTTCATAGTTTGACACTGTTTCAATAGCTTGCTATTCAGTGAAACAAAAAAAACAATTAACTTCATGATGACATTAACATTCTCTAATATGTCAATCCTCAACCCTCTTATCTTCTACATTAAAAAAACAGTAAATTCTCCAATCTTTCTTCATAACCTTTCATTTGTTGAGGATGCTGCTGACTATACAATGAGCATTATCTAATTATTTTTAATATTTTTTCTTCTGACCTGAAAATAATACTTTAAAAATTGTGCAACCTCGAAATTACCCTTTGGGTCTGGTTGATTGTATATGTCACAATGACAAAAATGAATAAAATAATCCTGGTAAATCCTATCTGGAGATACTGGAATTTCCACAGGTTGGGCATTTGGTTACATTTATAAAAGTTGGTTTTCTTTTAAGGATTATATATATGAATAACCAATATGGTACTTGTTTTGCCATGGCACCTAATGGTATTTGAAAATGGTTAATAAAACTTGGTAATCCTTCAATTTTTTCATTCATACCTACCTGTGGCATACTTTTGCTTCTTAAATCCAATGCTGCTACTAGAAACTGCTGCTACAATTGGAAAGTCAATTCTAGATGACATTTGAAACTAAGTAGGGGGAATGGAACTTGCGTAAAGGTTATAAAAGTCTTGGCTGAGGAGAAAGTTTCCTTACTAAGTGACTCAATCGCAATTAAGTTGTTTTGCCATTGTCTGGCACAAACAGCTTCCTCATTTTAGTCTTAAAAAGTTTCGTCTTCTCTGCTCAATTCATCATTTTTTGTGTGCCATTTGTCTACGTTTGACATATTGGCTTACAAGCTTTTAGAGTGGTAGATTAAATGAATAATTTAATATTAAATGTACCCATACATTATGTAGAGATCCTAGGTAACAACAAATTGGAAACTTAGCCCATTGATCAATTTTTGATTCAGGTTTGTTTCTATTTATTCACCAACCTTCCACTAATCTGAAACCAAGCCAAAATTATTACTAGCCCTAAATTCTTTATGTCATCATTAAACATTTCACAGTTACTTTGAAAATAGACTGCATGTACACACTAAAACTGCCAATTTGATATATCCAACTCTTAAATATTAACAAAAAGTACTGCAGAACCTAAGAATCTGAAAATAAAAAAAATATTCAGTTTAAGGCAGGAATTGTAGTAAAATAGGGATCTGTTAAAGTTTCATGCAAATTACTCTTCTAAAACCCATGGAACTGGCTGCGAACTTGGTGGGTTTTTAATTTTTATTTAATATAACTAGAGTGAATCAAATCCCTTGTAAAATTTTGAATTTATTTATTTATTTCCAAGGTAGGTGAAAATGGCATTGATAAAGAAAGGCACACAGCAATCCAAGGACAGGGATGTAGATGTGATTTTTTTAAATCAATTCAGTATGGAACAATGGAACAGAAAGATAGACACAAAAAGCTTGAGACCCTTCAGAACAGAAAGAGTCCATTAACACCTCAAGTCCACATGATTACCATTTGTCAGGAAAGGTTGACTGATCCTGGTCAGAATCCTTTTTTTTTGGAGAAGAAAATTCCACATATTTCATTACTTAAAATAGTGTTTCCCCAGTTCTTCTGAAGAAGTGTCTTGACCCGAAATGTCGCCCATTCCTTCTCTTCAGAGATGCTGCCTCACCCGCTGAGTTACTCCAGCATTTGGTGTCTGCCTTCGATTTAAACCAGCATCTGCAGTTCTTTCTTACATATCTAGATCTATCGATGCCTGGATGCTGCCTAAAGCAATTATAAGATTGCTAAGATGTCACATTGGCTGACAAGAACAAATATATTTGTCCTTCAAAGGCATGTAGCCAGAAACTCAGCAAAGCTCAGCTAGCAAAATCAAGACTTCTGTGTGTTCTCTGTTTCTGTGTGAGCCTTAGTTCTAGGCTTGTGTACAAGAAGAAACATCTTCTCCATATCCACTCTGTTTTGACCCCAAAGAATACTACACATTTCAATTGAATCCCACTTCAGTCTACTTAATTTGAAAATAGACTCATAGCTAGTCTGTCCAACCATTCCTTAAGAGAAAACCAATTTTCATGTCCAGAGCATGAGTGACAATTTTAGCTAACAAGGCATCATATTAAATTACATTCATCCAGATGGAGATTACCTATACAGAGACTACCTGGCTAGATACCAGGAACAACATTATTAGACCCTATAACACTCCCTGAGTCCTGGTAACATCTTCAGAAATCTTTTCTGCACTCATTCTAGCTTAATGGTATATTTCTTACTGCAGGGAGACCAAAACCGAACACAATACGCCAAATGTAACCTCACCAATCGCTTAAACAACTGCAGCATTACATTCTAACTTTGGTACTCAGAGCCCTAACTGATTAAGCCCAACATGCCAAAAACCCTCTTCACCACCCTGACTACTTGTAATGCCACTTTTAGGGAACTATTTACTCCTATCTTCCTCTGTTCTGCAACACTGCGCAGGGCCGTACCATTCATTGTGAAGGTCCTGACTTGGTTTGACTTCCCAAAGTGTAAAATCTCACATTTATTTGAGCTAAACTCCATTGCCTCAGCTCGGCTGGTCAAGACCCCATTGTAATTCTTGGCAACCATCACTTCTACACCAGAAGAGATACTAATCGTCCAAAAATCTGAACCCCTGTCCCCTGCACCAACTCTTCAGCTATGCATTTGTCTATCCTATCCTCATATTCCTATCCACACTTGCACATGGCACAGGGAGTAATTAGTACACTCAATGCTGGTATCCGGGAGGAAACACAGCATCTTGGAGTCCTGTTTGCCATCACAGAATTTCCTATCTGCGCCTCATATTATTGAGTTTACTATTACTATAGCCCTCTCTGACGTCACCCCTCCCTGCTGTGCCTCAGAGCCAGTTTTGGAGCCACAGAGCTGGTGTGTGCTGCTCCTTTCTCCTGAACAGTTATTGTCCTCCAACAGTAAGATGGTTTACTTGTTTTTTTAATTTATTTCCACAGGAGAATATTACACCTTCTTCCTTCTCTCTTTATCTTTCCTGGTAATCACCCCGCTACTTTCTGCCTCCACTAAGACTAAAGTTAAAAAAAACCTTAGTTTATCCCTCTGCTCAGTTTCCTGGCCATAGCCTCTTGAGCCCAAACATCAGGTCTTTACTCTCAATTTAAATAATTCACCTCAGGCACAGTCACACCCCAAAACAGCTACAATGGTCACTTTGCTAGTGCTCACCCTACTTTTGTACAGCAGTGGGGCATTAACTCTCAGAATGTAATGACTGTTTTCAAATCTCCCACACTCCTCCTCCTTTCAGCCCTGTTGAAACTAACCTGTCCTTACTTTTACATCTGTGTTTCAAATTTCGCGTGCCCTTCCTCCCTTCAGCTCTGGGGATTCTGTAGAAACTAACCTTCCCTTCCATTAATGACTGTTTTTCAAATCTCCTGCCACGTTCCTCCTTTCAGATGCATTGTCCTTTTTTAAACTTTTATGTCTGACTACATGATGTTGCGATATAGTTGATGGAGAAACAAAATGATCAGGGTGTCAGGGGTTATGGGGAGAAGGCAGGAGAATGGGGTTAGATGGGAGAGACAGATCAGCCATGATTGAATGGAGTAGACTTGATGGGCCAAATGGCCTAATTCTGTTCGTATCACTTATAATTGTCAAATTATTAGTGAAGAATGGCAACTTATTAAAACGCATCAAAATTTGCATACCATGTGACTGTGTACAAAAATGTTCATAACATTTAGGATTAAAAGGATGTTGTTTGTGTTATTTCCTCCAGGTTGATGAGAAGCTACCATTGTGCAGACATTGGAAATTTTATTTTACCATTTATGATCCAGTGAGTATATTGTTTTTACTGTGATAAATCCGATTAATTGCAAAAAGGACCACAATTATGAATGGCTTATAGTTTAATTTAATTTCCTACAATCAGGGCTTGTAGGATAAAATATTTCATTTAATTATACGAGTTGGCAGGGGGCTTCGAACAGTTACAAATGTTCATTTTGTGTAATGTCTCCCATAAGCCCAATACTCGCCTACAAGGGATCTCCATCGGCTTTGGGTTGATCCACAGCCTGATTTACAGGGACTGAACCTGGACCAATTAGTCAACATGCAATCGTCACGGCATGGAATCCAACACTTCTGGACCAGGGGGGGCATTGGACTTGCCCACTTCAAGCATCCAAAAACATCTGAATGTTGGTCATCTCCTGTTTTACAGACCACACCTGAGAATAAAAGTAGATAATAAATGGAGTTTTCATGACGTTTCCATTAAAAATGTTGTTTTTTATATTAAAATGGGTAGGAATGAAATACGGCGACATAACACAGTTTGCAACGTATATTTTATGGATTGTTATGAATTGACAACAGGGTCTTTTCTAACAATGAATCCTCCTGATACAGTATTTGATCATAAGACATTTCACCATGTTAGATGAATTGATATTGGTACAATTATTCAAGAGGACAGCAGAGATAAACCTGGTAATTACAAAGCTGAAATTGCGTTATATAACTTCTAAAAATGTTCCTAAGATAGCAGTCTACTTGACAGGCACCCCTTCCACAACCATTTACTCACTCCATCACTGTTGCTCTGTAGCAGCAGTTAATCTAATCTGCAGGATGCATTACAGTAACTCACTAAGACTCCTTAGACAGAAGAAACCAAACCCAGGACCTCTATCAGTAAGAAGGACAAGGGAAACAAAAGCATCACAACCTCCCAAGTTGTCCTCCAAGACACCATGTCCTTACCTGGAAATATATCACCGTCTCTTCACCTTCAATGAGTCAAAATCGTGAAACGCCCTCCAGAACTGCATTGTAATATGTACCCACACCTCAAGAACTGCAGGAGTTCAAGAAAGCTGCTCACCTCTTTTCTCAAGAGCAGTAACGGATGGGCAATTAGATGCTGGCCCAGCCTGCAAAGCCCACAACCCTTGTATTAATACAAAAAAAGTTACTTCTAAATGTTCTGAGAACCAATTGAGATTTTTTTTCTAAGAAATTGGATGTAGCAAGATGTTAGAAGCTAATAAGGGCTACTCAAATAAGTAATGGAAGCACCATAGACAGCAAACATTATTTATTTTCCCAGAACACAGTCTGTTCGTATTGGTGGAAATGTGTCAGCCTCGATAACAATCAGCACTGGAGCACCTCAAGGCAGCGTGCTCAGCCCCCTGCTGTACTCACTCTATACCCATGACTGCGTAGCCAATCACAGTGCGAACTCCATCATCAAGTTCGCTGACGACACCACTGTTGTGGGGCGTATCACTGATGGGGATGAGTCAGAGTATAGAAGAGAGATTGAGCAACTGTCCATATGGTGCCAGCGCAATAACCTGGCCCTCAACACCAGCAAAACCAAGGAACTGATTGTGGACTTTGGAAGGAGTAGGAGGGGGACCCACAGCCCCATTTATATAAACGGGTCGATGGTTGAAAGGGTCAAGAGTTTCAAATTCCTGGGCGTGCACATCTCTGAAGATCTTTCCAGGTCCGAGAACACTAATACAATAATCTAGAAAGCTCATCAGCGCCTCTACTTCCTGAGAAGATTACGGAGAGTCGGTTTGTCAAGGTTGACTCTCTCTAACTTCCACAGGTGCACAGTAGAGAGCATGTTGACCGGTTGCATCGTGGCTTGGTTCGGCAATTTGAGCGCCCTGGAGAGGAAAAGACTACAAAAAGTAGTGAACACTGCCCAGTCCATCATCGGCTCTGACCTTCCTTCCATCGAGGGGATTTATCGCAGTCGCTGCCTCAAAAAGGCTGGCAGTATCATCAAAGACCCACACCATCCTGGCCACACACTCATCTCCCTGCTACCTTCAGGTAGAAGGTACAGGAGCCTGAAGACTGCAACAACCAGGTTCAGGAATAGCTACTTCCCCACAGCCATCAGGCTATTAAACCTGGCTCGGACAAAACTCTGATTATTAATAACCCATTTTCTGTTATTTGCACTTTATCGGTTTATTTATTCATGTGTGTATATATTTATATTATGGTATATGGACACACTTATCTGTTCTGTAGTAAATGCCTACTATGTTCTGTGTGCTGAAGCAAAGCAAGTATTTCATTGTCCTATACAGGGACATGACAATAAACTCACTTGAACTTGAACGTGAAAGAAGTTTTAAAACCTAATTCCTTGTAGTCCTTTGAAGTGATTTTCTGATAAGCAAGGTGCTAATAAGGTTTGACCAGTTAGTTCTAAATTATGTTTAAGTATTAATCACTTATTCTGGAAGATCTGAGGATTTACTGATCACATGTTCATTGACAGAAAGTTTTATGAGAACAAGCCGGTCACATCATTCTGGCTTGATGTCAGTTGAATTCTATGGAGAGATAAAAGCCTCAATCCTGCAAATAACAGCAAAGCAGTGCACCTTATCTTAAGGAAAGTTATCCCTAAACATCCAGCAATCTCAGTCAGAAGTGTTTTCCTCATCCAATGCTGCTTTGCTTTTAGATGTCAGAACAAGGTGATGTCTGACAATAGACAACAGTGATGGCATCAACAGCCTGAACAGTCATTCACAGGAACGAATTCTTGGACAGCTAACCAGGAAAGAAAGAGTGAAAATTGTGACTCTTTTGACTCATATTTTAAGCATTTTGGACAGCTGAAAATGAAAATTAGATCAAATAAATATTTAAATGATAGATCATTAATAAGCACTACAAATAAAATAAAATGCAATCTAAATGCAATAGATAATTTGAAATATTTAACTGAAATTACAGTCTTTGGCTCCATTTGTATTCGTTATAAATATGAATGTGAGTACAATTACATTAAAAACTGATTTAGATCTCATGTTATCATTTTATATTGGTATATAACAGCAATGCTAGTTTGTAAATAACTTGTAAGCATGTCAGTTCCATTTTTTCCCCTTAGTTGTAGTGACAACAGCTACACAACTGGGAACATGCGTGAGACCATCCTTGCGTGAAAACATGAAAATTACTGCCAGTCTCACAATATAACGAGAGCAAATTCCAATCTGGCAATCAAACTGAAAAACACTGTTAATGTTGGAAATACAATTTCATTGTTCACTTCCTGTTGCATATTACTCTTGACTCTCTTGAAAAGGCAGCATCGTTAGAATAACAAAAAGTCAACATTTCAGTTTGAAACCCTTTCCCAGATAATTTGGCCATTTTTACAACTGTATAATTTGATTAATTATTGATAAACTAAATCTCAACTGTTCTTCCAGCAATATATTCAGCTCAGGAGAATCAGTGGAATGCTATTTCTAACTACTGGTTTACTGTGTTCTCAGGTCTACCAGGTCAGTGATGTTAATGTTAATGATTGCTGCTGTTATTTTCCTGCTAGACCATAATCAGAGATTTTACAACATAGATATTTTTTGGTCGATGTTAACTTAATGAGCTGAAGGGCTTGTTTTCATGCTATTTCTCTCTATGGATCTATGATTCTAAATGTTGTAATTGTATCTAACTACACTACCTCCTCCAGTAGCTCATTCCAGATATTTGTGTGAAAACATACCCCTCAGAATTAGTTTCAATGTTTCCCTCTCATTTTATACTGTGCCTACTTGTTCTCGTCTCCGATGCCCCAGGTAAAAAAATATGACTATCTTATATATACCCATCTTGGCTGTATAAACCTCTATAAGGTCTATATCAGCCTCCTACTTTCCAGTGAGAATAAATCTAGTCTACCAATCCATCCTCATAATTACAGCCCATCATTCCAGGTAACATCCTGGTGAATCTCTTCTGCACTCTTTCTATCGCTAACACATCATTCCTGCTCTTAAGAAGTAATTAAAAGCCATTAAAAATCAATTTACAATTTTAAAAAAACTGAAAATTATTAAATTAAAGATTATGGTGATAGAGTAAATGGCAATGAAAGATTATTAAAATATTTTTATGCTTAAATATTTAAGAACAGTATTTAAAACCAGATCTACCTTATGACTAGCCTTGTCATTAATAACCTTTCATAGAGTCATAGAATCACAGAGTCTTACAGCATTTAAACAGGCTCCTCAGCTCAATTTGTTCATACCGGCCAACATGCCCCATCTTCAAGTACTCTCCATTCAAATGAATTATTATTCCTGTACAATGCCTAATGTGTTGATGGTGACAGTCACACTGAGAAATGATGGCAATTCAGCAAGAAGTGACAAGCAAGTTCAAACCCATTACTTGTTATAACATGATATTGATCAGATAATAGGATGGAACCCAAAAATGACCAGCACAACAATGTAGACAGGGCCGGCCTTAAGCCGATTTGACCGATTGCTCCCAATTGGGCCCCGCACCTAAGGGGGGCCCCGCACTAATGTTCCGTATTTCGTACGGAAATACGAATTCTCTTTGTTAAATAAAGTTGTTTTTTTAATTCGGCATCCAGATTTTTTTTTTAAACGAACATGTATTACCAAAGATCTTCTAGCAGAGCTCCACTATAGGATCTTTGTGTATAACAACCGCTGCACGGCCATCAGACACAAACGATTTGTTAACTAGTACTGTTAGCACTTCTTAACAGCATGTACTTAACACGTTGTTATACAAAGTCATCAATGCATCCATCCGCATTCCTCAGTAAATGTTATTGTGTTTTGCACAAGTATTAATGACGCCGTGTTCCTTTGAATAAAATTCATGCGGCGTCATTAATACTTGTTTAAAACACAATTACATTTACTGAGGAATGTAGATCGATGACACGTTGAGAATTTCTTTAAACTCACCATCGTGAGTGAGGGCCCCGGACCGTGAGAAGGGGCTTCTTCCTGGTGTGCAGGTTAGTTATTCACCTACTGACCCACGTTGTGTCTCTCTGTGTTTTGCTCTCTCCCTCCCTCCCTCTCTCTCTCCCACTCCCCATCTCGTTTCTCTCTAGCTCTCTCACCCTGTCGCCTCCGCATTCCCGGAATCATTGAAGTTTTGCGGTAGACAAAAATGCTGGAGAAACCCAGCGGGTGAGGCAGCCGCCTAGCCCGCTGAGTTCCTCCAGCACTGTGTTTTTTGTTTGGCTCTGAAGTTGAAGGTGGCTCAGCGGGACGGGCATGGGCTCTGGGGAGAGGGTTGCGTTTCTGGTCGAGACCCTTCTTCAGACAATCACAAGTACTCTCACAGACGAGAGTTCAGTTTAGTCTGAAGAAGGGTCTTCTCTCCAGAGTCGCTGCACTGCCTGTCCTGCTGAGTTACTCCAGCTTTATGTCTATCTTCAATTTCAGAGAAATACAATTTCTCACGGGGGGCTTATAACGTCTCTAAACCCCTCTGGGACCCTCTGAACTCCCCTAACCCCCTCTAAACCCCCTCTAGCCCCTCTTAACACTTCTAAACACACCTGAACCCATCTGAAGTCCTCTAAACATCTCTAAACCGTTTAAACCCCTCTAAACAAGGAGGTTGCAAGGTGACTTGGATAGGCTGGGTGAGTGGGCAAATGCATGGCAGATGCAATATAATGTGGATAAATGTGAGGTTATCCACTTTGGTGGCAAAAACAGGAAAGTAGACTATTATCTGAATTGTGGCCAATTAGGAAAAACAAATGGTATGTTAGCATTCATAGCAAAATGATTTGAGTATAGGAGCAGGGAGGTTGTACTGCAGTTGTACAGGGTCTGGGTGAGACCACACCTGGAGTATTGCGTACAGTTTTGGGCTCCTAATCGGAGGAAGGACATTCTTGCCATAGAGGGAGTACAGAGAAGGTTCACCAGACTGATTCCTGGGATGTCAGGACTTTCATATGAAGAAAGACTGGATAGACTCGGCTTGTACTCGCTAGAATTTAGAAGATTGAGGGGGATCTTATAGAAACTTACAACATTCTTAAGGAGTTGGACAGGCTAGATGCAGGAAGATTGTTCCCGATGTTGGGGAAGTCCAGAACAAGGGGTCACAGTTTAAGCATAATGGGGAAATCTTTTAGGACTGAGATGAGAAACACGTTTTTTACACAGAGAGTGGTGAATCTCTGGAATTCTCTGCCACAGAATGTAGTTGAGGCCAGTTCATTGGCTATATTTAAGAGGGAGTTAGATGTGGCCCTTGTGGCTAAAGGGATCAGGGGGTATGGAGAGAAAGCAGGTACAGGATACTGAGTTGGATGATCAGCCATGATCATATTGAATGGCGGTGCAGGCTTGAAGGGCCGAATGGCCTACTCCTGCACCTATTTTCTATGTTTCTATGACTGCTTCCAACTGCCGTCTGGTTCGTTGATCGGTTTGCTAGATATGAACTGTTTTGGGAGAGAAAAATGCTCACGGCAGACCAAACGTGTTAAACAGAAATTGGTCAGATATTGAGCTTTACACAGTGAGAAATCATGTGAAATAATCACTGAATTTAATTTTAAATGAATGTACCTGCATGTTATACTGTTTAGTTTGGAGACACAACCAGATAATCTGATTGATACAACCAGATTAGTTTGGAGATACAACCAGATAGTCCACTGAGTTCGCACTGACCAGCGATTTTTGTTTTCCTATTTGACAATTTCATTTGGCGGCCAATCAAACGCTGTCTCCAAGGGGGTTGCATCCAATCACCAACCAGCTTGCCTTAAAATTCCTGTCCAATCAACAAATAGGTCTCCTCCCGTCCTATCAGCCGCTGTCTCCAAGAGCATTGTGTCCAATCACATAATTAGCAGCTACGGTAAATGTTGGAAGCCAGCGGAGCTACTGACAGTCAAACGGGAGGGAGCAGGAGAGATTGACACAGTGTATAATCCATAGCACCTAGTGTACAATTTCATGATATATACTAAATAACCGGGCTGACAGACCTTGGCTGGGAATCTGGGGTTCACCAAAATTGTTCCCAATTGGGCCCCGCACCCCCAAAGGCCGGCCCTGCATGTAGACATTCCAAATTGTAGGGGGAAAAACTTTCCTCCATAAAATGTTACTTCCCTTTGCTCAAACTTTCATTGTAAGTCACAATTCATGGTTTTGTTTGCACTTAAGACCACACAAAGCAACCAAGTCAAGTCAAGTCAATTGAGTTTATTGTCACTTGAGTGAGTAAATTGGAGGAACAGCACCTCATATTCCGCCTGGGTTGCTTGCGTCCGGTTGGCATGAACATTGAATTCTCCCAATTTTGCTAGCCCTTGCTGTCTCCTCCCCTTCCTTAACCCTCGAGCTGTCTCCTCCCATCCCCCCGCCCTCGGGCTCCTCCTCCTCCCTTTTTCCTTCCTTCTCCCCCCCACCCCCCATCAGTCTGAAGAAGGGTTTCGGCCCGAAACGTCACCTATTTCCTTCGCTCCATAGATGCTGCTGCACCCGCTGAGTTTCTACAGCATTTTTGTGTACCTTTGAGTTTATTGTCATGTGTCCCAGATAGGACAATGAAATTCTTGCTTAGTGCAGCACATGAGAATATAGTAAGCATTAATACAGAACAGTTCAGTGTGTCTATATAGCATAGACCATGTATATATACACATAAATAAACAGATAAAGTGCAATAGGCTGTTATAATTCAGAGTTTGTTTGATGGCAAGTTTAATAGCCTGATGGCTGTGAGGAAGAAGCTGTTCATGAACCTGGATGTACCAGATTTCAGGCTCCTGTACCTTCTACCTGATGCAGCGGAGAGATTAGTGTGTGGCCAGGATGGTGTGGGTCCTTGATGATGCTGGCAGCCTTTTTGAGGCAGCGACTGAGATAGATCCGTTCGGAAACAGAGAATAAGAGGGGGTGGCTTTCTTAAATGTGTATATTTTAATGCTAGGAGCATTGTAAGAAAGGTGGATGAACTTAGAGCCTGGATTGACACCTGGAAGTATGATGTTGTGGCGATCAGTGAAACATGGTTGCAGGAGGGCTGTGATTGGATACTAAATATTCCAGGATTTCGTTGCTTCAGGTGTGATAAAATTGGAGGGGCAAGAGGTGGAGGTGTTGCATTGCTTGTCAGGGAAGATATTACAGCAGTGCTTTGGCAGGATAGATTAGAGGGCTCGTCTAGGGAGGTTATTTGGGTGGAACTGAGAAATGGGAAAGGGGTAGCAACACTTATAGGGGTGTATTATAGACCGCCAAATGGGGAGCGAGAATTGGAAGAGCAAATATGTAAGGAGATCGCAAATATTAGTAGTAAGCACAAGGTAGTGATTGTGGGAGATTTCAATTTTCCACACATAGACTGGGAAACACATTCTGTAAATGGGCTGGATGGTTTGGAGTTTGTAAAATGTGTGCAGGATAGTTTTTTGCAGCAATACATAGAGGTACCTACTAGAGAAGGGGCGGTGCTGGACCTCCTGTTAGGAAATGAGACGGGTCAGGTGGCAGAAGTATGCGTTGGGGAACAGTTCGGGTCCAGTGATCACAATACCATTAGAGTCAATATAATTATGGAGAGGGTCAGAACTGGACCTAGGGTTGAGATTTTTGATTGGAGAAAGGCTAACTTTGAGGAGATGTGAAAGGATTTAAAAGGAGTGAATTGAGACATTTTGTTTTTGGGAAAGATGTGGAAGAGAAATTGAGGACATTTAAAGGTGAAATTTTAAGAGTACAGAATCTTTATGTCCCTGTTCGGTTGAAAGGAAATAGTAAAAATTGGAAAGAGCCATGGTTTTCAAGGGAAATTGGACACTTGGTTCAGAAACAGAGAGAGGTCTACAATAATTATAGGCAGCATGGAGTAAATGAGGTGCTTGAGGAGTACAAAGAATGTAAAAAGAATCTTAAGAAAGAAATTAGAAAAGCTAAAAGAAGATATGAGGTTGCTTTGGCAAGTAAGGTGAAAGTAAATCCAAAGGGTTTCTACAGCTATGTTAACAGCAAAAGGATAACGAGGGGTAAAATTGGTCCATTAGAGAGTCAGAGTGGAGAGCTATCTGCAGAGCCAAAAGAGATGGGGGAGATATTGAACAATATATTTTCTTCGGTATTCACCAAGGAGAAGGATATTGAATTATGTGAGGTAAGGGAAACAAGTAGAGTAGCTATGGAAACTATGAGATTCAAAGAAAAGGAAGTACTGACACTTTTGAAAAATATAAAAGTGGATAAGTCTCCAGGTCCGGACAGGATATTTCCTAGGACATTGAGGGAAGTTAGTGTAGAAATAGCAGGGGCTATGACAGAAATATTTCAAATGTCATTAGAAACGGGAATAGTGCCGGAGGATTGGCGTACTGCGTATGTTGTTCCATTGTTTAAAAAGGGTTCTAAGAGTAAACCTAGCAATTATAGACCTGTTAGTTTGACGTCAGTGTTGGGCAAATTAATAGAAAGGATACTTAGAGATAATATATATAAGCATCTGGATAAACAGGGTCTGATTAGGAACAGTCAACATGGATTTGTGCCTGGAATGTCATGTTTGACTAATCTTCTTGAATTTTTTGAAGAGGTACACGGGAAATTGATGAGGGTAAAGCAGTGGATGTTGTATATATACAATACAATACAATACAATACAATTCAATTTATTGTCATTTGGACCCCTTGAGGTCCAAATGAAATGTCGTTTCTGCAGCCATACATTACAAACAAATAGACCCAAGACACAACATAATTTACATAAACATCCATCACATTGCTGTGATGGAAGGCCAAAAAAACTTATCTCTCCACTGCACTCTCCCCCCCATGTCAGAGTCAAAGTCAAAGCCCCCGGCGGGCGATGGCGAATTGTCCCGCGGCCATTAAAGCCACGCCGGGTGATGCAAGGTCGCACACCGGGTTCTTGATGTTAGAGCCCCCGGCGTGCGCTCGCAGTCCCGCAGCCATTCCAAGCCGCGCGGGGCGGTGCTGTAAGGCCCCGCTCCAGGAGCTCTTCAACCCCGCAACTCGGGCGGGAGAAGTAGCCGTTGCGGGAGCCCTGAAAAGCGGTATCACTCCAGGGACCCGCGGGCTCCCGGTGCCGCCGTCCGCCAGACCCGCAGTTGCAGCCACCGAATCTCCGGGGGTCGGGTCGCAGCAGCGTCCACCACAGCTCCACCCGCTCTGGACTCGGCCAGCTCCGCGACGGTGAGGTGAGTAGTCGACACCACAGCCCCCGGTCTTCCTGTTGGAGGCCGCTCCTCGTTGCAGCCCCAACGACAACGGAGACCCGACAAAGAAAAGGTCGGGTCTCCCGTGCAGGGAGAGATTTAAAAGTTACCCCCACCCCCCCCCCCCCCCCACACATACCGCAACAAAAAATAACAAAAACTACATAAAAACATAGACAAAAAATAATAAAAACGCAGACGGACTGCAGAGGCCGCTGCTGACGAAAGTCGCGCCGCCCACTTTATGGACTTCAGTAAGGCCTTTGACAAGGTTCCTCATGGAAGGTTGGTTAAGAAGGTTCAATTGTTGGGTATTAATGGTGGAGTAGCAAGATGGATTCAACAGTGGCTGAATGGGAGATGCCAGAGAGTAATGGTGGATGGCTGTTTGTCAGGTTGGAGGCCAGTGACTAGTGGGGTGCCACAGGGATCTGTGTTGGGTCCACTGTTGTTTGTCATGTACATCAATGATCTGGATGATGGTGTGGTAAATTGGATTAGTAAGTATGCAGATGATACTAAGATAGGTGGTGTTGTAGATAATGAAGTAGATTTTCAAAGTCTACAGAGAGATTTATGCCAGTTGGAAGAGTGGGCTGAAAGATGGCAGATGGAGTTTAACGCTGATAAGTGTGAGGTGCTACATCTTGGCAGGACAAATCAAAATAGGACGTACATGATAAATGGTAGCGAATTGAGGAATGCAGTTGAACAGAGGGATCTAGGAATAACTGTGCATAGTTCCCTGAAGGTGGAATCTCATGTAGATAGGGTGGTAAAGAAAGCTTTTGGTGTGCTGGCCTTTATAAATCAGAGCATTGAGTATAGAAGTTGGAATGTAATGTTAAAATTGTACAAGGCATTGGTGAGGCCAATTCTGGAGTATGGTGTACAATTTTGGTCGCCTAATTATAGGAAGGATGTCAACAAAATAGAGAGAGTACAGAGGAGATTTACTAGAATGTTGCCTGGGTTTCAGCAACTAAGTTACAGAGAAAGGTTGAACAAGTTAGGTCTTTATTCTTTGGAGCACAGAAGGTTAAGGAGGGACTTGATAGAGGTCTTTAAAATGATGAGAGGGATAGACAGAGTTGACGTGGATAAGCTTTTCCCACTGAGAGTAGGGAAGATTCAAACAAGAGGACATGACTTGAGAATTAAGGGACAGAAGTTTAGGGGTAACATGGGGGGGAACTTCTTTACTCAGAGAGTGGTAGCTGTGTGGAATGAGCTTCTAGTGAAGGTGGCGGAGGCAGGTTCGATTTTATCATTTAAAAATAAATTGGATAGTTATATGGATGGGAAAGGAATTGAGGGTTATGGTCTGAGTGCAGGTAGATGGGACTAGGGGAGAATACGTGTTCGGCACGGACTAGAAGGGCCGAGATGGCCTGTTTCCGTGCTGTAATTGTTACATGGTTATATGGTTATATGATGTTGGGGAGGTCAGAGCCGATGATGGACTAGGCAGTGGTCACAACTTTCTGCATTCTTTTCCGCTCCTGGATGCTCAAGTAGCCGAACCAAGCCATGATGCAACCAGTCAACATGCTCTCTACTGTGCACCTGTAGAAGTTCATGAGAGTCCTCTTTGACATACCGACTCTCCGTAATCTTCTCAGGAAGTAGAGGCGCTCATGTGCTTTCTTTATAATTGCATCAGTGTGCTGGGACCAGGAAAGATCTTCAGAAATATGCACGCCCAGGAATTTTAAGTTCTTGACCCTTTCCACCATCATCCTGTTGATATAAACGGGATTGTGTGTCCCTATTCTACCCTTCCAAAGTCCACAATCAGTTCCTTGATTTTGCTGGTGTTAAGAGCCAGGTTATTGTGCTGGCACCATTTGGTCAATTGGTCGATCTCACTTCTATACTCTGACTCGTCACCATCAGTGATTTGTCCCATAACAGTGGTGTCGTTGGCGAACTTAATGATGGAGTTCGCACTATGTCCAGCTACGCAGTCATGAATATAGAGTGAGTACAGCAGGGGGCTGAGCACGCAGCCTTGAGTTGCACCCGTAGTGATTTTTATCGAGGATGACACATTTCCACCAATATGGACAGACTGTGGTCTGTGGATGAATAAGTCGAGGATCCAATTGCAGAGGGATGCGCAGAGACCCAGATCTGAGAGCTTGGTAACCAGCTTGGAGGGGATGATCATATTAAACACCGAGCTGTATATGAATATCAGAATGTATATGAATAACAGACTGACATATGAGTTGCCTGTGGAGAGCCCGTGAGATCGCATCCACCGTTGATCTGTTGTGGTGGTAAGCGAAGTGCAGTGGGTCGAGGTTCTTGTCAAGGTAGGAGTTGATATGCGCCATAATCAACCTCTCAAAGCACTTCATCACCACAGAGGTTAGTGCCACTGGTAGATAGTCATTGAGGCATGTCACCTTTTTCTTCTTGGGCACAGGTATTATTGATGCCCTTTTAAAGCAGGTGTTTGATCCTCTGGTGCTGCAGGAGGAAGTTAGGGAGCAATTTCTTAAGGTTGGCTTTGTTGAAGTCCCCGGCTATGGTAATAAAAGCCTCGGGGTAAGCCATCTGGTGCATGTTGATCATGGCGGGCAGCTCCCCCAGTGCCAGATGGACATCAGCCTGGGGAGGGATGTAGACTGTGGTCAGGATGATGGAGATGAATTCCCTTGGTAGGTAGAAGGGACGCACTTCACAGCCTGGTGTTCCAAGGTGGAGAGCAGGAGTTGGATAGGACTGCCACGTCTGAGCACCATGCATTCACCATGAGATGCCCCCTACTCTCCCTTTCCCAGATGCCAGTGTACAATCCATGCAATGGATGGAGAAACCTTCAGGCTGGACTGCTGAGTCTGGGGAGCTGGGGGTGAGCCATGTCTCTGTGAAACAGAACACAGAGCATTCCCTCAGCTCCCTTTGGTAAAGCTGCCTTGCCCTTAAGTCCTGCACTTTATTTTCAAGGGACTGTACATTGGCCAGTAGGATGGTAGGACGAGGGGGTCGAACCATACACAGCTCTCCTGTGATCTTAAAAGTTATGTTGATTGGACGTGCATACACTGATGAGATATACTCTTTACTTAAAAATCATAGGTTATTACATAACTTACACCAATACTTAATATCAATTTGTGTTCAAACATTTCCTTCCTGTTAAATTACTAAATAAAATGGGACCTATTATTTTACGATCAATAATTGATATCATTTTGCTTTTAAACATTTCCTTCCTGTTAAATCTATATATCAAAATGTGACCTATTATTTTACATAGCTCCGAATGTAGTTGTACTTCATTGTACCTTTAATTTAATTTTGTTTCATTTAGCTTAGAGATACAGCATGGAAACAGGCCCTTCGGCCCACCAAGTCCACGCCGACCAGCAGACAATCAACCTATTCACTAGTTGTTGATTGTCTGAAACTTCAAGATGCATAGTATCAGGAAACCTGGAAGTATCATCAAGGGTGACAGGCATCCTTGATGAACTTCCAGGTTTCCTGATCTTATGCATCTTGAAGACGGACTAGATGGAAGGGATGAGCCTGTGAAGGACTGGGTAGTGTTCACCACTCTCTGTAGGTTCAGACAATCAACAACAGAGTGGTTGTCATACTAGGCTGAGATGCATCCCATCAGAATACTTTCTATAGTGCATCTGAAGAAGTTTGAGAAAAATCCTCAAGGACATGCCGATTCCTCCTAAGAAACCTACGAAAGTAAAACACTGCTGCCCTTTCTTAATCACTGCATCATGTGAAGGGACCAGTTTAGGTGGTATGGATGTATGGAATTTGAAACTATTGACCATTTCTTCAGAAGCTGCATTGATGAGCCTTGCTGTCTTAGGTTAACAACCAATTCTGCCATCTTGCTAACATTAAGGGCCAGGTTATTGTCTTAATACCATGACACTAAGTTCTCTGTCCCTTTCCAGTACTATTTCTCATCTGAAAATGTGAATGCATCAATGATACATTAAAGTTGTGCATCATTTGCACTGATTTGACTGAAATATTATAGTCAAAAGTTGATAGAGAATCATACTGTTGTGCAGCAGAGAAACAGGTTGTTTCATTTACAACATTCATGCCAATTTTTTTACCCATCTACATTAATCAAATCGAAGGATTAGAAATAGAGAATGCAAGTGATTATTTCTGTTAACTTCTTCTAATCTCCATAACTCTCCAAAAGGCAGAAACAGGTGCAATTATTAAGGGGAAGAAGGAAATGGCAAAGAGTTGAACAGGTACTTGGTTCTGTCTTCACTAAGGAAGACACACACAATCTCCCAAATGTACTAGAGGACAGAGGGTCTAGGGAGACAGAGGAACTGAAAGAAATTTACATTAGACGAGAAATAGTATTGGGTAGACTGAAGGCTGATAAATCCCCAGGGCATGATGGTCTGCATCTTAAGGTACTCAAGGAGGTGGCTCTAGAAATCGTGGACGCATTGGCGATTATTTTCCAATGTTCTATAGATTCAGGATCAGTTCCTGTGGATTGGAGGGTAGCTAATGTTATCCCACTTTTCAAGAAAGGAGCGAGAGAGAAAACAGGTAATTATAGACCAGTTAGCCTGACATCGGTGGAGGGGAAGATGCTGGAGTCAATTATTAAAGAAGTAATAGTGGCGCATTTGGATAGCAGTAAACGGATTGGTCCAAGTCAGCATGAATATATGAAGAGGAAATCATGCTTGACTAATCTTCTGGAATTTTTTTGACGATGTGACAAGTAAAATGGATGAAGGAAAGCCAGTGGATGTAGTGTATCTGGACTTTCAGAAAGCCTTTGATAAGGTCCTACACAGGACATTAGTGGGCAAAATTAGAGCACATGATATTGGGATAGGGTATTAACATGGATAGAGAATTGGTTGGCAGACAGGAACCAAAGAATAAGAATAAACGGGCAGGCAGGCAGGCAGTGGCGAGTGGAATGCCGCAAGGCTCGGTGCTGGGGCCGCATCTATTTACAATATATATTAATGAATTAGATGATGGGATTAAAAGTAACACTAGCAAATTTGCAGATGACACAAAACTGGGTGGCAGTGTGAACTGCGAAGAGGATGCTAGGAGGTTGAAGGGTGATTTGGACAGGTTGAGTGATAACCTGGCAGATGCATTGCAGATGCAGTATAATGTAGATACTGTGAGGTTATCCACTTTGGCGGCAAGAACAAGGAGGCAGATTATTATCTCAGTGGTGTTAGATTAGGAAAAAGGGAAGTGCAACGAGACATGGGTGTCCTTGTACACCAGTCACTGAAAGTAAACATGAAGGTACAGAAGGCAGTGAAGAAAGCGAATGGCATTTTGGCCTTCATAACGAGAGGATTTGAGTATAGGAGTAAACAGGTCCTTCTGCAGTTGTGCAGAGCCCTGGTGAGACCACATCTGGAGTATTGTGTGCAGTTTTGGACTCCTAATTTGAGCAAGGACATCCTTGCTATTGAGGCAGTGCAGCGTAGGTTGACGAGGTTAATCCCCGGGGTGGCTGGACTGTCATACGAGGAGAGATTGGAAAGACTGGGGTCGTATTCACTGGAAGGATGAGAGGATATCTTATAGAAACATATAAAATTATAAAAGGACTGGATAAGCTAGATGCGGGGAAAAATGTTCCCAATGTTAGGGGAGTCCAGAACACAGTCTAAAAATAAAGGGGAGGCCATTTAAAACTGAGATGGAAAAATAAAATTTGCCCAGAGAGTTGTGAATTTGTGGAATTCTCTGCCACAGAAGGCAGTGGAGGCCAATTCACTGGATGAATATAAAAGACTGTTAGATAGAGCTCTAGGGGCTTGCAAAATCAAGGGATATGGGGAGAAGGCAGGCACGGGTTACTGATTGTGGATGTCAGCCAAGGGGAGGTAATTTAAGACTGAGGTGAGATAAAACGTTTTCACCCAGAGAATTGTGAATTTATGGAATTCCCTGCCACAGAGGGCAGTGGAGGCCAAGTCACTGGATGGATTTAAGAAAGAGTTAGATAGAGCTCTAGGGGCTAGTGGAGTCAAGGGATATGGGGAGAAGGCAGGCACGGGTTATTGGTAGGGGATGATCAGCCATGATCACAATGAATGGCGGTGCTGGCTCGAAGGGCCGAATGGCCTCCTCCTGCACCTATTTTCTATGTTTCTATCACAATGAATGGTGGCGCTGGCTCAAAGGGCCAATTGGCCTCCTCCTGCGTCTATTTACTGTTTTTATGTTTCTAACTACTAAGGGATGAGCTGGCAATTTATAGGCACTTGCAAATTGTACATATTTTCCCTTAACCTACTTCAAAGCGTTGCAATTAGACTTGGTGACCTTTCAGGAACAGAAAAGGAATACATTAGCAGCAGAATAAAACATTGTGCATTCTATGACATTTCTGTAGTTCTCAGCATTAAAAAGTGGGATTCCTTCCAATGGCCTGTGCCTAAATTTAAAGATATCGCAGCGTAAAATACTACTAATTCCAGCATAAATTCCACAATTATGATAATAAGATAGCTATTGAAAAAGATATGGTATTAATTGATTGCTAATTTATTCCTCTCGAGTCATTTATAAATTAATACAAGATGAAATTGGGAAGTTAGCAAACATTTGCATAATGTGAAGCATAAAGTATTTGTCGACTTAGCTCTAAGACACTCATTCCATTAGGTGTAACTAACTACAGGTAATAAAACAATATTTAATTGCAAGCTAAAAATTTTATTGAACTGAAGGCTGAAAATAATATGAACAATAGAACATAGCAACTGGCCCTTCTGCCCATAATTTCTGCTATTATGACTATTGAACTATTCCCATCTGCTTGTACATGGTCCATATCCAACTATTGCATGCAGGTTCATGTCCTTCTAAATGCCTATTGAATAATACCATTGCACCTGCTTCCATCACCTCACTTGGCATCATGTGCCAGGCACTAACAAAAAACTAAATATAACACACATTAATAGTTGCCAAAAATACATTGTTTCTCATTCATTCATTATTTGAGGGCTGCTGATTATAATCAAAGCTCCAGAAACGTACTCTTTGAATTGTTTATAATTGTTTGGACATGTAGCAATAACATTTTATGTAGTTTAGAAATACACCATGGAAACAGGCCTTTCGGCCTACTGAATCTATCCCACATAGACCATCACTCATCCGTTCACACAAAATCTATGTTATTCCACGTTCTGATCCACCTACACATTAGAGGTAATTTTAGTGAGACTTATTAATTTACAAACCTGCTACATGTTTGGGAATTGGGAGGAAACGAGACCATCTGGAGGATTCCCATGCAGTTAATGAGAGAATGTACAAACTTCACACAGACAGTATCCCAGTACAAGGATCGAACGCAGATCTCTGGCGCTGTGAGTCAGCATCTATACTCGCTGCCCTATTGTGCCGCCCTTAATATACATTTTGCATTTACCAAATGTGTCCATATTTATACATTCACTTAATAATTTCAAACATCAGTGCCCGATTTCAAGACGATACAAAAATACTCCATTTCATTTTTTCGTCTCCCCATTCCAACCTTCACCAACATCTCCACAATGAAAACAAAAACATAGATTTTCATTATAGTTAACAAGAAGTCCAGTCTGAGGATAATTAATAATTCACATATTTTTAAAAGGTAAACAAGATCAGCTCAGTTGCTCAACCAATTTAGTTGTACCTAAATCTAAATATTTCTGAAATTGCATGTGCCACTTAACAACTTACTGCAGTACTTTGCAAGGTTAGCCATAATGGACTGAATAGGATTCTATAAGTTAGGTTTTCAAATTAACAAAACGTGAAAGTTAAACAACCTAACAATTAATAAAGCAGAGCCATGAAATGAATGAACATTTCATAAATCTTAAACGTAAAAAATAAATTCTACAGGACATATCTAAATAAATTCTACAGGACATATCTATTTCCGCCTTGCGGTAGGCATTTGGCTCATTAAAAAAGGAACCATAAAGGTGGTGCATTATTAGAATATAGTTGTTCTCAGTGGTGATTTAAGGTGTGAATGATTGTACCCTCCAGTGTCTCCCACATCTCCAGTTCTAAATCCGACACAAAGAGCTAAAACGTATTATCTGGCTGCCAGCACTTTGAGGTTTCCATGATTTACGTCCCCATTATGTTTTCTTCACTAAACACAAGGGACAGCACTTTTAATATGGCTAGCATGATTCTTTACACTGCCTTCTCCTGCAGAGTCCTTATATAAGTGCATTTATCAGATTCCTCAGTATCCATAATAAATCAGCACGGACAGTTCCCACGAGTGCAATTAAAGCACAGGCCCTAGAATGGGAAGAAAGTATAAAGCTAGGAGCAAGACAAAAATAAAGGGATGAAGGTATTTGGTCAGACCAAGGAAAATTGTCAGACTTTATTTCTGATCAGTACCTTTAAGAAAACATCCAGTAAGGAAGGATTCATAGATCCTCATTAGTGGATGGGTATTTAATGACATGTCTTCATTTAAGCCCTTAGGAGATACAAATCAACAAGATTGCTGAGAACTAGACTTTTCCCATCTGGGCCCACAACACTGAATTCTGTCCACCCTGTGTGTTTGTTGTAGAGTTCTGACCGGCTCCATATCAGTTGGTAGACACAATATGCTGGAGTAACTCAACTGGGACAGGCAGCATCTCTGGAGAGAAGGAATGGGTGACGTTTCGGGTCAAGATCCTTCTTCAGACCCTACTAAAGAAGGGTCTCGACCCGAAACATCACCCATTCCTTCTCTCCAGAGATGCTGCCTGTCCCTGCTCAGTTACTCCAGCATTTTGTGTCTGCAGTTCCTTATTTCTAAAATAATGTTACCTGCCTAATGCATACCCTGCTCACAAAGAAAACAGAATAAGCCAATCACTGCCCCATCAGTCTACCCTCAATTATCAGAAGAGATGGAAGATGCAGCCAGTAAATCTAACCAGTGGCACTTAACTACAAACTACCTGCTCACAATGCCTTCAGTTCCTGGAGTAATTGGTTTTGAAACTCCAATGATTCAGATATGAAAAATTGAATTAGACAACAGATATGAGGTAGTACACTTAACATTAACATTGAGATAATATTTGATCAAGTTTTATCAAAAAGACCTGGAAAAGCTGGTATCCTTCAGAATCTGGAAAACCCCTCTAGCTAACGCAACCTGATGTGTTTGTTGGAGATCAATGGTCTCAGCCCTAGACCTCTCTGCAGAAGCTTCTCGTGGAAACATTCTTGGCTCAACCATCCTCAGTTTCCCAATTCATGACCTTCCCATTCAACAAATTAGCAACAATGGAGATGTTCAATAATGCCTGCACAATACCCAGATCCATTACCTGATCTCTTCACTTTTAATCTATTAATCTCTCCGAAAGAACTCAATCATTTTGCCTCCTTGGCATTCCAGGATAGAGAAATCAAAATAGTCTTCTTTATTCCCGTTATGTGAAGACATTTCTCATCATCTCAGTCCTTAACAGCCTATTCCTTTTCCTAAGACAGTCTCATACCGTAGCTGGAGACTCTTCAGCCTGAGAAATATCTTCTCTATATCCAGCCTGATGAACCTTATAGAATTTTAGATACAAAAAGCTGGAGTAACTCAGCGGGTCAGACAGCAACTCTGGAAACAAGGAATACGTGACGTTTTGAGTCGAGACTCTTCTTCAGAGATGCTATCTGACCAGCTGACTCCAGCTTTTTGTGTCTATCTTCAGTTTTAACCAGCATCGGCGGTATAGAATTATATACGTCTTAAGATCTCCATCAATTCTTCTCAACGCGAGAGAAATTAAGCCTTGTTAACCTTTCCTTGATACCAACGCTGCAAACTGTAGAAGCAGTCTTGTAAATGATTGTTGCCCTTTATGTCAAGTACATCCTTTCTTAGGTAAGGAGATCCAATCTGTACATAATATACCAGGTCCAGTTTCAATGACAAGATCTCCAATATTCAAGTCCTTTTCTAATGAAGGCTGACATATTATTTGCCTTCCAAATCATTTTGTGTGCCTGTACAAACACATTTATGTATATGCCCTAGAATGCCGATGCTATCCTTAAAACATTAATGCTGGAAATCTGAAAATGAAACAGAAATTCCTGCAAACATTCAGCAGGTCAGCAGCATCTGTGGAAATTGAAACAGAGATAACTTTTGACAGATCGTTTGTCAGACTAGTTCTAATATAAATAGAAAAAGAGAAATACTGTAAATGGTTTAATTTGATAATTAATACAAAATCCTGCATTGCACTCAATCTCCCACTATTTTAAAATTACTCACGTTTTTGTTTCTGCACCAGTGGATGACTTCACATTTTTCCACATTACGTTACATGCCATGACCCCCCCATTCAATTTGTTTGTCCTTAATTCCCTGAAGGCATTTTTAATTTTACTATTTGCTCATAATCCCACTCAGTTTATTGTTATCAACAATCTCAGAAATATTACACTGAACACTCTCACACCTGTTTAGCAAAGTAAAGGTTAAGTTTGCCACAAATTTGTTTTTTTTTTCATTTACTTAAACATTTAATCTATAAAAGTAAGACTAATGCGTGTGTCAATATAAGACGTAATTTATTTCAAGACGTATAAATTGGATGCAGGAGAAACGTGCTACTAGTGGGAAAATCAAAGCCAGAGGCTATCAATATAAAATAGTAACCAATTAATCCATTGGGAAATTAAGCAAAGCAATGGTATGAATATAGAATATAGTACCTCAGGAATGGTAGAGGTGAAAAATACGACGTTGTTGCCTGGAATAGTGAGCTTCACTTGTGGTGAGCAACTAATGAGAGTGGGTTTATTTTCATGGAGCAGAGAAGGCTGAGGGGTATTTAAATGAGGACACAATATTAGAAGGGTACGGAATGGAGATAAACCATTCCCATAACAGAACACACATATCGAGTAAATCAGAAGAGGTTTAAAGGGGATCTGACAAAGTATTTTTCGTAGGTGATTGGAATCTGGAACACACTATCTGATTGGGCAGTGGAAGTAAACACTCTTGCAACATTCAATAAGTATCTGGATGCGCAGTTAAAGTGCCAAGACATTGAAGGCTACGGACCAGATCTTGTAAAATAGGATTCATATATGTCAGAAGTTGATGATCAGGATAGACATGATGAGGAAAAAAATTCCGGAAAAAATGTATAGGAGACGTTTTAGGTCGGGACCTTTCTTCAGACTGACTTGAAGCATCACCTATACATTTTTTCCAGAGCTGCTGCCTGACTTGTTGAGTTACTCCAGCATTTTTCTCTACCTTTGAGAAGAAGATCTATATGGAGGATAATTGTTAGCATTGACAAGTAGATACCAAAATAGAGATGGAAAAGCTTTTAGGCTCTACATGGGGAGAAAAGGCATAAAGGGATTGGATGGCAAGGTTGGGACAAGATTGTGGAGCAGTCATGGCTTTACTAAATGGCAGAGCAGGCACAAGAAGATATATGGTCCCTCGCTGCTCCTGGTTCTAGTGTTATTAGTGGTATAGAAGTTGGGATGTAATGTTAAAATTGTACAAGCATTGGTGAGGCCAATTCTGGAGTATGGTGTACAATTTTGGTCGCCTAATTATAGGAAGGATGTCAACAAAATAGAGAGAGTACAGAGGAGATTTACTAGAATGTTGCCTGGGTTTCAGCAACTAAGTTACAGAGAAAGGTTGAACAAGTCAGGGCTTTATTCTTTGGAGCGCAGAAGGTTAAGTGGGGTACTTGATAGAGGTTTTTAAAATGATGAGAGGGATAGACAGAGTTGACTGTGGAAAAGCTTTTCCCACTGAGAGTAGGGAAGATTCAAACAAGGGGACATGACTTGAGAATTAAGGGACTGAAGTTTAGGGGTAACATGAGGGGGAACTTCTTTACTCAGAGAGTGGTAGCTGTGTGGAATGAGCTTCCAGTGAAGGTGGTGGAGGCAGGTTCGTTTTTATCATTTAAAAATAAATTGGATAGTTATATGGATGGGAAAGGAATGGAGGGTTATGGTCTGAGCGCATGTATATGGGACTAGGGGAGATTATGTGTTCGGCACGGACTAGAAGGGTCGAGATGGCCTGTTTCCGTGCTGTAATTGTTATATGGTTATATGGTTATTAAGTTTCGCTCAGGAAGAATCAGTTTAATACAGTATGTAATCAGGAAATAGTAATTTATGCTTTAATTAGAAATTGAAAACTACAAACAGCTCATGAAAGTCAAAATTAACCAAGAGACAAAATGTTATCCACAGGCAAAGTAAAGCCAAGAGCAGTGACTGCCAGAAAGACAGGCTCTGATGCAGAATACCCTAATGATGTAAAGCAACTATTTTCAATAAATTATATTGATCTTGTTACAAACCTTAATTTATAATTTGCCCCACAGCTGCAAAAGGGAGTATGGATTGTTTTCTCGAGTGGTAGAAATTATTTGTGAACTATGCAAGGTACAGAACTTACTTTCAACCTTTATATGGAGTTTGCTGGACATGTAATTATTTATGGTCCAACACCATGCCTCATGAATAAGTGATAACAATTCACTCAGATAATATTTCATTGCTAAAAAGTCACAACTACTATAAGGAGTCATGTCTCATTTTCAAATCGAGTCACAGGTTGATTTTCAATGAGTGGCTCGAATCAACATTTATAGTTTTTCACTTTTAGCATTATTTTCACAAATAAATTCTTCCTTTATTGATTTTTCTTTTGCTTTGCAGGCATGAACCGTGTGCTCTTGAAGATGAACTATGTCATTTACAGTTTAAAAAAAACATATTATTTTTCATTTAAACAAAGTGCCTTTCTTCTGAAATTATCATAGATGAGATTCATAGCCAGATATCACCTTCAAAGCAAAACTGGACAGCTTAGTCCTAATATCACATGATCATTTTTACATTCAATCATATTTCAAGATCTCACTGTCACCAGCAAAGCCACCATTATGAAATTCCTTTGAATCGGTAGTGGTGAGCAGTCTTCTTGAAACACTGTAAGCGTGTTAAATGTCATTCCAGATGGCACAATGGGCTAAGTGTTCGGCTGGCAACCGGAAGGTAGCTGGTTCGAATCCCGCTTGGAGTGCATACTGTCGTTGTGTCCTTGGGCAAGACACTTCACCCACCTTTGCCTGTGTGTGTCCTTGGGCAAGACACTTCACCCATCTTTGCCTGTGTGTGTGAATGTAATTATGTGAAGCACTTTGAGGTCAATGCAAGTTGACTAAAAATGTGCTATATAAATAAAGAAATTTAATTTAATTTAATTTAAATGTCATTCCTTCTCAACGCTCTCGTCAGGACAAAAGATACAGAAGTTTGAAAGCGCGCTTCATTCTGACTCAGGAACAGTTTCTCCCACCACTGATATCAGATTTCTGAATGGTTCTTCCATAAGGGCAGAACAGTGGGGAAGTGGCAGAAATGCTGCCTTACAGCACCAGAGTTCTGGGTTCGATCCTGACTATGGGCAAAGAATGTACAGAGTTTTCGCCTGGTGCTCAGCTGGACAGGCAGCATCTCTGGAGAGAAGGAATGGGTGATGGATGTTTCATGTCGAGACCCTTCCTCAGACTGAGAGTCAGTGGAGAGGGATTCTAGAGATATGGAAGGGTCAGGGGAGGATACCATCTGATTCATCTTTGGACTTTAGAGAGACAGTGCGGAAACTGGCCCTTTGGCCAACCGAGTCCGCACCGACAGTGATCACCCGTACACTAACACTATCCTACACACTAGGGGCAATTTACAATTTTACTGAAGCTTAATTAACCTACACACCTGTAGGTCTTTGGAGTGTGAGAGGAAGCCAGAACACTTTGAGAAAACCCACAAGGTCACAGGAAGAACATAAAAAACTCCGTACAGACAGTACCCATTGTCAGGATTGAACCCGGGTCTCTGGCGCTGTAACTTAGGTAGGTGATTAGCAGCTGAAGATGGATGGGTCTGAAAAACTGTTCTGACAATCAGTGTAGTGATGAACTGGGTCTGGGACGATAGTCCGATAACAACTGTAGCCATCCTGCTTGGTATAAGAAATGACACCAACCATTGGAGGTTTTCTTCACATGCTAATAGACCAGCTTTACCAGGGCTCTTCGATGCCACCCGTGAATGAAAGTTTCTTGATGCCTCATGTTGCCAAGGTTAGTGCAGTGGCAGAGTGGTAGAGTCGTTGTCTTACTGGGTTTAATTCTGACTACAGGTCTGTACAGAATTTGTATGTTCTCCCTGTGACTACGTGGGTTTCCTCTGGGTGCTAGGTTTGCTCTCACATTCCAAAGACATGCAGATTTTTAGGTCAATTGGCTTCTGTAAATTATCCCCAGTGTGTAGGGTTATTGCCGGTCGGCGTGGACATTGTTGGGCCGACGGACCTGTTTCCACACTGTATCTCGAAACTAAACTAAACTCATCTATCAACTTCAACTCATTGGTTATGTTTGTACCAAGCCTGCAATGAAATCAGCAGTGGAATGACCTTAGCCACACACACACAAACTGTATACGGAACTGTGGAGTGATTTTTCTATACCTGTATCACAGTGGACAGTTTATTGAATTCAGGAACCTGCAATATCAAGTTTATCGGGACTATTTCTTGATGGCTTAAAATATGGAAACAATCATAAATCAGAGAATAGTCTATTTGGTCCATCATGCATATGCTGACACTTTGATTGAGCAGGCAAATAAATTCCACTCTATCTCTTTCTCCGTTATTCTAAATTTTTATCTTTTGAATGTATATTTTTCTCAACACCCATTCAAGCAGTACATTTCAGATGTCTGCTAGTAGCTCTGTAAAAGGCGTCATTATGTCATATGATTTTTAGGCAAATGACCTTCAGTCTGTGTTCTTTGATGAATGATGTATGTTTTGTTCCCAATAAAAGTCAAAGAAAACCTAAAGATGTTTTATAGATACATAAAGAAACCTAGAAACATAAAAAAATATGTGTAGGAGTAGGCCATTCAGCCCTTCGAGCAAGCACCACCATTCAATATGATTCAGTACCCCGTTCCTGCTATTTCCCCATACCCCTTGATTCCTTTAGCCCTAAGAGCTAGATCTAACTCTCTCTTGAAAACATCCAATGAATTGGCTTCCACTGCCTTCTGCAGCATAGAATTCCACAGATTCACAACTCTGGGTGAAGAAGTTTTTCCTCATCTCAGTCCTAAATCGGGAGCCTCGGAGCACCAACCGACTGTCGGCTTCGGAATGCCACGGACTCCGGTAGGGAATCGGCCGTTCCAGCCGTCCCAGCCGCTGTGAGGACTCTCCCGACGCCGGAGCAACACCACCCGGCGAGAACGGCCAGGAACATCGGGCCTCCGTAGAGGCAACTGTGGAGGCCTCAATAGGCCTGACTATGGGAGAACTGGGGATGGGGATTGGACATTGTGCCTTCCCCCACAGTGGTAACCATTGTGGGGGGGGATGTTTTTTTGTGTGTAAATGATTATTTTATTCTGTGTCCAAGATGGCTGCCGGAAGGGAGAGTGTGCGCTGGCACGCTTTAGCTGCCGCTGCTCTCTCTTCATATTGTGTTTTTGATTTTTGTCTTTGGATTGAATTCTGTCTTTAATTTGTTTACTGGTGATGTCTTTACTATTTATTTCATTCCGCTTACATGTTTTTACTCTATTTGCTAAATTTTATAAGGTGTCCTTGAGACTCTTGAAAGGCGCCCATAAATAAAATGTATTATTATTAAATGTCCTACCCCTTATTCTTAAACTGTAACTCCTTGTTCTGGACTCCCCCAACATCAGGAACATTTTTCCTGCATCTAGCCTGTCCAATCCTTTAAGAATTTTATATGTTTCTCTAAGAAACCTTCTCATCCTTCTAAATTCCAGTGAATACAAGCCCAGTCGGCCCATTCGTTCATCATATGTCAGTCCAGCCATCCCGGGAATTAACCTGGTGAACCTACATTGCACTTGCTGCAAGAGAAGAAGGATTACAATGGAGAGACTATGGGTTTAACAAGAATCAAAAAGATAATTACTGTGTGGAGGCGAAAGAGGCAGGGGAGGTCCTCAATGCACAGTTTGTGGGTGTCTTGGCAAAAGAGTGAAGGAGGCAAAATATTTTTTAAAGCTTAAAAGTAGGTGGCGAGATAAAGAAATTAGTAGTTAATGCAAAAAATGGCCTTGTGAGGTAGAAAGCTACAGACTACAGAATAATGTAGATTGTTCAGTCAGTAAGGCAAAAAGTGATAAATGGCATTTAAACCAGAGAAAAAGTGAGTTCATGCATTTGTAGAGGTGTAAGAGATGCAAGAAGGCAAGGAAGTACACATACAATGGGAAAATACTGGGCGTCCTGAGAAAACAGAGGGAAACCGGGATTTCATCGGAAGATAATTTCAGCAGACAGGTTGATAAGATGGTTACAAATGCACGGAATGGTGTCCTTTATTATGAAGCACCAAATAGCAAGGATGTTTTGCTAAAATAGTATACTTTGGCCGTCGCAAGAACGACAACTGAGTTTTCAAACGTATTTTTATTCAGAAAATCACTTCTCAGTTCACAACACGTCAGACCACAATGGTGGTCAGCACTGAACTGCCGCACGATACCAAAACCGCGCAAAAACTATCAGCCACTCCCGAGTCACGTGACCGGGGCTTCCGAACGCCGGGTACGATACCTGCGTGCGCCAGAAGGCGCCGCTACATAGCCCCCCCCAGAATCCGCGGTACGGAAACGCACGGGTAACCGGACGGTTCGACCAGAATGCGTAGTCTGAGGTCGCAAGGCGAGCATAACAATAGGGGCCGGCAAAACAGAACTGGAGGGACGCGAAGAACACGAACGAGGGATGGGCGTAACAGATGGGACCGGTGAAACATAACCGGGGGTAACAGGTGCAGAAGGCGGCAAAATGGCCGGTGGACGTCCTCTACGCCACTGAGTGGCCACCGCCACCGGGCTATCCTCGTTGACGTGTGCTGGCTTAAGGCGGCTCACGGAGACGAACTCCTCCTTGCCACCCATGTCCAACGTAAACATCGAGGTACCAGTCCTCAGTACCCTGTACGGACCTTCGTACACCCGCTGTAACGGCAAGCGGTGAGCATCCCTATGAAGGAAAACATTAGCACAATCCCGTAACATAGTAGGCACATGCACCGCGGACGAACCATGCCGGGAATTGGGAACCAGGACCAAAGCGCGCACCTGCTCGCAAAGGTCAGCTAACACTGATCCCGGGGAATGGGCAGAAAATCCCCAGGTACTCGCAAAACCGAGCTGTAAACCAGCTCGGCTGAGGAGGCTTTGAGGTCCTCCTTAGGCGTGGTTCTGATGCCTAGGAGGACCCAAGGCAACTGGTCGACCCAATCGGGGCCGGTGTGCCGAGCTTTCAATGCCGACTTGAGGTGCCTGTGGAAACGCTCAACCAAACCGTTGGACTCTGGGTGATACACGGTGGTCTGATGCAGCTTCGCACCATACAGCTGCACCATACCACTCCACAGGGAGGACGTGAACTGGGCCCCTCGATCAGTAGTGATATCGGAGCAATCCAATGTGAGACGATGGCCTGCGCACAAGCCTCAGAAGAGGAATTTGTTAACGGTATCGCCTCCGCCCACCTGGTAAACCTGTCCACGATAGTCAAATTCAAAGTCAAAGTCAAAGTAGCCTTTATTGTCATTCAGAACTTTCGGTCTGAACGAAATTTCGTTGCCTTGCAGTCATACATATAATAAAAATGACAAAAACACACAATAAACACAAATTTAACATCCACCACAGTGAGTTCACCATGCACCTCCTCACTGTGATGGAAGGCAAAAATCTTAAAGTCCTTGGCTCTTCCCTCCTTGTTCTTCCTCTGCGCCGAGGTGATCCAGGCTTCGGATGTTGTGACCCCGCCGGGTGATGGCAAGTAAGTCAGTCCCGCGGCTGAATCCAAGCGCCACGAATGGGTCGGTTAAAACTCCGCGGCCCGGGTGGGCGAAGCTGCCGAAGCTGCCGCCCTCCAGTCCAGCGGACGAAGCTGTTACTGTGGGAGCTCCTGAAAACAGGTCACCAACCTGTGACCTGCGAGCTCCCGACGATGTCGTCCACCGGGCCCGTGGCCGATGCTCCGAGATCGGGCCGCCGCTGCCGCCACCGGAACGCCACAGCTCCGATGTCGGGTAGCCGCTGCCGCCACCGCCAGAAAGCCACAGCTCCAAGGCTGGGTCGCCGCTGCCGCCAGAACGCCACAGCTCCGATGTTGGGTCGCCGCTACCGCTGCCGCTGCCGCCGGAACGCCACAGCTCCGAGGTTGAATCGTCGCTGTCGCTGCCGCTGGAATGCTGCCCTAGCTCCGAGGCCGCCAGCTCCGCTATTAGGCCTCGGCGCAGACGGAGAAGGAGGTTACGACAGAAGAAGTCGCATCCCCCTGAAGGAAGAGACTAAAAACACGTTTATCCCCCCCCCCCCCCCACCCACACACATACACAACATAATAAAACCAAAAATAAACTGAAACAGGACAAAAGAACAAACAAAAAAAGAAAAAACAAACGGACTGCAGGCGAGCCGCAGCTGCTAAGGCAGCGCCATCATCTAGTCAGTAGATGAGTAGTGAACACGGGAAGGGACCAACCAGGTTGACATTGATGTGCAGGAACCTGCCATCCGGAACAGCGAAATCCTGTACAGGCGGGCGCACGTCTCTGTTCCTTGGAAGTCTGGCAGGGGATGCAAGAGCGGCCCCATGCTGCGACCTGCTTCCGCAACCCATGCCAGAGGAACTTGGCTGCGACCAAGGCAGAGGTGGCACGAATGGACGGGTGCGCTAGGCTGTGGATGGTGTCGAACATCCGACGCCTCCAGGCAACTGAGACAATGGGGTGGGCTTTGCCCGTGGAGACATCGCAAAGGACCCGCGTACCGGCGGCACCGCAGGGCACCTTAGCCAGCTTAAGTCCTGATTCAGCACTGCGGTAAACCTCCATACCGGCATCTACCTGTTGGGCAGCGGCCAGCTCCTCATAATCCACGCCTAGACTTAAAGCGGAAACTTCGGGGGCTGCCCGACGGTACAGCGCGTCAGCCCCAACGTTCAGCTTCCCCGCCACATGCCGAATATCAGATGTGAATTCGGAAATGTAGGCGAGGTGCCTCTGTTGCCTGGCAGACCAGGGATCGGACACCTTGGTCAAAGCGAACGTGAATGGCTTGTGATCTGTGAATGTGGTGAACGCGCACCCCTCTAGGAAGTAACGGAAATTGCGGATCGCTAGGAAGAGCGCGAGGAGTACCCGATCATAAGTGCATTATTTAACTTCGGCGGCTCGGAGCTGCATGTTGAAAAATGTCAGCAGCACCCAGCGGCTACCTACACGCTGCTCGAGGACGGCACCTACCGCGACGTCGGATGCGTCCATGGTGAGGGCCGTTTGGGCTGACCCCCTAGGGTGTTCCAGCATAGTGGTGTTGGCCAATGCTGTCTTAGCCCCCCTCGGACGCCTTCTCCGCCTCCTTGGACCAGATCAGGCCCTTAGGCTTACCGGCCAGACATTGGAACAATGGCCGCATGAAGGCGGCTGCTGATGGGATGAATCGGTGGTAGAAATTAACCATTCCGATAAACTCCTGCAGGCCCTTGATGGATAGAGGTCTCAGGAACCGACGGATAGCATCAACCTTCTCGGGTAGCGGCTCTGCGCCGTGGCAGGTGATGCTGTGATCCAAAAAGGAAATGGAACACAATCCGAACTGGCACTTCGCGGGGTTGATCACCAACCGCACGGCCGATCAAAAAGCAAGCGGAGGTGCCTGACATGCTCTGTCTGTGTGCTGCTGGCCACCAGAATATCATCGAGGTAGATGAATATGAATGGCAAACCCCTACCGCCCTGATCCATTAGCCTTTGGAACACCTGAGCAGCCCTGAACATCTAAACACCTATACCCGCGAATAAGGTCGACCTTCGAGAAAAAGGTTGCGCCCTCCAGAGGAGCAGAGAAATCCTGGATGTTCGGGACTGGGTACCGATCTGCTGTGCTTACCGCGTTTAAACGTCTGTAATCACCGCAAGGTCTCCAACCCCGGACGCTTTGGGTACCATGTGCAGCGAGGAAGCCCAAGGGCTATCCGACCGCCGGACAATCCCCATGTCCTCCATAAGCTGGAACTAGTCTCGTGCGATGTGCAGTTTATCGGTCGGGAGGCAGCGCGCATGGCCGTGTACCAGTGGGCCCTTGGTGAGAATGTGGTGGACCACTCGATGACGGGGCGCGGCCCCGTCAAACCGGGGCGTGAACAACCCAGGGAAATCGGCGAGCAGGGCTGCGAAAGGTTGCTGGATCTCAGCTACCTCGTCGAGTTGCTGTAGGGGCATGGACGGATTACGCGGCTTGGCAGGGCCTAGGTCCGATACAGGGACCATGCGTCCGCCTCGCACATCGACTAACAGGGTGAACGCGCCAAAGAAATCGTCCCCCAGGATCGGTTGGGTGAGGTCAGCAAGGGTGAACTTCCACCTATACGGGCGGGAATCGAAATTTAAGCCCAGGGTCTGCATACCGTAAGTGCGAATGTCGCTCCTGTTAACAGCCGGGAGGACGGGTCCTACCTTACCAATGCGAGTATCTCGGGCGCTCGGAGGCAGGATGCTGGCAATGGCACCTGAGTCCACCAGGAAACGGTGGCCGGAATGGCAATCACGGACGTAGAGGCGTTCGTTTGGGCCGATCGCGTTCGTCTCTATGGACAATCGGCTGAGGCATTTCACTGAAACGAGCAGGGGCTCCGGCATCTTTGGGCTTCGGGTCCATAGCGCTGATGGTTGTAGCACCAACGACGTCGGCTGTAGACCACTGGAAACGGCGATGCTTCTTCGGCGCTGGGCTGGGCTTCTTCTTCCTCCCGATGTCGTCTCGGTTGCACCCGCTCCGTGAAGGCACAAATGTCCCGCCGTCTGTGTGCCCACAATTCGTCGCGAGGTGCTGGGGGTTGCTGAAATCAGCTCCGGTGAGCATCAGTCGGACTTCATCGGGCATCTGCTCCAGAACCCCTGTTCAAAGAGCAGACATGGGCGTTGCCCGTCCATCAAGGCGAACATCTTCGCCATGATGGTGGATGGCCGCCGATCGCCGACACTGTCCGTGTGTAGTATCTTCGCCGCCCTGTCTCTGCGACTGAGACCGAAAGTGTGGAGCAGCAGGGCCTTCAGCCCTTCATACTTGGCGATGGTCGGCGGGTCCCTGATGTAAGGCAACCACATGGAAGTACATGGTATCGTCTGCAATGATACGATGGAGGTGAAACTGTGCCTCAACATGGGCAAACCACACCTGAGGTTGATCGGGACAAAACGATGGCAATTTGAAGCCCGGTGAGCCCTGCCGCCTGCCGGCCGATTCTGCGGGAACGTAGTCCTGCTTGTCTAATGACGGCTAGACAGGTCGGGGTCACCAATTTGGCGGTCGCAAGAACGACAACTGAGTTTTCAAACGTATTTTTATTCAGAAAATCACTTCTCAGTTTACAGGCTCTCACGACACGTCTGGCCACAATGGTGGTCAGCACTGAACTGCCGCGCGAAACCAAAACCACGCGAAAACTAGCAGTCCCTCCCGAGTCACATGACCGCGGCTTCCGAACGCCGTGTTCGATACCTGCGTGCGCCAGCAGGCGCCGCTACAATACAATGAATTATTAGCTTGTAGCTTAAGTATTATGACAATTCTTGTCAGAATATAACAGGAAGCTGTTTTGCACTGAGGATGATTTATAAAAGATTCACAAGGATGTTGCCAGTAGTGGAGTGTTGTAACTACAGTATGAGAGAATAAATTACTAGACTGTGATTGTATTTCAAGGAACTGAGGAAGTAAAGATGTAAATAATTAGAATTCATGTGGATAGAGAGGAAGGGACAATTTCCTTTAACAGAGGGTTTAAAGTCCAGGTGCATATATATATATATATAAAGCAATTAAAGAGGGTGGAAGTTTTTTTTTTAAAATCTACTAGTGTGGAATAATTATCACAATTAAAATGTATTTAGGTGTTTGCACGAAGAGCCATAAACCTGCTACTAAAAGGTTGGATAGGGGTTGATGATTCTTTTCAAACTGGCACAGGTACAAGGGACTGAATGGTTTCCTTTTGTATCAGAAATTTCTGTCACCTACAATTTTAAACACCTAATGAAATTTCTTCTCAACCTCCCTGCTCTGAGGGGAGCAACCTCAGTATCACTCAGCTCCTCGCATAATTGAATTCCCACATCTCTGGTACCATCCTAGTGAATTTATTTTACATTATCTCCAAGAAATAATCATCCTTACAAAAATGAAGTAATGGAGAAATGAATAAGAAATGAAATCCAGAAATGGATTCACTACTCCACTTGAGGATCAAACAGTGTACAGGTTCACCATAATTTATTTCCTTATGTGCTCTATTTTTCTATAATTAAAGCCAAGGATCTCGTTTGCTTTTTAACAACCTTTTCAATTTGTCTTGCCCCCTTCAAAGGTTTATGCAGTTCCATAATCAGGTCTATTTTTCTTCAGAAATCTCTGCAGAATGGTGCCACTTGTTCTGTCCTCATTCATCACACTTCACTAAATTCATCAGCAGGCCCATTTTATCAGTCTATTCATGTTTCTGAACTTTTCTCTTCCAATTCTTATTTTTTTATGAAACCACTGGCATCAGCCATTGCCTTGTAATTAAGTCTCTGGCTTATGTGGACTTTCTGTAGTTTAACAGTGCTTTCAGTAGAGACAACTAAAAATTGTTTAAAAGGCTCACATTTTGCAGTAGATATCCTTCTCGAGCATGGCCCTCAGTCAAAGGCTGTCAGAGTGCTGTGTGATGGGGTCTTTATTGCCCCAGAGAAGTCATGATGTCTTGGTGTGAAGAGTCACTAGATCACTATCCTACATCCAGCCGATATAACTGGGCCAGTAGGTGATGAGTCTGAGCTGTATGCCTAAAACATGTTTATATAGCCAGCTACATTTCTAGGTTTTCAAATCAAATGTAAAATTGGAAACTATGCCCTATATACTCAAGTACGAACAACTCTGCCCAAGACTGCAAGAAATTGCAAAGAGTTATAGATGCAGTTCAATCCATTACAGAGACCAGACTTTGTACTATTAATTCCATCTACACTTCATGCTGCCTTGGAAAAGCAGCCAACATGATCAAAGACTTGTCCCACTCTGGTCATTCCTTCTTCTCCCTGCTCCCATCTGGCAGAATGTACAGAAACTTGAAAGCATGCACCACCAGACAGACACCAGACTTTGTCTATGGAACTGATGTACTAAATACTGAGAACTAAATTCTACACTCTGTATCTTCCCCTTTGCTCTCCCTACTGTACTTGAGTTTGATTTGATTGCAGTTAGGTAAAGTATGATCTGGTCTGATAGGTTAGCATGCAATACAAAGCTTTTCATTGTACCTCAGTACACGTGACAATAATAGACCGAAACCTCAACCTAAAATATCTGACAAGCTATACCTCAAACCCAGGTACATGAGACCTCAACAGACCTCAAGCCCTGTTGACTTGAATAGTTAAGGGTTCAACGTTAGTCAGTAGAATTTTGAGTGAATTACAGAATCCTACTGCGAGGCAAGTATCAAAATCTTTCAGATCCTTTCCAATTCCTTAATTCTCCCAGGGCTACATATCACTTACAAACTATACCGCAGCTCAGAAGATGAAAAGTAATTTGCCTCAAGGCTCTTGCCATTGCAGCACCAAATCCATTAGGAAGGGGAAAGCGTAATTTCTCTTTCCTGTCTTCTTCTTCTTGCGTATGGCGTGCACAGCCTAAAGTTGTAAGACAACTTGTTCTGTTTGATCTTCTGTTTGTGCACGCCAGGTTGATTCGTTGAAACAGGGTGGACCAAGTGAAAACTACAATCTCCCACCCCCTCTCCCTGTGGTAAGCCATCATGAGCATTATCCATTCCCATTTAATCCTATGTACTCTACTTTCTCAAGAATGATATACGATAAGAGGCAAAAGTATAAATTAAAGTAAATTAAATCATTTGGATGTATTGGAATCGACTATGAATTCCTGGTGTATTTCAGATCAGTATATAGTGTTTACTCATAGCATCATGGGAAAAGTACAGACTAAACAAGGAAGATATTTCATAATCTTGCACTCAATTTAAGCAAAGTGAAGACTCCTCAGTCCAGAATATAGGAACAATAAATCAAGGAGACTGGTGCTTCAACAATCAGGACGTTGTTTGGTCAAACACAGATGAAATTCAAGGGAAACGGGTATGGTGTGTGGAACTGCAACTGAACCAAGGCCTATTAAATAGGTGAACTAGATCTAGTCGCAGTATGATCTACTTTTTACATTCTTAAATTGTAATCCTCTCCAATAAAATCCATCTACAAATATGAATTTCCATATCAGTGGGTTGGTTAGCTGTCACAATGTGATCTTGGAGATTATGTGCATATGTTTGTGATTAATATGATCACTGTACATAGGTCAAATTAAAGCCGATTACGAGCAAAAAGTAATGGGCTTTCTTTGTTATTACCCTGTGTAACCCTCACAATTACAATTATACAAGAATGCACTCATCCCATTTATCCTGTTAGCCAGTCGCCTCTGGGCAGCAGGCTACTTCCTGATGCTGAAGTTGATTGAGGGTTGTTGACTTTCATCCTCCATCATCCCTTGCATAAGGTCAGAGATGTCCCAGGGGGGTCTTTCCAAAGGAAGGAGGCAGCCAAAGGGGGGCATTGTCACATGTTTGTTATATTATGTTTTTGAAGTGTTTTATATCCTTTCTAAATGTTTATTTGTTTTGCAGTGCTTTTTAGGTGTTTTCTTTTCTTTAGTCAATATTTTATGTTCTTAATGTTTATTTTTTTTTGAATGTTTAATGTTTTCCACAAGATTCATTCATTGTCCATTCCAGATAAGTCAGGAGTCATAGGTTACCTGACTACCCACCCACCACCTAATTCCATCTCTTCCACCCCTACACTTTCAACATACTACTGACTCCATCCCATCCAACAACATCTAGGCACCTGTTCCAAGTGCACAGTTTAACTCATTTGATACGTCACACCCATTCAACATGGGTAACTCAACTTTGTAGCTCTGAACCATATCTTAGCCGACTTAGAGGATCATCAGCACCTCAAGACTCTGAGCAAAATTGAACCTGGCAAATGTGAAAGTTGCCACACTGTTATATCAAACCCATTGGGCCAGTGTTACACTTTGCAGAAGGAATCGTATCCCACCCACTGAGCCTTTAAATGTGACTACAAGGCTCAATTTATATTGAAGAGGTAAGGAGCAGCACATGCTGAAATCTTCTGCAAGAAAGTGGTTCAAGGGCAATTAGAGGTGGGCATCACATGCTGATCTTATCAAATTGCTCTACCAGAAGGAAGAGGAGGCTGAGTACAAAGAAGATAATACTGCTTTGAATACTAGCATTGCATTTGGCATGCCAGTTTAGCGAACGACACTTAGAGGTTAGATTAGAAATTAGATACATTTGACTTTCAATAGCAACAGTAACACCAGGTAGAAAGAGCACCATGGGTGCCACCTTTGTCATGAAGGAGCAATGGCAGTCATATAGTTGTTTATAGTAAGGAGCAATGATATAGTTATTTTAAAGAACCTATGGATTTTAACAGCTATAGACTCCTTGCTAAGAAATGTCATCCTCCAGAAGTTGGATATCCTCTGACAGACATATCACCTTCATTCCTTTCACCTCTAGTTTCTCAAGATTAAGCATGTTCTTTCTTCTATACTACGGAATCCTTTTTGGGTTACAATTTTCAGTGAATTGCCGTGTAGTCCAGTGGTGGTGAATTTTTTATAAATTGTCCAATAAATTCTCTGAATGCATCTCAAATGTCTTATTCAAGCATAATGTAGTCAATCAATCACGAGAAGGTGTCCAGACCCAACATGTCACCAATCCATGTTCTCCAGAAATGCTGCCTGACCCATTGAGTTACACCAGCATTGTTTGTCTTTTTTGGGAAACAGTATCAGCATTTCCCCGTGTCTATGTCCCCCATAATTGACTTGATAAACCAAAATGCCATACAGCACCTAAATGGAACTTAAATATTAGTTTTCCTCCACCACCCCCCCCCCCCCCCCCCCCCCCCCCCCCCGGCCGTGTGTTTCAGGCACCACTGTGTAAATAATCTTGGCTTGCACATCTCCTTTGAACTTTGCTCCTCCCACCTTAAAGCTATACAATACAATACAATACAAATTTATTGTCATTTGAGCCCCAGTGAGACTCAAACGAAATTTTGTTTCCACAGCCATACAAACAAAAACAATGTCCTACAGACATACACACAATTAAGGTCACACAAACATCCATCACAGTGAACCCACTGTGATGGAAGGCAAAGTCTTTTCTCTCCCCTGCTCTCAATTTCTCTCCCGATGTCCAAGCTCCAGGCGGGTGATGCTGTCCCACGGCCATTTTAGGCCGCGCGGGGCGATTTACGGCCCCGCTCCCGGTCTGAAAGTACAAGGTCGGAGCCCCAGCGTGCGATGGTGAGTCCCACGGCCATGAAGCCGCGCCAGGTGATGTACGGTCCCGGTCCGGGTCGTTCCAACCCCTCGACACGGGCTGGAGAAGTCGCGTTGCGGGAGCTCCGGGAAGCGGTCTCTCTCTCCCCCCGGACCCGCGAGCTCCCGATGTCCCAGTCCACCGGACCTGCGGCTGCGTTGCTGGAGCCTCCGAGCCCCAGGAGTCGAGTCGCAGCAGCGAGTCACCACCGCTCCCCACGCTCCGAGGCCGGCCAGCCCCACGATGGTGAGTAGTCCGCAGATCCGCAGTCTCCCGAGCCCCCGGGTCGTTCAGGTTGGAGGCCGCTCCATGGTGCTAGGCCCCAACGACAACGGAGACCCGACAGGGAAAAGGTCGGGTCTCCCGAACAGGGAAGAGATTTAAAACGGTTCCCCCCCCCCCCCCCCCCGCCCCCCACATATACACATTTAAAACCAAGCTTAAAAAAACACAAACACTACATTTAACTAGACAAAAATAAAAAAAAAGACAGACAGGCTGTAGGAGCCGCTGCAACGAGTCGCGCCGCCACCAGGAAGACAACTTTAGGAAGATTTCATATCTCTGAATACCCTCTGATACCCTCTAATATTAAATATTTTCATCCTGGGAAAAGGTTCTGACTCTCTACCCCATCTATGCTTTTGGTGTACACAAGTGTACTCTTTTGCAACTATTGCCACTAAAGTAAATCTCGAATGATTCAGGAGGAATAATTCTCCCTAACCTTTTATAGGGACATAGTTCAGATCTATTTTTAAGAAGAAAACGTGTACATCAGAAGCAAATGATAAATCTTACTCAATCTTATCAGAATTTTCTCAGAGATATGAAATCTTCCTAAAGTTGTTTCATCCCAATAACACAGAATTATAGAAATGTTATCCATTTTAATTGTTCATATAGCAAGCACAGATCAAACAACTCCGAAACTATTAGATATAATTTAAAATCACGTCAATACCTGTATATATGCTCAGCAACTGCGGCTCTGAGTCCGAGCACTTCACTGTGGAAACGGGGGTCAAACAGGGATGCATCATCGCACCCACCCTGTTTGTCATCTTCATTGCTGCCATGCTTCACCTCATTGGTGAAGAGCTGCCACATGGGATCCCAATCCTCTACAGAACTGACCATAATAGGTTGAAGGCCAAAAGCAAAGTCAGTAACACCGCCATCATGGAGCTTCAGTACGTGGACGACTGCGCCATTGCAACACACTCTGCAGAAGACCTCCAGGGCATCCTGAATGCCTTTGCCAAGGCATACCGAGCCATGGGCCTAGCCTTAAACATCAAGAAGACCCAGGTCCTGCATTAACATCCACCCAACCATTCGTCTACCCAGCCCACTATAAAAGTGGACGACACCACTCTTGAAAACGTTGACCATTTCTCCTACCTTGGCAGCATTCTTTCCTCAAAAGCTGACATCGAGGTCAACCGTCGCCTGAGTTGTGGCAGCGGAACCTACGCCATTTTCAGGAAAAGAGTCTTTGAAGACCAAGACCTAAAGGCTCAAACAAAACTGCTGGTCTACAGAGCCATTGTCCACCCCACCCTGTTGTATGGAGCCGAGTCATGGATCACTTACAGCAGGCACCCGAGAGCTCTGGAAAAATACCATCAAAGATCCGTATGAAAGATTCTGAGGATCAGCTGGAAGGCAAACGCGCCAACATCAGCGTTTTGGAGGAAGCCAACATGACCCGCATCGCCACCATGATAATGCAGTATCAACTTTGATGGACTGGCCATGTCATCCGCATGTCCAACACACATCTCCCTAAACAGATCCTGTACTCTCAACTGAAGGAAGGTCGGTGAGCCCCCGGCGGGCCAAAGAAACGCTTCAAGGACAACATTAAGAACTGTTTGAAGAAATTCCACATCACATCGAGCAACTGGGAGAAAATTGCACTGGACAGGTGCTCCTGGAGGAAATCCGTGCAGGAAGGAGCTGCACGTCATGAAACGGAGCTATGCTGTGTCGCAGAGACAAAGTGACAGCACCTTAAGCAGAGAGAGAAGGGGGCCCAAAAACTACCAACCACCGCCAGTCTCCACTGCCCACATTGCACCAAGGTGTGTGGATCATGGATCGGCCTCTACAGACATCTGCAAACCCACAAGTAGACAACCCTATGGAGAGAGGAGGACAGTCATACTCGTTTCGAGTGACCGCCGATGATGATATTGCAAAGGACAAAGAGAAGCTCTAAGGCTTCAACCATTCCTTTAGTAAATACATCTAATTATCTGTGGCACATTAACATGGGATTGAATTACCATCAAAACTGCAACAGAAAAATAGTCAATATAATCATCGAAAATAAGCAGTGCAATTTTTAATTAAAAAAATTGTATGTACAAAATAAAGTCATAAGAATATGATATAGTAACAAGACTGGGTGTCGTGGCATCTCAAACCTGATCAAATCCAGCATTTGTCAAGAACATAACTGATCTTTTAACTCCACCTTCCTATCTGATGTCCTTATCATATAGAATCATAGAAAAGTCACTGCTTGTAAGGAAGGCTGATCCTTTGAGCCTTCACCATTTTTCTGCAAGAGAAATCTAATTAGTGCATTCAACATTTTTTCCTATAACCCCGCAGCTTTCTCCTCCCTATCCAATCTCGTCTTTAAAGTGGTAACAGAGCTTGCTCAGAACCCATCCCTTTCAGACAATAAATATATTACAATTTCCCTGGATTCCTTAGAGCTACCAACGTCAGCCTTGAGCAACCTGAACAAATTGAACATTTGCAGTCCTCCCTGGTGTGAAAGCCAGAGATTTACAAAGCTATGAGAAAAACTGTCACCCTTTTCTTATTTATTCAGTTTGTGGGATGTGGGCATCATTGACAAAGCCAATATTTAATGGCCCAAAAGAAGTGATGATAAGATACCTCATGAACCACTGTGGATCCACTGGTGGAGGTTTTTATGAATGCCATTGAGTAGAGTCCCATGATGTATGTCATGTGAAGCTGAAGGAATAACAATATATTTCAAAATCAGTATGGTGTGTGATTTGGAGGAGAACCCCTAGGGATGGTGTTCTCATACTCCAGCTGCCTTTGTCCTTCTTGGTGGTTCGTGTCACATGTTTGAATGGTCAAGAGTTAAGCGTGTTTAATTGTTATATAGGGTAATTTCACGAAAAGGTCACTGGAGCGTAGATCCGCACCCACGTGACCGAAAATTTTAACTGGGGGACAAGCGTCACTTCCGGTACATGTTAGTGAATGGGAAAACACGCACTTTCACACCCATTAAAAACATCGAAAACGGCCCGTTTTTGAGCTGCAATTTACTGTACTAGTCGGGGTGACCGTGAGGCACAGCTACCTAAATTTACAGTCCAAAAAAAAGATAGAAACTAAGGTAAATTCAAGAGGGAGCTGAAGGTGTAAATACAGCGGAAGTGCTAGCGGACATTTGCCGTGGAGATTTAAAGATCCAAAATATCGGGAATTATCGCGTTTGCTCGCTGCATTTTATCAAAAGTAAGGCATTATTGGCTTTGTTATCTTTATTCATTTGTTATATGAAAAGTATTAAAAGTTAAAAATCCGTCAGTAAAATTGCAAAATCGCCCATGGTTCTCAGGTGGGTTTTAACATGCAAAATGAAAATGCTTCAAAACTATCAATGCGTTTTGAAATAAATTTTGCTGAGATGCAAGCTAAGGAATGGGATAATTGTCAGCTGTTGGACAAAAGCAGGACATTTTATTATTTGCCAAAATATATTTCTCAATGTTTCTTGTTTAAAGCCTGCACAATCACCCAAACTACTTATTTATTTATTTATCATCTAATAACAGACAAGCCTGCAGCATGGAATGATGTCAACAATCCTGATTGGGCACCCACTGTGAGCAGGATAGACAATGAGCACAAGAACGCCATCAACTTGCAGAGCTATAGATGCTTGAGCTGCATCCAAATCTGCTTTAATACTCTCTTCTTGTTGCATGGCGTTCTTGTGCATATTGTCTATCCTGCTCACAGTGGGTGCCCAATCAGGATTGTTGACATCATTCCATGCTGCAGGCTTGTCTGTTATTAGATGATAAATAAATAAATAAGTAGTTTGGGTGATTGTGCAGGCTTTAAACAAGAAACGTGGAGAAATATATTTTGGCAAATATTAAATGTCCTGCTTTTGTCCAACAAACAGCTGACAATTATCCCATTCCTTAGCTTGCATCTCAGTAAAATTTATTTCCAAACGCATTGATAGTTTACGATTATTTAAATGGTAAATGGAGCTTCAGAAGCGTTTTCATTTTGCATGTTAAAACCCACCTGAGAACCATGGACGATTTTGCAATTTTACTGACGGATTTTTAACTTTTAATACTTTTCATATAACAAATGAATAAAGATAACAAAGCCAATAATGCCTTACTTTTGATGAAATGCAGCGAGCAAACGCGATAATTCCCGATATTTTGGATCTTTAAATCTCCACGGCAAATGTCCGCTAGCACTTCCGCTGTATTTACACCTTCAGCTCCCTCTTGAATTTACCTTAGTTTCTATCTTTTTTTTGGACTGTAAATTTAGGTAGCTGTTCCTCACGGTCACCCCGACTAGTACAGTAAATTGCAGCTCAAAAACGGGCCGTTTTCGATGTTTTTAACGGGTGTGAAAGTGCGTGTTTTCCCATTCACTAACATGTACCGGAAGTGACGCTTGTCCCCCAGTTAAAATTTTCGGTCACGTGGGTGCGGATCTACGCTCCAGTGACCTTTTAGTGAAATCACCCTATACACAGGGAATGGAACAAAAAAAACTCAAAGGGCCTGTCCCACTTTATGAATATTTCGGGATCTGCCGGCGTAATTGACTGGCGTATCAGGGTCGCCGAAAGATATTGAACATTTCAAAATCCAGCGGCAACAAAAAAAGGTTGCGACACTTGAGTAGACACCGCGTCACGCCATGACTTTTTCGGTGACCTGATATGTCAGTCAATTATGCCAACAGTCGCCGAAAAAAATCGCCAAGTGGGACAAGCCCTTTAGTTGCTGCAGCTTTGCCACCACATCAGCGCAAAAACACAACAAATTAATGCACAATAATCAATAATACGATGCATTATCACTAATACTAGGAAACTGGGAGTTCAAACTGAAGTACGTAGCACAGCCTAAACAATGTTCGTTGCTGAGGTAGGATTGTGGTTAGGAAATGCAGTGTGATTCAAGAGCCTGATGGTAAGTGTATCAAGTACTATTGACACTGAGTCATGAAACTTCATAATAAATACTTTAAGAATACATACCGGAACCATATACATAGGTACCGTAGGCTCGAAGTCGTAGATAAAAACTGAAAGCATGGTTGCTCGCATTCCACAAGATGGCATAGTGGAAACCGGACATGGATTACGGATCGGGTCAGTAATAGCAAGACATAATACCAGACATGGATCAAATCGGCAATAGTGATTGATCTACAGTAAGAAGCTGCTCTTGCACCTTGTGGTCACAGTTCTCAGACTCCTGAACCTTCTTCTCGATAATAGCAGTGGAGAACCTCTGAGGTTTGATTTTCCAAAGTATGGGTAAGAGATGGAGTGAAAGGATGTCTGAAGGAGTAGCAGTGGTCGAGAGCATTTGATCCTCTTGTGTTGCAGGATACATGCTGGTGGTAATTTGGAAATAACTTTCTCAAACTAGCCTCGTTAAAGTCTCCAGCTATGATGGAGAAGACATCAAGGAAAGCCATCCGATGTTTTCTGTTTCAGCTAAAGTGTATTTGAAATTTAGTTGATTGTCATGTGTACCAAGGTACAGTGAAAAGCTGTTGTTGTGTGTTAACCAGTCAGTGGAAAGACAATATGTGATTGCAATCAAGCTATCTACAGTGTATAGATACATGATAAAGGGCATTTTGTCAATATAGCTATGGTGCACTGGTGGTGGAATGCATAAATGTTCAGAGTAGTTGGTGACATACCAGTTTACCTGAATACTGAATGTGCACTCTCATTTTATACATTATAGCACAAAATCCCACTATACTGTGCCTTTAAAACCATGTATATTTTAATGAGATAACCTCTCATGTATCCAACTTCAGAAAATAAATGTCCAGTCTATTCAATCATACTTCACAGTCCAACCCTTTCATCCCATGAATAAATCTGATAAACTGCCATTGCAGTGCCTCCAAAGCATGTATACTCTTTTGAGATAAGAACCTAAAATTCAATTAGATAATGAAAATGTATTATGCCACCTTACTTCAAAGACAAGTTTAATAGGGATGCACATCTAATAAATTATTATAATATGTTCAGAGGGGATGCTGTACACCATCTAGACATGCTAATATTCACAGCTGAAAGCAGAAATAGTACACAGATGGAAATATTTAATCTGTTAAGGTCAAATAAGTACCTTAGTTGCTAAAAAATAATCTTTTATTATTTTTCCAATATACTGTACACCCATGAGTATGCTTTTGTAAATAATGTTTTACAGTTGACTCAACACAGCACAAGCACAGAAAGCAACGTGGTCCAGAAAATAAACATAAAGCGCTGGAGTAACTCGGCGTGTCAGGCAGCATCTCTGGAGAAAAGGATTTTTTGGTTCGGGACCTTTCTTCAGATCCTTCAGACATCCTTTTCTCCAGAGATGCTGCCTGACTTCAGCACTTTGTGTCTATCTTTGATATAACCAATATCTGCAGTTCCTTACCACAGACTCATATGCTGTAACATGGTATAATTAACATATCTTATAATCATTTGTAAGTATCATTAATTTATTGCATCTTACCTGAATAGAATGAACTACCAATTAAAAAAAGTTGAGTCGATCATGTAAATTAAACTGAGTGCAATTTGGGCTTGAATAAAACTTTGATAGAAACATAGAAAATAGGTGCAGGAGGAGGCCATTCGGCCCTTCGAGACAGCACCACCATTCATTGTGATCATGGCTGATCGTCCCCTATCAAAAACCCGTGCCTGCCTTCCCCCCATATCCCTCGACTCCACTAGCCCCTAGAGCTCTATCTAACTCTCTCTTAAATCCATCCAGTGACTTGGCCTCCACTGCCCTCTGTGGCAGGGAATTCCATAAATTCACAACTCTCTGGGTGAAAACGTTTTTTCTCACCTCAGTCTTAAATGATGTAAGGAAGCGAGACATATCATGGGTCAATGGTCTTTTCCACATGAGTACTGGCATGCACATAATTCTGAGTTTTAGCAAAGTTGGTTTTGGTTATCTTGGTTGATGGTGGGACTTTTTTGTCCAGATTAGTTCAGTTTAGATTAGTTCAATTTACTTAGTTTACTGCATCCGGTGTTCTCCATGTGGGCTCCTTTACGAGACCAAACATAGACTCCCCGATTGTTTCACTGAACAGTTACACTTGGTCTGCCGAGGCCGACAAGATCTGGGTGCAGACCATTTCAACTCCCCGTTCCATTCCCAAATTGAACTTTCTGTCCAGGGCCTGCTCCATTACTAGAGTGAGGCCACATATTTTGCTTGGGTAGCTTGCAACCCAGTGGTATGAATCTTCAATTCACTAACTAAGTAACTTCAACTTGCACTCCCCTCCCCTATCCACGTCAACCTTGCCCCCTTCCTCCACCCTAGTCGTTTAACCAATTCCACAGTTCTCCACATTGTAACCCTCTAAAAACACTCTCCAACAATGGGTGTACCATGGCACCACCCTGTCTGAGGTCATTTGTGGCCGACCCCTGATTGGTCCTGGACTTTTCTCACATCCAGCCTCCTCACTCCCCACCCCGCCTTTCAGCCTGAACAAAGGTCCTGATCCAAAATGTCACCCATCCTTTTTCTCCAGAGAAAAAGGATGGGCTGTTCAAAGGGCGGACGATCCCCAAGGACTCCATCGTGCAGAACTCCTGCCGTGCCAGACGTAGCTTATCAGGCAGCAGTCGGCATGCTCCAGCGTGGAGGGGTGGGCCGGTAGTTGGTATGAAATGCACCACCCCATGCTTAGGGGTCGACGACCGGAACTGTGGGGTCACGATGTCCGGGAACGCTGCCAAGACCCGAGCAAAACAGTATTCCACGGACAACAGTGGGCGTGCAATCAGCTCACTCAGATGCAGCGCAATTGGCTCCATCGTGGCAGCATGGACCAAGCGCTGCCGCCTGACGTCCACCAGGAGGGAGTGAGCCCAGAGAAAGTCGGCACTGAGCAACGGCTGGGAGACATCGGCGCTGGTAAACTTCCACGAGAAATGACAGGAGCCAAAAACGATCGGGACCGTGCGAACCCCTTACGTACTGATGGGGTGGCCATTCGCCGCGGTGAGGACGGGCCCCCGCTTACCGGAATGAATATCCACCAGCGAAGGGGGCAGAACGCTCAGCTCCACCCCGGTATCGATGGGGAAGCGACTACCGGAGCGCTGATCCCAGGCAAAGAGGCAGTGAACATGGCCAGCTGGTCGAGGGCCCCCACCAGGTAGTAGCGGGTGTCGGCCGCCGTAATGCCCCGCAGCTGTAATTGGGCCTCCGCATGCTGAAACCAGAAGCGAGGCCGGGCGGTTCAGAACGTAGGTAGCTTCACGGAGACCGCGTCGCGAGACAGGACCCGGTCAGCCTGTGAGGTGGACGTATGGGCTGCTCTGTCCTTTGACTCCATTATGACACCAATGGAGTGTCGGGGTCACCAATGTGGCATGCGATAAGCCTGAAATGAAGGCAAGGAGCCAGATATTTCGGGAGGACTTTTATTTGGTGTTGTTCTCTTGTCCAGTCGGGTCTGCAAGAGAGAGATCATGCCTAAACCGCTGCCCTTCATACATGTAGCGAAGGGCCGCCCTCGGACTAGTCCATTCTCGTGCCGAGGGGTTCGATAATGGATTGGCCCGACCCTTGGGAGCTGCCACATCGTTTCAAAACAACAACTTGTGGCCACTGCAGCGACATCTGCTATCACCTCCCTCTGCTTCTATGCATAAGGTCGTCATTTACCGCCTCCCCAAACTGGCTACAAAACTTTAGGGTGCTTCACGAGAGGCTGTGGCTTTGGGCATCCAAACAACTGAGTGAAAAGGTCCTACACCAGTCGATGCTTAATGGGCAAGACATTAAATCTAAGAAGCTGTCTGCTTTCCCATTTGGTACAATGTGAAATTATGTTCTCTGGCGTCTCGTTAATATTTATTCTTCAACCTGTTTCCATGAAATTGCTGGCAGCAAGCTTTCACAAACTGCCTGCCATATTTCCTTCAAAATAATTTCTTTCAAAATATATTAATCTTCTTAAAATGATCTTTTATTATTCATTATTGGTCTCAAAATAACACAGCAACTATAAGGAGGATTGCTTCTTGACTGTACAGAAAAATGCCCTATTAAATGGCTTGTGCAGCAAGTGAAATAACAGTTACACAGAAATCCTCAGGGTTCCAGAATTAATGCACTCTACAGGATCAGTTTATTATGATTGTTAAAAATTGCCTAACTACAGAATGGCTGCCTTTGGGGCCAGCCATTTTATTTCCACACAGATAACTTCATTTTCAAAATAAAGTATTTAGAACTACAGTATATCCTTAATAATTACAACCTCATGAAAATAACCACAGATATTAATTCATTTTCTCAAAAGTAATACATAAATTTAATACAGAAGGACACTGAATTTGTTGCATTATTTTCATGATTTACGTGTCCAATGTTTTTGAGAAGCTGAGTATGGATAGATTTTGTATAGCCTCTTTTCTACAAATATGTACGTTACAATATGAAACATGGATCACACAATTCAGCCTGTTGTGGTGCGTAGGTCTCGAAACGAAAGAGAGGAGTCAGGTATTTCGAGAGGCACCTTTATTTGTGTTTCTCCCGGTTGTAGGGAAGTCCACACGAGAGAAAGATGGCACCCAAACCCCTGCCTTTAAACCCTCTGGTTAAGGGCCGCCTCCGGACTGAACCACTCCCGTGCCGAGGGGTTCGACAGTTAGGGTGGCCCGACCCTTGGGAGCCGCCACACTGTTTACATTTTCATTCACCATGCAAATTATTGTAACAGAAGTGTTCAAAGTGCAGGTGAACTGGAAGCATTTTTTGTGGTATTTAATACAGGATGATGTTCTGAATGAAATTAATATTCATCTGTGGATGTCCAAGCTATAATGTATAATTGTTCACAGAGTAAATGATAACAAAACGTACCACAAAAAATCAGCACTACTGAGATTATAGAACTTCTTGAATTTGTTTACAACTGCCACAAAAGGCTTAGTGATTATTTTAAGAAAGCAGAATAAATATGAAATTTGGTCATTAATTTTTTTCACGGTCATATGCAACGATTACTATGATGAATGATTATAAAATCAATGTTCTTCATTGTCAAAACTGGAAAAGCAGTATGAAAAAATGATAGGTGCAAAAGGTTGAAAGGCAGTAAATTGTGAAGAGGCATATTAAGCTGCTTAATGAAATTTAAACTGACCTATGTCTTGGACTGATAAAAACCAGAAGAAATGTAAGTTGATCGTTTTTGGAAGGAAGAAATATACAGAGAGGCTATTAATAATGTGGATGCTCTGATGTGATCAATTACATTCAACCCACCTGTTTATTTACATTACAGGTTCTAGTCATCATTGCTCATCTTTAGTCGTCTTTGTAAAGTTACTGTGTGGGACTGCTATAACCCTTCTGCTGATAAATCTCCACAGTGCTGTTGGGAAGGGATTTCCATGATTGAGAGCCTACAACAATGAAGGACTAGTCATTTCCAGGCTTGAACACTTGTACAGGTCAATCATAGCTTTTCCGGCACCCTTGGATCCAGAGCCTTTCTGGATTATCAGTCTTGCCTGACCAATAGAGGTCACAGCATCCGAGTGGAGTCAAACGGAACCAGATTGGTCTGCCTAGGCCGCCGAGGGGCCCAGAAACCAGCCCGCAAAGTCGTCCGCGGGAGCCGGCTATGGGAATGGATCCTCCGGCTCCGGCTGGGCCGAAGTTCCAGAGCCTTGTCATCAGAGGGCAAATTCGACCTGCCCATTGGCCGCGGAAGTCGCGCTGAGGTCGAGATCAGCCAACTCACCCAGCATAGGCATCACATTTTCAGGGGGACTTCCAAGGGGATTTCAAGAGCACCCCTCAACTCTTTTTTGAATCTTTCTACCATTTACATCAAACAGAAAACAAAACACCTGACCTTTATCTCCCTGAGGCCTCTCTATACTTTCCTCTGGGTCCTGACCTGAAATGGCATCTGTCCATTCCCTTCAAATATGTTAACCACTGTTGGGTTTATTTTTTAGACCAATTGCCTTTTATTTTTTAAACCAATTGTTTCGGTTTGCTCTTGGTCTATTTCTTCCTACCATAACTACATCCTGGTGTAATCCTTTACAACGTACATCTACGACACTACTAATGGTCTCCACCACTTTGACAGTTTCCAATTCACTACTTCCAACTCTCTCATCTTTACCACAGACATATAATGCCACCAAACCCTCTAATCCTTGCTTGAATAGAGCTTGGGTAGTTCCCCTCCACCCATATGCTCATTTATTTGATCATCCACCAAACTCACTTTCTCCAGATCAAAGATGTAGCTGGGGGATCTCACCACACCCGCACCCTGACAATGTTTACATAGGATATGTAGAACAGTGTGTTTTTAGCCCTCTTCAAGTCTCTCATCTGTTCCCTCCAGTACATTGGCCACTGCACTCAGGTGCTTCCTGCACACCCACTGAACCTCAACATTACTTTTGCTGCTAACTTCTTACTGTCAATTTCACATGGGTCATCAACTCTTCCCTTCCTGGATCTCCCTTTCTCAGAGATAGGCTAGTGATAAACATCTATTACAAGCCTAGATATTTCCACGGTCATATCAACAACATTTTTTCCACCCTGCCTTCTGCAAGAATGCCATTCCATTCTCCCAGTTCCTCCTTCATTGTAACTACTACAATGATGCAACTATCCCACAGAGCCACTGAGATGCCTTTCATCTTTTGGAGCCATAGCATTCTCTCTAACATTATAGATGTTGACCACGTCCTATCTATTTCTTACACCACTTATTTCCCTCCCTCTCTTCCCACAGAGAACATGGATAGAGTGCCAGTTCTTAATTTTCACCTACCAACCTTTGCTTTCAACACATCATCCTTTACAGTTTCTACTACCTTCAACAGCATCCACCACTAGATGCAGCTTCACCTCCTCCTTCAACTTTCTATTTTCCTTCCAAGCGCCCTGGTCCTCTCTTCCAGGTTCACCAACCACCTTACTTCTTATGCCACATTCTAATGTAACCGCAGCACATGCAACACTCATTCTTTACCATTTCCTTTCCCAACATTTAAAGACACAAACAGTTCTTCCAAATGAAGCACCAATTCACTTGCGCCTCTTCTGATCTTACATACAGCATTCGGTGTTCACAATATGACCTCCTCAAACTGAAGACATCAAACAGATTGCTTTGACATGTGGGACTTCACCAAATGCACTTTAAAGTATGTACGAGAGTCTGAAGAAGGGTCTCGACCAGAAACGTCGCCCATTCCTCCCCAGAGATGCTACCTCACCTGCTGAGTTACTCCAGCATTTTGTGTCTACCTGTTCTTTGAATTAAATGTAGACCATAACAAACATGTAATCCTCATCCACCCTTCTTGTTATTTCCTCAAAAAATTCCATCAAGATTGTCTTAACAAATCCATACAATAACTGGTGCCTGTTTAAGGAATGTTTCATACTGTCTGTCATTTTACTTCGGAGTCACGTGAGTGACTACGTGAAGACCCCGCCAGCACGCGTGCGCTACATAGCGTCTCACGCAGTGCAACAGTGACGGGCGGGGGTGGAGCGCTCCTGCGGCATAATTGAAATGGACCTACAAGGTAAGAAAAATTATATTGAAGTTGTATTTCTTCCCCTTGCTGTACGGACACCAGGACCGCAGGCTGCGGGGAACCAGGTAGGTCCCGGCAGCCGACAGCCATGGGCGAACAGCGGCTCCAGGACCGCAGGCTGCGGGGAACCAGGTAAGTCCCGGCAGCCGACAACCATGGACGAACAGCGGCTCCAGGACCGCAGGCTGTGGGGAACTAAGGAAAGTTCCGGCAGCCGACAGCCATGGGCAAACAGCGGCTCCAGGACCGCAGGCTGCGGGGAACTAGGGAAAGTTCAGACAACCGACAGCCATGAGTGACCAGCGGCACCAGGACCGCAGGCTGTGAGGAACTAGGAAGGTTCCGACAGCTGACAGCCGGGGTCGACCGGTGAAGGCTGAGCCCAGCACCGCGAGCTGTATACCTGGAAACAGCACAGCGGGCTGCAGGCAAGCAGAACAGGAGTCAGTCCGGCCGATAGACTCAGGGAGTCCGGCCAGGAGGACGCACTGCCCAAGGGCAGTGGAAGTGACCGTTGGAGTGGTTACTAAGGTCCACTTACCGACTCCAACTCTGCCAAGCTGAATCCAGCGCCATGAGTCGTACAGCTCAAATCAGCGCAGCAGGCTGGAGGCAAAGCCCAGCAGGATTCAGCCCGGCCGATCATACTCATCTGAGTCCGGCCAAGGGGACGCGCTGCCGATTGCAGCAGAGGTCCGCCCGTGACTTGCTCCGGGAGATGGAGCAAGCTCACTATGGGAGTCTTCACACTCCCAGAACAGCACCTTATCGAGGGCTGTAAAACAATGCATCTCCCTCGACAGAGGAGAGCATTGTGGACCAGGGCTGGGCTGGTCCTGAAGAAGGGGACATGGCTGAAGAAAATGGCCATGTGCAGTGGGTGCAGAATCTTAAGGAGCTACTGGGAGTGATCACCAAAATTACAGATCAACGAATTGTACCATTGCAGAACAAGCTGGTGGCCAGCATCGACTACCTGTACTTCCATCCTCTGCAGGAACAGGTAACAAAATTAAGGAGAAGTATAGGCCTCCTGTGAACTTTACTTCGTTAAAAATGCCTGCAGCAAACAATGCGATCTGGGGGTACAGTGGGACTGGCACAAAAACCCAGGAGGTCAAACTACAGAAGATTTTAAAACTTCTGACAGCGGGCATATAATTGGTTGCTCGCCCAAACGATGGTACAGAGATGACAGCAGGATTGACATTGCTCCGCAATACCCACTATGAAATCAATTGCTTGCGAGAGCACAGTAAACCTGCACAAAACCCCAAATTTGCAAGGTTGTGCGAAACAGCTGCAACACAATCAGGAGGGAAACTTGTTTAAACAAGCAAAAAAGCTCGACGAAGAGTTTAAAGCCGTCGGGCTCATTACAGCGTCATCAGCAATGACAGCACCCCTATGCATCCACCAGCAGGTATCAACACCAGGACGCTAGTGAAAGCATGAGGGCCGCGCAGCACCACAAAGGTCCATTTTTAGGCCAAAGCCCAGAGCGACCCTCATGGAAAACATGCCAACCCCGCGCTCCGGCACCTCTTCCGCAGAAGAGGCAGAAATTGAAGAAAGGGACGTACCACCGGCAACCAGGGAGGTAGGTGGATCTGGTTCCTTCCATAACACAAAGGTGTATGACCTGTACTAACAGGGGGAATGTAACACTTGTTTTGGGAGACATGGGGATCATTGTCGATACCTAAAATGTAACTGGATGGGGAAACTATGGCAGAGTATAGCGTTGCCTAATGGTCTAACTTCAGCCTCAAGACTGTTCACCAAGATATTAAAACTGGCCTTGGCAATATTAGAAACAAAAACATATTGTCATGGCATATCTTGATGATATATCAATTGTGGGGAAAAACCCTGGATCTAGCTAAATCAGCAGTTTTAGCTACCAAACATTGGGTGAAACTCTGGGTCATCTCTATCCAGATAAATCTAAGTTGACAGCATCCACAACTATGGACTTTCTGGGATTTACAATAACGTTATCCATATGTCTGTAACATTGCCAAAGAGTAAAGTAGACTTGGTGGATGCCTACAACAAAATTAATTATTACAAAATAAACCATCTATTAGACAGGAGACAAGGGTAATTGGAAAACTAGTAGCAGCATTTCCAGCTACTCAGTTTGGGCCTTGCATCATTAAAGCTCAAAAAGGGCAAAAGTGCAAGAGCAACTACACCTTGCAGGTCACTTTGATCGACCTATGCAGTTACCAGCCAAAGCAATTTGGAGTTATAATGATAAAAGGGAATACTTGGCAACGTCCCGCCCATCATTATTGGTAATCATCATTACTAAAATCACTGGGTATTTAGAGATGTTGGGTGCGTTTCATGGGCTAAAAGCCTAATGCTCACAATGCACCATCTGCATGTCCGCCTACAAATTGATAATATCACAGTGGTGGCATATATTAATCATATGGCGCATGGATAAAATTATTATATAACAAACCCACGGCTAGAATATTAACTAATAATATACTATCTACGAAATTCCAATTAACAAGAGACAACAGACAAAAATGTTCATTATCACCACTGTTATTCGCTCTGGTAATTGAACCGTTAGCTGAAAAAATTAGAACACACCCGGGTATTTATGGTTATAATACAAAATATTCAAATAACAAAATATCCTTATATGCAGACGATGTATTACTGTATATCACAAAACCCCAAATCAGTATACCAAACATATTAAATCTAATTGAGGACTTTGGATCTTTCTCAGGATACAGAATAAACTGGAACAAAAGTGAAATTATGTCGATAAAACCGAAAGACTCAACACATCTCTTGAAATTCCCCTTTAAAATAGCCACAGAAAAATTTAAATATTTAGGAATTGAAATCACTAGAAACTATCACGCTATGTTTAATGCCAATTATAGCCCCTTAATTAAGAAACTAAATAATCTAATCAAATTCTGGAAAACGCTCCCGATGTCTTTAATAGGTCGAATAAATGCTATAAAAATGATCTTTTTACCACAAATCCTATATTTATTTCAATCAATTCCAATATATCTTCCAAAAAAGTTTTTCAAAAAACTAGGCTCAGACATTACAAATTTTACATGGGATTATAAATCCCACAGAATACAAAGAGCACACCTTAGTAAACCAAAAGAGATGGGTGGTCTAGCGCTCCCTAACTTTTTGTACTATAATTGGGCAGTAAATATTAAAATATGATTCACCTGCTGGACAACTCTGCCCAGCAGGTGGACTGGATTGTAATGGAGAGAGAGGACGAGAGAGGACTGCTCTCCGTGTAATACAGGAGCGACTCTCCTCTCACCAATGAATCTCAATAACAAAAATCATAATAAAAATCCAATGATACAAATGACATAGGTAAAAAAAGTGAAGAGGTCCTGAAGGGAGGATTTAGGGAGTTGGGAGGAGAGTTAAGGAAAAGGACCAAAAAGGTAACAATCTCAGGATTACTGCCTGTACCACGCGATAGTGAGAGTAGGAATGGAGCGAGGTGGAGGATAAATGCGTGGCTGAAAGACTGGTGCAGAGGGCAGGGATTCAAGTTTCTGGATCATTGGGACTTCTTTTGGGAAAGGTGGGACCTGTACAGAAAGGATGGGTTGCACTTGAACCCGAGGGGGACCAATATTCTGGCGGGAAAATTTGCAAAGGTCACTGGGGAGACTTTAAACTAGAATGGTTGGGGCGAGGGACTCAAATAGAGAAAGCTAGTAGACAGAATGGGAGGCAGGAAGCAGAAAAGGGAAGCACTCGGACACAAGAGGAGAAAGAAAAAAAAGGAAATAAACAGAGAAGAAGAGACGGGGGTTTTCTTAAATGTGCATATTTTAATGCTAGGAGCATTGTAAGAAAGGTGGATGAGCTTAGAGTCTGGATAGACACCTGGAAGTATGATGTTGTGGCGATCAGTGAAACATGGTTGCAGGAGGGCTGTGATTGGAAACTAAATATTCCAGGATTTCGTTGCTTCAGGTGTGATAGAATTGGAGGGGCAAGAGGTGGAGGTGTTGCATTGCTAGTCAGGGAAGATATTACAGCAGTGCTTTGGCAGGATAGATTGGAGGGCTCATCTAGGGAGGCTATTTGGGTGGAACTGAGAAGTGGGAAAGGTGTAGCAACACTTATAGGGGTGTATTATAGACCGCCAAATGGGGAACGAGAATTGGAAGAGCAAATATGTAAGGAGATAGCAGATATTAGTAGTAAGCACAAGGTAGTGATTGTGGGAGATTTCAATTTTTCACACATAGACTGGGAAACACATTCTGTAAATGGGCTGGATGGTTTGGAGTTTGTAAAATGTGTGCAGGATAGTTTTTTTGCAGCAATACATAGAGGTACCTACTAGAGGAGGGGCAGTGCTGGACCTCCTGTTAGGAAATGAGACGGGACAGGTGGCGGAGGTATGCATTGGGGAGCACTTCGGGTCCAGTGATCACAATATCATTAGTTTCAATATAATTATGGAGAAGGTCAGAACTGGATCTAGGGTTGAGATTTTTGATTGGAGAAAGGCTAACTTTGATGAGATGCGAGATGATTTAAAAGGAGTGGACTGGGACATTTTGTTATATGGGAAAGATGTAGAAGAGAAATGGTGGACATTTAAAGGGGAAATTTTAAGAGTACAGAATCTTTATGTTCCTGTTCGGTTGAAAAGAAAGTAAAAATTGGAAAGAGCCCTGGTTTTCAAGGGAAATTCGACATCTTGTTCGGAAAAAGAGGGAGATCTACAATAATTATAGGCAGCATGAAGTAAATGAGGTGCTTGTGGAGTATAAGGAATGTAAAAAGAATCTTAAGAAATAAATTAGAAAAGCTAAAAGAAGATATGAGGTGGCTTTGGCAAGTAAGGTGAAAGTAAATCCAAAGGGTTTCTACAGCTATATTAATAGCAAAAGGATAACGAGGGATAAAATTGGTCCATTGGAGAAACAGAGTGGGCAGCTATCTGCAGAGCCAAAAGAGATGGGGGAGATATTGAACAATTTATTTTCTTCGGTATTCACCAAGGAGAAGGATATTGAATTATGTGAGGTAAAGGAAACGAGTAGAGTAGTTATGGATACTATGAGTTTCAAAGTAAAAGAAGTACTGACAATTTTGAAAAATATAAAAGTGGATAAGTCTCCGGGTCCTGACAGGATATTCCCTAGGACATTGAGGGAAGTTAGTGTAGAAATAGCCGGGGCTATGACAGAAATATTTCAAATGTCATTAGAAACGGGAATAGTCCCCGAGGATTGGCGTACTGCGCATGTTGTTCCATTGTTTAAAAAGGGTTCTAAGAGTAAACCTAGCAATTATAGACCTGTTAGTTTGACTTCAGTGGTGGGCAAATTAATGGAAAAGATACTTAGAGATAATATATATAAGCATCTGGATAAACAGGGTCTGATTAGGAACAGTCAACATGGATTTGTGCCTGGAAGGTCATGTTTGACTAATCTTCTTGAATTTTTTGAAGAGGTTACTAGGGAAATTGACGAGGGTAAAGCAGTGGATGTTGTCTATATGGACTTTAGTAAGGCCTTTGACAAGGTTCCTCATGGAAGGTTGGTTAAGAAGGTTAAACTGTTGGGTATAAATGCAGGAATAGCAAGATGGATTCAGCAGTGGCTGAATGGGAGAAGCCAGAGGGTAATGGTGGATGGCTGTTTGTCGGGTTGGAGGCAGGTGACTAGTGGGGTGCCTCAGGGATCTGTGTTGGGTCCTTTGTTGTTTGTCATGTACATCAATGATCTGGATGAAGGGGTGGTAAATTGGATTAGTAAGTATGCAGATGATACCAAGATAGGGGGCGTTGTGCATAATGAAGAGGATTTCCAAAGTCTACAGAGTGATTTAGGCCATTTGGAAAAATGGGCTGAAAGATGGCAGATGGAGTTTAATGCTGATAAATGTGAGGTGTTACACCTTGGCAGGACAAATCAAAATAGGATGTACATGATAAATGGTAGGGAATTGAAGAATACAGTTGAACAGAGGGATCTGGGAATAACCGTGCATAGTTCCTTGAAGGTGGAATCTCATATAGATAGGGTGGTAAAGAAAGCTTTTGGTATGCTAGCCTTTATAAATCAGAGCATTGAGTATAGAAGCTGGGAAGTAATGTTAAAATTGTACAAGGCATTGGTGAGACCAAATCTGGAGTATGGTGTACAATTTTGGTCGTCCAATTATAGGAAGGATGTCAACAAAATAGAGAGAGTACAGAGGAGATTTACTAGAATGTTGCCTGGGTTTCAACAACTAAGTTACAGAGATAGGTTGAATAAGTTAGGTCTTTATTCTCTGGAGCAGCAGAAGGTTAAGGGGGGACATGATAGAGGTCTTTAAAATGATGAGAGGGATAGACAGAGTTGATGTGATCAAGCTTTTCCCTTTGAGAATAGGGAAGATTCAAACAAGAGGACATGACTTCAGAATTAAGGGACAGAAGTTTAGGGGTAACACGAGGGGGAACTTCTTTACTCAGAGAGTGGTAGCGGTGTGGAATGAGCTTCCAGTGGAAGTGGTGGCGGCAGGTTCGTTGGTATCATTTAAAAATAAATTGGATAGGCATATGGATGAGAAGGGAATGGAGGGTTATGGTATGAGTGCAGGCAGGTGGGACTAAGGGAAAAAAGGGGTTCGGCACGGACTTGTAGGGCCGAGATGGCCTGTTTCCGTGCTGTAATTGTTATATGGTTATACATAGCACAATTAGAACTTGGAAACAAATAAAACAGAATCTAAAATTAAGAAATCTATCTCTTTTAATGCCAATAGTTAATAACCCGTCGTTTAAACCTTCAATTATAGATAAATCATTTACACAATGGGAAAGAATGGGAATCAAAACGCTCGGAGACTTGTATGAATTAGGAAAATTATTATCATTTCAACAATTACAACTGAAATATAATTTGAAAAATAATCAATATTTTAAATATCTTCAAATCCGTGACTATCTGAAAAAATACACAAAAGACTATCATAACATGTACCCAGACTTATTGGAAGAAGCCATGAAGACAAAGGCTGAATCAGCAAATCTAATATCATACTTATACAACATTATTTTAAATATAGAAATACCTACAACCGATGGTATTAGAAGAGACTGGGAACAAGAACTAGCTATAAAATTTTCAAAACAGAGCTGGGATATACACTTACTATATGTGCATAAATGCTCGATCAACGTACGACATACTCTAATTCAATACAAAACATTACATATACTATATTATTCAAAAACTAAAATAAATAAACTTTTCCCCAATGTCTCACCCATTTGTGATAAATGTCAGTCACAAGAAGCTAACATAGCACACTCTTTTGTTTTTTGTATAAAAATCCAAAAATTCTGGAACAAAATATTTGAAATCTTCACAAAATTATTTTAAAAATAAAACTTGTACCAAAAGCAGAATGGATCATTTTTGGAATATCGGAAGGTAACCCCGAATTAAACGTGTTTCAAAAGAACTTACTTAATTACAGGCTAATAATGGGGAAAAAAGCTTATACTCAAATTTTGGAAAAATGCTCCAATACCAATAATAAAAATGTGGATTTCAAACATGTTCGAAACACTACACTTGGAAGAGATGAGACTCCTGCTAGCAGGCAAAGCAGACCACTTCCAAAAGACGTGGTCTGCATTTATGGAACTATTACAAGTATAAGGTGCAATAGTAATTTAAAATATAAATGGTACCAGGATCTGGTAACGGGGGGTATAAAATAAAGTTTAAAAAAAAAAAAATACGGTTGGTATATCCTTGTTTGCGGAGTTTTGTGTTACAATAGAGCGATTGTTTTTCCTTTTTTTTCTTTTCTTTCTAGAGTCTAATTTCCTTTCTTTACTTCCTTCTCTAACTTCTTCCCTAAGGGGCTTTCTTTTCCCAACACTTTCCTGCACCTTCACGATTCTTGCTCACTTTCCTTACTTCTTTTATTTCTATCTTTTTTAAAGCTCGAAAAACGAAGTGGTACAACAAATGTATTAAGATATATGTGATGTGTATTATTGTAATTTACTGTACTTCTAATAAAAAATAAATAAATAAATAAAAATAAATATTAATCATATGGGAGAAATAAGATCGATATCATGTGTCAATCTGGCCAATATATTTGGCTATGGTGTGTTAACATACATATGTGGCTATCAGCAAACTTACCTACCAGGTAAGCTCAATACAGTGGCACACACCAGGTCATGAAAATTCAATGACAGCACCGAATGGCTGTTGGACCACCAAAAAGTTGCTGATATTACCAAAAGACGGACACCAGATATCGATCCATTTGCATCTAGACCCAATCACCAGTTACCAACATATGTCGCTTGGGAACCGCACTTGGGGCAGCAGCAATGGACGTTACTCACTGAATGGGGGATAATTGTTTACAGTGTTTTTCCCTCCTGCCTCATCAGTCGGATCCTAAGCAAAAACACATATGGACTCAGCATCAGGTGTCTTGAAAGTACCTGATTGGCCTACACAGCCATGGATCCCTGTGGTCTTTGACATAGTCTCTGAAACATAGTCCACCATGCTAGATCCGGGCTGGCGGACAGGACCATATAGCCATATAACAATTACAGCACGGAAACAGGCCATCTCAGCCCTTCTAGTCCGTGCCGAACACTTATTCTCCCCTAGTCCCATCTACCTGCACTCAGTCCATAACCCTCCATTCCTTTCCCATCCATATAACTATCCAATTTATATTTAAAACATAAAACCGAACCTGCCTCCACCACCTCCACTGCAAGCTCATCCCACACAGCTACCACTCTCTGAGTAAAGAAGTTCCTCCTCATTTACCCCTAAACTTCTGTCCCTTAATTCTCAAGTCATGTCCTCTTGTTTGAATCTTCCCTACTCTCAGTGGGAAAAGCATATCCACGTCTACTCTGTCTATCATCATTTTAAAGACCTCTATCAAGTCCCCCCTTAACCTTCTGCGCTCCAAAGAATAAAGACCTAACTTGTTCAACCTTTCTCTGTAACTTAGTTGTTGAAACCCAGGCAACATTCTAGTAAATCTCCTCTGTACTCTCTCTATTTTGTTGACATCCTTCCTATAATTAGGCGACCAAAATTGCACACCGTACTCCAGAATTGGCCTCACCAATGCCTTGTACAATTTTAACATTACATCCCAACTTCTATACTCAATGCTCTGATTTATAAAGGCCAGCACACCAAAAGCTTTATTTACCACCCTATCTACATGAGATTCCACCTTCAGGGAACTGTGCACAGTTATTCCTAGATCTCTCTGTTCAACTGCATTCCTCAATTCACTACCATTTACCATGAACGTCCTATTTTGATTTGTCCTGCCAAGATGTAGCACCTCACATTTATCAGCATTAAACTCCATCTGCCATCTTTCAGCCCACTCTTCCAAATGGCCTAAATCTCTCTGTAGACTTTGAAAACTACTTTATTATCCACAACACCACCTATCTTAGTATCATCTGCATACTTACTAATCCAATTTACCACACCATCATCCAGATCATTGATGTACATGACAAACAACAGTGGACCCAACACAGATCCCTGTGGCACCCCACTAGTCACTGGCCTCCAACCTGACAAACAGCCATCCACCATTACTCTCTGGCATTTCCCATTCAGCCACTGTTGAATCCATCTTTCTACTCCACCATGAGCATGATCACGGCGGCCTATCAAGAATCAACACGGACTGGTGTAGCGTATAATACAGCTACAATCACCAACGTTCTGGGAATTCCTGTCCAGCCTTCATGTAGATGAAGGACTGAGCTGCAGCACTATAATTGCGCAGAAGTGCCCTGTTAGCTTGCTGGTGGCAGGCGCCATGACAACTCTCCAAGGGATCTCATGATCATGAAATATTGATCTCACGTTTGAAGCAGTGGGTGGGTATCAGGGGCATAGCACTAGAGTGGTTCAGGTCGTACCTGGCTGATCGAACTTTCTGTGTCAGCCTTGGGGACTCTGTATCATCCTCTGCTCCTCTCTCGTGTGGGGTCCCACAGGGCTCAGTTCTTGGCCCTCTCCTCTTTTCTCTCTATTTGCTCCCACTTGGTTCCATACTTAGGAAGCACGGAATTTCATTCCACTTTTATGCAGACGACAGTCAGATTTATGTGCCTCTTAAAAAGAAGGATGAACACTCTGTCGGACTGTTACTTGAGTGTCTCAACGACATAAAGGCCTGGATGGCTCTGAACTTTTTAAAATTTAATGATAAAAAGACGGAAGTAATGGTTTTTGGTGGCACCACTGGGCCCCCCCCCTGTAGATCTGGGCTCCCTGGCCCAGTATATCAAACCAAGCATCACAAACCTAGGGGTTAAAGTGGACCCTGAGCTTAAATTTGACAGTCAGATCAAGGCTGTTGTTAAATCAAGCTTTTTCCATTTGAGGCAGCTGGCCAAAATAAAGCCAATTCTGTCAAGGCAGCACTTTGAGACGGTAATCCACGCCTTTGTTACCACTCGGCTGGATTACTGCAATGCACTATATGTGGGGGTTAGTGGGTCCTCCATCCCTCGTCTCCAGATGGTACAGAATGCAGCTGTACGTCTTTTAACTGGCACACGTAAACATGAGCACATTTCGCACATTTTAGCCTCACTCCACTGGTTGCCTATTCAGTTTAGGATCCATTTTAAAATTATTTTATTTGCTTTTAAATCCCTGAATGGTCTTGCCCCGCCCTACCTATCTGAGCTTCTACACCCTTATACACCCGCCCGCTCTCTCAGGTCAGATAATCAGCTGCTCCTGAGTGGGCCTAAAACTAAGCGGAAGCTCAAAGGGGACCGTGCCTTTGCTGTGTCGGCACCCAAATTATGGAACGATCTGCCTCTCCACATTAAACAGGCCTCTTCTCTGTCTGTTTTTAAATCACTTCTTAAAACCCATCTCTTCTCCGTGGCCTTTGATACCCAGTAAGATGTCGACTTTATTTACTTGATTTAATTTCTTATTTTGATTGCTTTTATTGCGTGGCTATTATTTTTACTCATGTTTTATGTCTTTTAATTTATTGTTGTATTTCATATGTAATTTTTGCGCCTTATGTGACCTGTTATGTTATGTTCTGTTATGTTGTCTGTTTATGATGTCTTGTTTATTCTTCTGTACAGCACTTTGGTCAACAATGGTTGTTTTAAAGTGCTTAACAAATAAAGTTGGATTGGATTGGATCTCACCCTCTAGTTGTCAAACTTATGAGGATTATTTACAACTAACCCTCCTAGAGTGAGGTACTCCCAGATCTGGGACGTCAGTGTTGTACAAACATTGCTAGGGGCACCAGCAATGTCCCTGACCCTGGGGGAAACCTGACATTAAAAAAACAGTATGCTGATAGTACTGGTCTCAGCTCTAAGGGTCCAGTTTCTACATAAACTGAGACTGGGATTAAATGATGGCATCTCCAGAAAAGATAACTTCGCATATTAGAGCTTGTTAAACAAGATAGACCAGGAACATCAGGACAAAAGTTGGAATTCCAGGTATACCCATCTGACACCCGACTGTGTGTAATGACACACCTTCTACCATACCTTAAGACTACTAAAACTTAAGAGGTAGTAAATTGGCACTATGGGCAGCCACAAACAGCCTAATGGCCGGGTATCAGCACAAACCATCGCTAGATGGCTCAGACAGGTTTGGGAGCTGCTGGGGTGGATACTGACATCTTAAATCTCTATCCACAAGGGCAACAGCAACACCGGCAGCTAGAGACAAGGAAGTGCCTATGGATCATATACTGGCAACAGCAGGATGGTCTAGAGAAAGACCTTCCAACTCTTTATAAGCAGCCAATAACCAAACATGCGGTGTTGCAGAATCAAGTTTCAATTCTGTAATATATTTAGCCCTAGGGAGCATTATTTTGTTAAAATAATTTGTTATTGTTTGAATTGGATACATGTCTGAATACAATAACATACTTCCTCCCTTGAATGACTTCGGCAGTGAGTGAAGCATGGACTGTTCCACGGCTTGAAATCACAGATCTTTAAAATCTTCACGTAGACATTCACGTGACTCCGAAGTAAAATAGTAAGATTAAACGAGCTTACCAGTTTGAAGTTTGATCTTTATTTTATGAGGAGTTACGATGAGTGATTAAGTGCCCTCCGCTCCCGCCCTCTATTATAAAGGTCAACTGGTATATTAGTTCTTCTTATCTTACTATGTTTATTTCAATTACTATTACTGTGATTCCACACCGCTGCTTTGAAGAATGTCGCGCACGCGTTCTGGCGGGGTCTTCACGGAATCCCTCATCGTAACTCCTCATAAAATAAAGATCAAACCTCAAACTGGTAAGTTCTCGTTTAATCTTACTATTTTTTTACTCACCACTGACATTAGGCAAATTAGTCAGTCCCTTTTTTGTGCTGTATATCCATTTATCCATTTCTAAACAATAATAACAGTAAGCAGTCTTTCTTTTCTCTGGTGCCTATAAGAATATTGGAAAATGATCTTTGATTCTTCTGCTACATTTATCCTTGCTTCTTTTAGAGGTTTAGAATACATTTCATCCAGGCTTGGCAATTTTATAAGGACCCAACATGTCCTCTTTCTTTTCTCTCTACATGCTTCTGTATCTATAAAACATCTTAGATTTTCCATAATTTCTATAAAACATCTTAGATTTTCCATAATTTCTGTATTCTATCATGCAACCTTCATACCTCCCTAATTTCCCCTTCAGTTTCATCCCTCTGCTTTCCATACTCATCCACCTTTCCGAAGTGAAAAGTATTGTGAAAGTAAATTTGCTGATAGCAAATGTAATTATAATCGTTAAAAAAAAAAGGGCAAATGCATAATCATCTATGGTGATTAACTCATAAATAATAATTAACGAGAAGCCAGCAGGAGTAAAAGCCACATCTCCCAAGCAATGTGTTTATAAAGGATACTCTCACACTCAATAGACTGAAATCCTTTGAAAATCATTCCTTTTCTCTGTCTCTCAAAGCAATTGCAAATATCAACAGTAATTTGTCCTTTACGAGCCACAGTGAAGCTGTGGCCAAGAACGTACACCAATATCTTTCGAAAGCTTAGGAAGTTTGGCATGTCCCCAACAACCTTCACCCACTTCGACAGATGCGATGTAGAAAGCTTTTTACCGGAATGCATCACAGTACGGTTTGGGAGACAGCGCTATTCAAGATGGCAAGAAATTGCAGAATGTTGTGGACGTGGCCCAGACCATCACACAAACCAACCTCCCTTCCATTGACCCTGCTGAAAATTTTGATTTGTGTGGATGGGGTTGGGTTGAAGGAACTGCTTCTGTGCTGTATGATGCTATAATTCTCTCCCATAAAATTAACAAATGATTTTCATATCCCCTGACTCTGCTATTTTTAAGAGCGCTATCTAGCTTTCTCTTGAAAGTATCAAGAGAACCGGCCTCCACCAGGCAGAGAATTCCACACTCACAACTCTCTGGGTGAAAATGTGTTTCCACATCTCCGTTCTAAATGGCTTACCCCTTATTCTTAAACTGTGGCCCCTGGTTCTGGACTCCCCCAACATCGGAACATGTTTCTTGCCTCTTAATTATCCAAATCCTTAATAATCCTCTATCCTTCTACATTCCAGAGTATACAAGCCCAGCCACCCAATTCTCTCAGCATATGACAGTCCTACAATCCCGGGAATTAACCTTGTGAACCTATGCTGCACTCCCTCAATAGCAAGAATGTCTTTACTCAAATTTGGGGATCAAAACTGCACATGATACTCCAGGTGTGGTCTCAATGGGGCCCTGTACAACTGCAGAAGGACCTCTTTGCCCCTATACTCAACTCCTCTTGTTATGAAGGACAACACTGCCTGCTGTACCTGCATGCTTACTTTCTTTGACTGATGACCAAGGACCCCCAGATCCTGTTGTACTTCCCCTTTTCTCAACTGGACACCATTTAGATAATATTTGGTTTGAAGAAGGGTTTCGGCCCGAAACGTCGCCTATTTCCTTCGCTCCATAGATGCTGCTGCACCCGCTGAGTTTCCCCAGCAATTTTGTGTACCTTCGATATTCCAGCATCTGCAGTTCCCTTTTGAACACCATTTAGATAATAATCTGCCTTCCTGTTTTTGCTACCAAAGTGGATAACCTCACATTTATCCACATTAAACTGCATCTGCCATGCACCTGCCCACTCACCCAACCTGTCCAAGTCACCCTGCATTCTCATAGCATCCTCCTCACAGTTCACACTGTCACACAGCTTTGCGTCATCTGCAAATTTGCTAATGTTACTTTGAATCCCTTCATCTAAATCATTGATGTATATTGTAAATAACTGCGATCCCAGCACCGAGCATTGCGGTATTCCACTAGACTGTCTGCCATTCTCAAAGGGACCCGTTAATCCCTACTCTTTGTTACCTGTCTGCCAACCAATTTTCTATCCATATCAGCATTCATACCATGTGCCCTAATCTTGCCCACTATGTGGGAACTTATCAAATGCTTTCGGAAAGTCCAGGTACTCTACATCCACTGGCTCTCCATTGTCCATTTTCCTAGTTACATCCTCAAAAAGTTCCAGAAGATTAGTCAAGCATGATTTCCCCTTCGTAAACCCATGGATTGTAGGTTCGCTCCATAGATGCTGCTGCACCCGCTGAGTTTCTCCAGCATTTTTGTGTACGTCATTTAATGTAATCTCCTACATGACCTGAGCTGAGGAAAGATAATCCCCTGATTACGTTCCTCCTTAGTTACATTATTTAACTCTGGATGGGCACAGGGGAAAGAAGAATTATGAACTATGTTAGCACACGGTAAAATCTATACTTTGTCTAACAAATCTATACAAACATTTTACAGCAATCAGATTGCAAATTTTTGCAAATTAGATTTCATTAGCTCCATGCGTGACTGAAGATGGCTCCAGACCTATTCCCCTTTATTGGAATAGGTTTAGTGTTAAATATGATCAAATATTTACAATCTATACCTCGAATAATACAAATTAAGGATTTTAATTTTATCAGGACTCTAGATGAGAAGAAAGGTATCAGCTTGTTATCCCCTGGTGACTTTCTAAGTTTTGTAATTCAGGGAAAAGATAAGGGATCAGGTTCAGCTGCTTTTCATCAGTTTGACAGCAAAGTGCAACACCTTTATTCTCTTCTAATTACCTGTCATGTTCAATGTCAACAATTAATTATTTGTAGAGCAGTCAGTAATAACAGTTAATTAAGGGATTGTTATCACAGTTGTTGAACCACTGCTTTCAGCATTTTTCAACTGAAGGAGGAAAGTAACCCATGTGCAGTCTAGTATTGTCTTGAGAAAACTTTATTACAAGTTTGTCAGTCATCCGTGAAAGTTTTATTACAGGTGACAACAGGATCTCCGAGCTACTGTACAAACCTCTCTTTTAAGCTTCCTTATCTATGGTAAGTATGAATAAATGAATATGCAATTAAATAGAATATTTATTTTGTATTCAACTCCGTTAAGGAAGAGTCACATGCTACATGTTCACCATATTTTACAATCTTGGTAGTTATTTTTCAGATTACACCAATATTTCTAGGGTCACGGACTGTGAGGAAGCTTCAGATTAGTTATTAGCTGTAGGGGGAGGTTGAACCAACTTGGATTGTTTTCTTTGGAATACAATCCCTGGTTGCAGGGAAACCGAATAGAAGTACATGACATTATGAGAGGCATGGATTAGGGTAGACAGTCAGGATCTATTTCCCACGATTGAAATATCAAATACTAGGGCAGCACAGTGGCGCATGGTTAGAACTACTGCCTCACAGTGCTAGAGACTTGCTTGACCCTGACTATGGTTTCTATATATATATGGAGTTTGTACGTTCTCCCTGTGATTGCGTGGATTTTGTCTGTTTTGTCCAGTTTCCTCCCACATTCTAAAGATGTGTAAGTTTTTTGGTTAATTGTCCACTCTTGTAAGATGTGAAAGTGGGATAACATTGAACTATTGTACGGGTGATCGATGGTTGGCATGGACTCTGTGAGCCAAAGGGCCTGTTTCCACACTTTATCTCGATGTGAAACTATGATTCAATTCAATTCAATTCAAAGCACTTTATTCGTCCCCAAGGGGCAATTTAAAGGGCGCATTACAGTAGCTTTTTAAAAAAAGAAAGGGACACAAACAACGTAACGAAGAGACAAACATTCAAAGCTACTCTCTGCACCGACCGGTCGACCACACGAGCAGTGACCCGGCAAGGATTGGGTTGTCAGCAGCGATACAATAAAAAAGAACACACAAAATGTAACACAAACATCCACCACAGCATTCATCACTGTGGTGGAAGGCACAAAAATTTGGCCAGTCCTCCTCCATTTCCCCCCGTGGACAGGACCAGAGTCCAGTCAGTCCAGGATCGGCTCTTCCTCACCGGAGACCGCGGCTTTAGATTGTTGTAGGCCGCAGGCCGGCGATCAAGATTTAAAGTCCCCGCCGCAGCCAGAAGCACCGCAGACTGCAGGGCCGGCGGTCGAAGCTCCCCTCCAGGGTTGATGGTAAGTCCATGCCAGCCCCGCGGTAGAAGTTGGCTGCGGGCCGGCAGTGATGGCTTCTTCTTCCCCCGGGTCCCCCACGAGGGATCCCGGGCTGTAGACGCCGCACCAGCTGGAGCTCTGCAGACCGCGGCTTCAGGCTGCGACTTCAGGCTGCCGGCTGCCCCGGGCCAGCGAAACGGAGCGCTCCCCTCCAGCGAGCCCCAGCGAGGGTTCACCTGCTCCACGCCGAGAGTCCACGCTGCGCCCGCCGCTGAAGTCCCGGGCACGTCTCCGGGAAAGGCCGCGCCGATCCTTGATGTTGGGCCACGGGGGAGGTGACCTGGAAAAAGTCGCCTCTCCATGGAGGAGGCGACCAAAGCAGTTTCCCCCTTACCCCCCCACACCACCCCCCACACAAGACACACAAAGAAACATTAAATACACACTTTAAAACATACTAAAAAATAAAAAAAGTTGAAAAAACTGACGCACTGCTGACATGGCTGCTGCCAGAACAGCGCCCCCGCTAGAGTGCATAGCTTTAAGGTAAGAGGGGCAAGGTTTAAAGAAGATGTGCAGGGCAAGTATGTTTGAACAATGGGTAGTGAGTGACTGGAACACTCTGCCAGGCATGGTCATAGAGGTAGATTCGACTGTGGCATTTAAGAGACTTTCAGATAAGCACAGGAATGTGCAGGGTATGAGGAGATATGGATTATTTGAAGGCAGATAAGTGTTGGTTTTGGCATTATGTTCCATACAGACATTGTGGGCCAAAGGGCCTGTTCCTGTGCATTTTGCAAAGTAATGTATTCATTATCCATGCCAAAATTAGCTTTGTTTTACAGTGCAAGAATTATCCATTAATAGTATGAATTGAATTGGTATTCTTAACGTGATTTCTTGATTTCACTGGCTTAGTTGGCTGCTATTTGCTCTTAGTTGATCACCACGCAACCCGATGGATTGTAGAACTACTGTAGGTGATGCCTTTTAGATGAAATAGTAAAACGTGGTCCGTCGAGAAAGAGACCAGATAAAATATGACACGACTGAACACGAGCAGTGTAATTATTCCCAGTATCTTGGACAATGTTGACTAATATCACATTGTTGATTGTGGGAAACTTGTTTTGTGCAAATTATCTGAAGGACTTCTCACACAGTGGCTGCACTTCAAAGTCTTTCAACAAGATGCAAAAGATCTCTTGACATCCTAAAAGAGATATGAAGCTGTAGGAGCCATGCTTCTGATGCATTGAGCAAAAGCAACATACAAGCCAAATGCCAGCGATAAACCTCTACCGAATTGCAGTACTCGAACTCCATTCAGTGACAGAACATAAATGCTCCTCTTTGCCAGATACATTAATTTTATGAATGGCCTTTTAAGTTGACCTGAACTGCATCTATGAGATATGTCCTGAGATGGGTATAAAATCTGTAAACTTAACATGTTCTGTTCAAAGGAATTTGGGACATGTCCAAAGTTAAAGTAGTCTGGGAGAAGACTATTACACAATTCTGGCACCTAAGTGTGACTTATGAAACCTTTAGCCCAGTGACTATAAGGATTTGGTTGTTCACAGGTTATCAAGGAGGAATAGACACTAGAAATCAATCTCAAAACTCAGGTCACTTCTTGCTACATTACCGCACTCAAGCACTTTTTCTTTCACTTGTCTAACAGCAGTCAGTTTCATTTTCCTATCATTTCTAACAATTAATTAAAATTTATAACCATATCCAATTGTGTGTGGAAAAAAGAAATGTGCCAGTTACAAAATTATGCTGTTTGTGGCAGTAACAAAATTAGTGTGAAAATACTAACCAATGGAGGTTTATAAATGGTGATTAGCTCATCAATGAAGTCTGAAATAATTCTCTACGATAATGCCTTATTAATCTGATCTTTCTCATACTGAATCTTGGAGGTAGCCTTAATTATGAATAATAATTCTAGCAATATATTTTTGCAAGTGTTTGCAGCATCTTTACTATAAATTTGAGAGTTAATGTCGAAGTACATTTTTCATTGCTTTCATACACATTTATTTTGTGTGTTTTGTAGCTGGTAGCTGAAAATACTTGGTACACAAAAAAGCTGGAGAAACTCAGCAGGTACAGCAGCATCTATGGAGCGAATGAAATAAGCAACAATTCGGGCCGAAACGTTGCCTATTTCCTTCGCTCCATAGATGCTGCTGCACCCGCTGAGTTTCTCCAGCTTTTTTGTGTACCTTCGATTTTCCAGCATCTGCAGTTAACCATATAACCATATAACAATTACAGCACGGAAACAGGCCATCTCGGCCCTACAAGTCCGCGCCGAACAACTTTTTTCCCTTAGTCCCACCTGCCTGCACTCATACCATAACCCTCCATTCCCTTCTCATCCATATGCCTATCCAATTTATTCTTAAATGATACCAACGAACCTGCCGCCACCACTTCCACTGGAAGCTCATTCCACACCGCTACCACTCTCTGAGTAAAGAAGTTCCCCCTCATGTTACCCCTAAACTTCTGTCCCTTAATTCTAAAGTCATGTCCTCTTGTTTGAATCTTCCCTATTCTCAAAGGGAAAAGCTTGATCACATCAACTCTGTCTATCCCTCTCCTTCCTTCTTAAACAGCTGAAAATACTTGGCTGGTGAACCGAACACTTAAGGGCCTGTCCCACGATGCGTGTTCACACAAGAGCTCTCCCGAGTTTAAAAAAAAAATAAAAAATCTAACTCGTGGTACCTCATCACAAGTATTTTTTTACTCTTGGAAATTTTTCACACTGTTGAAAAAACTTCACGAGTTTCCGCGATTCCCGAGTACCTGCCGTTAGCATTACGAGCCGCTATGAGACATCCACGAGCTCCGACGTACCCGCTACGTACATTCTACGTACTTACCACGAGTTTGATTTGTTTTTTAGTGAACTTGCATCATGGGACAGGCCCTTTATGCCAATTTATCTTCTAGTGCCAAGATCAATTACTCAGATCAGTGGATCACAGCTGGTGCAGTGCTATTCTCTCCTAACAGGTTGCTTCAATTATAACTACAAAGCACCTGAGAAATTCCATTCCCAATATCAAATACCCATACGTTCTCTTGCAAGGAATGCCATCAGAGTTCTAATTCTCTCCTATGTGTGTATTTTACATCAAAGACCATTTAAACCAAGACCCAAATTATTCATGCAGTTTATCGCTAATTGAGAAATGAAACCTCTGCCGCAATAATGGCAAATCAATTTTGATGAGAGAATTCAAAGTATATGGAGATAATCCTTGACATCATTCAGTCTACTTTTCCCTACTTTGAACTAAACTTTCCTACTTTTCCCCTGCAATGGGGTTTGCTCTTTTATTAAGTAGACCACTTTAGTGGTTATTATTCATATATCTAAGTTTGAAAATTGTGCACCGCCTAATTACTGGAACCCTGCGGAGAATTGCAACTGAGCCCAATCCTAGTCTCGTAAAACTTCTAAAGATTTTACTCAAGATGGCAGTGAGGGTGAGAACAGCATCCAGCTGTTGCTTAAATAATGCAGAGGTGCTGCACCCAATTGTAGCACATGTATTAATATCCTGACTGAAATAATTCCTCTTGGTGTGCATCAGGGATCTAATTTCAGGCCTTCCTGGTTTATTTGGTTTTGAAAATATACATTCTAATAAAAAAACTTTTCATGTGGATTTCAGAAACAGTAATAGTCAACCATCAGTTTTAAATTAATTTATGTTACCAAAGGACTTAAACTTATCTCCATACAGGAGCAGCATGCAGCTATTGGACTGCATCTACTATAATCTATTATCATACATAGAACAGTCAATTTATTCATCCCAAAATCCCAAAGTTTGATGGCTAGAACCAGCCAATGTAAAATAAACATGACCCTTCCAGGACTGTAATGCAGGTATCACTCATGCCATTAAGAGCCCATTAGCAGTGCTTGACTTGAAACAGTGTTTGAATGCTGCAAAGACTCTTAACATATCTCTAAAAATAAGCCAAATTCTAATTCATGAGCAAACCACAATATATTAGTTAGGCTCAAATATCTTTTCAGATGTGAGTTATCTCACCGTTGCAGCATGGCCGAGGTGTTTTTAGGATCTCATTAAAACATATGCCGCATTTCAACCTGGCGAGTGTTCCAATAAGGCTCAGAAATGTAAAGAGATTTGATATGTCTATGAATACTCCAACAAACCTTTCCTGATATACCATAACAAGTATCCCTCCTGGTTGCATCAGAGCCTGGCATGGCAATTCCAGCACACAGAAACGCAGGAGGCTGCAGAGAGTTGTGAACTCAACCCAGTCTATCACAGGCATAGCCTTCCCCTCCAATGAAAGCATCTACAAAAGTCGCTGCCTCATGTTTTATCTATCAATAATTTCCATCATTGGTGCCATGCAATCTACTCTCAATTACCATCAAGGTGGAGGAACAGAAGCCTGAAGTCATACACCAACAAAATCAGGAACTGCAACTTACTTACAACTATCGGGCTCATGAGCCAACCTGCATATCGTTATCTTACTTTAACAACAGAACACCATGGTCCACCTCTTGCTCTACGAAAAACGTTTGATTTTTTAATAATATTTTTGCACTAATTGCTTGTTTTTTCTTTAATAAATTGAATGTGCCATTTATGTATAATTTATTGGTTTTTGTGTGTTTGTCTGAGCTACGTGCTTGCGATGCTGCTGCAAGCAACATTTTTCATTGTACATGTACCTCACCCGACATACATTTGACAATAAACTCGACCACTTGATAAGGGCATCCAAGACGTTAAAAAGGTTCAAAAGTATTTTATTGTCAAGTGTACCAATTAAGGTAGTGATATTCGTAATACCATATAGCAATACTAAAAAAAAAGCAACAAGACACACAGCTACATAAAAGTTAACATCAACCACAGCAGATTCCCCACATTCCTCACTGCAATGGAAGGCAATAAAGTCTAATCTTCGTCCCTCATTATTGCAGGCATATGGAGAAGGATGGAATTTACACATTCTCCCCGTGACTACATAGAGTCATAGAGTCATACAGCGTGGAAACAGGCCCTTTGGCCCAACTTTCCAACATCGGCCAGCATGCCCCATCTACACTAGTCCACCTGCCTGCATTTGGCCCATATCCCTCTCAACCTATCCTATCCAGGTATCCGTCTAAAAGTTTCTTAAATGTTGCAATACAACCTGCCTCAATTACCTCCTCAGAAAGCTCCTTTCAAACTCCCGCCATCCTTTGTGTAAAAAAATTACCCGTAGTCAGATTTCTATTAAATCTCCCCCCCCCCCTCACCTTAAACCTGTGTTCTCTAGTTCTTGATCCCCCTACCCTGGACAAAATACTCTGTGCATTTACCTGACCTATTCCTCACATGATTTTTTTACACCTCTATATGATCACCCCTTATCCTCCTGCTCTCCAAGGAATAGAGTCCAAGCTTTCTCAACCTCAGGCCCGCGAGTCCTGGCAGCATCCTCATAAATCTTCTCTGCACCCATTCCAACTTGACATCATCTTTCCTATAACATGGTGACCAAACCTGAACATAACACTCTAAATGTGACCTCACCAATGCCTTGTATAACTGCAACATGACCTCCAAACTTTTATGCACAATACTCCGCCTGATGACAGCCAATGTGCCTAAAGCCTTTTTGACCACCCTATCTACTGTGATGCCACTTTCGAGGAACTATATACCAGCACTCCGATGAGTTGAATTCAGCACTGATGAGTTGAATGTGCAGATAGCTATTAATGACTATGATATAGTAGGGATCACTGAGACATGGCTCCAGGGTGACCAAGGCTGGGAGCTGAACATCCAGGGATATTCAATATTCAGTAGGGATAGACAGAAAAGGAAAGGAGGTGGGGTAGCGTTGCTGGTTAGAGAGCAGCTTAACGCAATAGAAATGAAGGACATTAGCTTGGAGGATGTGGAATCGATATGGGTAGAGCTACGAAACACTAAGGGGCAGAAAACGCTAGTGGGAGTTGTGTACAGGCCACCTAACAGTAGTAGTAGAGTTGGGGATGGCATCAAACAGGAAATTAGAAATGCGTGCAACAAAGGTAAAACAGTTATAATGGGTGACTTCAATCTACATATAGATTGGGAGAATCAAATTGGCAAGGGTGCTGAGGAAGAGGATTTCTTGGAATGTATGCGGGATAGTTTTCTAAACCAACATGTAGAGGAACCAACAAGAGAGCAGGCTATTCTAGATTGGGTATCGAGTAATGAGGAAGGGTTAGTTAGCAGTCTTGTTGTGCGTGGTCCCTTGGGCAAGAGTGACCATAATATGGTTGAGTTCTTCATTAGGATGGAGAGTGACATTGTTAATTCAGAAACAAGGGTCCTGAACTTAAAGAAAGGTAACTTTGAGGGTATGAGACGTGAATTGGCCAAGATAGACTGGCAATTGATGCTTAATGGGTTGACGGTGGATATGCAATGGAAGGCATTTAAAGGCTGCATGGATGAATTACAACAATTGTTCATCCCAGTTTGGCAAAAAAATAAATCAGGGAAGGGAGTGCATCCATGGATAACAAGGGAAATCAGGGATAGTATCAAAACAAAAGATGAAGCATACAAATTAGCCAGAAAAAGCAGCCTACCAGAGGACTGGGAGAAATTCAGAGACCAGCAGAGGAGGACAAAGGGCTTAATTAGGAAAGGGAAAATAGATTATGAAAGAAAACTGGCAGGGAACATTTCAGTGACTGCAAAAGTTTTTATAGATATGTGAAGAGAAAAAGATTAGTGAAAACAAATGTAGGTCCCTTGCAGTCAGAAACAGGTGAATTGATCATGGGGAACAAGGACATGGCAGACCAATTGAATAACTACTTTAGTTCTGTCTTCACTAAGGAAGACATAAATAATCTGCCGGAAATAACAGGGGACCGGGGGTCAAATGAGATGGAGGAACTGAGTGAAATCCAGGTTAGCCAGGAAGTGGTGTTAGGTAAATTGAATGGATTAAAGGCCGATAAATCCCCAGGGCCAGATAGGCTGCATCCCAGAGTACTTAAGGAAGTAGCCCCAGAAATAGTGGATGCATTAGTGATAATTTTTCAAAACTCTTTAGATTCTGGAGTTGTTCCTGAGGATTGGAGGGTAGCTAATGTACCCCCACTTTTAAAAAAAAGGAGGGAGAGAGAAAACGGGGAATTACAGACCAGTTAGTCTAACATCGGTAGTGGGGAAACTGCTAGAGTCAGTTATTAAAGATGGGATAGCAGCACATTTGGAAAGTGGTGAAATCATTGGACAAAGTCAGCATGGATTTATGAAAGGTAAATCATGTCTGACGAATCTTATAACATTTTTCGAGGATGTAACTAGTAGAGTGGATAAGGGAGAACCAGTGGATGTGTTATATCTGAACTTTCAGAAGGCTTTCGACAAGGTCACACATAAGAGATAGTATACAAACTTAAAGCACACGGTATTGGGGGTTCAGTATTGATGTGGATAGAGAACTGGCTGGCAGACAGGAAGCAAAGAGAAGGAGTAAACGGGTCCTTTTCACAATGGCAGGCAGTGACTAGTGGGGTACCACAAGGCTCAGTGCTGGGGCACCAGCTATTTACGATATATATTAATGATTTGGACGAGGGAATTGAATGCAACATCTCCAAGATTGCGGATGACACGAAGCTGGGTGGCAGTGTTAGCTGTGAGGAGGATGCTAGGAGGCTGCAAGGTGACTTGGATAGCCTGGGTGAGTGGGCAAATGCATGGCAGATGCAGTATAATGTGGATAAATGTGAGGTTATCCACTTTGCTGGCAAAAACAGGAAAGTAGACTATTATCTGAATGGTGGCCGATTAGGAAAAGGGGAGATGCAACGAGACCTGGGTGTCATGGTACACCAGTCATTAAAAGTAGGAATGCAGGTGCAGCAGGCAGTGAAGAAGACGAATGGTATGTTAGCATTCATAGCAAAAGGATTTGAGTATAGGAGCAGGGAGGTTCTACTGCAGTTGTACAGGTCTTGGTGAGGCCACACCTGGAGTATTGCAAACAGTTTTGGTCTCCTAATCTGAGGAAAGACATTCTTGCCCTAGAGGGAGTACAGAGAAGGTTCACCAGACTGATTACTGGGATGTCAGGATTTTCATATGAAGAAAGACTGGATAGACTTGGTTTGTACTCGCTAGAATTTAGAAAATTGAGGGGGGATCTTATAGAGACTTACAAAATTCTTAAGGGGTTGGACAGGCTAGATGCAGGAAGATTGTTCCCGATGTTGGGGAAGTCCAGAACAAGGGGTCACAGTTTAAGGATAAGGGGGAAATCTTTTAGGACCGAGATGAGGAAAACATTTTTCACACAGAGAGTGGTGAATCTCTGGAATTCTCTGCCACAGAAGGTAGTTGAGGCCAGTTCATTGGCTATATTTAAGAGGGATTTAGATGTGGCCCTTGTGGCTAAAGGGATCAGGGAGTATAGAGAGAAGGCAGGTACAGGATACCGAGTTGGATGATCAGCCATGATCATATTGAATGGCGGTGCAGGCTCGAAGGGCCGAATGGCCTACTCCTCCACCTATTTTCTATGTTTCTATGTTTCTATCCCCCTGCTCGACAACTCTCCCCAGAATTCTCCCATTCATCATGTAGATCCTTCCCTTGTTAGACTTACCAAAATGCATCACCTCTCATTTCTTTGTATTAAATTCCATAAATTCTTATTTACTATTTTACTAATAAGTGTACATATGTGTCAATGGTTGTCGTGTTTGTATTTTTTATTTTTTATTTTTTTATTTATTTTTTTAACAGGAGATGTAATGGAATTTTGTTGCACAGTATTGTGCAATGACAATAAATGTATTCATTCAGTATTCATTCATTAAACCATTCCTCAGCCCTATGCCCAACTGATCAAGATCCTGCTGTAATTTTTTGCAATCATCTTCATTATCAACAATATCACCTACTTTAGTATCATCTGCAAACTTGCTAATCGTGCCATGCTAAACAGAGCAGCCTACGTTACAGAACCTTACAATACAATACAATTTTATTGTCATTTGAGCCTTAGTGAGGCTCAAATGAAATTTCATTTCCACAGCCATACAAACAAAGACAATTTCTAGACATACACACAATTTAGTTCACACAAACATCCATCACAGTGAACCCACTGTGATGGAAGGCAAAAGTATTTTCTCTCCCCTGTTCTCCATGTCCCTCCCGATGTCCAAGCCCCAGGCGGCGATGCTAAGTCCCACGGCCATTTTAGGCCATGCCGGGCGATTTACGGCCCCGCTCCCGGTCTAAATGTCACAAAGTTGGAGCCCCCGGCGGGCGCTGGAATGTCCCACGGCCATGAAGCCGCGCGGGGCGATGTATGACCCCGCTCCGGGCCGTTCCAACCCCGTGACACGGGGTTGTTGAATGCCTTGCTGAAATCCATATATACAATATCTACAGCTCTGCCTGCATCAACCATTTTTGATCACATCTTCAAAAAACTCAATCAGATTTGTGCGAGGCGACCTCCCATATACAAAACCGTGCTGACTATTGTAATCAGCCCTTGTCCATCTAAATGCATATCTTACCTCTCATTATACTGTGTAGTAACTTTCCGACACAGATCACTAGCCTATAGTTCCCAGGCTTTTCCGTGCTGCACAACATTTGCTACCCTCCAGTCTTCCGGCACCTCACCAAAATTTATTGTAGACTTGTAAATCCCAGCCAGGGCACCTGCAATTTCCTCTCTTGTTTCCCCATAGTGATCTTGAATATACTGAATCTGATCATGTGTACGCTCTAGGTCGTCCAGTTTCATCTCACATCCTAAAGACATGTAAGTTGGTAAGTTAACTGTCCACTGTAAATTCATCCCAGTGTATAATTGAGTATAAGAATCTGGGGAGAATTGATGGGGATTTGAGGAGAATTGGAAATGGCTGTAGGATTACTGTTAATGGATGGTTGATTGTCAGCATTGTGTCAGTGGGAATTTGTTTCTGTGTTGTATGGCTCTAATACTGTAAGAAAAATTAAGATAGGAGTAAATCTGATTGTAGAGCGCTAAAGTGTCCAACAACATAACTAAAAACATAGCTGGACATACTTACAGTTTTACTGAAATAAAACTTTAATGAAAATGACCTCTGAGAGCAAATGATATTCCTGTTGGTGCTAAAATCTAAATGTATTGGATAAAAGAAGTAAGCAAATTGAAAAAGGTGGGAAAAGTGCAGCGAATAAATGCACTATTTGTGTAATTGCAGATGGATTTCTTCCATCATTCCGGTAAACATCCCCAACATTATTTTTCTTTCAACATTCTTAACCAATTTCAAACTATTTAAAATTGATGTTATTTCTAACTTGTTTCAATTGTGGGGACGTCACAGAGTCGCAGTTATAGAGCTGTACTAGCCCAGAATACCAGCTTGGTCGTTTGTTTGTTTGTTTGTTTGTCTTTTTGCACAAAGTCCACGAGCATTGCCACTTTTCATTTCACTGCACATCTCGTATGAGTATGTGACGAATAAACTTGACTTGACTTGACTTGGTCAGCATGCTCATGCCAACCAAGATGGCATTCGGGGTTTGTCCCATTTCCCCACGTTTTTCCTATATCCCTCTAAACCCTTCCTATCCATATATCCATCCAAATACCTTTTGTATACACGTCTATAGCTTCCTCTGGCAGTTCTTCAGATCGGACATGAGGTCCCTCTTAAATCTCTCCCCTCAAGAATCTCAGTAAGGTCACCCCACAGCTTGGTTTGTAAACAGTACTGTCCAAGACCACAAAAAGGTGCATAGTAGTGGATGTATCCCAGTCCATCACGCAGGCCAGACTCAACATCATTAACACCATCTACGCTTGATGCAACCTCAGAAACACAGCCATCATTATCAAATTCTTGTCCCACCACAATAGTTCCTTCATTTCCCTGCTCCCATCGGGGCGGACGATACAGAGACTCGATAGTACACCACCAGACTCAGGAATAGTTTTGTGAACTCTGTCATCAGACTTCTGAAGAGTTCTTCCATAAGTTAGGATATTGTCTGATTCACCATCCACCCCACTGTGGATATCCGACTTTCTCACTGGGATTGGTGCTCTACAATGCTGAGCACTATGTTCTGGTGCTCTACAATGCTGAGCACTATATTCTGCATTCAACAACTTTCCCTTTGGTCTCCCTATTGTACTTAAGTTTGACTTGATTGGATTTATGTATAATATTATCTGATTTGATTGGATTGTATGCAAAACAAAGATTTTCATTGTACCTCGGTACACATAGCGAAAATAAGCCTAAACCTAATCCTAAACCTTCAGCCTCCTATAGAGCAAAGAAAAAGGTCCCAGCCTATCTAATCTCTCCCTATATTTCTAGTCCAATAAACCAAGTAATATCCTGGTGACTTTCCTTTGCACCTTGTTACCATATTTAATGGCTGCATAGCAGAAGCGTCCACATCGCGGGGCTGGAAACTGGAAGTATCCTGAGCTAATTCTGCTACCGCCATCGTCTATTGCAACAAGTGATGGCTCCCACTGATTGTCGCTGGAAGCTTGCGTCCTTTTCAGGATGGACAATGACAGCGATGTCAACATTTAAAACATGGAAGATGGACACGAAAGAAGAAGACCATATTAAATATATCTTCAACATGAATAATACTGCTTCAAGCTGCAAACGTAGAGTGATCATTGGCTCTGATTCGAACAGAGGTAAATTTCTTCCAGATATGGATGCTATACATAAATGACAGGTCAGGTACAAATGATGCATGAACAATTAAATGATGAATGCTCGTGATTTTTCCAAATGCATTTACCTTGCATGTGAATGTTTATCACATTGGATAAGGGGGATATTTTCTCTACCGTTTCCGGTAGAGAATTACATAGTTTGGCATTACTTCAGAATCGGACTGGTCTAGTCACCATTTATCTCTTAATGATTCCATTTGTGGCAATACTACAGAAACCATGATGCTGTATTGACAACTACTTCATCACACAGGACAAACTTGACCAAAGCTTTGGCTGAATAATGCAGCGGACCACCTGTTTACCAGAGGTATTAACTCGATCAGTTATTCCTGCTTCAATGCAAAGGCTCTGGGCAAGAAATTCTGGCAGTTTCCCCATGTTTGCAGGTGTAAGTTATTTCACATACCTGTCAGTGAAACAGCTGGACCTCAGAGAACATCTGCCGTATTTGAAAGGCTGGAACTTACAGGTTTAACAAAGCGTATTGTGTTCCATTTTGTAGTTTTCATAATTAATAATTAAAGAAAGTCAATTACATGAATATTAAGACATGTTTAGATATTCAAGTTAGATAAATTAACTCTTTTCTATTGTAAATATTTAGTTTAGTTTAATTTTAGTTTAGAGATACAGGCCCTTCGGCCCATCGAGTCTGCTCCGCAAAGTGATCCCCACACACTAATATTATCCTACACACAAGGGACAATTTACAATTTTACCAACCCAATTAACCTACAAACCTTTGGAGTGTGGGAGGAAACCGGAGCTCCCAGAGAAAACCTACTCGGGTCACGGGGAGAACATACAAACTCCAAACAGACAGCATCCATAGTCAGGATTGAATCCAGGTCTCTGGCACTGTAAGGCAGCAACTCAACCGCTGTGCCACCATACTGCCTAAACTAAGGATCCTTTTAACTTGTTCGGGGTATAGGTTTGGAAAAAAACTGCATAGAAATAAACTAATAATAGAATTGCTTTCAAGGTTGTTAATCTGATGGCATGGCATTCAAGGAGAGGGTTTGGAGACAGGTTCTCTGGATGCTTTCAAGAGAGAGCTAGATAGGGCTCTTAAAAATAGCGGAGTCAGGGGATATGGGGAGAAGACAGAAACGTGGTACTGATTGGGGATGATCACATTGAAGGGCCGAATGGCCTACTCCTGCACCTATTGTCTATTGTCTACTATTAGTCAGCCAAATGAAGCAGAATCAATTTTCTAACTTTGTACTTCTAAAGTTGTCATTTACAAGATGTAATACAATATTATTTCCTTTCAGTCCTCTGACAGACAAGGAAGCAATGTTACTGAAAGGATTACTCATGCTTGACATTTTCTGATTATTTAGTCCCTCTTTCATAAAGTGACATCAGTATCGACCCATAACAGCTGCTGGGAGGATTGCTTTAGTTATGAAATGTTACACAGTTCAAACTGCTGTCATATTATCTTGTGACCATTATTATTATCGGATTTAGATGTCTATTTCTTGAGCATTGGTTTGATTTAAGATTTTGAGTCAAAATCTAGAACATCTCCAGATACCTGCTGCATCACTTTCACTGATATCAAATAACTTTAGAGATAACTACTCTAAGGGGGTCAAGGAAAGAGCGTTCACGTCGCGGCCCTGTTTCCACCAATCTTTCCACCACCACGCACAAGAAGCACAAGAAGCGACAAGACAGACACCATTGTATGCAGATGGCCGAGAGGTGTGTTCAGCTCTGGCTGAACAACTTCTAATCCTTTGTGTGGACTCGATAAGAAGAAGAAGAATCAAATAACTATTCACAAAGGGGGGGATATTAGGCACATAAGTGGTCAGGGGAATTAGAGTGCTGGGAAAAATGGCAATTACAAAGGAACAGGAGAAAATGTGGAATAGTTGAGTGAAAGGGGTAGTAGAAAGACGCGAGAGCTAAGGAAGAAAGAGACAAGGGAGAGAGAGTGGGAAATAGAGTAGATAGGGAAAAGTAAGAATATATGGAAAGGAGGGGATGAATAAGAAAGAGTACATAGGATTCAAGGAGAAAAGGTGGGGGTGGGGCATGGAGGAGGTGGTGAGCAAATATTAGAAGAACATCAGATCAGTGACTCACATACAGCCAACTGAAAGCCAGCTAAAATTAAAGATCAAGCAAAGATGAATAAAGATGTTAGGTTTGTGAAGTGAGAGCTAATGGTGGGAGAAGTAAGGGACAGGATATTTTGGACATATGAATGGTGGGAGGGAGTGAGGAGGTGAGGATGATTAATTGGTGAGTATGACTAATAAAGTAAGGATATATGGTGGGTAAAAGGGATTGGAAAATTAAAAGTTGTAAATGAGATAGGAGAGACGGTAGATAGGTGCCTGATGGCTGGAAAGGAATGGGTAAATGTGGTGAAGGAAATGGGTAAATGTGGGAGGTAGTGGGGTGAAGGACTGGGGAAGGGGAGGGGAGGATAGTTTGCAAATGGTGGTTTGGAGAGAGCAGAACAACAGTGAAAAGCAGCGAAGATGTAGGTGATAAGGATCAGAAAGATGGTAGAGTGTGTGATGAATGGGAGAATTTGGATGTGGGTTGTATTGGATTGGAGAGGAAAAGGCTGGGGGTAGGAGAAAATGGAGCAGGATTTTATAGCTGGGTAGTTGAGATCCACTGGGAAGATTAGAGGTAAGAGACAGTTGCTAACAAAGATAGGAGGGTAGAAAGGTGAGAGACTCCAGCTAGGCATAGAAAATAATGGATTGAAGAGCATGGGGAAGAGCACATAGAATGATCATAAAGTCATAGTGTCATAGAGCTGTATGGAAACAGGTCCTTTGGCCCATCTTGTCCATGCCAACCAAGTGGAATACTGGGCTTGTCCAATTTGCCTGCATTTGGTTCATAGCCCTCTATATTCTTCCTATCTACATACTGTCCAAATGCCTTTCAAAGGTCATAACTGTATCCACTTCTATTGCTTCCTCTGTCAGTTCATTCCAGGTATAGACTAAAATTGTTGCTCCTAAGGTCCCTCTCAAATATCTCTCTCCCACCTATTTATTCTAGCATTATTTAAAAAATGCACCTATTTCCCTCCCCCCCCCTTTCTACCTGCATTCCTTCCTCTAGCTTCACAATTTGCAACTTTTCAATCTTTCTGTTTCACACCTTCTGCCTTTGTAGTTCTGACCTTTGTCCAACCATCTGCCTCTAAAACTCCAGCCCTTTTCTTAACTGTATCCACCTACAGTATTACCTGCCAGCCTTTGTCCTGCCCCTCCTCTCTTCCAATATTCCTTTCTCCCCTTCAATCAGTCTGAAGAAGGGGCCCAACCCAAAATATCACCTATCTATGTTCTCCAGAGATGCTGCCTGATCAATTGAATTATTCCAGTACTTTGTGTATTTTTTTTTGTAAACCTTCATGTGCAGTTATTTGTTTCTACAAGGGAGAAGATAAGACTGGTTAGAGCTTGTGGAATATAAGGACATTGATCAAGTTTAGGCTGGCTTTGGCAGCAACTCAAGACAGTTGAGGAAGGATGGAAGCAGTGATAGTCTGTGATATGGAGGCAAAGAATTAGGGCTAGTTAGCCACTTTCTATATATTTTTTAATGATGACTTTAAGAAAAGCTCCACTCCTTTGTCAGCTTAAAATTTGCATAAGCTTAACTTTAATCATTACCTACCGGATATTCACTTTCTGGCTGCCCTATAAAAACAGGAACATTATACTGCTGTTGTTGAACTAAAGGGCCTGTCCCACGAGCATGCGACTCCATGCGGCAAGCGCGACCTAAAGGGCCGGTACCACCAGCATGCGCCTGCATGCGGCAAGCACGACCAAACCAGAAGCGGGAGCTGCGCCGAGGTCGAGTGAGTGACACGGTGTCGAGGCGGCTGCGGGCCGGCAGGCCGTTGCCGCGCGGAAATTTTAAACACGGTCAGTTTTTCGGAGCCCCGCGCGATGTCGGGACCAGCTCCGCACAACTCCATACGGCTCCGGGATCGAGGTGGGACCGGACCCGCGAGGCCGTACGGATCAAGCGACCACGTTAGGTCATGCTTGCCGCATGGAGTCGCATGCTGGTGGGACCGGCCCTTTAGGTCGTGCTTGCCGCATGGAGTCGCATGCTGGTGGGACCGGCCCTTTAGGTCGTGCTTGCCGCATGGAGTCGCATGCTCGCGGGACAGGCCCTTTAGGTCGTGCTTGCTGCATGGAGTCGCATGCTCGCGGGACCAGCCCTTTAGGTCGTGCTTGCCGCATGGAGTCGCATGCTCGCGGGACAGGCCCTTAAGAATGAACAGGGAATGCACAGCATCAATTCCAAAATCTGCAGTTCCATTAATTTGCTGTCAGATCTAATACTTCTCTTCTCTTGAGTTAAATATCTAAAGCAGGTTTCACCCTTTATTAATCAGTATGTATTTCACTGAAAAACTTAACAACACTGCTGTCAGATCTAAAGTTGTAGAGAAGAGCAAGAAAATGGATCTCTGCAGGACCACGTTTTATTTAAAAAAGCCTTCCGGCTCTATTAACTACGATGCAACGGCTCACAATACTCTATACATAGATTTTTAATTCAATTAAATGCAAAAACAGCATATGGATTAAGTGATTACACCGATTTGAAGCATCACTCTGATTGCTGAGGGAATCGGGGGGGGGGGGGGATTATTATCATTTGTTTGTGTTTTGCTCTTAATTTTCCAGTTAACTATATTTGCATTGCAAAGTAATAGGCAGCAAGATTCTCAGAGGTTCACTACACATTGCAACCTGCCACTTTGCAAGCTGGTTTAAATTACACACAAGCTCTTTCCTGATAACCCAGAAAAAATACACAAATAGCTGGGTCACCCAGAACATGAGGTTGAAGATTTTGAACAAGAGGTTGAAGATATCAGTGTTTTGAGGCAAGTCTTATCTTACTAACGAGGTACAAAACAAATACTTTCCATTTGTATTCATGGAGGAGAAGGACTTGGAGGACTACGAGGTCTGTGGAAAATATAAATATGCTAAGGCAATTTGATATCAAGAAGGAGCTGCTTCTGAGACTCTTGAAGAACATTAAAGTACATACGTTCCCAGGGCCTAATGGGATCTATCCCATGATATTGAGGGAGCCAAGAGAGATTGTGGGGGCCTTTCAAGATACAAGATACATTTAATTGTCACATATTAATGATATTTGTTCCTTCTCTAGTCACAGGCAATGTCCCCGAGGTTGAAGAGTGACTAATGTTGTTCCTTTGTTTAAGAAAGGAAGTAGAGATAATTCAGGGAAGTATAGGCCCGTGAGCCTCATATCAGTGGCAGGGAAGCTATTGGAGAGGATTCTGTGGGATAGGGTTTACTTCCATTTGGAGGAGAGTCGGTTGGTTAGGGACAATCAGCATGGCTTTGTACATGACAGGTTGTGTCTTACTTACTTCCTCATGTTTTTTGAGGAGGTGACAAAGGAGAATGATGAAAGTAGGGTGATGGATGTTGTACAAATGAATTTTTATAAGGCTTTTGATAAGGTCCTTCAAAGTAGACTGATCCAGAAGATTAAGATCTATTGGATTCACAATGACTTTGTTGTATGGATTTGAAACTGGTCATAGAAGACAGAGGGTTGTGTTGGAAGGTAAATATTCTGGCTGGAGGTCTGACTGGTAGAACACCTCAGGGATCAGTGCTAGGACCTCGGTTGTTTGTTATATTTTCTAAATGACTGATGTAAATGTAGATGGGTTGGTGAGTATGTTTGGTGATGACACCAACATTGGAGGAGCTGCCCTCAGTGAGGAAGGCTGTCAGAAGATAAGTGGGACAAAGATCAGCTGCAGAAATGGGTGGAGAAATGGCAGATTGAGTTTAATCCGCGCAAGTGCGAGGTGTGTGCTTTGAGAGGTTGAATGTAAGGAGAGAATATACAGTTACCAGCAAGACCCTTAACAATGTTGATGTGCAGAGGAATCCTGGAGGTGGCAACACAAATAGATAGGGTGATAAATAAGCCAAATTGTATGCTTGCCTTCATTGCTGGGAGCATTGTGTACAAGAGTCAGGAAATCATGAAGCAGCTCTATAGTTGTTTTGTTAGGCTGTGTTTGGAATACTGCATGCAGTTCTGGTTACCCCCATTACAAGAAATATGTGGAAGTTTTGGAGAGGGTACAGAACACACCACCAGAATGCCACCTGGATTAAAATGTTTCAACTACAGGGATTGGTTGGATAGACTTGGATTTTTTTCTCCGAAGTGTCAGATGTTGAGGGGAGATTTGATAAAAGTATATAAAATGATGAGAAGGTAGACAGCCGAAACCATTTTTCTCAGGATGGAAATGTCCAGACACTAGAAGGCAAAGCTATAAGGTGAGAGGGGTAATGTTTAATGGAGGAGTGCAGAGCAAGTTTTTTTTACACAGGGAGAGGTGCAGTCTTGAATGCATTACCAGGGATGGTGGTGGAGACAGATGCGATAGTGGTGTTTTAGAGAGTTTTGGATAGGCACATGGAAGTGAAGGCAATAGAGGGATATAGATCATATACAGGCAGATGAGATCAGTTTAACCAGACATCACGTTCGGCACAAACATTGGAAGCCAAATAACTCGTTCCTGTGCTGCACTGTTCTATATTCTATGATGTTCTGTTGTGAGGAGAATACCATCCAATCCAACTGTAAATTACATTGATTGGCATTTGGGGAGGACAAAGTTGGTCCTTTAGCTGCTTACATTTGTATCATTCAGTCTTGCGTCCAGACTTTCATCAAAATCTACCAATCTGGCAGGCAGTAACTGTGCACATGTTAATGATCTCACTAGTTGGGTGACTGTTGGGCAGCAGAGTGATGTAGCACTAGCTGTTGCTGCCTCATGACGCCAGAGAATCCTAACCACGGCTGCTTTCAGCGCACAGTTTATATATTTTCTCTGTCACTGCATGGCACTGCGTGCTCTAGTTTACTCCCACATTCCACAGACGTGTGGGGTTGTAGGTTAAGTGGCTTCTGTAAATTGCCCTTAGTGTTTAGGATGCATATATATGAATATGTGGCTTAATTTTTACTGTGCTGAAGATCATTCCTAACCTCCCTGTGCGGGTCCAAATAAATTTCATGATCCTTCTTTATGTTTACAAAGCCCTTAATGGGCTTGCCCCCACCTACATCAAAAGTCTGCTTACCCACCACACCACCTCCAGGTCCCTCAGATCGGCCGACTTGGGGTTACTGAACATCCCGCAGTCTTGGCATAAGCTCAGGGGCGACCGTGCCTTCACGGTTGCAGCACCTAGATTGTGGAACAGCATCCCTCTTCCCATCAGAACTGCTCCCTCCATCGACTCTTTTAAATCGAGACTAAAAACTCATCTTTACTCTCAAGCCTTTCTTGACGTCCTCTGAGGGAGGGCTATATGTATGTATTTATGTATGTACTTAATCTATGAACCAATGTTGTATAACGTTAGTACCTCCACCAATGTAAAGTACTTTGGTCAACGAGTTGTTTTTTTAAAAGTACTATAGAAATAAAAGTGACTTGACTTGACTCTTAGGTTTGTTGGGATATCTTTAAGGAAGTTAGCAATGTTTGAATACTGTGTGTGTTTTGTTTTACAAATGAGATTATAGAAAGGATGGCATTTAAGTGGAGACAAAGATTGATGTCAAGTGAGGGCTAGTGACAAATCAGGATTGATTCAGGGCAACAACAATAAGGGTCCCTTTAATGGATTTAAAGAAGATGTAATGTCTAGATGTTACAATGCTCTTGGTGTGAAACTGGATTGTGTGTGGCTGTTAATAGGTAGCATCTATCTTCAGCTGACTGGACTAGTAGTAATAGTAGACCCCCCTCAGTCATGACTGACCATGGGTGATGCATCCTGGTCGGATGCAAGCCTGGGCGATGTCATATGGAGGACGGCTGTTGCCCATGCAGCACGTCCCCCCTCTCCACGTCGCTCATCCAAAGGAACAGCAGGGCCGTTACAGTTTGGCACCAGCAGGAGCTGCCAGAGCGAGGTTGTGGATAACGACGAACTGCCTTGGGGGCTCCGACTCCAGATTTTCTTGAGGTTTCTTGAGGTTTACCCCTGGAGCCTTTTCCATGACTAGATATGGCCACAAGGCCGTGGAGGTTTTAAATCAGTGTTTTCCCTCTCCTAGATGGACTGCCTTCCCAGGCTGACGAGCCCCATCTGCCCGAGACTCGTGGGGGCGGGAGCGTCTACCTTCCCATGCAGGCCTATAGCACATGCCCACTGTCCAATTGACTGAACTACATGTGCAATAATTGAACTTCTTGCTTAACAACTTGAAAAAATATGATATACATGTTCTCTGAAAAGGCTAAAATGTAGTTTCTGAGTATCACAAAAAGAACCAAAAACAATCCCTCATGAATAAAGAGAAGACAAAAAGGGTGTTCTTTTCACTCTGGATAATGTTGCATGCAAGTGTTGCAATATGATTTACAGCCTTGTGTTACTTGTGAACTAATAAACCATCCAGCCGCAACAATTACTGTGCTTCTGAGAACTATTTTTGTGATATTCTACGGGCTGCCCTGCTTGAGCAAGTCTTAACTCATTAGAACTGGGACTGGGAACCCACCTCAAGGATGTCTCCTTCAAGAAATGTACTGATCCAACTCTCCTCAGGATTTATCATTCAACTATTCTGCTACTCCAGTGTATAGGAGGAGGAGGAGCCATCTTGGTGAACGGCTGCTAGCCAGCAGCCGTCCGTTTTAAATTCGTTTTTTTAATAGTTTTTAGTGAGTCCTGTTTTTTGTTTGTAGGGGATATGGTCTTTTTAATGTGGGGGGTAGGTGTAAACGTTATTTCTAGGTCCCTACCTGGTCGGTGTGGCAGCCTTTTCTCCAGGCTGCCCGTCGACCCGTCCTCGTGGCCTACCAGCGGGCTTGGAGCGCCGTTTCCTGGCGGGGACCGCCCAGTACCTCGGCCTCGGCGGCGGCACAGCGTTGAAGCGCCATCGCGGAGCGGAGCGGGCGACGCCTTGCCTGGGTCGCCGCGCTGGAGCTCTGGCGAGCTGGATCGCCAAGAGCAACATCTCCGGGCTGCGGGTCTGCGGAGCGGCGAGGCGGCAGTGCGGCGAGGCGGCAGTGCGGAGAGGCGGCGCCGACTTTTTCATCGGGAGCCTGGGAGCTCCAAACCAGCGCGGCCTTGTCGGCTTCGGCAGCCGTGGGCTCCAACCAGGAAGCGGCCGTTCCAGGTGGCCCAGCCGCCGAAAGGACTCTCCCGACGCCGGGGCAAGACCACCCGGTGAGAACGGCCAGGGACATCGGGCCTCCGTAGAGGCAATTGCGGTGGCCTCAATAGGCCTGACTTTGGGGGTCAACATGGGGTGGGGACTGGACATTGTGCCTTCTTCCACTGTGCTATCCACTGTGGGGGGATGATTTTTTTGTCTAATTGTAGTCCTGTAGGTCTGTGTCCAAGATGGCTGCCGTGAAGAGAGAGTGGACGCTGGCACGATTTGGCTGCCGCTGCTCTCTCTTCACACTGTGTTTTTGATTTTCTGTTTTTGGATTGAATTCTGTTTTTAATTTGTGTCTCTGATGTCTTTATTACTTGTTATATTCCGATTATATGTTATTCCGATTACTATGTAAGGTGTCCTTGAGATGTCTGAAAGGCGCCCATTAAATAAAATGTATTATTATTATTATTATTATAACACTATTCCTCTTATGTTTATTTTCCAGGCCACCAGTTTTTCCACCATGAACTGATTCCCATCAGATGATTCTCAATTTGACCCTTCTGCCATCTTACCAAACTGTACTCTTTACCATTCCATCTACTTCACCTTCTCCACCAACTAGTCTTGATTGCTAGATCCACAACTCACCGACAGGCCTTTCTGAACCTCTACCCCTATTCACCTGCACTCTGGGGCTTTGTGAAGTACTGACATTTCCAGCAGTCAGCTCTTTGACAAAATATATGTGGGGATCCTCATGTGAACCACAATTTGACATGCCCAAAATAGGTACCTTTCAAGATGTATTTATCGATCTGCTCCTGCTGCTTTTGAGAGCATTTTCAGTATACTTGGTTTCATATTTGATTTCCAGCTGTGGTTTGCTTTTCGAACTTTACAAAATACTGGGCTACCTTAAAGTGGATATCAGTTGAGTCTGGAATCATTGAAATGAGCTGGGTGCATGAAGTTAGCATAGGGTCTACATTATAATCAACAGACAGAGATAATCACGAATTGTATTCACTGTGCTTATTTTCAAAATTTAGCTATAATTAATTCATTTTGGATCCTTATTTAGGGAATCATTCTTAGTAATTATACTATAATAGGCCAAATTTTGCTCATTGTGGTAGATGCTTTGCGTGCTGCTGAGTTTTGATCTAATGTTGTTTACAGACTTCCAGTATCAACTTTCTCCCCAAGGATATCTCAATCCAAAAGAATGAGGCATTGAATTACTTTACATGATAAAAGGCTATCACCTGAGCAGGCCAGATCAAACTCCACATATGAAACACTTAGAAGTACCTTGGCAGTCAGCTGAGCCCCATCCCCAAAGACCACCAATCTTTCAAGGACTTTAAATATTAATGAATATACTTTAAATAAAGATTCTAAATGTTGTTAATGTAAAAATATTAACATTTACAATAAAATTGTTCAATAAACTCAATTAATCAGAAGACATCTAAAACAACAATGTATTAAAATAACAGATACTACCCAATTAGTCATTGGAATTTATACATTGGAACATTGGAATTCATATTATTTTATGGAAATTTTATGAAAATCTCATGGCTGCTGTTCAGACAAAACAAAAATCACAAGAGAATCTTACCTCTGGATTGTAAACTAAAACCACAGGCCTCAGTTGCTCCAATTGTTCCCTGCCTGACATAATCAGGTGCCAAAATACACTGATGCCATTTGTGTGTTTTCCACCTGAAGGGAATTAAACAAAGTGGTGATAATTCCATCAGAATGGTCAAGCAATTTAGTCTTCACATCAACTCAGCGTAAGATGGATTTATTTTAATATCAACAGGAACTTGCAAAAATAAAGTACTGGATTGGAAAAAAAATATTTGACTCAAGTTTGTAATTAATGTGCAAATTTGCTGGTGCTATTGTTTCTGTTAACTGCAATAAGAATATTTGGGTTTGTAATTAAATGGGAAGACATCATATCACAGAACTGGGAGGGTAGCTCCTCTAGTGTCATAGAGCATTACAGCACAGAAAGAGGCCCTTCAGTCCAACTCGTCCTTGCCGACCAAATTGCCTAACCGAACTAGTCCCACATGGCTGCACCTGGCCCATACCCTTCCATACCTTTCCTATCGATCCAGGCTAAACCTTTTAACCCACATCCCAAAGTGTGGTTGGTAGGTCAATTGTACACAGCAAATTGCCCTTATTGGGCCATTGAGTGGTGGCATCTGGAGGAAGTTAATGTGGTTAAAATTAATAGATAAGTATAAATACTGTAGGTACTTGACGGGTTTGCAGACTCGGTGAAACAAAACGCCTGTTTCCTTGCTGTATGACTGAGACCTTAACCTGATTTCTTAAGTTCTTGGCTTATTATAATGCATTTAGAATAATCAATAAATGTCTGTTTTAATGTTAAGGGGATCTGCAAATATTCGTAAAGGGTCATCACATGTTGACAGCGAGTATGATGAAGTTACACGACTAATGAGAGAGCAGAACAGAAATAAAGACTTTACAGAGGGAATTTAAAGTGAGAGAGTACTGAATGTAGCAGTAAAAGACACAAATAAAGATTGTGATATTGATAGGTGATTATATTTACCCAAGTATAATTACCCATATGCATCTGTAACACGATCCTGCATTGAATTCATAGTAATAACCTTATATTCAGTAATCAAGGAGAACATTTGAGCAGAATTAAGTGTCAGGGAAACACACAAAATACCCGACACTTGAAAAAGAGCTAAAAAAATGAAGTCATAACAAGAGAATAGACGGAAGTGGTTCAGAGATGGTCACCAGCATTGACATTATTGTTGAGCTTCAATGATATCTCTATTCCTTGGAGTACAGGAGGATGAGGGGTGATCTTATAGAGGTATATAAAATCTGGACAGGAATAGATCGGGTAGATGCACAAAGTCTCTTGCCCAGAGTAGGTGAATCGAGGACTAAGATCAATGAGGAACAGATGTAATAGGAATATGAGGGGTAACCTTTTCACACAAAGGGTGGTGGGTGTATGGAACAAGCTGTGAGAGGAGGTAGTTGAGGCTGGAACTATCCCAACATTTAAGAAACAGTTAGGCAGGTACATGGATAGGACAGGTTTGGAGGGATTCAGGCCAAACACAGGCAGGTGGGACTACTGTAGTGGGATATGTTGTCCCGTGTGGGCAAGTTGGGCAGAAGCAGAAACAGAAAGGCCTGTTTCCACGCTGTATCACTCTATGATTCTACAAATCTATTAATCATGGGGATGTAGGCATCAAATATATTGTAGCTACATTTGTTGAGGATACAAAGGTAGGGTGCAAAGCCTGCAAAAGGATGCAATGAATGGGCAAGAAGTTGACAGATGGAGCATAACGTGGAAAACGATGTAATTCTCAGTTTTGGAAGGAAGAAGGTATTTCAGAAGGCTAATGAAATGTTGTCCTTTGCTACAAGGTGTTGGGAATATTTGATACAAGTTTACAGGCTTCTAATGAGTGGTGTTCAGAGTTTTCATCTCCATATTTAAAATATGATATCCTACTATTGGAGCCGCAATGCATAAAAATGGATCAATTGATTCATTCCATGGCTGAAGAGGTTGGCGTCTGTAAAGAGATTCAATAGGTTGAGCAGATACTCATTGGGGTTCGGGAGTACAAGAAATGATTTTATGATAAATATTTGATTCTGCAGAGATTGATAGTGCTGGTGCTGGGATCAGGTTTCTCCTAGTGAGAGAATCAAAATAAGGCAGAACAATTTCAGAATAATGGCTAACCCACTTAAGATAGAGAATTGTGACTCTTTCGAATTCTCGGAACCCAGAGAACAGACCAACAGAACAGGTTTAAGGGAATGAATTTCCTAATATTGTTGCATAGGTTTTCATGTTATGATTTCTGCTCCAATTAATTAATGAATAGATTACGCTGAAGTGCCAGTGAATATTGCTAGCATTATGACGTTTCATAATTCTGTTCAATACCTTGACTTCAAGATAGAACAAAGACAGCACAGCACAAGAACAGGTCCTTCAGCCCACAATGTCTGTGCCAATCATGATGCTGACCATATCTTACCTACCTGCACATAATCCATATCCCTCCATTCCCTGCATATAAATATATCAATCCAAAAGTCTCTTAATAGCCATCATCATATCTGCCTCAATCACCAACCCCAGCAATGCATTCCAGGCACACACCACCATCTGTGTAAAAAAGTTGCCCCGCACATCTCCATTTAACTTTGCCCCTCTCACAGATCCTTTCATCATTCCAGCTGCATGTGAACAAAATATGAATCCAATTTTTGTCATGTGCAATATTTACCTATAGTTTGGGCAAACAGAGAGTGCTTCACATTCTCTTTCTTCGTACAGAGTATCTGGACACTCCTGTCCCCCATTGTCAGGCTTCTGGACGATAATTCTGTAGCGAGACTGTTTAGTGTTGGAAGAATTGCCTGAAAAATATATAAAAAGTATTGGAAAAATAATTGGATGAATTGTTACTGATGAAGCAGGGAATTATAGGAAAATAGAAACATTATGCCATAATTTTCAACCAAGACATATTTGAGTTATATTTTCTGTCCTACAAACCCTTATCCCCTTCCCTTTATTGTTCCAGAACGTGTATCGCCTCCACCTAGAAACACATGATAATATCCTTTATGAAAAATACTAGAGAGGCAATGTAAACCTTGATGTCCGCCACTTCTATGTAATAATAAAAGCATGCACTGACCCAAGGATGACAATATTTGTGATTGCTACTTTCTATCAGGAAGCAGGCAATTTTCAGCTTTCCAACTGTTTCTCATTGATTGAACTCAGCATGGAGGGGGAGAACGCAAATCCCATCAGAACGATTTGTTGCCCAATGTCAGTGTTGAAAGTGCTATGTTAAAGCACTAATATATCGCGTGAGATTTTTAAATTGTTAATGCGACAAGTGTCGTAATGTACTGTCGCTTTGTGGAGATTAATTGTTGCTTTAATGCTGACACTCCTCAGAGTTGTGTCATGAGACTAGTTGCAGAAATATTATGTATATAAAATTCCAGAGGATGTTGAGTGAAAGGAAATTACAATAAGAATGCTGCCTGACAATGTAAATGGGTTTTTTAATTATGTAATGAAGTACCTCTGCTGATAGTTTAAATTTCGGACTATTTTCCAGTATCTCAACTGAGTGTGGTGGCGCCGCGCACGGCAGCCTCGCCAGCAGTTTGTCCGTCCTTTCACCCTTTTTGTTATTTTTAGTCTGTCTTAAAGTATGTTTTTGGAGGTGTCTTAGTCTTTTTTATGTGGGGGAGGTGGGGGGAAAGAGGGGAAACTGTTTCCCAGACTTCCTGGTCGAGAATGCGTCTTTTCTCCACGTCGCAACTTTGCCCCCTTCGCAGCCTACCAGCCTTCAGCAGTGGCGCAGCACTGGAGTCCATCGCGGAGCCGGACGATGCCTTACCAGGGATCTCCGTGTTGAAGCTCCGGAGTGTTGTGCCTGCTGATTAACACGGTGGAGCTGTGGTTTGCGCAGCTTCTAGCTGCGGGCAGCGCTGACTTTAACATCGCGGAATCCTGAGTTCCTTTGCCGGGGATCGCCAGTGTTGAATCTCTGCCCAGCTCGGCCTGTGGACTTCGGGAGCTGCGGTCTCTGGTAGGACCGGCCGATTCAGAAACTCCAAGCCCTTGAGTGTGTTCTTCCGTTCCGACGCCGGAGTTCTGATCATCCCGGCGAGAGGGCCTGAACATTGGGCCGCCTGTAGTGGTGACTGCGGGGGGCTCAAAGGCCCTGACCACGAGTGAACAAAGAAGAAGATGACTGAACTTTATTGCCTTCCCTCACAGTGAGAAATGTTGATTCTGCTCTGTGGGAATGGTCATGTTAAATTCTATCGTGTATTGTTTTCTTTTTATTCGTATGGCTGTATGGTAATTCAAATCTCACTTTACCAATTGGTGCATGTGACAATAAATGTAACTTGAACTTGAACTTAAAGTTACTGAGATGAGGTGTGTGGAGGGGAGGGGGGTTTAGGGGAGGGACGGTGGGGGAGGGAATGGAGGGGAGGAGGGAGAAAAAGAGGAGAGAGAGAGAGGAGAGGGGAGAGGAGAGGGGGGAGAGGGGGGAAAGGAGAGTGGGGGGGGGAGAGGAGAGTGGGGGGGGAAGGGGGGGGGGGGGAGGAGGGGGAGAGGGGGGGGGAGGAGAGGAGGGGGAGGGGGGGAGGGAAGGGAGGGGGGGAGAGAGAGAGGGGAGAGAGAGAGGTGAGAGAGAGGAAGGGAGAGAGAGGGAGAGAGAGAGGGGGGGTGAGAAAGAGAAGGGGAGAGAGAGAAGAGGAGCGAGGGAAGGGGAGAGAGACAGAAGGGGAGAGAGAACGGGAAGGGGAGAGAGAGAGGAGGGGTGAGAGAGAAGGCGAGGGAGAGGAAGAGAGAGAGAAGGGGAGAGAGAGGAGGGGAGAGAGAGGAGGGGAGAGATAGGAGGGGAGAGAGAGGAGGGGAGAGAGAGGGTGCCCTTTTACTCAACCCAAACCCCCCAAACAACCATTTGCAGGCAGTGCTTTTTTCCTCAAACCAACCATATTTTTATTTTCAAACCACATTATGGGTACTCACAGCTGTGGAACATTTGTTCAGTGTCATTCAGAGCTCTGATTGAGGCACACCACTTGCAGAGACTGATTGAGGCACACCACTTGCAGAGACTGATTGAGGCACACCACTTCCTGGTTTCATAGTCCCTCCCCCTCCCTCCAGCAGGGGCAGCAGAGAGAATGGGGAATTTTGTAAAAACATTAATATCTCTGTCATATTTCATCGATGGGAAAAATCCTCGGCACACATGCGGCGGAGGAGTGCTCTGAGCGAGGTGGCCAAAAATGTTGGCCGTAGGTGGCGGCGTTCTCTCGGAAATCGCAGCACAGAAGGCCAAAAGCGGTCAAGAACAGAGATTTAGTAATATATATAGATTATTACCCCTGCTAGGCAAAATATACCAGCTTGAATAAAGGTCGCCCTGATTCTGTAACTAGTGACGAACAGATCTGAAATGGCAGTCTGGTGAGCAAAAAAACTGGAAGACTTTTTGTCAAAGTACATTTATAAAACAACAATGAATGGTAGCTGTGTGGAATGAGCTTCCAGTGAAGGTGGTGGAGGCAGGTTCGTTTTTATCATTTAAAAATAAATTGGATAGTTATATGGATGGGAAAGGAATGGAGGGTTATGGTCTGAGCGCAGGTATATGGGACTAGGGGAGATTATGTGTTCGGCACGGACTAGAAGGGTCGAGATGGCCTGTTTCCGTGCTGTAATTGTTATATGGTTATATGGTTATATGGTTATCGGTTGGGTGCAACATTATCAAATACGAGACAAAGCGCAGGCTCGGCGATCGTTTCGCTGAACACCTCCACTCAGTCCGCCTAAACCTACCTGATCTCTCGGGTTGTTAAACACCTTTAACTCCCTCTCCCATTCCCACACTAATCTTTCTGTCCAGGATCTCTTCCATTGTCAGAGTGAGGCCCAGTACAAATTGGAGGAACAGCACCTCATATTTCGCTTGGGAAGCTTGTACCCCAGTGGTATGAACATTGACCTCTAACTTCAAGTAACCCTTGCTTTCCATCATTCTACATCCCTCCCCCTTCCCAGTTCTCTGACCAGTTTTACGGTCTCTGAGTACATTTAATCTCTGTTTGCTTTGTTGTTACCTTCTCCCAGCTAACAATGATCTATGGAACGACAGATGGCGCGGGACGACAGATGGCGCGGGACGACAGATGGTGCAATGGGCTAAGTGTTCGGCTGGCGACCGGAAGGTAGCCGGTTCGAATCCCGCTTGGAGTGCATACTGTCGTTGTGTCCTTGGGCAAGACACTTCACCCACCTTTGCCTGTGTGTGAATGTGTGTGAGTGATTGGTGGTGGTCGGAGGGGCCGTAGGCGCAGATTAGCAGCCACGCTTCCGTCAGTCTGCCCCAGGGCAGCTGTGGCTACAGAAGTAGCTCACCACCACCGAGTGTGACTGAGGAGTGAATGAATAATGTGATGTAAAGCGCCTTGAGTATCTAGAAAGGCGCTATATAAATCCCATCCATCCATTATCAATTCTGCAGGTTCCTTGATATTTACTTCGTTACCTTAGTCCCGTTTTCACACCTTACACTTCCTTATCTATGCATCTCCCTCTTCCCTGACATCAGTCTGAAGAAAAAATGTCACTGATTCCTTCTCTCCAGAGATGCTACCTGACCCATTGAGTTACTCCAGCATGTTGTGTCTATCTTTGGTTTAAACCAGCATCTGCAGTTCTTTCCCACACATTATCAATTACTGGTTGGTTTGAACTTGGATTACTGTGTGCATTCCCATCTATTGGAAGTAAATGATAGCACTGGAGAAAGTGAAGAGGAGATTTGCCACAATATTACCAGAATTGGAGGACTTTAGCTAAGGGGGGAAATTAAGTTTAAAGATACAGCATGAAAACAGGCCCTTTGGCACCGAGGCCACATCGACCATTGATCACCCATTCACATTTGTTCTATGTTATCGTACTTTCTCATCCACTCCTTGCACAGAAAACACAATTTTATAGGGGCAATTAACCAGAGGTCAGGATCGAGCCTGTGTCTCTGGCCCTGTGAGGCAGCAGCTCTACCAGCTGTGCCACTGTGCCACACACATTTTAATGCAACTATATGTTCCCTGGACTACACAGAGTGTGAAGAAAGCTGTAATACATTGGAGAGTGGATAACTGAGAAACTGCGGCAGTTCATACAAAATATTGTAAATTGGCAAATGAATTAAAATAAGATTACCAAAGCTTTCTGGAGATGTCAACAAACATGTATAATAGAGGAATCAATGGCAATCCTGGCATCACTTGTTAGTGAATCTATGTTTTGATTTTCAGAGATAGGGATCTGGCTTCACTGATTTAGTTGATATCATTAAATTCGATTTGTTTCTTTAACGGATACAATTCATTATGTGCTTTCAATCATTGTGCATGGTTAAGTTAACAAATCCAAGGGCACTGTCACAAGAACTCCAGAGATAAACTGGTCAACAGCCTCACTGAAAGCAGTTGGAATTTAATTAACAGGACTATATTACTCTGGTCACTGAAGCAAAATATATTCTTTACTCCTGTACTTGCAAAAGAATCTTCTTGACCACAGCCTTCGACAGTTTATTCATTGTTTTTTAATTAATTTTCATTGATTTATTTTTGAGGGACATCTTATTTAACCTCTCTTTTGCTCAGTGCAATTCTTGAATGTAAACTGTGATTGAAAATAAAAAGAACAGATTGTTTTCTTATATTTTTCCTAGTACAGGTAATTCAATAGAAGCGATTTGTTGTCAATTTCAATAGTCAATCATGCTGAAATGTTCTTAAGACATCTGATTACTGTTGGGAGGGGGAGGTTACAAGGAAACATTTTATTTTCACTCGTCTGTTTTTTGCCAAGGCAGCTTTATTTTTTGCTTGCTGATTTCCAAAGTAAATATTAAGTAGTTTTCTAGTTCCCGATAGAAATTGCATCTTAACCAATTCGGCCTGCATAATACAGATAGTGTTCCGTAATTCATCAATCATGTATTCAATTTGGGTTATTAAACTGCATGTTACAGCAAAATGAACTGCAATAAAATGTAATTTAAAGATCTTTATCTTTTTGTGAAGTCTAAGAGCTCGGTGTTCTCAAAGGCTTGGATGGTGTTTTTTCTCTCTTCCCTCCTTTATTTTGTAGACTAAATTCTTGTATGTGGATAGGCATTTTACTGCTCTATTTCTCCAAATGATGTGTTATTTTTATGCATTATATAATTTTGTTTCAATAGTTACATATATTGATCATGCAATAATTTCAACCTGAAATTAATCCACATTGTTTTTAAATTTCCAGTAGACTCAGGTCCTAATTTCCCTTCTGAAAATTTCACGCACACCCTCAGCTTTTCAGAGAGAACTTCAGCTTTCTATAATGGAAAACATCTTATCCCATTCCCATACAAGGTCTGGCAGTGTTGGACAGAGGGAACGTGGATGAAAAACAGGCCTAGTAACCAGAGAACAAGGCTCTTTGCTTCTGATTGTGTCACTTAAAAATATAAGTGGCTGGGTGTGGGAATGCCTTCAGGAACAGTTAAAGTATAGAGTTAGGGGTAAGCTAGGACAGGACATTGGAGGGAGATTGAAAGAAAGGATCAAGGCTGGACAGGAATCTTCACACAGAATTGGCATTGCCAAGGAGCAAAGAAAGATCATTCACAAGGACAATGCTTGGATCAGGACCAGACAGAGGACCACCCACATGAATACTGGGATTGGGATATTGATCAAGTATATGGCTGAGGTGTGCAAATTCCACACAGAGCACCGAGGTCAGGATTGAACTTGGGTCACTGGCGCTGTGAGGCTGTAACTCGACCGCTGCACCACTGTGTCACCCTAAAAGAAAAGAAGAATAGTTTGTGGAATAACAGATTGTCCTCAAGACATCAATGGATCCATTTGTTCTCCATGCAAACTGTTGCATGAATTAGATTGGGGCTAATACATTTTAAAATGAGGAAGAATTTCCTATATTGTCTTCTGAAAGAGCTTAATAGAGTTATAAACTTCAATTTGATTGATAAAGATGAAATAACATGATGTTAATTCTTGAATTGACAATGGGTAGTGGATATGTAGGCAACACCACTGTAAACACACAATTGATGGTTGTCAACAGCCAAAGTGGTTAGATCAACCTAGAAGGTTTAGGAAGCATTTTTTTTCCATCTGAATTTCTGTAAGTAATTTTATTTGAGGTGTTGACATTGTATGCTGGTGTCAAAATATGAATTTGGAGCTTAGAGGAGTGCTAATCATGTGGAGTATAGTGGAATATCTTCCAATTTGATATACCCTGATCAACAGTGATAGCTGAGGGAACGGTGCACCGATTGATTTTAAAGCTTGATGGACTGTGGTGAGATATAACATCTGCATTCTCTGCTTTCCGGTCAGCACCCGAGCCCGTTGAATTTTTTGGACCACATTCATCAGCCTACACTCTTGACATTGACTGGCATTGGCATCCACTCTCACACTATTCACAGTGTGTCTATTGGACTTTTCTACTCATCAACAGATAATGCATGTTCTCAGGAATGCATGGTTAACTGTACATCATGAATGCAGAGAAGATTTAAAAGGATGTTGCCAGGACTCTTTAGACATTGGACTTTAGAAATGCAGCATGGGAACAAATCTTTTGGCCCACTGAGTCTGCATTGACCAGCGATCACCCTGTACACCATCACTATCCTCCACACTAGGGACAATTTACAATTGTGGGCCGGATATCAAAATATGATGAGAAGGTGTACAGGAAGGAGATCGGGAACCTTGGTATCGAAACAACAACCTTTCTCTCAATGTCAGCAAGATAAATTAGGTAGTGCTCGATTTCAGGAAGCAAAGTGTTACACATACCCCAGTTTGCATTGACAGCGCCGAAGTAGAGATGGGTGAAGACTTCACATTCCTAGTAGTCAATATCACCAACAAGTTCTCTTGGACCACCCATATTGAAGCAATTCCTAAGAAAGTGCACCAATGCCTCTACTTCCTTAGAAGGCTTAGGAAGTTTGGCATGTCCCCGACAACTCCCATCAACATCTACAGATGCACCATAGAAAGTATTTTATCAGGATGCATCACAGCTTGGTTTAGGAACAGCTCCATCCAAGATCGCAAGAAAATGCAGCGAATAGTGGACGCAACCAAACCATCACACAAACCAATTTCCCTTCTATTGATTCAATTTATACCTCACGTTGCCTCGGCAAGGCCAGTAGCTTTATCAAGGACCCACCCTGGCCAATCACTTTTCCCCCCTTTCCCATCAGTCAAAAGATAAAGAAGTGTGAAAATACACATCTCCAGATTCAGGGACAGTTTCTTCCCTGTTATTATCAGCAACTGAATCATCCTACCACAATCAGAGAACAGTGCTGAACTACCAACTACCATATCGGACTTTTCTGGCTTTACATTGCATTAAACGTTATTCCCTTATCATGTATCTATACACTGTAAATGGCTCAATTGTGACTTCAATAAACTAAACTAAACTTACAGAAGGCAATTAACCTACAAACCTGTACATCTTTGGAGTGTGGGAGGGAACCGGAGCACCCATGGAAAACACACGCAGTCACAGGGAGAGCGTACAAACTCTGTATAGCCAGTACTTATAGTCAGGATTGAACCCATGCCTCTGGTGCTGTAAGGCAGTCACTCTACCACTGCGCCACACAAGGGTTTGAGCTATAGGGAGAGATTAGGGAAGCTAAGAATGTATTCCTTGGGGCGCAGGAGACTATGACCATCTCTTAGAGAGATGGAAAATCATGAAGGTAATTGATAGGGTCAATGCACTGAGTCTTTTACCAAAGGTAGGGGAATCAAGAACCAGAAGACTTAGGTATAAGATGAGAGGGTAAAGATTTAATAGGAACCTGAAGGGTGACATTTTCACTCAGAGTGGGTATATGAAATGAGCTGCCAGAGGAAGTAGTTGAGGCAGATCAATAACAACATTTAAAAGATACCTCGACTCCATCCTATCCCCCCTGGTTAAATCACTCCCGACCTATGTTCAAGACACCTCAGACACTCTCCGTCGTCTCCGGGCATTCCATTCTCTAGGCCCCCATCCCCTCATCTTCACCATGGACGTCCAGTCACTATACACCTCCATCCCCCACCAGGATGGTCTCAAAGCCCTCCGGTTCTTCCTCAACCGGAGAACCAACTAATACCCGTCCACCGATACTCTCCTCCGCCTAGCGGAGTTGGTCCTTACTCTTAATAACTTTCCGTTTGACTCATACCATCTCCTCCAAACACAAGGCGTAGCTATGGGCACGCTCATGGGCCCCAGCTATGCCTGCCTCTTTGTAGGGTACGTCGAACAATCCTTGTTCGAGACATACCAAGGCCCCATCCCCGACCTCTACCTCCACTACATCAACGATTGCATTAGTGCTACCTCATGCACCCACACACAACTTACTAACTTCATCAACTTCGCCACTAACTTCCATCTGACACTCAAATACACCTGGACCATTTCCGACACTTCCCTACCATTTCTTGACCTCACTCTCTCCATCGCAGGTGAGAGACGTTTGACCACCATTCACTATAAACCCACTGACTCCCATGGCTATCTAGAGTACACTTCTTCCCACCCTGCTTCCTGTAAGGACTCCATCTCCTACTCCCAATTCCTCCATCTACGCCGCATCTGCTCCCAGGATGAGGTGTTTCACATCAGGGCATCGGAAATGTCATAATTCTTCAGGAAATGGGGGTTCCCCTCCCCTACCATAGATGAGGCTCTCACCAGGGTCTCTTCAATACCCCGCAACACTGCTTTCTCTCCCCATCCCTCCACTCGGAACAAGGGCAGTCCCCCTAGTCCTCACCTTCCACCCCACTAGCCATCACATACAACAAATAGTCCTTCGTCAATTCGCCACCTCCAACATGACCCCACCACTCACCACATCTTCCCATCTCCCCCGCCCCTGTCTGCTTTCCGCAATGATCGCTCCCTCTGTAACTCCCTGGTCAACTTTACCCTTCCCACCCACACCATCCCCTCCCCGGGCACTTTCCCTTGCAACCGCAGGAGCTGCTACACGTGTCGCTTTACCTCTCCCCTCGACTCCATTCAAGGACCCAAGCAGTCGTTCCAGGTGCGACAGAGGTTCACCTGCACCTCCTCCAACCTCATCTATTGCATCCGCTGCTCTAGATGTCAGCTGATCTACATCGGTGAGACCAAGCGTAGGCTTGGTGATCGTTTCGCCGAACACCTCCGCTCCATCCGCCTTAACCAACCTGATCTCCCTGTGGCTCAGCACTTCAACTCCCCCTCCCATTCTGAATCCGACCTTTCTGTCCTGGGCCTCCTCTATGGCTAGAGTGAGCACAACCGGAAATTGGAGGAGCAGCACCTCATATTCCGCTTGGGCAGTCTGCACCCCAGTGGCTTGAACATTGACTTCTCCAATTTCTGGTAGCCCTTGCTGTCTCCTCCCCTTCTCAGCTCTCCCTCAGCCCTCTGGCTCCTCCTCTTCCTTTCTTCTTTCCGTCCCCCCCACCCTGCATCAGTCTGAAGAAGGGCTTTGGCCCGAAACGTTGCCTATTTCCTTCGCTCCATAGATGCTGCCGCACCCGCTGAGTTTCTCCAGCATTTTTGTCTACCTTTGTTATCAATCAACTTCTCTGGCACTGGACGGAAATTCTTTCACAAGAAATACCCTTCAATGACTTTTGATCAACTGATTGAATACTCTTTACCACTAAAGATACTTTCTCAAAAACTTACCTTGCTGACATGTGGTAGGGCAAGATGTCCATTCACTGAAAGGAGTGGCAATGCAATCCTTTTTACATGGCAAAAGGCATAGCCGAAGAGTTTCAGGTCGGGAAGTTTCAGGACATCTGGAAATGTTGGAAAAGAGGAGGAATCAAACCTTGTTATTCCAAACATCAGAGAGAAAATCTGCAACAAATTTCAAACAAAAATTCAGTTTTGAAAAACATGAAAGTGACGAGCAGGGGTGGGCTACACAGTCCCTTGAACCAGCTATGCTATCGAAATTAGGTTAGTTCTGTGCCTTAACCATTTTCCCTGCTGAGCCTAGATTCATTGATTGTCTTAGTCTTCAAAAATATGTTAATCTCACCCTTAAATACTCAGTGAATAATCATCCACAAACCCATGGGTGAACAATTCCGAGATTTGCAAACCTCTTCAAAAGGATCCTCATCTTAGCTTTATATGTCCAATCCCTAACTATGAATTTATGTTTCTAGATTTTGACTTTCCTATGATAAAACATTATATAAGACTCCTGAGATTCGAGTTAACAAGCTTTTCACAGGCACTTTATCCAATTTGTCAAGTGCTAATACAGTTTATCATCACATAACAACTTCAAAGGTACGTACCCTGTGAAGTAATTAAAATGCATTTTCAGACCATTGTCCAATTTAAGATCTAATGGACAACTGACAGACATTTTTCTAAACCATAATTTTCCAATTATTGTATTAAAAAAACTTTGCTACTTATCAAATTAACCAATATTGCCTTGGAGAAAGAACCACATTTTGCTTCTGTTTCAAAATGGGACAAAGACTGTGCATAACAGTAACTAAACAAAAGCCTTCCAACACTTGGTCATTGATTCAAATGATGTCCATACCAATGTCAATAATGTCCCCATGTGTTAAATTACAGTGAAAAAGGAGTCGTCGAGAAAACAAACATAGGGTGGAGACCAGGAAAGGATAGAGAAAGCAACATGAAGGGTATTTAAATACAGCTGATATGTCTGGAAGTGGTATAAATAGAAGAAGACCACTGAAGAAGAGAGAGAAAAATGGTGAAATGTGAGGCAGGAAAGTCTACAATTGCTACAAGAATAATCCTGGGGATGATTCAGTTAGCATATGATAAACATTTGAAAGCTCTGGCCCTGCACTCGCTGGAGATTAGAATGATGATGGGGACCTCATTGAAACTAGTGAAAAACCTGGATAGCGTGGATGTGGAGAGCATGTTTCCACTGGTGGGAGAGTCTAGGACCAGAGGGCACAGCCTCGGAATAAAAGGATGTACCTTTAACATGAGATTAGGAAGAACTTCTTTAGTCATAGGGTGGAGAATGTGTGGAATGCATTCCCACAGACAGCAATGGAGACTGTCATTGGGCATTTTTAAGATGGAGATTGACAGATTATTGATTAGTAAGGGTGTCAAGGGTTATGGGAAGAAGGCAGTAGAATGGTTGAGAGGTAAAAATAGATTAGACATGATTGAATGGTGGAGTGGACTAGATAGACCAAAATGCCTAATTCTGCTCCTGTAACATATAAATTTATGAACATCTGAAAGTAAAGAGAAAGGGAGAAATACTCAGAAGATCAGGTGGCATCTGTGAAAATCAGCAAAAATGTTTCGATCTTTCGCTCGTTGTCGATCTTTCATGAAAATTTAACAGCTCTGATATAACTTTAGTGCATCATCGAAAGAGCGCACCATAAAAATAATATATTAAATGAGATTTGATATGGTTCTAGAACATTTCTTCCCTCATCAGTTCTCATTATAATCTTTGGAGCAATAGTCATTGTATTCCCATCTCAAATTAAATATTTAACTATTCTAATAGGTTAGATATTCAGTTATTGTCCCCATTCAGTAACTCACCTAAAACCCTTTGTTCATTTATAAACATGAATTATTTCTAATAAGGCTAATTAAATAGCAAGACTTGACAAAATGTGATTGCATTTGTAAGCCAAAATGTGATTCTTTGCAAAAAGAAATGACACAAATTTGAAAGCTGAACTTCAGTATCTCATTAACATTGTATAATGTAATTACTGTTCATGATGTTTAAACATGAAAGAGTCATCAGCATGATTAAAAGATTGCCTGTGATGTTTTAATGTGATGCCCATTAGAGCTACTTAGTTTTTATTCTCCTTCCACTGCTCTTTGCTTCTTCTGTTTACACATTGTAAAGACACTTCTGTTTTCAGTTTGACAGAATTTATTTTTATTGGATAAAATTTAATTATTTACACGGGGGGAGAAAATAACCTGATGAACATAACCAAAGGTTTTTCATTCAGAAATTATTTATCAGCAAACCTAAAAAGTGCACTAAAAAACTTACACTTGTACCTATACTCATAATTTCAAAATAAAATATACCAAGAACATCTTCTTCTTGCGTATGGCATGCACAGCCTAAAGTCTAATGCACAACTTGTTCTATTTGATCTTATTTGGTTGTGCATTCCAGGTTGATTGCATTTGTCGAAACAGGGCGGACCACGTGAAGGTTGCAATCTCCCACCCCATTTACCAAGATAATGCAGCATGAAGGTTTCATTCAGATGTTTTCAGTACACATCCAGCAGGATAATATGTTTTTTGGAGGGGGTATGATTATATTAAATAAACATCAATTTAAAGAACTTAACCTGTCAGTTTCCTGTTTAGTGTCTCCATTTTCTACAATTTGACAATCTGGTTAAAACGTTCTCATTTCTTTTCACTCATTCATCTGATGGATTTGTAAATGGTATTTTAATTAGATCTTTGGCAACTTTAAGTCAGCATTTGTTTGTCACTAAAGCCATGAGATTTTAAAACAGTTTATTTTTTGTTGGTAAATTTGATGAATTAATAATATGGGGTGTATCATTGACTGAAATAGAGTTTTGTCAATTCAGGTGGATTAATCATTGTGACAGTGTAAAATGGGAGCTTGAATGGTAGTGATGAACAACAGATTAAAACAATATTTTTGAAAGAATGCTATGATGGCATTAGAACATTGGTGAGCTCCAATTTAGTAAGAAGCAAGGCAGCTGAAATTGATGAACAGTGATTCAAAGAGAATGTGGCTGTAAATTGGAATGAATGCATTATTCCAATTGGATTAGTAAATATGCAGATGATACTAAAATAGGTGGGGTTGTGGATAATGAAGTAGATTTTCAAAGTCTACAGAGAGATTTATGCCAGTTGGAAGAGTGGGCTGAAAGATGGCAGATGGAGTTTAATGCTGATAAGTGTGAGGTGCTACATCTTGGCAGGACAAATCAAAATAGGACGTACATGGTAAATGGTAGGGAATTGAAGAATGCAGGTGAACAGAGGGATTTGGGAATAACTGTGCACAGTTCCCTGAAAGTGGAATCTCATGTAGATAGGGTGGTAAAGAAAGCTTTTGGTGTGCTGGCCTTTATAAATCAGAGCATTGAGTATAGAAGTTGGGATGTAATGTTAAAATTGTACAAGGCATTGGTGAGGCCAATTCTGGAGTATGGGGTACAATTTTGGTCGCCTAATTATAGGAAGGATGTCAACAAAATAGAGAGAGTACAGAGGAGATTTACTAGAATGTTGCCTGGGTTTCAGCAACCAAGTTACAGAGAAAGGTTGAACAAGTTAGGGCTTTATTCTTTGGAGCGCAGAAGGTTAAGGGGGGACTTGATTGAGGTCTTTAAAATGATGAGAGGGATAGACAGAGTTGACGTGGATAAGCTTTTCCCACTGAGAGTAGGGAAGATTCAAACAAGGGGACATGACTTGAGAATTAAGGGACAGAAGTTTAGGGGTAACATGAGGGGGAACTTATTTACTCAGAGAGTGGTGGCTGTGTGGAATGAGCTTCCAGGGAAGGTGGTGGAGGCAGGTTCGTTTTTATCATTTAAAAATAAATTGGATAGTTATATGGACGGGAAAGGAATGGAGGGTTATGGTCTGAGCGCAGGTATATGGGACTAGGGGAGAATACGTGTTCGGCATGGAACAGAAGGGTCGAGATGGCCTGTTTCCGTGCTGTAAATTGTTATATGGTTATATGGTTAATGTACTTGAAGTAGCAATTACCAGAGATGAAGAAAAGCAGCAAAATCCAATGGGAAAAGAAGAACAAAGCTCTCAGATAATTTAGTCAGGTCTCAGTGTCAATTTTATTTTGTTTGACTTCTATGCTCTCATATGTACACCTTCCTCTAATCAACAGAGAGGGAAATAATCTGTAAAGGCTCAAAGTGCTGGAGTAACTCAGCAGGTCAGGCAGCATATTTAGGGAACATGGATGGGTGTAACCTTTCCGGTCGAGACCCTTCTTCAATAATCTGTCCCTTCTTTCCTCTCAATGCTGTTTGTATATAGGGAAATGGTGCAATGCAATGGCTGTTCCTTTTTTTCTGATCTTATTATTTCAAACACAAACCTTGTTTGCATGTAATGTACTACTGATGCCTCTATTCATTTAACTTACTTGAAAGAATATTTGCCCGTTTGACAATAATTAATTCAGCCGGAAGGAAGGTTGTGGATAATCACATTATTAAAGTGATGGTGGCAGCTTCTGAAATAAGCACATCCGAATGTAATATTATTTTGAGTCTCCTTGTCCCACTTCTGATCTAAACCTCCATGTGAGAATTGTGAGAGCTCATGATATGCAAGTTCTGATTAGTATTTCTTTATCTTTAATACCTGCATTCTTAAATAGCAGTCCAGAACCCTCTTGAAAGAAATAGCCCAGAAACCAGGTTAAAGTTCCTGCTTTGTTGAGCTGGGATGGAGCAGTCAACCTTTTTTATGCCAGAAACCTTATACCAAGGAACCATTCAATTTGGTTCTCAGACTTCTCTGATCTGTTATACTCTGAGATGATAATAGCATGGAACAAATGGGCTGATCAGAGTGCAAAGAAGCTCAAGATATAACATAAGATCAATCTGGATGAGTAGTTACTAAGGTCTTGACTTATTAAGGATGGAAATGAGTGAAAATGATATGGAAACATTGATGTGGAGCCAAAACAATCATTACAAACGGTACACTCCATATGTTATTGTATGACATAGAGCAAATGTTAACAACATGCAACAATTATTTATTTTATTAAAGTTAATCCCTCACTCAGAAAAATAAATACGATTACCTTTTGGGAGGAACAGATCCAAAATTGTTCCTTATGCAATGGACCTGTCGAACCTGGATGCCCACAGAACAGGTGGTCTCACCATTCCAACTGATTGTAGAATTGAGGGCTGTTACTAATTTATTTTCAGTGCAAGGAGCCCATGGTGATGCATCCCAGTGAAACACTGTGCAGCCATGATCATTACAAGATCGCCATTCTTGCAGAGCTTGGCGAGAAGGGCATGACTTTCCACCTAGAATATAGAGGAACTTACGATAAGTAATTTCTGATGAAAATTTAGAGCCTATCACTGGATTTTGTCGACATGAAATTCTGTGCAACAAAGCTAGGAGAATATCACATTTAGGAATATGAAAAATCATTTGTGCTGCACATATAAATTTGTTTCATAAAGTAAGTCTTTAACTAATACATTTAACAATATCAATAAAATATTGGTTTGTTATACTTGTTTTCTCGATTATCTTGCCGCAAAAAATATTAATGACCAACACAATTAATTAAAATATTCTGCTTCTTTTTATCCATATCTTTGTAATTAATATGTAAGACTATATTTTCAGAAATAACAAATTTGTAACAACCAATATGTTTCAAAATGTACTTTTGAATCTTGTGTCAGCAAGTTGCAGATGAAAATTAAAATGGACTATTTTAATAGACTAGTTTAAAATTAACTATTTTTAAATTAAAATAGATTGTCTTATGCTACAGATATTTAAAATCACTGAACAAATTGCAGATAGGTAATCAAATCAACAGTGTCACCTCCCTCAAACGGATTACCACATTCCCGAATCAGAAGCCATGCATGAACAGCGAGGTCAGGCTACTGCTGAAAGCACGGGACACCGCTTTCAGGTCAGGCGATGCTCGAGCCTACAGTTCATCCAGAACTAACCTGAAGAGGGGCATCAAGAAGGCCAAGCATAGCTACAAGTTAAAGATTGAGGAGCACTTCAATAACAACTCCGACCCCCGACGCATGTGGCAAGGCATCCAGGCCATCACGGGCTATAGATCCACCAACACCACCCCCACATCCAGCGACGCCTCCTTCCTTGAGGAGCTTAACCACTTTAGCCTTCCACTGTACAACAGTACATATGACACTAATCAACCTAAACCATCAGCCATATGCCAAAGAAATTTTTAGAATCAAAACAACTTAAAACACATGAATAATTAAAACCCATTAAAGTAAGGCAAAATTATGTTGAAAAGGAACATTTTGTGAATTTTTCTCCTTGCCTTTCAATCTTGATATGTTCTAAATCTCAGTGAAATCATGAAGATTAAACATGCGATAATGAGACAGCATGCAGATGGAGATAGATAATTTAACTTAATAACTTAACCCGTATCCATCCAAGGACCCAATCAGTCTTTCCAGGTGAGGCAGAGGTTCACCTGCACCTCCTCCAACCTGATCTACTGCATCCGCTGTTCCAGGTACCAACTTCTCTACATCGGCCAGACCAAGCGCAGGCTCACCGATCGCTTTGATCAACACCTCCGCTCAGTTCGTATTGACCAACCTGATCTCCCGGTTGCTCAGCACTTCAACTCCCCCTCCCATTCCCAATCTGACCTTTCTGTTCTGGGCCTCCTCCATTGCCAGAGTGAGGCCCAGTGCAAATTGGAGGAACAGCACCTCATATTCGCTTAGGTAGTTTACACCCCAGCGGTATGAACATTGACCTCTAATTTTAGATGGCCCTTACTTTCTCCTTCCTTCCCCTCCCCCTTCCCAGCTCTCCCACAAAGCTTACTGTCTCCGCATCTTCCTTTCTTTTTCCCGCCCCCCCCCCCCTACATTAGTCTGAAGAAGGGTTTTGACCTGAAACGTCGCCTATTCCTTCTATCCATAGATGCTGCCTCACCCGCTGAGTTTCTCCAGAATTTTGTGCCTGCCTTTGATTTTACAGCATCTGCAGTTAGAAACATAGAAACATAGAAACATAGAAATTAGGTGCAGGAGTAGGCCATTCGGCCCTTCGAGCCTGCACCGCCATTCAATATGATCATGGCTGATCATCCAACTCAGTATCCCATACCTGCCTTCTCTCCATACCCTCTGATCCCCTTAGCCACAAGGGCCACATCTAACTCCCTCTTAAATATAGCCAATGAACTGGCCTCGACTACCCTCTGTGGCAGGGAGTTCCAGAGATTCACCACTCTCTGTGTGAAAAAAGTTCTTCTCATCTCGGTCTTAAAGGATTTCCCCCTTATCCTTAAGCTGTGACCCCTTGTCCTGGACTTCCCCAACATCGGGAGCAATCTTCCTGCATCTAGCCTGTCCAACCCCTTAAGAATTTTGTAAGTTTCTATAAGATCCCCTCTCAATCTCCTAAATTCTAGAGAGTATAAACCAAGTCTATCCAGTCTTTCTTCATAAGACAGTCCTGACATCCCAGGAATCAGTCTGGTGAACCTTCTCTGCACTCCCTCTATGGCAATAATGTCCTTCCTCAGATTTGGAGACCAAAACTGTACGCAATACTCCAGGTGTGGTCTCACCAAGACCCTGTACAACTGCAGTAGAACCTCCCTGCTCCTATACTCAAATCCTTTTGCTATGAAAGCTAACATACCATTCGCTTTCTTCACTGCCTGCTGCACCTGCATGCCCACTTTCAATGACTGGTGTACCATGACACCCAGGTCTCGCTGCATCTCCCCTTTTCCTAGTCGGCCACCATTTAGATAATAGTCTGCTTTCCTGTTTTTGCCACCAAAATGGATAACCTCACATTTATCCACATTATACTGCATCTGCCAAACATTTGCCCACTCACCCAGCCTATCCAAGTCACCTTGCAGTCTCCTAGCATCCTCCTCACAGCTAACACTGCCCCCCAGCTTCGTGTCATCCGCAAACTTGGAGATATTGCCTTCAATTCCCTCATCCAGATCATTAATATATATTGTAAATAGCTGGGGTCCCAGCACTGAGCCTTGCGGTACCCCACTAGTCACTGCCTGCCATTGTGAAAAGGACCCGTTTACTCCTACTCTTTGCTTCCTGTTTGCCAGCCAGTTCTCTATCCACATCAATACTGAACCCCCAATGCCGTGTGCTTTAAGTTTGTAAACTAATCTCTTATGTGGGACCTTGTCGAAAGCCTTCTGGAAGTCCAGATACACCACATCCACTGGTTCTCCCCTATCCACGCTACTAGTTACATCCTCAAAAATTCTACAAGATTCGTCAGACATGATTTACCTTTCGTAAATCCATGCTGACTTTGTCCAATGATTTCACCACTTTCCAAATGTGCTGCTATCCCATCTTTAATAACTGACTCTAGCAGTTTCCACACTACCGATGTTAGACTAACTGGTCTGTAATTCCCCGTTTTCTCTCTCCCTCCCTTCTTAAAAAGTGGGGTTACGTTTGCTACCCGCCAATCCTCCGGAACTACTCCAGAATCTAAAGAGTTTTGAAATATTATTACTAATGCATCCACTATTTCTGGAGCTACTTCCTTAAGTACTCTGGGATGCAGCCTATCTGGCCCTGGGGATTTATCGGCCTTTAATCCATTCAATTTACCCAACACCACTTCCCGACTAACCTGGATTTCACTCAATTCCTCCAACTCCTTTGACCCGCGGTCCCCTGCTATTTCCGGCAGATTATTTATGACTTCCTTACAGAAGACGGAACCAAAGTAGTTATTCAATTGGTCCACCATATCCTTGTTCCCCATGATCAACTCACCTGTTTCTGACTGCAAGGGACCTACATTTGTTTTAACTAATCTCTTTCCTTTCACATATCTATAAAAACTTTTGCAGTCAGTTTTTATGTTCCCTGCCAGTTTTCTTTCATAATCTATTTTTCCTCTCCTAATTAAGCCCTTTGTCCTCCTCTGCTGGTCTCTGAATTTCTCCCAGTCCTCCGGTATGCTGCTTTTTCTGGCTAATTTAAACGCATCATCCTTCGCTTTGATACCATCCCTGATTTCCCTTGTTATCCACGGATGCACTACCTTCCCTGATTTATTCTTTTGCCAAACTGGGATGAACAATTTTGTAGTTCATCCATGCAGTCTTTAAATGTCTTCCATTGCATATCCACCGTCAACCCTTTTTGAATTAATTGCCAGTCAATCTTGGCCAATTCACATCTCATACCCTCAAAGTTACCTTTCTTTAAGTTCAGAACCATTGTTTCTGAATTAACAATGTCACTCTCCATCCTAATGAAGAACTCAACCATATTATGGTCACTCTTGCCCAAGGGGGCACGTACAACAAGACTGCTAACTAACCCTTCCTCATTACTAAATACCCATTCTAAAATAGGCTGCTCTCTCGTTGGTTCCTCTACATGTTGATTTAGATAACTATCCCGCATACATTCCAAGAAATCCTCTTCCTCAGCACCCCTGCCAATTTGATTCACCCAATCTATATGTAGATTGAAGTCACCCATTATAACTGTTTTGCCTTTGTCGCACGCATTTCTAATTTCCTGTTTGATACCATCTCCAACTTCACTACTACTGTTAGGTGGCCTGTACACAACACCCAGCAGCGTTTTCTGCCCCTTAGTGTTTCGCAGCTCTACCCATACCGATTCGACATCCTCCAAACTAATGTCCTTCCTTTCCATTGCGTTAATCTCCTCTCTAATCAGCAACGCTACCCCACCTCCTTTTCCTTTCTCTCCATCCCTCCTGAATATTGAATATCCCTGGATGTTCAGCTCCCAGCCTTGGTCACCCTGGAGCCATGTCTCCGTGATCCCAACTATATCATAGTCATTAATAGCTATCTGCACATTCAACTCATCCACCTTATTAAGAATGCTCCTTGCATTGAGACACAAAGCCTCCAGGCTTGTTTTTACAACACTCTTACCCCTTATACAATTATGTTGAAAAGTGGCCCTTTTTGATTTTTGCCCTGGATTTTCCGGCCTGCCACTTTTACTTTTCACCTTGCTACCTATTGCTTCTACCCTCATTTTACACCCCTCTGTCTCTACGCTCACACATTTAGGAAACCCTTTCCCTTTAACTCCATCCTCCACTAGCCCATTCGACACCCCACCCCCCTTATTCAGTTTAAAACCACCCGTGTAGCAGTGGCAAACCTGCCTGCCAGAATGCTGGTCCCACACCTGTTAAGATGCAATCCGTCCCTTTTGTACAGTTCCCCCTTACCCCAAAACAGATCCCAGTGATCTAAGAATCTAAATCCCTGCCCCGTGCACCAGTTCCTCAGCCACACGTTCAGGTCCCGTATCTCCCTGTTCCTGCTCTCGCCAGCACGAGGAACTGGAAGCAAACCGGAGATAACAACCCTGGAGGTCCTGTTTTTCAGCATTTTTCCGAGCTCTCTAAAGTCACGCTGCAGAATATTCATCCCCTTCTTTCCGACATCGTTTGTGCCGACATGCACTACCACTTCCGGATGTTCACCTTCGCCCTTGAGGATTTTCTGCACTCTGTCCGTGACATCCTGGATCCTGGCACCAGGAAGGCAGCACACCATCCTCGCATCCCGTCTGTTGCCGCAGAAACCCCTGTCCGTACCTCTCACAATGGAGTCCCCTACTACAATGGCGTTGCCTGCCTTAGGCCTTTTTGGTTTTGGCTCAACAGCCCTATTCGCATCACAAGCCAGTCCGCCGCCCAGTGTAAACACCTCTTCTGTCCCGACAGCTTCTAAGTGGGTGAACCTGTTCACAAGAGGTACAACCCCCGGGGAAGTTGGCATTCCATGCTTCCCTCCCGTTCTCACTGTCTCCCACCTTCTCTCTTCCAGTACCTTAGGTGTAACAATCGTACTGTAGGACTTGTCGAGGAACGACTCCGTTTCTCGGACGAACCGGAGGTCATCCACTTGCTTCTCCAGTTCCCCAACACGGCCCTTCAGGAGCTCTACCTGGATGCACTTTTCGCATTTGTAGCAGCTAGAGGCACCAGCGGTGTCCTTGACCTCCCACATACTGCAAGCATCGCACTGAATCAGCTTGCCTGACATCTCCTTCTTTCGTCTCTACCTCTCAAGCGTATTGCGTGGTCTCCTCTCCTCAGCCTCCTCTCCGAAGACTCTCGAGCCAAAGACTCACACTTTTCTCACAGGGCACTTCCCTCACAAGGCCGCTCACTCACTGCCGCTCCCTAAGAGCAGTCTTACTTAAATTGACGGATAAATTGCCTGATTTACCAATTTACAAACCAAATTCCTCAGTTTTCAGCTGTTTTCCCAGCACTGACTCACTTCTCTCCTCCCACTTGGGCTAGAGCCAATCAGTCGTATCTCTTGCTAATCTCCTCCTGCTGCTGCTGCTGTTGTTGTTGTTGCTCCCAAAGCTACAGCAGTTCTGAGTCAAGTCTGCCTGTCCTTGACCTGTACTTAAACTGTTTTCACTTCTCTCCTCCCACTTGGGCTAGAGCCAATCAGTCGTATCTCTTGCTAATCTCCTCCTGCTGCTGCTGCTGTTGTTGTTGCTCCCAAAGCTACAGCAGTTCTGAGTCAAGTCTGCCTGTCCTTGACCTGTACTTAAACTGTTTTCACTTCTCTCCTCCCACTTGGGCTAGAGCCAATCAGTCGTATCTCTTGCTAATCTCCTCCTGCTGCTGCTGTTGTTGTTGCTCCCAAAGCTACAGCAGTTCTGAGTCAAGTCTGCCTGTCCTTGACCTGTACTTAAACTGTTTTCACTTCTCTCCTCCCACTTGGGCTAGAGCCAATCAGTCGTATCTCTTGCTAATCTCCTCCTGCTGCTGCTGCTGTTGTTGTTGCTCCCAAAGCTACAGCAGTTCTGAGTCAAGTCTGCCTATCCTTGACCTGTACTTAAACTGTTTTCACTTCTCTCCTCCCACTTGGGCTAGAGCCAATCAGTCGTATCTCTTGCTAATCTCCTCCTGCTGCTGCTGCTGTTGTTGTTGCTCCCAAAGCTACAGCAGTTCTGAGTCAAGTCTGCCTGTCCTTGACCTGTACTTAAACTGTTTTCACTTCTCTCCTCCCACTTGGGCTAGAGCCAATCAGTCGTATCTCTTGCTAATCTCCTCCTGCTGCTGCTGCTGTTGTTGTTGCTCCCAAAGCTACAGCAGTTCTGAGTCAAGTCTGCCTATCCTTGACCTGTACTTAAACTGTTTTCACTTCTCTCCTCCCACTTGGGCTAGAGCCAATCAGTCGTATCTCTTGCTAATCTCCTCCTGCTGTTGCTGCTGTTGTTGTTGTTGCTCCCAAAGCTACAGCAGTTCTGAGTCAAGTCTGCCTGTCCTTGACCTGTACTTAAACTGTTTTCACTTCTCTCCTCCCACTTGGGCTAGAGCCAATCAGTCGTATCTCTTGCTAATCTCCTCCTGCTGCTGCTGCTGTTGTTGTTGCTCCCAAAGCTACAGCAGTTCTTTCTTAAACTTAATAATTAAGATAACTTAATTGACACTGTCCTTAACTCTGCAATGCGGGTCATCACAGGGGCGCTTAAGTCAACACCTTTGCAGTGGCTCCCTGTCCGCTCTCATATTGCCCCTCCCAACATAAGCAGAAGGGAGAGGATGTTGAAAGATTGGTGCACCATCGAGGCTGACTCTGACCTTCCCATCCATGCTGACTTGAACAATCTGCCCAACAGGTGCTTAAAGTCCCGCAAACCCTTCTGGTCTTCCGTTAAATCCCTGGAAGACATTGACTCCAGGATTGAGTGGCGCAGAGCCTGGAAAGATGCCAATACCAACAACGGAGAGGTCACCACAGACCCCACAGTGAAACCACCGGGTTTTGACCTCCATCGCAAGCGATGGCTAAACTTGACCAGAATCCGCACCCTCCACGCAAGAACAGCCCATCACCTGCATAAGTGGGAGATGACAGACAGCCCTGCTTGCGACTGCGGACATCCAGATTGGCTATTACCAGATTGGCTATTACGTTCATTCCGCTTCTCTAGTTCATGCATGTTTAGTTTTTAGTTCAGTTTAGAGATAGTACGGAAACAGGCCCTTCGGCCCACTGGTTCCATGCCGACAAGCGATCCCTGCATATTAACACTATCCTACACCCACTAGGCACAATTTTTACATTTACCAAGCCAATTAGTAACCAAGCTGTGGCTCGCCTGCAGTCCGTTTGTCTTTTCTTTTTTTTTGTTTTCTTTTGTCCTGTTGTTTTAGTTTATTCAGTTTATTTTATTTGTGTATGTGTGGGGAGTGGGAGAAACTTGTTTTTAGTCTCTTCCTTTGAGGGGTATGCAACCTTTTCTTGTCATATCCCCCGTCCCCGTCTGCGCTGAGGCCTAATCGTGGAGCTGGCGGCCTCCAACTGGGACTGACTTGGAGGCTCCGGAGGCAGAGCCAGGACTTACCAAGCTGACTTCGGGGAGGTGGTGGCGTTGCGGCTGCGGCGACCCGACTTCGGAGCCTCGGAGGCTCGGCCACGGGCCCAGTGGACTCGACCGCGGGCCCAGTGGACTCGGCCGCGGGCCCAGTGGACTCGACCGCGGGCCCAGTGGACTCGGCCGCGGGCCCAGTGGACTCGGCCGCGGGCCCAGTGGACTCGGCCGCGGGCCCAGTTGACGACATCATCGGGAGCTCGAAGGTCCCAGGTTGGTGACCGAGTTCGCCGAACTACCGCAACAACAGTTTCGTCCGCTGGACTGGAGGGTTGCAGCTTCGACCGCCCCGGGCTCAACGCAGAGGGAGAACAAGGAGGAAGAGACAAGGACTCTAAGACTTTTGCCTTCCATCACAGTGAGGAGGGCCTGGTGGACTCACTGTGGTGGATGTTAAATCTGTGTTCATTGTGTGTTTTGTTATTTTATTCTGTGTCATGGCTGCAGGGTTCATAATTTTGCTCAGACTGAAGGGTCTGAATGACAATAAACGATACTTTGACTTTGACTTTGACTTAGACTTAACCTACAAAACTGTTAGTCTTTGTAGTGTGGGAGGAAATGGAAGATCTCGGATAAAACCCACACAGGTCACGCGGAGAACGTATAAACTCTGTAACACCGCTCATAGTCGGGATCGAACCCGGGTCTCCGGCTCTGCATTCGCTGTAAGGCAGCAACTCTATCACTGCGCCACCATGTAATTACTGAAAGGTTGTTCACATTATCAACTACAGGTTCTTCACAGTAATAATCTGTATAATATTAACTATTTATAACAGACCTTTTTCTACATTATTCATAGCAAAGCACAGAGCCTCATTCAGTGCGAGTGGCCTGATAGATTTCCACAGGTACTCTGTCATCCTGTGAGATCCGATCCCAAGTTTCACTGATTGTCAAAGCCATCCCCCAAAACTGAATGTTAATCCATTAACAGGGCGGCCACGGTGGTGCAGCGGTAGAGTTGCAGCACCGGAGACCCGGGTTCAATCCCGACTATAGATGCTGTCTGTTCGAAGTTTGTACGTTCTCTCTATGACCACGTGGATTTTCTTTGAGATCTTCGGTTTCCTCCCAGATGTACAGGTTTATAGGTTAATTGGCTTGGTGTATGTGTAAATTGTGCCTAGTGTGCGTAGGTTAGTGTTAATGTGCGGGGATCGCTGGTCAGTGCGGACTCGGTGGGCCGAAGGGCCTGTTTCCGAGCTGTATCTCTAAACTAAACTAAACTAATGACTTTGACATTGATAAATATTTAAAATACCTAGGAGCTTTTCAAATATAAATATCTTTTGATATTTAACATCAAATATATATATTTTGAAATAATGGAAAGTACACAAATGTATGCACAATTAAATGAATCCAGCCAATCTATCTTAAAATAATTGATATAATCTACATACTCTTATCCCAACAGAAAATCCTTCCTTGACATCAATAGGGTCCTGTATTTGCATCAGGTTCAGCCTAGTGCAGGCTCCATGGGCAGATTTCCCAAATTGACAGATGTTCTTCCTGCCTCACTGGAGACTAAAGGGCCTGTCCCACTTGCGTGTCCTTGGTCGCGTTGAGGGCATGGGCATCGTGGTCACGTTGAGGGCATGGGCATCGTGTGGTCGCGCGGGGCCGGTCCCACTTAGAAGCGGGATAGGCCCAAGACCCTGGCGCAACTCAACGTCTCACCTTCAACAGCAGCAGAAGCAGGCAAACAATCGCCGAACTCGGCCTGGGGCTCACGGCCGTTGCGTTCCGGATCCGCCCCCACTTCTACTCCCAGAGCAGAGCCAAGAAAATTGAAGATAGACACAAAATGCTGGAGTAACTCAGCGGGACCGGCAGCATCTCTGGAGAGAAGCAATGGGTGACGTTTCGGGTCAAGACCCTTCTTTTCAGACTGAAGAAGAGTCTCGACACGAAACGTCACCCATTTCTTCTCTCCAGAGATGCTGCCGGTCCCGCTGAGTTACTCCATCTTTGTGTCCATCTTCAAATGACGTCACGCGCTCCAGACGGCTGTGCATACGCATGTAATCGCGCCCGACCTTCGTGGGACCGTCTCGGCTCAACGCGACCACGAGGTCGCGTAATTTGCATGCCAAGGACATGTAAGTGGGACAGGCCCTTAAGGGAAGTCAGCTAACTCAGCACAGGAACAGCTGGCAGCGCAGGCGGCATCGTGAATAATGCCACTGCTGTCTTAACGCTGCAAAAAAGCTGAATATCACTATGTGGAGAAACCCACCCACGTCCAACACAGGCTTCCACCTTCAATAAAGATCTGCCTCGTGTAATTCCATTGAAGAGAACTTCATAATGGAACAGAAGGAGGAAAGATTAAATTTTCAGGAACTATGAAAATATAATTCTAGTTCATCATCTGGTTTCGAGCATCAAAGAGGCCAACGTCAGGCAACGCCATTGTAGTTGGAGACTCCATTGTGAGAGGTACGGACAGGGGTTTCTGCAGGAACAGACGGGATTCGAGGATGGTGTGCTGCCTTCCTGGTGCCAGGTTCCAGGATGTCATGGACAGAGTGCAGAAAATCTTCAAGGGCAAAGGTGAACAGCCGGAAGTGGTAGTGCATGTCGGCACAAACGATGTCGGAAAGAAGGGGATGAATATTCTGCAGTGTGACTTTAGAGAGCTTGGAAAAATGCTGAAAAGCAGGACTTCCAGGGTGGTTATCTCAGGTTTGCTTCCAGTTCCTCGTGCTGGCGAGTGCAGGAACAGGGAGATACGGGACCTGAATGTGTGGCTGAGCAACTGGTGCAGGGGGCAGGGATTTAGATTCTTATATCACTGGGATCTGTTTTGGAGTAAGGGGGAACTGTACAAAAGGGACGGATTGCATCTTAACTGGTGGGGGACCAGCATTCTGGCAGGCAGGTTTGAGGAGGGGGGGTAGCTCTGCTGGTGAGGGATAGAATTCAGTCTTTTGCGAGGGAAGACATAGGGACTGACGAGGTAGAGTCACTGTGGATTGAGTTGAGGAATTGTAAAGGCAAGATGACACTAATTGGTGTTATCTACAGACCCCCAAATAGTAGCTCAGATGTAGGGTGTAAGTTGCAGCAGGATTTAAAACTGGCATGTAACAAAGGTAATGCCACTATGGTGATGGGGGATTTCAATATGCAGGTAGACTGGGAAAATCAGGTTGGTTCAGGACCCCTAGATAGAGAGTTTGTAGAATGCCTCCGAAATGGATTCTTAGAGTAGCTTGTATTGGAGCCGACCAGAGAAAAGGCAATTCTGGATTTAGTGTTGTCCAATGAACCAGATATAAGAGAACTCGAGGTAAAGGAACCGCTTGGAGGTAGTGATCATAATATGATTAGTTTTAATCTGCAATTTGAGAAGGAGAAGATTAAATCGAAAGTGTCAGTGATGCAGTTGAACAAAGTGGACTATGAAGGCATGAGAGGGGAGCTGGCCAAGGTAGACTGGAAAGGGATCCTAGCAGGAATGACGGTGGAACAGCAATGGCAGGAATTTCTGGCCATATTCCGGAAGACGCAGGATCATTTCATTCCAAAAAAGAAGAAAGATTTTAAGGGGAGTAGGAGGCAACCATGGCTGACAAGAGAAGTTAGGGATAGAATAAAACTAAAAGAAAAGATGTATAACACAGCAAAGAGTAGCCGGAAGTCAGAGGATTGGGAAACTTTCATAGGAGAACAGAAGGAAACAAAACGGGCAATACGGGCTGAAAAGATGAAGTAAGAAGGGAAGCAGGCCAGGAATATAAAGAAGGACAGTAAAAGCTTCTTTAGATATGTTAAGGGAAAAAGAGTAGCAAAGTCAAATGTGGGTACCTTGAAGGCAGACATGGGTGAAATTATTATGGGTAACAAGGAAATGGCAGAAGAGTTGGACAGGTACTTCAGATCTGTCTTCACTAAGGAAGACACAAACAATCTCCCAGGTGTACTGGAGGACAGAGGATCTAAGGGCGTAGAGGAACTGAAAGACATTTTCAATAGGCTAGAAATAGTATTGGGTAGGCTAATGGGACTGAACGATGATAAATCCCCTGGACCTGATGGTCTGCATCCCAGGGTCCTCAGAGAGGTGGCTCCAGAAATAGTGGATGCATTGGTGATCATTTTCCAATGTTCAATAGATTCTGGATCAGTTCTTGTGGATTGGAGGATAGCTAATGTTATCCCACTTTTCAAGAAAGGAGCGAGAGAGAAAATGGGGAATTACAGACCATTTAGCCTGAATTCAGTGGTGGGAAAGATGCTGGAGTCAATTATTAAAGACGTAATAAAGGGGCATTTGGATTACAGTAAAAGGATTAGTCCAAGTCAACATGGATTTATGAAAGGAAAATCATGCTTGACTAATCTTCTGGAATTTTTTGAGGATGTGACAAGTAAAATGGATGAAGGGGTGCCAGTGAATGTAGTGTATCTAGAATTTCAGAAAGGCTTTGATAAGGTCCCGCACGGGAGACTGGTGACTAAAATTAGAGTACATGGTATTGGGGGTAGGGTGTTGACATGGATAGAAAATTGGTTGGCAGACCGGAAGCAAAGAGTAGGAGTGAACGGGTCCTTTTTAGAATGGCAGGCAGTGGCGAGTGGAGTACCGCAAGGCTCAGTGTTGGGGTCGCAACTGTTTACCATATATATTAATGATTTGGAAGAGGGAATTAGGAGCAACACTAGCAAATTAGCGGATGACAAAAGCTGGGTGGCAGTGTGAACTGTGAAGAGGATGTTAGGAGGTTGCAGGGTGACCTGGACAGGTTGAGTGAGTGGGCAGATGCGTGGCAGATGCAGTATAATATAGAAAAAAATGAGGGGTTATCCACTTTGGCGGCAAAAACAAGGGGGCAGATTATTATCTCAATGGGGTTAGGTTAGGTAAGGGGGAGGTGCAGCGAGACCTGGGCATCCTTGTACACCGGTAACTGAAAGTTGGCTTACTGGTACAGCAGGCAGTGAAGAAAGCTGATGGAATGTAGCCATCATAACAAGAGGATTACAATATAGGAGTAAAGAGGTTCTTCTGCAGTTGTATAGGGCTCTGGTTAGGCCATATCTGGAGTATTGTGTACAGTTTTGGTCTCCTAATTTGAGGAAGGACATCCTTGTGATTGAGGCAGTGCAGCGTAGGTTCACGAGATTGATCCCTGGGATGGCGGGACTGTCATATGAGCATAGATTGAATAGACTGGGCTTGTATTCACTGGAGTTTAGAAGGATGAGTGGGTCTCTTAAAGAAACATATAAAATTATAAAAGGACTGGACAAGCTAGATGCAGGAAAAATGTTCCCAATGTTGGGCGAGTCCAGAACTAGGGGCCACAGTCTTAGAATAAAGTGGAGGTAATTTAAGACTGAGGTGAGAAAAAACTTTTTAACCCAGAGAGTTGTGAATTTATGGAATTCCCTGCCACAGAGGGCAGCGGAGGCCAAGTCACTGGATGGATTTAAGAGAGAGTTAGTTAGAGCTCTAGGGGCTAGTGGAGTCAAGGGATATGGGGTGAAGGCAGGCACAGGTTATTGATTGGGGACGATCAGCCATGATCACAATGAATGGCGGTCCTGGCTCGAAGTAAGGGGGGAACTGTACAAAAGGGACGGATTGCATCTTAACAGGTGGGGGACCAGCATTCTGGCAGGCAGGTTTGCCACTGCTACACAGGTGGTTTTAAACTGAATAATGGGGGTGGGGTGTCAAATGGGATAGTCGAGGATGGAGTTAAAGGGAAAGGGTTTCTTAAATGTGTGAGCGTAGAGACAGAGGGGTGTAAAATGAGGGTAGAAGCAATAGGTAGCAAGGTGAAAAGTAAAAGTGGTAGGCAGACAAATCCAGAGCAAAAATCAAAAAGGGCCACTTTTCACCATAATTGTATGGGGTAAGAGTGTTGTAAAAACAAGCCTGAAGGCTTTGTGTCTCAATGCAAGGAACATTCATAATAAAGTGGATGAGTTGAACGTGCAGATAGCTATTAATGACTATGATATAGTTGGGATCTCGAAGACATGGCTCCAGGGTGACCAAGGCTGAGAGCAGAACATCCAGGGATATTCAATATTCAGGAGGGATAGACAGAAAGGAAAAGGAGGTGGGGTAGCGTTGCTGGTTGGAGAGGAGATTAACGCAATAGAAAAGAAGAACATTAGCTTGGAGGATGTGGAATCGATATGGGTAGAGCTGCGAAACACTAAGGGGCAGAAAACGCTAGTGGGAGTTGTGTACAGGCCACCTAACAATAGTAGTGGAGTTGGGGATGGCATCAAACAGGAAATTAGAAATGCGTGCAACAAAGGTAAAACAGTTATAATGGGTGACTTCAATCTACATATAGATTGGGTGAATCAAATTGGCAAGGGTGCTGAGGAAGAGGATTTCTTGGAATGTATGTGGGATAGTTTTCTAAACCAACATGTAGAGGAACCAACGAGAGAGCAGGCTATTCTAGACTGGGTATTGAGTAATGAGGAAGGGTTAGTTAGCAGTCTTGTTGTGTGTGGCCTCTTGGGCAAGAGTGACCATAATATGGTTGAGTTCTTCATTAGGATGGAGAGTGACATTGTTAATTCAGAAACAAGGGTCCTGAACTTAAAGAAAGGTAACTTTGAGGGTATGAGATGTGAATTGGCAAAGATAGACTGCCGATTGATTCTTAAAGGGTTGACGGTGGATGTGCCATGGAAGGCATTTAAAGACTGCATGGATGAGCTACAACAATTGTTCATCCCAGTTTGGCAAAAGAATAAATCAGGGAAGGTAGAGCATCAGGGAAATCAGGGATAGCATCAAAACAAAAGATGAAGCATACAATTTAGCCAGAAAAAGCAGCCTACCAGAGGACTGGGAGAAATTCAGAGTCCAGCAGAGGAGGACAAAGGGCTTAATTAGGAAAGGAAAAATAGATTATGAAAGAAAACTGGCAGGGAACATAAAAAGTGACTACAAAAGTTTTTATAGGTATGTGAAGAGAAAAAGATTAGTTAAAACAAATGTAGGTCCCTTGCAGTCAGAAACAGGTGAATTGATCATGGGGAACAAGGACATGGCAGACCAATTGAATAATTACTTTGGTTCTGCCTTCACTAAGGAAGACATAAATAATCTGCCGGAAATAGCAGAGGACCGGGGGTCAAATGAGATGGAGGAACTGAGTGAAATCCAGGTTAGCCGGGAAGTGGTGTTAGGTAAATTGAATGGATTAAAGGCCGATAAATCCCCAGGGCCAGATAGGCTGCATCCCAGAGTACTTAAGGAAGTAGCCCCAGAAATAGTGGATGCATTAGTGATGATTTTTCAAAACTCTTTAAATTTTGGAGTAGTTCCAGAGGATTGGAGGGTAGCTAATGTAACCCCACTTTTTAAAAAGGGAGGGAGAGAGAAAACGGGGAATTACAGACCAGTTAGTCTAACATCGGTAGTGGAGAAACTGCTAGAATCAGTTATTAAAGATGGGATAGCAGCACAATTGGAAACTGGTGAAATCATTGGACAAAGTCAGCATGGATTTATGAAAGGTAAATCATGTCTGCCGAATCTTATAAAAATTTTCGAGGATGTAACTAGTTGAGTGGATAAGGGATTACCAGTGGATGTGTTATATCTGGACTTTCAGAAGGCTTTCGACAAGGTCCCACATAAGAGATTAGTATACAAACTTAAAGCACACGGTATTGGGGGTTCAGTATTGATGTGGATAGAGAACTGGCTGGCAGACAGGAAGCAAAGAGTAGGAGTAAACGGGTCCTTTTCACAATGGCAGGCAGTGACTAATGGGGTACCACAAGGCTCAGTGCTGGGACCCCAGCTATTTACAATATATATTAATGATTTGGACGAGGGAATTGAATGCAACATCTCCAAGTTTGCGTTTGACACAAAGCTGGGGGGCAGTGTTAGCTGTGAGGAGGATGCTATGAGGCTGCAATGTGACTTGGATAGGCTGGGTGAGTGGGCAAATGCATGGCAGATGCAGTATAATGTGGATAAATGTGAGGTTATCCACTTTGGTGGCAAAAACAGGAAAGTTGACTATTATCTGAATGGTGGCCGATTAGGAAAAGGGGGAGATGAAACGAGACCTGGGTGTCATGGTACACCAGTCATTGAAAGTAGGGGACCGGGAGTAGGCATGTAGAAAGTAGGCATGCAGGTGCAGCAGGCAGTGAAGAAAGCGAATGGTATGTTAGCATTCATAGCAAAAGGATTTGAGTATAGGAGCAGGGAGGTTCTACTGCAGTTGTACAGGGTCTTGGTGAGACCACACCTGGAGTATTGTATACAGTTTTGGTCTCCTAATCTGAGGAAAGACATTCTTGCCATAGAGGGAGTACAGAGAAGGTTCACCAGACTGATTCCTGGGATGTCAGGCCTTTCATATGAAGAAAGACTGGATAGACTCGGCTTGTACTCGCTAGAATTTAGAAGATTGAGGGGGGATCTTATAGAAACTTACAAAATTCTTAAGGGGTTGGACAGGCTAGATGCAGGAAGATTGTTCCCGATGTTGGGGAAGTCCAGAACAAGGGGTCATAGTTTAAGGATAAGGGGGAAATCTTTTAGGACTGAGATGAGGAAAACATTTTTCACACAGAGAGTGGTGAATCTCTGGAATTCTCTGCCACAGAAGGTAGTTGAGGCCAGTTCATTGGCTATGTTTAAGAGGGAGTTAGATGTGGCCCTTGTGGCTAAAGGGATCAGGGGGTATGGAGAGAAGGCAGGTACAGGATACTGAGTTGGATGATCAGCCATGATCATATTGAATGGCGGTGCAGGCTCGAAGGGCCGAATGGCCTACTCCTGCACCTATTTTCTATGTTTCTATGTTTCTATGAAGGGCCGAATGGCCCTCTCCTGCACCTATTTTCTATGTTTCTATGTTTCTATGTTTTAAGTTTCCAAGTCAAACTTGTTTTCTGTTTATATGGTACTGGAACTACAATTGATAGAACATTTCACTCTTTACAGTATGTTATTTATTGTTTTGGACACCGATTGATTTTAAATGCCCCTGTGCAGCTTGTAAATTATTTTTTTTTCCCATGTGTGAAATAAACTTACAAAAGTATTTCAACAACTACAATATCCTATTTTGCTCTGAAGAATGAACAGACTCTTTACTTCTTTCTTGGCATAAGGAAGAAAATGCTTCAGCTGGACTATTGTTGTCCTTCATTTTAATGAATAACCAGGAACAAAAAAAATCTTTCAAAACGATACTGTTACTGCAAGACATGCTTTTTTGAAACATTATGTTGTGCTGAGGAGTCCGTGAAATGGCAAGGTAACAATACACTGACACTGAAAAGACGTTTTGGATTAGGATGCCTCACTGTAGGAAATCCATTCATTCAGTCTGAACAATTGTTCTCTGATAAATAATGTTGGACCAAGTGGTTGTGCGAACGCTAGTGTTTTGTCTTCAAGAGAAAACACAGCATTTTTTAGATGATGGATGACGTACTGTGGGTGGTGCCAGCACCAAATCTGTTGTATTCTCCTTTCAATAGAAAGCAGAAAATATCACAAGTCAAATTCTACCCCTGCAGAATTTAAAATCCCGATGGCTCTAGTTCACTAAATGCTTAGCGTACATAAAAGATGCTGTTCAGCATAGATAAAGTAGACACAGATCCTTTTTCTCAAGGTGGAAATGTCAAAGACCAGGCGTAGCTTTAAGATGACAGGGAAAAAGTTTAAAGAAGCCTGCGGGGCGGGAATATTTTTAATGCAGAGAGTGGAGAGAGAGACCGGAACGTGCAGCTAGGCTGGAAATGTAGGCAGAAAATGATAGTGGAATTTAAGAGGCTGTTAGATAGGCATATAGATATGCAAGGAATGGAGGGAAATGGGCAGAAGAGATTAGTTTATGTTGACTTCACGTTTTGTACAGACATTGTGGACCAAAGACCTTTCGTGTGCTGTGCTGTGCTTTTCTATGTTCTGTGAATGCGTTTACTTTTTTTTATTGAAAATATATGGAGTGGAATACGTTTTCTAATTGACTGCAATTGACGAAAAACCTTTGGACAGCCAGTATAGCGATGATTAAATGATTCACCTATTGATCAAGCTCGCAGTGTGAAATGTTCAAATGAGATTTATTTTATGCACATAATTTATGTTACCCATCGTCCTCCCACTTCATCTGTATGCAGAAATTATCCTTCTTTTACTGGGAGAATTTGCTTTTGTTGCTTCCTCTGCTCCTTAAAAGACTGCTGAGTAATTTGATTTTGTTTACTGTCAATGAGCTGCTAGGAAGCCATATAAAAAACATTCCCTCCCAATTCCTGCATATTCCCATGTCCAATTAGTTAGGCAATAGAGTTGGTAATCAGTACTCAGTTTCTGTTTACACCGGTGTGTCATTGGACTAATGAACAGATTGATGGCTAGTTATAGGGTTCTGAATGAATGATACTTTATTATCTCATGTGTGCAAGGTATGCAAAGAGTCGCCACACGAAGGACACTGACAAAGTTACATATTCCATTTGTAGTCCCCTTTGTTCTCGGCGGTCCCCCTGTGGCGGGTCCCCCTTTGTTATCCCTCTCGCCGACGACCCCCCCCCCAGACCGGGTCCACCTTTGTTCTTCCTCTCAGTGGTCTTTCAGGATTTGAGGATTTTATTCCTTGAGATCAGGAGGCTGAGGCGTGATGTTACAGAGGTGTATAAAATCATGAGGAGAATTGATTGGGTGAATGCACAGGTCCTTTTACCCAAGAAAGGGAAATCAAGAACCAGAGGACATAGAGTTGGGATGTAATTGGAACCTGAGGGGCAGCTTATTCATACAGTGGGTATATGGAACAAGCTACCAGCGGAGGTAGTTAAGTTACATGCAATAACAATATTTAAAAGCACAGGTACATGGACATGAAAGGTTTAGAGAGATATAAACAAATGGGGGCAAAAGGGATTAACTTAGGTGAGGCATCTTGGTCGGCATGGATGATTTGGGCTGTTTTTGTGCTGCATGACTCCATAACTGTGAATTTGATGTGAACGCCTGCCTTCTCCTATAGAAGGCATGGGTTCACATCAGGTTCCAGCAAAGAATCCCCTATTGCTCAGTTTGGATAGGCTGCCAGTGAAGACTGCAAGTGTTGGGTAGGATCTGAGCCAACATGGTGAGTGCAGATAAATGCTGGGAGAGGCAGCACCTTGACAGAGTTTTGGGACCTGAAGGTCTCTCCACCTTAGAGTTATATCATGCCTTCTCTTGCATATGATGCAAGCTGCAGTTCTTTAATGTTGCCATAGAGAGATTAGAGAGAGATGCTGGTTACAGAGAGCCATAATGATGAGAAAAACAACAGCTTTGTGTTAAATGAACACAGTACATTCTTCTTCTAGAGAATGTCTTCAGTAATTACAAGAGAAAATGTGGTGAGATGTTGTGGGATGTGGTGGAAATTATGGGAAACCCAAATGGAAAAACCTAAAGTTCATTATACAACACATTCAACGGTTTGATTTATCATTTTCTGTGATATTACCATTTTCTTGTCCTTTGGCATAATTATGCTCTAAATCTTGTTAATCTTATAATCCCTGGGCCAATTGCAAAACCAAAATCTACAGTGTCTTCAAAACTTGACGCTGCAGATAATTGCAAAGAATGACAGGCCCCTGAGCCATTCCAGATGTTGCAGAATTGTAATTACTAGCAAGTTCAAAAATAGCATAACCACTAAATCAACCAACAGTCAGGTTATGGAGGGTTATGAGCTGTGACGGAATTGTAGTTTCAGATGTTGTTTGTTCGAATTTCAGCTGAGACCTTGGTTGCAATTTGTTCCAACCCAAGAGTTCCTTTTTATATTTTATGGTTGCATGCATCAATGACACAGGCTGCTGATGAATTAGAAATTCGGAACAAAACAGAAGTGAAGGAGAATAGTAGCTGAAGCCATGATTTCTGAAACACATTTTTAGAAATCCTTCTTTGAATTCAGAATATTCAAATAAAAAGCAAGGAAGAAATAGTCAAAACAGTGGCAACACTATGGAAAAATTATGAGATCAAAATATTAAGTAATGTAATATGCTAAGCTACATTAGTGCCCGATGTAGAACTGAAATCATATACCACATCATTACTGCAACTTGTATTATGATTAGCATCCACTTCCCCTCTTTTTAAAGTACTTTGAGAGACTCCTAGCCATGAGGTGCATCATAGAAAAATCTTAGTTTTCTTTGGATGTGCATTTCTTAAAATAGTGATACTTAAAGTTACACACTCTATTGATCAAAATTTTAACATTAGTAATATTGTGGATATGGGAATGTTACTGAAACATGCTATCACAGCACATAGACTTTATCTTCAACTAAACATTATTCATTTTATCGTCTATCTGTACAGTGTGGATGGCTTGATTGTAATCATACATTGTCTTTCCAATGACTGGTTAGCACGCAACAAAAGTGTTTCACTGTTCCTCAGTACATATGACAATAAACTAAATTAAACTAATAGTATTCATCATTTGGGCGTTTCTAAAACAACAGAAATTCCTGAAAGTGAATAAGAAATTATTTCACAGCACAGAAAAATCCCTTCACTGTTAAGCACTGTTTTTTTGGTATTGTGGTGTTATCTTCATATAAATATTTCTTAAAAGTAATGATTTAAACTCTTATAAATTAACATCATTAAAACTGTTGCCGCGTTATTGGCTATAGCCATGCACAATTGATTTTAAGTTATTACCACAATTACAGACACTACACTCGATAAACAGTAGAGTGGCAATGTATCTTTAATGACAACATTATAATAGGACCAGATTCAAAGCTGCTAATGCTATAGAGGCAGATACACATCAGGCACACTTACCGATGTGAGCTAATGCTACAATGGACCTGCTTCTCCTCTGCTTTCCTTCTGCATTTTTGCTGGAACAGGAGTGAGAGCAGACTGACCATTCAGACCATTCACTGAGAACACAGTCAGCACGACAAGGCACCTCACATACCCAGCCAATATGGAGAGACGACTCCTTGCAAAGGTCTTCAGGTACCATCTCAGCTACAAAACAAAAAGAAAAACCCTTAAAATAAAACTAAGCTGCTTGACCATCAAAGTCAGTACAAATTTTGAATTTAAATCAAGCTCAAGAGAATGAGATCAAAATCAAGAGTGTACAATTGACATGTGCAGCATATATAAATCAGAACAATTCTTATTTATTACAGGTTTATATTAGACAAGCATATTTGGCACAGCAACACCAATGAATATGCAATAAATCATCAGTAATTTCAAGGAAACTAGATGATGAAAATGGAAAAAAATCTAAGTATGTAGAGCAACTATAATAATCTGCAGTGATTTGGTAGGATTGAGCTGTTTGAAGTTGGGTTATGGTTAGGATTGGGAAGGGTGGTTCAAGAGCATGTTGATAGATGGGAAGAAGCTGTTCATGAAATTCGAGGGACCAGTTGTCAGGCTCCTGTATCTTCTTTCCAATGGTAGCAGCGAGAAGAGAGCAGGTTAGGGTTTTATGGGGCTTTGATGATATTAGCTACCTTCTTGAGGCAGTGCTTCAAGCAGTCAACGGCCACCTCTTTCTACAGTCTCCATCATTCCTGGGCATTCAAATTTCCAAACTAGTCTGTAATGCAACCAATGTCTTTCTCTTCATCGTTCTATAGAATATTTGACAAATATTATTTAACCTTGGGAACTGAATGGACCATTCTTTTCCATTCTGTTCAATCAATGAATCAGATCACAGATGACTTGATTATGACTGTTCATTTAGTCATAGCTCTTGATTCTCTGAGCTCAACAACAAGCTTCTGCTGTTAGTCAAGAAAAATGCAAGTTCTTCAGAACTTTCTTCAAAATTTCAAGATTTCCACTTTGTTTCTTTTAAGAGCACTTTGTCAATATCACTCCCACTCAGGCTTCAATGTTAAGATTGTGCACTTCTCCTCCAGCTTCCACACCAGGGGAAATCAGTCTGAAGAAGGGTCCTGACCTGAAATATCACCCAGCCTATATTAAGGGCTTTCATATGTCAAGAACCACTCAGGGTGGAGACATAGAGCTGGAGAGAAGGGACTGGTAAGTTTTCATTTGGAGAGCATGGAAAATAAGGTAGTGCTATGCAAGGGAGATCATTGATAATCTGAGGGGGGGGGGAGAGGGGGGGGGGGGGGGAGGGAGGGAGGGAGGGGGGGAGGGTGGGGGGGAGGGAGGGGGGAGGGGGAGGGGGGGAGGGTGGAGAGAGAGGGAGGAGGGAGAGGGGGGAGAGAGAGGGGGGAGAGAGGAGAGAGGCCGGGGGAGGGGAGAGGAGGGGAGGGGGGGAGAGAGGAGGGGGGAGGGGGAGGGGGGAGAGGAGGAGGAGGGGGGAGAAGGAGGAAGGGGGAGAGGGGGAGGAGGGGGGAGGAGGAGGAGGGGGGAAGGAGCAAGGGGGAGAGGAGGAGGAGGGGGGGGAGGAGGAGGAGGGGAGAGGAGGAGGAGGGGGGAGAGGAACCTGACCCAAGAAGGTTCCGACTTGAGACGGACCCAATCAGAGACGGACCCGAGAACTCTTGTACAGGGCCCGACTTGCTCGTTCTTCAAAGCCCGGAGAGAAGAGAGAGCCCGGCCGTGGGCGGCGAGCAGGTTTATCTCCGGCAGAGTCTTGAATGAGGGAGCAGGGAGCAGGGATTGGCGAGCGGCTTCATTTCCAGTAGCATCTTTTCAATAACAGGGGGCAAGAGGGAGTGGTGGCAGAAAGAGAGGGGGGAGAGAGAGAGAGAGAGAGAGAGAGAGGGGGGAGAGAGGGAGAGGGGGGAGGGAGGGGGAGAGGGAGGGGGAGAGGGAGAGGGAGAGAGAGAGGGGGCGAGGCCCGGGCCAGGCTGAGCCGAGCTGAGGCGCGAGAGGGCATGTGTGCATCGACCAAAGGACCGCGCGTTGGGCCTCCGCAGTCTTCAGCTATGATCTTTGGTCTTCAGTCGACGGGCTGACTGAATAACGGGGGGAGGAGGGAGAGGTGGAGGGGTGACGTCACTCGCAGCGTAAGCAGATGGCAGGCAGGCAGATCCATTGTGATGTCATCAGCGAAAAACAGGCGCTTTGACTTCAATGTTTTATCGGATTTGTGAACATTTTCATTAATAATTCAAGAAATAAAGCACAACATTTTCAGATAAGCCTATTTTGGACTCCAGGGGGTAAATCTCTACTGGAATATGTAAAAATGTTAGCGTTAGCGCGTCGTTTTATCGAGAAGATGTGTCAACACATACACACACACATACACACACACACACACATACACACACACATAACAAACCATGAAACACAGCCACAATCACACACACACACACACACACAATCACACACACCACACACACATCCAAGATCAGAGTTTTGTGATTATAGAGATGTTTTATAATAGTGACTAACTTTAAAATGATGGATGATTGTGATGGAAATTGGCAATATTCGAGCCAGCTGACAATACTGGCAGATGTTTCCAATTCAAGCTTGGCTCTTATTAGACGGGTTTAGAGGGACTTTGATGATCAGTTTCCAACCACCTTTATTGCAGGATGAATTGCTGGAGAACAGATTAGCATCTGCATTGCTATCTTCTTGCTCCCAGGGATTTCCAGATCCATAATTCCCGACACACCTCCCACAATCAGGATTTACAACCATTTTCAACCCTCAAATCAGGAATCCGATCACGCAATCCATTTTTAGTTGCACGGCAGTGAAATAAACAGCACAACACAATTTTGTTTTTAGGCACTATGTTTGTTCACAACATTCACAGTACTTGAGGTGAAAACATCAGACAAAATTGATTTAAATAAAAGCAGATCACAGGCTTCTGTGCACGTACTGCAAAAAATACAGAAGGTCTTTGACTTTCTGATGTATTTGGAATACCAAATCCATCACTCAATTTATATGGAGTTTGGCATCCAATAGCTCTTTCTTGTTAAGATTCCTCAGCATGTACACTGTGGAATATGCTCCTTTACAGGATCCAAGGCTCCATTCTCTCGAAAGGGAATTGTTGGGCAGCAAATACCACTTAAATTATTGTTTAAGTTAAAAAATATTCCTCTGTGGTTATTGTCTTTAATTGCTTTCATAAATCTTTAAGTACGAGCTGCTTTTAATCTCATTGTACATGTATAGTGACAATAAATGGCATATCTATCATATCTGTTTCAATTCACCATTTAAAATCATAATCATTTTGTTTACATTATATACTTCAATTTAAGAGTTTTAAAAAGCCTCTGAATGTCAGTAATTTCTAAATTGTTAAATGATGCAGATAGTTTGTACAGCTGGTAGGGAGGGGGGGGGGTAGTTTATGTGGGCTGTCAGATCTGTGTTGTCAGTCAAACTTTCAGAAATATTTCAGAAACAGGTTTTGTTCAATGCACTGCTCGAGGCCACACCATCATTCAGACCACATAAACTACTTTGGGCCATCAGATATGTTGTTTGTTTCCAGACCTGGTTTGTGTGGGCATGGAGAGACTGCAAGCAACAATTCTGGGAGGTGGACAAGTCCAAAATGATTTGTTTGATTATCTCAGAATTGTAACAAGATATGAGAGATTAACGTTAGCCACAAGTTTTTGATTTTTATTAAATGCAGGCATTATTGAATATTTTTTTACTTCATCTCAGTACAGATTCGCTGCGAAAAATAAAGAATGGTATGGTTTATTGGCTCAGAGGGAGGCTACAGCTAATATAAGCATACCATAAGTATTCACTACAATGACGTAAAATGGATGTACAATTCCTAATAGCTAGAACAAGTAGGGGACGCCGTCCTGCATGGGTATGGCTGCCCAGCTTGCATTGTTTATTCACCTCTTTTTTTAATTTTTAGTGAGTTAAAGTGTTTTGTTTTTGGAGGTTTAGTCTTTTTTTATGTGGGGGGAAAGGGGGAAACTGCTTTTCAGGGTCCCTACCTGGTCGGAGAGGCGGCTTTCCTCCGAGCAGCACCTTTGACCCGTCCTCGCGGCCTACCACCGGGGCCTACCATCCTGAAGGGACCGGCCAGAACCTCGGCTTCGGCGGCGGCACAGCGCTGGAGCACTATAGCGGAGCGGGCGATGCCTTGTCCAGGTCGCCGCGCTGGAACTCCGGTATGCTGGGACCGCCGATAAAAACATCACGGAGCTGCGGGTCTGTGGAGCGGCCAACTGCGGGCGGTGGCGATGAACGTTACATTGGGAGCCTGGGATCTCTCGCCAAGATCGCCAGTGGTGGAGCTCCATCCAGCGCGGCCTGTCGGCTTCGGAAGGAAGCGGCCGTTCCAGGTATCGAGTATGGAAGTGGCCGTTCCAGGTTTCCCAAGCCGCTGAGAGGATTCTCCTAACGCGGGAATGGCCTGGAACATCGGGCCTCCGTAAAGGCGACTGCGGAGGCCTCAATAGGCCCGACTATGGGTGGACATGGGGATGGGGACTTGACTTTGTGCCTTCCCTCATAATGGGGAACCATTGTGGGGGGATGTTTTTATGTTTAAATTTCTTTATTATTGTTATGTTGTATTATTTTTAATGTGCTGTAATGGCAATCCGCATTTCACTACACCAATTGGTGTATGTGACAAATAAAGAACCTTTGAACCTTTGAAGTTGGCTATTAAATAGCATTACAGGTCAGTCTTAAAAGCTCACGGGAGCGGTCTTATTCTCCTTGACCAATTCAAGTTATTAAACCAAGGTTTTGGAATCCATCTTAAAAAGCTGTTAGCCACTTTACTTAAATTCCATGCTGTACCGCCTACTTTAATGGCTGACTTTTAGGAACACCAAATATCTTCAACATAATCAGAGATTTAGACTAGCCCATAACTCATCCTTCTCATTGATGGAAGATGTCAGTAGGACCTTCCTTAGCCCATGAACTCACCATAGTCACCTACTTTCTTCTTTTTAGTATTTGACTAATTTCTCATAGGCAGTAATTAAAGAAAAGGTTCTATACAGCACCATCCCTATTCCCATTATCAAGCTGCATAGTTTGTTTCCTATCCAATGTCCACACTGCACTAGTAGCCTCTGTGAGGTTTTCATACTGTACTTCCAGACCCGTACTGACGCAGAGTGAGCGGGCGGGTGAGCGGGCGGGTGAACGGGCGGGTGAGCGGGCGGGTGAGTGGGCGGGTGAGCGGGCTGGTGAGTGGGTGGGTGAGTGGGCGGGTGATTAGGAGGGTGAGTGGGCGGATGATCGGGTGGTGAGCGGGCGAGTGAGCGGGCGAGTGAGCGGGTGAGTGAGTGGGCGAGTAGGTGGAATAACCTATTTTACAAGTTTTTGAAAAACATGCCTTTGCAAGTTTGTAAACCTATTCTCATTTGTTTAGAAAAAAAAATTGTTACTAAGGCTGCAGACCAGAAGGATCCTAACCCAAAATAACACCTATCCAGGTTCTCCAGAGATGCCGCCTGGCCCGTTGAGTTACTCCTGCACTTTAGGAGAAAGAAGGAACTGCAGATGCTGGAAGATCGAAGGTACACAAAAATGCTGGAGAAACTCAGCGGGTGCAGCAGCATCTATGGAGCGAAGGAAATAGGCGACGTTTCGGGCCGAAACCCTTCTTCAGATGTTTCGGCCCGAAACGTCGCCTATTTCCTTCGCTCCATAGATGCTGCTGCACCCGCTGAGTTTCTCCAGCATTTTTGTGTACCTTCGATCTTCCAGCATCTGCAGTTCCTTCTTGAACAATCTGTAGTACCTTGTTTTTACAAATCAGGTCTTGTAAGCTTTTTTTCAAGACTATATTTTAAATGCTAACACACTAGTTTCTAAAGCTGGTGAAGTTGTGGAATTCTCGGCCACACAAGGCAGTGGAGGCCAATTCACTGGATGAATTTAAAAGAGAGTTAGATAGAGCTTTTGGGGCTAGCGGAATCAAGGGGTATGGGGAGAAGGCAGGCACGGGTTACTGATTGTGGATGATCAACCATGATCACAATGAATGGCGGTCCTGGCTCGAAGGGCCAAATGTCCTCTCCCTGCACCTATTTTCTATATTTCTTTGTTTCTATGTTTTGTTGTGCAAATCGAGCACTTTTCATGCTTGGTTTGTAAGAATATCATTGATTTTGTTGAGGTGTCAGGTCTGCTCAAGGAACACCTTTGCCATTGTACCTTTGTTGATAGGGCTACTTAACAAAAAAACATCACACATCAAAGTTGATGCAGTACTAACAAATCTGCTGTTTGCTGTTAAGAGTCTCACAATCTACTTTGCACTGAAAGCCTGGCTTTAACCTTTTTATTTTAACCTTTTTCTATGGTTTGTATGGAAACTTATTATCTATTTTATGTAAAGCACTTTGGTGTCAATGCGAGTTGACTTAAAACGTGCTATATAAATAAAACTTACTTACTTACTTAAGCTCCAGTTGATACCTATTCCTGAAAAATATAAACAATTGTCAGTGAAAATAGAAACCAATAGAAACACTCAGCAGGTCGGGCAGAATCCGTGGAAGGAGAAACTGAGTGGGAAATGTGTAGGAAGGAACTGCAGATGCTGGTTTAAACCGAATGACTCAGCGGGAAAGCCAGGGATTTGGGATTATATTGTTACAACACAATACTGCATCAAAGGGAAACTTGATGCTGGAACTAACTAATAAACACAGCTATTCTGGCCTGGTTTATTTTTTCGCAATATATTCAGCTTCGTTAAAAACAATTCAATGAGCTAGCTGCAAAAGATCTTTTGAAAATTGCATTGAAAATTGGATTAGATTTGGTCTCCTTAGCATTAAACACTACAATTCTTGACTGATATGCTGAAATTATAACCTCTGGCAATACAGAAGAAAATCTAGCAACAAGACTTTGCGTTCTCTCCCTGGCATACTGAAATAAATTTCTTGTTTTTCACTGTCTTACACCAATAGCATCCTCCCACCAAAAGGGAAAATTAATGTTCCTCCTATGAATGTCCAGCAAAGCATTCTATTATTAGAGTTTACTTTATAAGAGCACAAAAACCTTGTGAACAAAGAACTAAAGATGTCAAGGGAGATCTTCAGAGCATTAAAGAAAAATCCAGATCAGCATTCAAGAGGTACTATTGTTTAAAAATAAAATGAAAAATTACATAAATAAATTGTATTACAACCAGTTTCCAAAGGAAGGTTTAAGGAGTGCTTTCAAGAAGATTAATTTCTGGTGAAACAACAAAAATGTAGATCTGGATTTGAAATTACAAATAAAACATATAATGTACAAGCTGTCTGGGACTGGTACAGACTGCAATATTGGGGTCTGCAACACAAATTGTGGATGTTATTGGTGTCATAAACAGGTACCTATACAACATCCAAAGTACACAACTATGGCATGCTTATTAGTCTCATGATACAGCGTGGAATCAGATCTTTCACCCCATCGAGTCCACGCTGACCATCCGTACACTAGTTCTATGTTATCCCGTTTTCGTATCTTACACACTTTACAGTGCAATTTACAAAAAAACAATTAACATACAAACGTACACATCTGTGAAATGTAAGAGGAGACCGGAACACCCAGAAAAACCCATGCGGCCACAAGGAGAACATACAAACTGCACAGAGAGCACCCATAGTCAGTATCGAACACGGATGTCTGGCATCAAGAGGCAGCACCTCTACCGCAGCACCAGTGCCACCCCATGGCTGCTGACCCACAGATTGGCTGATAATTATGACTTTTTGGATGCAAGGCTGAAGGGGTATAAATGTAAGCAGCAACATGAACAACGTTCTCCTCCCCAAATGCCAACCAATGTCATTTAAAGTTGGAGGTACACAAAAATGCTGGAGAAACTCAGCGGGTGCAGCAGCATCTATGGAGCGAAGGAAATAGGCAACGTTTCGGGCCGAAACGTTGCCTATTTCCTTCGCTCCATAGATGCTGCTGCACCCGCTGATTTTCACCAGCATTTTTGTGTACCTTCAATTTTCCAACATCTGCAGTTCCTTCTTAATCATTTAAAGTAGGGTTGGATTATATTCTCTTTGTAAATATACTACATAGTACAACAAAGGACAAGCCCATTGGCCAACAAAGTATGTGCCGAACAGGGTGCCTAGTTGAATTGATCTAATCTGCCTGTACATAATCCATATCCCTCAAATCCCTTCTTTTCCATGTGCCTATCCAAAAGGCTCTTAAACGCCACTATCGCATCTGCCTCCACCACCACCCCGGCAATGCGTTCCAGGCCCACATCAATCTCTGTGTAAAATAACTTGACTGCACATCTCCATTAAACATTCCCTCTCTTACCTTATGCCTTTTACCATTGGACAATTTCACCCTGGGATAAAGGAACTGATTGTCTACCCTATATATGCCTCTCATGATTTTATATACTTCTATCATCTCTACAACCCTTTGATCCAGGCAACATACTGGTACACTTCCACTGCACCCTCTCCAAATCGTTCCTGTAATGGCACGACCACAACTGCAAGCAATACACCAAATACTGTGGAGTAAAGCATAAACTAATGCTTTGTGAAAATTGTGAAATTTGTCTAAAATCATTGGCACGAACAATCATACCGAAGTAACCACATTGAGGAGGAGCAGCACCTCATATTCCGCTTGGGCAGTCTGCACCTCAGCGGCTTGAACATTGACTTCTCCAAATTCCGGTAGCCCTTGCTGTCTCCTCCCCTTCTCAGCTCCCCTCAGCCCTTTGGCTCCTCCACTTCCTTTCTTCTTCCCGCACCCCCGCTGAGTTTCTCCAGCACTTTTGTCTACCTAACCACATTGACACATCAGTTTAAGGGAATAATAAGTTAAAATAACAGCTACACAAAAGAGGCAGCAAATAGAAGGTGCTAAGTGATCATTCGGAATTTACTAATTAGTTGATGATTGATTTATCCTGGCTAATGCTTGGTGTTCTCTAGAGTGCTTTGAAGTTGCAATAATCTTAAGGGAATGGTGCACCAGTTACTGAAGGATTTTGCCTGGACTTCAAAGCATCTGCACAAACCATCTCGCAGAAAAAAAGGCACACAGTGCTGGAGTAACTCAACGGGTCAGGCAGCATCTCTGGAGAACATGGATAGGTGATGTTTTGCGTCGGAACTCTTTTTCAGATTGATTGTGGAGGCGAAGGGGGGTGGGAGAAAGAAACCTGGAAGAGACGAGGAGCAGGACAAAGCCTGGCATGTAATAGATGGATACAGGTGAGATGGGTTTTTGATAGCCAGGTAACTGGCAAAGGCCAGAGATGAAAAGGTGTGAGATGAAAGAATTGAAGGGTTACAAATTGTGAAGCTACAGGAAGGGATGTAGGTGAAAGTGAAGGGGGAGGGGAGAAATACGTGCCAATCTACAGGTGTGATCAATCTAAAGGGCCTGTCCCACGAGCATGCGGCTCCATGCGGCAAGCGCGACCTAACGTGGTCGCTTGAGCCGTACGGCCTCACGGGGCCGGTCCCACTTCGATCGCCGGAGCCGTATGGAGTTGTGCGGAGCTGGTCCCGACATCGCGCGGGGCTCCGAAAAACTGACCGTGTTCAAAAATTCCGCACGGCAACGGCCTGCCGGCCCGCAGCCGCCTCGACGCCGTATGCACTGCCTCGACGGGCATATGCAGCGTCTTGACGCCGTACGCACGTCTTGATGCCGTACGTCACGCGTGAACTTCCAGCGGGCTTCGCTCGAACTTCACGTCACTCACTCGACCTCCGCGCGGCCCCCGCTTCTGGATTAGTCGCGCTCGCCGCATGCAGGCGCATTCTGGTGGGACCGGCCCTGTACGGGGATCACTCGACCTCCGCGCGGCCCCCGCTTCCGGTTTGGTTGCGCTTGCCGCATGCAGGTCGCATGCTCGTGGGACAGGCCCTTTAGACCCGACAATAGTTTCACCGAACACTAGCGCTCTGTCTGTCAAGGCCTACTGGATTTCCCAGTTGCTAACCATTTTATCTCCTGTTCCCAATCCCATACCACCCTTTCTGTCCTTTAGTCTTAGTTTTAGTTTTACTGTATAGAATGGAAACAGGCCCTTCAGCCTACCGAGCCCTGCCAACCAGTGATCACCTGTATACGTTCTGTTCTACAGACTAGGGAAAATTTGCAGAAGCCACTTAACCAACAATTCTGCGCATCTTTGACATTTTGGAGATAATCGGAGCACCTGAAGAAAACCCACATGGTCATAGGGAGAATACACAAACTCCATACAGACAACACCTGTAGTCAGGATCGAACCCAGCTGGCGCCTTGGCAGCAACTCTACTGCTGTGCAACTGTGCCACCCCCATGAGACTGTGCCGCCTCCTCCATTGCAAAAGTGGGGGGGGGGGGGTGCAAGCAAACTGGAGGAACAGCACCTTATATTCTGCTTAGGTAGCTTACAATAGTATGAACGTTAAATCCTCCAATTTTAGGTAACTACCGCCTTTCCCTCTTTATTCCCTCCTCTCTCGCCTTATGCCTCACCTGGACATATTTATTTTCCCCTTCCCTTCTCACCTTCATTCCTTCCTCTAGCTTCACAATTCACAATTCTTCGATCATTTTGTCACGCTTTCTGCCATTTCATCTCTGGCCTTTGTCCAACCATCTGACCATCAAAGAATCCCTTACCTGTATCCATCTATTACCTGCCCGGCTTTGTCCTGCCCCTCCTCTCTCCCTGTATCAGGACTGACTGTAGAGAGAAAATAGCTGGTATACAGAAGTGAGAAGGAGGAGTAGTGACTGGTATATGATAGGTGGAACAAATTGAGGAGTGGGGGGGGGGGGGGGGGGTTATGAACAGATGAGGCTAACCGGGGTGAGGGGAAGGGGGGGAGTGTTGACACAAAGGCTACTTGGTGTTAGGTGAAAATGGAAGAAGATAAATAGGCTTTGAGACGCCCTCTAAACAAAACCCTATTATTCTCGCAGCCGTCTGCAAATCTCCCAGCATATTTCTAATTTTTGTTGACTATTGGTGGCCTATGGTACAATTCCAACAAGATGATTGTCCCTTTTTATTTTTTAGCTCTGCCAATATAGCCTCTTTGCACAATTCCTCCGTAATGTCTTCTCAGTCTCCTGCCTTGATGTTCTCCTTAATAATGAAGCAACTCCCCCCTGCCATAGGTACACAAAATTGCTGGGGAAACTCAGCGGGTGCAGCAGCATCTATGGAGCAAAGGAAATAGGCGACGTTTCGGGCCGAACCCCTTCAGACTCCCCCCTGCCATATCCCTGCCTCTTTTGTCTACTGTCTGTTAAGGATTCAATTCGTTCAGCTTCGTAGGTTAATTTACTTTTGTAAATTATGAATCATACCTAGTGTGTAGGATACGGGGTGTACGGGGTGATCACTGACCGATGCGCACTCAGTGGGCTGAAGAGCCCGTTTCCATGCTGTATCTCTAAAGACTAATTCTGATTTACAGAAGCTGGATGCTGGTGGTGACACTTAAGTGAGATTAAATATTTGCTTTTACCTAAGGTTGTTTGGAGTGCTACGAATAAATATTTGCTGTCATTATTTTTTTTCCTCATATTTCCTCATCTATCTATCTATCTATCTATCTATCTATCTATCTATCTATCTATCTATCTATCTATCTATCTATCTATCTATCTATCTATCTATCTATCTATCTATATCTATCCATCTATCTATCTATCACTTTGATCTTGTTATCTTCCGGTTTGCACAGTTTTCTATTTGCGCAAAAACGGTATGAGATAGCGCTATGATTTTTCGCCAGCTCACTCAACATTCTCCTGTGCTGTGAGTGCATGTCGCCAAATGGAAAGCGGAGACTCTGATCCTTGCGGAGGAGAACGACCAGCGACCAGTGCCCGCTGTGAGTCCCCATCACACTGCTAGCTCCAGCCCCTTCCCCTCTGGTCCCCCTCGCTAGCTCATGCCCCCTCCACCGTGATACCTCCCTCTCTCTATGGCTCCTCCCCCATCTTTTCTGCCAGCTCTCTCCCCCGGCCCCACACACATCCCTCTCCCCACAACATACCCCTCCAACACACCCCCTCCCCCACAAACCCCCGCACACACTCCCCCCTCCCCCCACAACCCCCCTACTCCCACAACACCCCCCACCCATGCACCACTCTCCCCCCACAACTCCCTCCCACAACCCCCCGCATCCCCCACCCCGCCCACACCACCCCCTCCCCCTACACCCAGCAGCCCCCCGCCCACACACCCCTCCACCACAACCCCACTGCCCACATACCACCTCCCCCCTCTGATTCTCCCACCAGCCACTTATACAGGGATGATTTACAGTAGCAAATTATCTTCACAACCAGCACAATTTTGGATGTGTGAAAACTGGAGCATCCAATGAAAAACTCACGAGGTTAATGTTAAATTTCACACAGATAGATCCAGAGATTGGACTGCACACTGGGTCACCGGAGATCTAGAACAGCTGCACTACCTGCTAAACTACTACAAAGCCTATATTAGATCCGGATCCTTGGGGTATGACCCTTGAATTCACCATCACTGCTGTTGCAGCGCAAATCTAGTGGTTTCTCAGGACCTCCAACAACACAGGATACCTCTACAACTTTGCCCCTCTTCTACTGATTTCTTCTATTTCAAAATTCACAGAACACATTGTCTCCATTGTCTTGACTTTCTTCAATATCTCCCAGATCAGAATGTGTTCCCAAATGCCTATCATCACTGTTGTAATGCTACCAGTATCTAAAAACTGCATATTAAATTTTCACCCACTGAGTTTCTCCAGCATTTTTGTCTACCTTCGATTTTCCAGCATCTGCAGTTCCTTTTTAAACAGAATAAATTGTCTGCTCTCACAAGAGCATTAATGCCAGGGCTTACCCACATATGCCTGCAGAACTTTAGCTTCCAGTCCTGGGGCAAGTCCAAACCAATAGAAGTAACTTCTGGCCAGCCAGCAATGTATTCAGCTGCTCCTGTGGGGCATTGGGTGATAACAGGTGCAAAGAGCACAAGTGCTGGGTGAGGGCGACAATAAGGTTTGGTGAGGGATGGCTGTTTATCCCATGTGGCTGATAGTCTATACTTTGACATTAAACGTTAAATATAAAATACTGATCTAAATTTAGGAGAATTACAATTGCTAGTTTTATATCTTAGGAGGTGTAAATTAAACATTATGCAATCTTGGTGAAGTCAGAATGCTGATCTTTCGCTGGTATTTAATTTGCTACATCTTTAGTAAGCCAGATTTATAAATTATAGCCTAAGGCACATGGTTTGGCAGAGCGATGATTCTTCTGTTGTACAACAGCTCGGAGATAATGAAAGGCCTCAACTCATTTTCAATGAACAATTTTAAAATATAATTTTGATGTGACAATATGAAAACTGTATTTCATTCCAACCGGTACATTATTCAGTATTCCTCCTTATCATTCTCAATTTAACCAATGCCTTCGAAACTGTTGACTGCACCATCAATTTTTAAGCTGAGTAATATTGTGATTACTTGGTTCCACTCTTAGATCTCCAATTGCAGGCAGCAAATCATTGCAACTGATTCCCTCTTGACCCTGCGTCATTACTTCTGTCTTTTCCCCAGTCTAAATATGGTCTTCCTTCTTTTCATCGACATACCAGCCCTCAACAATGGCACTGGTTTGGGAAACCAACAAGGCACAAACTCTACGTCACCACCATCACTAAAATAAACTAACCAGTTGTAATATCAAATTGTTTGGTTAACTATTAAAAGATGAAAGGAACATCAGCCAAGTGGGATGTTTCTAAAAGTATGCTGACAGCAGCTCAGGATATGCATATCCCGTTTAGAGTGAAAGGCATGGCAGGCAAACGTAAGGAAGCTTGGCTGACGAGAGAAATTAAGGCATTGGTCAAGAATAAAAAGGATGGATGGGACCTGGGATCAAGTGTATCCCTGGAGGATTTTCTGGAACTAAGGAGCAAAGTAAAAAAGGAAATCAGAAGGGCAAAAAGGGGCCAGGAGACAGGTCTGGCAGATAATACTATGGCAATCCCAAGAGATTTTATGAATACATAATGGGGAACAGGGTAACTAGAGAGAGAGTGGGACCTCTCAGGGATCAAAGCTTCCAACTGTGTGGAGGCACAGGAGGTAGGCAAGTTCCTCAATGAGTATTTCTCCTATGTATTTACCAAGGAGAAAGACAGGAGAACAGAGGAACATAGAAGTTGGAAGTTTCTTGAGAGCAGTCAGTGTTAAAGTCAAAGAGGTACTGAAGGTACTATCATGTATGAAGGTAGACAAATCTCCAGAGCCGGATCAGATATGTCCAAGGACATTGTGGGAAATGAGAGAGGAACTTGCGGGTGCCCTGGTTGAAATTTACGAGTCATCTTTGAATACAGGAGAGGCACCAGAAGACTTGAGGGTGGCAAATGTTCTGCCTCTATTCAAGAGGGGCTGCTGGGAACTAAGCCAGTGAGCTTAACATCTGTCGTTGGAAATTTACTGGAGAATATTCTGAGGGATATACAGGCATTTAGACGAACAAGGGCTGATTAGGGATGGTCAGCATGAGATTGTACGTAGAAGGTCGTGTCTCACAAATCTGATTGAGTTTTTTGAAGATATGACATAAAAAGTCAGAACTGTATATATGGTCTTCAGCAAAGCATTCGACAAGATTCCGCATGGTAGGCTGCTCTGGAAGATTAGATCGCATGGTGGATTTCGAGTTCGTTTTCTAGGTCTGCACAAAACTTGAGAGTCTTCAATTTACAACAGAAGTCTTTAATGCTTTACCCAATGCTGGCAGCAAGACAAGACAAAATGGCTGCACACTCACACACTACAGACAGGATAAAACCATATACAAAACATCTCCCTCTGTCCTGTGCAGCGCCACCTGCTGCATAGGAGGAGCAACGGGTCCTCCCACCCCACACAGTCCACCAAACATCACACTCCCCCTTTCCAGTTTGAACGTCTCTATTCCTGAATGAGTCGCTTTGGCGGAATACCATGATTGCAACGTGTCGATCGACGAAGGACCACAGGCGGATCGGCAGGGAGTTCGTCTGGTGGAACTTTGTCAAAGTCAGGCACTCCAGTATCTACACGATTCAGCACCGGGGTGTCCGACTGCTTGGTTCTGGTCAGGTTCTGTGCAGTCTTCGCTGGAGGAACGTGGCTTCTTAATTGGTCATCATGCCGTCAGCATTGTCCTTCTTGTCCTTGGACGATGTACATTTTGGTTCCAATGTGAAGCAGCTTGAAAGCTTCATTGGCAAGGTGAACTAATATGGCTAGTTCATACCGGCACTTTCGGCTTTGTGCGCTCCATTGACCAACCTGCGAAAACAGGACGTCAAATGGCACTGGTCCAAAGAGTGTGACCATGCATTCACCAGGTTGAAGGAGATGCTCGCCCAGAAGACACGTTTGGTCCACTATGACCCATCGAAACCGATCTCGCTGGCCGCCGATGCATCGCCAAATGGTCTTGGAGCTGTAATCTCAAAAACGGCGCCAAACAGCAAATAAGAACTGGTGATTGGTTTATGCATGAGAACCAATCATGGTAGAATAGCATCACTAACCCCACCCTACTGTACAATTTATACTAACACCCATTTCCTACACTAGTCAGTCTTGGAAGCGGTCATGATATTCTAACAAATAACAACCTGCTGTACCGCTATAATATGAATACTGATTAAAGATGTTCTTGAACTTCAGATTGGATTCTTTGCCTATTTACATGGTGTCAGTCAACTTGGAGTAACCCACTGCGTCCGTCTATCGGGTTTTATTTCTGTTTATCAGTTATGTTTCTTGCTTTACGATGGCTCAATCTTGCAGAAAGCCTGCACATCTTATCTTCGATTCCGATGTCGGCGAGCGATCGCTGACATTTGAGATTGATTTCCAACACTACATGAACATCGTCCACCGAAATGAACCAGACGCTGTCAAAGCCTCCCTTCTACTTAACCTTGCGGGTCCCGAGGCCATGATGAGAGCACGGACTTTTGAATACGCTACTGAAATTCGTGACGTCAACGACCAGGTAGTTACACCTGCAGAATCTATTAACGATCCTAATGTGTTACTGCGTAAATTCAGTGTGACCTGCCGTCGAACCGCATTTTAGAAAGAGCCAAATTCTTTGCGAGACACCAGCTTCCTGATGAGCCGGTGGAGAAATTCATTTGTGATTTACGATGCATGGCCCAGAGGTGCCGATTTGAGACAATGACTAATGAGCTGATGAGGGACAAATTAGTCTCTGGGATGAATGATCAAAAGCTACGGTTAGAGTTGCTGCTGAACCCTGATTTAACTCTTGAACAGGCTGCACATGCCTGTCGTTTGGTCGAGTTTGTCACTCCATTAGGCGAGCAGCGTGACACAGAAAGAAAATCTATCAATTTGATGGGGTTTAACAGACCGCGAACACCAACCGATAACAGAAGATTTATGACCGATGCTCCTCGACCGGCTAATCGGGGATTTGCCAATGAGCCCCCTAGGAGATGTCCTAACTCCACAATAAGCGAGATACATGCCCTGCTTACGGGAAGTCTTGCAATTTCTGCAAGAAGATGAACCATTTCTCTGCCGTTTGCAGAGCCCGTGGGAAGAGACCCTCTAGTTCAGCATCTAATCTACACCTGCTACAACAAGACGAAACAATCTCTGCTTCTCAAGACCAGCTCGATTCTGCCCCCGAGGACAGTCCAATCAACTCACATGGGGAGTCAACTGTGTATTCACTCCTTCACACAGCTGGTAAGATTCTCGATCCTACAGTTCTGATGTTGATTAATAATAAAGTCGTCAAACCCAAATTAGATACCGGGGCAAAGGTAAACGTAATGTCTGTGCACCTCTACAACAAGATAAGAAATAACGAGGCCTTGACTAAAGACAACTCCACTCTGCATGCTTACAGGGGGGAAGTTTTGATTCCACTGGGAAGAACCACTTTTAAATGTGTGCTGAAAAAGACTACAAGGAATCTGACCTTCTATGTTTTAAATTCCGACTCTGGGACTCTGTTGGACATCCACGCATGCCAGGATTTGGGGCTGATTTCCTTTGACCAGTCGGTCCACAAGCTACTGATATCTGTGGACCTGGTAAAGGAATACCCTGATATGTTCGATGGCAAACTAGGCAAGCTGCCTGTGACCGACAAGATATCCATTGACCCCAATGTTGACCCTGTCGGCTGAGCACCACATCGTGTGCCACATGCCATGAGAGACATGATTAAGTCTGAACTAAAGAACATGATCTCCTTAGGCGTACTAGAAGAGATCAGTGAGCCCACTGAATGGGTCTCCACCATGGTTGCTACTATCAAGAAGGATAAAAACGAGCTCCGTGAATGCATCAATCCGAAGGATTTGAACTCTGCCATCAGGCGTCCGCATTATCCTATGAGGACTGTCGAGGACGTTGCGGCACAGATCGGACGAGACACTGTATTATCTGTACTCGATGCAAAGAGCTCTTTCTGGCAGGTACCACTGGACGACGAGTCGTCAAACCTAATCACATTTGCCACTCCATTTGGCAGATTCAAGTTTCTTAGAATGCCATTCGGCATCAACTCGGCCAGGCAAAGTCTTCCAGAGGAACATGGAACTGCTGTGGACAGGACCTCCCGTGTGCCATCATAGTCGATGATATCTTGGTTTATGGCAAAGACACACCGGAGCATGACTACAACTAAAGCTTATCATGGACCGGGCACGTCAGAAATACATGAAATTCAACCCAAACAAGTGTAAGTTCAGGGTTTCAGAGGTCACCTATGTCAGTCATGTGTTCAAGTCTTTACCGCTTTACCCAATGCTGGCAGCATGACAAGACAAAATGACTGCACATTCACACACTACAGACAGGAGAAAACTATATACAAAACATCTACCTTTGTCCTGTGCAGCACCACCTGCTGCACAGGAGGAGCAACGGGTCCTCCCACCCCACACAGTCCACCAAACATCACAGTGGAAGGTTACTTCTCGGACTAGAGGCCTGTGATAAGTGGTGTGCCTCAGGGTTTGGTGCTGGGCCCGTTACTATTTGTCGTTTATATCAATGATTTGGATGAGAACATACACGGCAAGCTTAGCAAATTTGCAGTCGAATACAAAAGTGGGTGGTTTTGCAGTTAGTGAAGATGGTTGTGAAAAATTGCAGCAGGATCTTGATCAATTGGCCAGGTGGGCTGAGGAATGGTTAATGGAATTTAATACAGAGAAATGTGCGGTGTTGCATTTTGGGAAGTCTAACATGGGCAGGACCTACACAGTGAATGGTAGGGTTCTGGGATGTGTTGTAGAGCAGAGGGATCTTGGAGTGCAGGTACATTGTTCCTTGACGGTCGAGTCGCAGGTAGATAGGGTGGAACATTGGCCTTCTTCAGTCAGAGTATTGAGAATAGATGTTGTGAGGCCATGTTGCGGTTATATGAGACACTGGTGAGGCTGCATTTAGAGTTTTGTGTTCAGTTCTGGGCACCATGTTATAGGAAAGATGTTGTGAAGCTGGAAAGCGTACAGAGAAGATTTGCAAGGATGTTGCCAGAGCTAGAGGGTCTGTGCTATGGGCAGAGGTTGAGTAGGCTGGAGCGCAGGAGGATGAGGGGTGATCTTATTGAGGTGTACAAAATTATGAGAGGAATAGATTGGGTAGTCTCTTGCCCAGAGTAGATGAATCGAGGACCAGAGGACATCGGTTCAAGGTGAAGGGGAAAAGATTTAATAGGAAAATCAGGGATAACATTTTCACACAAAGGGTGGTGGGTTTATGGAACAAGCTGCCAGAGGAGGTTGCTGAGGCAGGGAATATCCCAATATTGAAGAAACAGTTAGAGAGGTGCATGGATAGGACAGGTTTGGAGGCTAACGGACCAAACGCGGACATATGGGACTAGTGTAGCTGTGGCTTGTTGGCCGGTGTGGGGAAGTTAACATAGAAACAGAAAATAGGTGCAGGAGCATGCCATTCGGCCCTTGAAGCCAGCCAGATTCAATATGATCAATACTGATCATCCAAAATCAGTACCCCGTTCCGGCTTTTTCCCCATACACCTTAATTATATGATCTGGATGAGGGAATTGAATGCAACATCTCCAAGTTTGTGGATGACACAAAGCTGGGGAGCAGTGTTAGCTGTGAGGAGGATGCTAGGAGACTTGGATAGGTTGGGTGAGTGAGCAAATGCATGGCAGATGCAGTATAATGTGGATAAATGTGAGGTTATCCACTTTGGTGGCAAAAACAGGAAAGTAGACTTTTATCTGAATGGTGGCCAATTAGGAAAAGGGGAGATGCAACGAGACCTGGGTGTCATGGTACACCAGTCATTGAAAGTAGGCATGCAGGTGCAGCAGGCAGTGAAGAAAGCGAATGGTATGTTAGCATTCATAGCAAAAGGATTTGAGTATAAGAGCAGGGAGGTTCTACTGCAGTTGTACAGGGTCTTGGTGAGACCACACCTGGAGTATTGCGTACAGTTTCGGTCTCCTAATCTGAGGAAAGACATTCTTGCCATAGAGGGAGTACAGAAAAGGTTCACCAGACTGATTCCTGGGATATCAGGACTTTCATATGAAGAAAGAATGGATAAACTCGGCTTGTGCTCGCTAGAATTTAGAAGATTGAGGGGGGATGTTATAGAAACTTACAGAATTCTTAAGGGGTTGGACAGGCTCGAAGGAAGATTATTCCCGATGTTTGGGAAGTCCAGAACAAGGGGTCACAGTTTAAGGATAAGACGGAAGTCTTTTAGTACCGAGATGAGAAAATCATTTTTTACACAGAGAGTGGTGAATCTCTGGAATTGTCTGCCACAGTAGGTAGTTGAGGCCAGTTCATTGGCTATATTTAAGAGGGAGTTAGATGTGGCCCTTGTGGTTAAAGGGATCAGGGGGTATGGAGAGAAGGCAGGTATGGGATACTGAGTTGGATGATCAGCCATGATCATATTGAATGGCGGTGCAGGCTCGAAGGGCCGAATGGCCTACTCCTGCACCTATTTTCTATGTTTCTATGTTTCTATGATTCCTTTAGTCCTAAGAGCTAAATCTAACTCTCTTGAAAACATCCAGTGAATTGGCTTTCACTGCCTTCTGTGGCAGAGAATTCTGCAGATTTACAACTCTCTGGGTGAAGAAGTTTTTCCTCATCTCAGTCCTAAATGGCCTATCACTTATTCTTAAACTGTGACCCCTGGTTCTGGACTCCCCCAACATTGGGAACATTGTTCCTGCATCTACCCTGTCCAATCCTCTCAGAATTTTATATGTTTCTCTAAGATATCCTCTCATCCTTCTAAATTCCAGTGAATACAAGCCCAGTCGACCCATTCTTTCATCATACGTCAGTCCCGCTGTTAATATAGACCTAATTAAAGACATAAAATGGAGGATCCCTGCATTTTTCAGAACTGCTTAACCGTTGTCAGTGGAAATTTACAGGCTGTGGATGGCGCTGACCAGTCTGAGCCTCAGATTGATATGCAGGGTGGTGAAAGATCCAGGTGTTCTCCTAATTTCCCCATAATTGATAATATGTAATTGTAATATGTACTCTGTAATTAAAATTAAATGCATTGATATGATTGGATTGCTACAAAGGAATTGTAAATAATGTAAATAATGTTGCAAGAAAGTCACCCTGTTGTTTGTTAATTGGCCAATACGTTAAGCCCTGGCAGGTTTGTTTTGAGTTCCAGGGTAAATGTTGCATTATTCCGTTAGTTAACTTCCTTCCAGAAGCTTCTGCCAGAAACATTGTACGGGAGACTCTGTAATTGCTTTGGGGAACTAATATGTTTGATTGGACTTTAAAGGGACCACCCCTATGTAGTCACATCAAGTCAAGTTTTATTCGTCCCTTGCACATAAAGTGCAGGTGAAATGAATTTGCCAGCAGCGGTACAATAAAAAAAGAACAATATACAATATACAATATTATTATTCATTGTCATTTGAACCTCAAATGAGGCTCAAACAAAACTCTGTTTCTACAACCATACAAAAAGAAACAATTTCCACAAGACACACAAACAATTTAATTCACACAAACATCCATCACAGTGAATCTCCTCCTCACTGTGATGGGAGACAAAGTATTTTCTCTCCCCTGTGTTCCATTCTTCTCCCAATGGGCGATGGTAAGTCCTACGGCCGTTAAGGCTGCGCCAGGCGATGCACGGCCCCGCTCCAGGTCTTAAGGTCTCAATGTGGGAGCTCCCGGCGGGCGTTGCCATGTCCCGCGGCCGTTAAAGCCGCGCTGGGCGATGTAAGGCCCCGCTCCGGGTCGTTCCAACCCCGCGACACGGGTGGGAGAAGTAGCGTTGCGGGAGCTCCAATAAAAGGTCACCCACCAGGGACCCGCGAGCTCCCGATGTCATCGTCCACCGGACCTGTGGCGGGAGCCACCGAGCCCCGGAATCGGGTCACAGCCGCTCGCCACCACCGCTCCCAATGCTCCAAGGCCTGCCAGCCCCACGATGGTGAGCAGTCCACAGGTTCCGCGACTGGAGCCCCCAGGTCGTCACGGCTGGAGACCGCTCTAGGGTACTAGGCCCCAACGACAACAGAGACCCAACAGGAAAAAGGTTGGGTCTCCCGTGCAGGGAAGAGATTTAAAAGTTCCCCACCCCCCACATGTACACAGCCAAAAACAATACAAAATGAACACAACAAACTACATTCAACTGGACAAAAAAAAAAAAGTCAGACAGGCTGCAGGGGCCGCTGCAACGTCGATCGCGCCACCCACTGGACTTACCATCACAATACACAATAAAAATGTACACAAACATTCACCACAGCATTCATCACTGTGGTGGAAGGCACAAAAATTGGCCAGTCCTCCTCCATTTCCCCTGTGGTCGGGACCTCAACCCTCCACAGTCGCCGCTGCGGGCGTCCATATGTTCAGACAAGGTAAGTCCAGATGTCCTGAACCGGTGCCTCCCCACTGGAGACTGCGGCTTCAAGTTGGTGTAGGCCGCAGGCCGGCGGTCGACGATTTAAAGTCCCCGCCGCGCCGCAGCCAGATGCACCACAGACCGCAAGGCCGGCAGCCGGAGCCCCTCTCCAGGGATCCCCGGCGAGGGACCCCGCTCAGGATGGTAAGTCCACACTGAGCCCGCGGTAGAAGTTTGCCGCGGGCCGACAGTCGGAGCTCTTCTCCTCTGGGGTCCCCAACGAGGGATCCCAGGCTGCGGACGTCGCGCCAGCTGGAGCTGCGCAGACCCCGGCTTTAGGCTGCTGTGGGCCAGCGAACGGAGCGCTCCTCTCCAGCGACCCCCAGCAGGAGCTTGCCCGATCCGCTACGAGACTCCGCGCTGCGCCCGCCGCTGAAGCCCTGGGCATGTCTCCGGGAAAGGCCACGCCGATCCTCGATGTTAGGCCACGGGGGAGGCGACATGGAAAATGTCGCCTCTCCATGGAGGAGGCGACCAAAGCGGTTTCCCCCTTATCCCCCCACACCACCCCCACACAAGACACACAAAGAAACATTAAAAACGTACATTAAAACATACTAATAAAACAAAAAAAATTGAAAAACCTAACTCGCTGCTGGCAGAGCTGCCGGCTTGCAGCACCCCCACCAACCTGTCGCAAATCCTCTCGCAATGAAGGCCAACATGCCATTGGCTTTCTTCGAAAGGCCTTTTAAACACTGTATCACTCTATGACTCTATGACTATCAATTAGCAAACTTTCCTTCAATAAACAGTTGGAAGACCACAGGTATTATATTTTACCTACACCATTCCCTTTCACTCCACTTGACTTTCACTCTGCTCCCCCAGTGATTGTCGTAGATGAAATAATGTTTCTCTCAATCCTCAGCTGTGTCTATGTCCCTACATTGAATACCTTTATTTGTCATTCAGACCTTTCGGTCTGAACGAAATGCTGTTGCCTGCAGCCATACATGTAATAATAACAAAACACAATAAACACAAATTAACATCCACCACAGTGAGTTCACCAAACACCTCCTCACTGTGATGGAGGCAAAAGTCTTAGAGTTACTGTCTCTTCCCTCCTCTTCTCCCTCTGCGCCGAGGCGATACCCCACCGGGCGATGGCGGCCCGGGGGGTGGTCGAAGCTGCCCGCAGCTGTTGCAACGGGTGCTCCGGAAAACAGGCACCAGCCAGTGACCTGCGAGCTCCCGACATTGTCCTCCACCGGCCCGCGGCCGAGCCCAGGATCCAGGTCGCCGCCGCCTCAGCCGCCGTAGCACCGTCTCCGCTCCGCACCGGGCCGCCCACAAGGCAACGTCTCAGCCCCGCACCGGGCTGCCCCCACGGAAGCACCTTCCAGCCGGTAGCCGTGCCGGCCGCACAGGAGTGTCTCAGCCCCGCACCGTTCGCCCTCACCGGAGCGCCGAGTCGTGCCGCTACCCGGACGTCGCCACAGCTCGAAGACGGCCAGCCTCGCGTTGGTGAGTCCTGGCTGGCTCTACCTCCGGACCCTCGAGGTCGGTCGCAGGTTGGAGGCCGCCAGCTCCGCCATTAGGCCTCAGCGCAGACGGGGGAAGAGAAGGGGGGTACGACAAAAAGTCGCATTCCCCCGAAGGGAGAGACAGAAAGCTCTGTTTCACCCTCCCCCCACACACATAACACCACCTAATAACCAAAAAAATTACTAAACTAGACAAAAAAAACCGACATAAAAAGTAAAAACAGACAGACTGCAGGCGAGCCGCAGCTGTATCACAGCGCCGCCACTTCCGGATACACTCCAGCATTCAAGACAGCCTACTTCTATCTCCACAATAGCACCCATTTTCTCTCTTACCTCAGTCCACCTTTTGCAGGCTTCAATGATCTCCAGAATATTCCAATATTTGCTAAATAAATCTTTAATCTTCCACATTGCAGAAACCCAAGATTACTTTAATCTCATCTGTCTATGTCCTAACTTGTAGCAGGAGTGTTTTGTTATATTGCATCTTATTCTGGCAAAATTTGAATTGCAAATATCAGATTGAACTCTTCTATTTTCTTGTCCTCCTTCATCCTGCAAGTGTCTCCATGCCTGCAAACTACCACTTATCCTGCATGGCCTTTTGTGCATTCTGCACTTTCACCCCACATAGGCAGCTATGGAATCAGTTGTCCTAACCTTTGGTTCTGGAATGACTTTCCAAACAATCCAGCAATCTCTCTTGTCCTTCGTTGATTAAGTTTTTGCAAGTCTTCCCTAAAAAATCCTAATTTGACCCATCTTATTTTTTGTCAGATTACGCCTCTGCAAAATGTCCTAATCTGTTTAATTTAAATTGCTAAATATATGCTCACTTGCAGTGTAATGCCGTGCAAAGCACTGATTTATAATTGCATATTAATTGCTTTAATCAAATTATTTCAAATAGATGTTAAACAACGAGAACCTTAACCTTACCTTTTTGCAATAGAACAAGAATTAAGTGAAATAAATAATGTTGTGATATTTACTATTAGCAACCTCCAGACTATGACTCTCTATGAATCTAGAAAAAAATAGGGTTTCTGAGAAGAACCAAATAGCACATTGGATCATCATTTTATCAAATGTTTACACTACAGAAACTTCATATAGTGTTTTTCAGGGCCATGGACTACATTGGATTACTGACATGAGATTACAATTTTGAGCAATTTTTAACATTCACATACATTTTATTATTCAATAATCCATATTTAACTTTAAGACTGGAATCTGAAGATGTTTAGTTCATGCATTCATGACGAGTAATTTGACTCAGATATGTTTCAAAGGAGGTAACTTTCTTTGTACTGTATTCATTTGCTAAAGCTCATCGTTTTACATTTTAGTAATAATGAGAAGCTAGTATTCCGAGTCAGGAATTATGCAAAACATAAACCTACATTTAAACAGCACCTCATTATATCATCAAGTAAATGTTGCAAATGCTCCACATGTACAAAGTTCCACTTTGCTATCATTTTGAAGGAATTATTTCATAAGAAATCCACCACATGCCTTATATTTTGATCCATTTGATGCAAGAGATGTTGAACAGAACATTAAAGAAGCTCCTATTTTAAATAGAAAATGCAACCATTTCTTCAACAAGCAACTGAACCACAGAACCAGCAACTGAACCAGTGGGACAGAAATGAAGGGTCTAAGTTTTCCGGCACTTTTGAGATACAAGTGGAGATGACGGTCCATGCCATCAAAGCAAGGTGGCATCAAGGAACCATGATTAAAAGGACAGCTCATCAATACTTGATGCCTGACAAGTAAAATATTGAATGTCATTCCATACAGCCCTTAAGAACATTTTCTGGTGAAGGTATTTATGCAGTGCTGTTTGGATGTGGGGTTCCAGGTCTTATATAAAGAAATAGTTATATAATTCCAGGTCAGGACAGAGGAGCGAATAATTGGAGGGAAGCCTGCAGCTGATGGTGTTCCCATGCTGCAGCTTCCAAACTGCTATCTAATCTATTCGCTCCTAGCCAAAGCTGTCAAAATAGGATTTTAGTTACAAAGACTTAGTAGTTCTGATCAGATGGAAAAAATGCCTTTCTCCGTGTAAGTACTCATTTTAGCACACGTCATGCAAGATTACTTTCGCTTCCTTGTGCAATGTTAGTAAAGTGCTGAGCTTTTTAAATGCTGTGAGAGCTCCAGGCGTGTAACAAAGACTTTGTTAGGACTGTTGTGTGAATATATGAATAAAAGCAAATAGAGGTGCGGGATATTAGAGAAGGAACATTTTCGGAAGGCACACAAAGGAAAAGGTTTGTCAATAGAATGAGCAAATACAAGTCATGTAACACTTAATACCATGAAATGAAATGTAATACACAAAAGTAAATAGAGGAGCCAGACATTCAAGTACAAATCTTTACAGGAATTACAGAATCACAGCAAGACATATAAAAACAATTGGAAATTGTGCAATAAGCTAGAGAAAAGAAAAGCATAGAGCATTCTACATTTAACAAATTGTAGCCAAGCTTGGGAACAAATTTTAGTTTTAGTTTTAGAGATGCTGCGTGGAAACAGGCCCTTCGGCCCACCGAGTCCAGGCCGACAAGTGATTCCTGCACATTAAAACTATCCTACAAATACACTAGGAGGAACACTTTACATTTATACCAACCCAATTGACCTACAAACCACTACATCTTTAGAGTGTGGGAGGAAACTGAAGAGCTCGGAGAAAACCCACACGGTCACAGGGAGAACATACAAACTCTGTACAGACAGCGCCCGTAGTCAGGATCAAACCCAGGTCTCTGGCTGTGTATGGCAGCAACTCTACCGCTGTGCCATGCAAAATGGTAAATGTTAAACCTAAACAAAACATTGGCCACAGAGAGAAGCCTGTATCCATGTATTTGCAGACTTTGGGCAATTATATTGCCAAAGAAATACCATGTAGACTTTAATGCTTGGCTGATGGAAGATATTGAGAATGGCAACAGAAGGAGAGAAAAGAGAAATAATAAAACTTTACACCCACACAGTGAAAGTTGAACATTTTAATATGTATTCAAAATTATGAGGAACTTTGAACAATATTCAAACCAGAATCAGATAAGAAACTATTTACCAGAACAATGGAAGTAATTCGGGACATTAGATGAATTAGATAGAATACAATTTCTTTTTCATCCATTCCCGATGGCTATTATTTTCAGTTTATCTCATGTCGCAGGATAGTTATGAACAAGTAGACCATACAAAAAATTTCATGTATATGGGTACACAACAATGAAACAGATGTATGATTGTAACACAAAATCTAACCAATAACCAGACTGCTGTAAAGGAACACAAAGGCACAATAAGTAATCAATACCTTTTTAAGAGAAAACGGTAATTCTTCAGATTGATTTATGTGGGAATGAAAGATTGGAATGTATACATCACGTAAAATGCTCAATATCTAGGAAAGTACAGCCAAATGTAAGATAAGACATCTTCTTCAAGTTCAATTATCAAAGCAAATCTATCTGATGATGCAATTTCATTCAGGCAGAGTTAAAGGGATTAAAGGCAGCAACTTTCAAATTGTGCACATCTTCAATCTGTGGCAAACTCCATAAATATATCCAGCAATGACAAATTGCCAGGGCATTTAGGTATATGGTCTACCAGAAAGTTTCAATCTTTTACATTAAAAATTGTGAATTCTGATTTATGTTCTAAAGAATTTTACATTATGAATGGTTAGACTTAAATTAAAAGAGGTCAAGAAAATAAAATAAATACATTTTGAATGAATGAATGAATGAATGAATGAATGAATGAATGAATGAATGAATACGTTTATTGTCATTGCACAATACTGTGCAATGAAATTCCATTACATCTCCTCCGGTTAAAAAAATACAAACACGACAACCATTAACACATATGTACACTTATTAGTAAAAAATAAATAGGTATTTTAAAAGAATTTAAAAGAATTTAAAAGAAATTGGCGGCATTTCTTGGAATTACATTTTGCTTCCCCAGCATTCTCTGTTGGAATTTAGCTCTTTTTTCGCACATGGGTAGAAACAATTTTTTAGTCTACCGGTGCGAGCCTTCAGAGTTCTGAATCGCCTCCCAGAGGGTAGCAGAGTAAAAAGGTGGTTGGCAGGGTGGGATGTGCCCTGCTTGATATTTGTGGCCCGGTGCAAGCATCGGGCCCTATATATGTCATATCTTCTATCGAGAAACATTTCAGAATTGCTGACCAAATATTGTATCTCAATTAATAGAGATTAGGTATCCTGATCAAAGTAACATAGACTCTCTTTCCTCTTTAGCATTCTTAACATCTGAAGAGCCACATTTCCTTCTTCATTCCTGCCCATCACCATTGTCTCTGTCCCTCCCAGAAGATACGTTGGCACCCATTCCCCTGTTAACACAACCTCCCCAACCATCTTTATCCTAGCATCTCCTGCATTGCCACTAGCACCTTTAGTAAGCATGTTCCTGTTAAAATGAAGGGTGTCAGATGGGTGTAAGGAAGCCTGGATGACTGGTCAGCTGAGGAAGGAGGCATGAGCCAGGTATTGGCCGCTGTGATCAAGTGTATCCTTGGACGAGTTTCTAGGGGACTAAGGTGCATAGTTACAATGCATATCATGAGGACAAACAAGGAACAAGAGATAGCTCTAATTAAGGAGAATCCAAAGTTATTGTATGTACATTAATGGAAAGAGGGTAACTAGAGGGAGATTGGGGCCAACTCTGCTGTTGCACCACTAGCTGTAGATGTTGTATACAGTAAGGTCTTTGATGAGATTCTGCATGGTAGGCTGCTCTGAAAGGTTAGATTGTATGGCATCCAGAAAGAGCTGAGTGCCTGGATACAAAATTGGCTTTGTGGAAGCAAACAGACATAGTGAACATTTTTTTTTTTTTGGCCTGGAGGCCTGTGACTAGTGGTGTACCTCAGGGATTGGTTTGTCCCCTGTTGCTATTTTGGGTTTTATATTAATGATTGAGATTAGAATGTGCAAGGTGTGATTAGTAAGTTTGCAGATGACACTAAAGTAGGTGGTATAGTAAACAGTGAAGAGGGTTATCAAAAATTACAGCAGGATCTTGCTCAACTGGCAAGTGAGCTGCAGTTCAGGCCAAGTTCCATTTCTGTGTTAAAAAAATAATGTCACCAGAAGTAAGTGGGTTGTTTGAGGAACAGAGTGATTGACCTCTACATAATAAAGCCAGAAAACCAAAAGTCAGTTTGGCTGAAGATAGACACAAAATGCTGGAGTAACTCGGCAGGACATGCAGCATCTCTGGAGAGAAGGAAGAGGTGATGTTTCGGGTTAAGACCCTTGTCCAGCTACAGTTCGTTTGGCAACTAGGCTCACCCTGAAACAGTTATCAGCAAATAAAGGGAATTAAAATTAACCTTTCTGGCTCCAAAATGTGACTACAAAAGAAAAGCACTCCTAAGACTGGAAACCTGAAATTACAATATTAATTGGTAGAAATCCTCTACCAATTAGAAGATTAGACCAGTAGGTAAGGCAAAATCTGAAATGTTCTGAGGAAAGTATTATCTATTTTGCTCTCTCCACAAATACTGTTTGACCTGCTGAGTGTTCCTGGCATTTGCTATTTTCATTTCAAAACTTTTGTCCTTCTGTCTTCCACCCTGGTTTGGTTTCATATGTCTGCAAGTCCTTTCGTTATTGAAAGTGGAACTCTGCAGATTTTTAAAATTGATTGTGACAGTTCAAAAATATTTCATGCTTCATGCCTGTGGACTAAAAATGCTAATAAAGCAAAATTCAAAACCATTTGTGGGTAATCTTTGTTCTCCAAGTTTAAAGCACTTTTAACATGCTATAAGCAAATTATGTGGAGCATAATTTACCATAAATTACATAAAATACATACAGCTCGGATTATATGAGAGCCTATAATACATTCTACTCACTTATATTTTCATTAAACATCTCTTTCATATTGTATATTTAACTTAATTTGCTAAAATGAGGGCAGTCATGACTAACACATTTTATCTTAAAATAAATCATTATAGGCAAGCAGCAACTGACTGACTTAGGATCTCTTTTCTAAATTTTGCATTTCAGTTTTACTCATTTTGATTATACTAGACTCTCAGCTAGCACGCTATATTGTGTAAATTTTAAAATTGCACCTTGCAGCTCCATCTATCCAAATATATTCATCTTGCCTCAGAAACGTATTAAAAGTTATGATAATCAGTGATTGGAATATTTAAAGGAAAGACATGTTCTTTCCTTTTAAATATTCCATGAGTCATTCAATCTTCTTTAACCTTTCCCACAGTAACCTTTTTTATTTCTGCACGATTAGAGAATTGCAATTCTCTGCCAAATCTAAAAAGAAAGCTAAGGAACCTTATTCTGAACTTTAAGTCTTGGAATAACACCCACAAAGAAACTTAGAACATTCTTAATGAGCTTTACTGAGCTAAACAGAGGCTAGTGCCTTCCTGCATGTGAACACTGAGTTGATGTTCAAAGGTAGTTCAGGAACACATTACTAGCTAGAGTTCACAGAGGGACCAACATTAATTATTTAACACTGCAAGATAGAAAAACATCTTAAGGGCTTTAGAGATGTATGAGTAAAGCAGACACAAAGCAAAAAAATGGTCTGAATCATGCTGAGAATTCTAAGCAGAACTGCCAGCATTTAGCCAATCAAACTGACGTCTGAGACATACATGCAGACACTGAGATATAGACACAAAATGCTGAAGTATCTCAGCGGGACAGGCAACATCTCCGGAGAGAAGGAATGGGTGATGTTTCAGGTCGAGACCCTTCTTCAGACTCAAGTCTGAGGAAGGGTCTGAAGAAGGGTCTTGACCCGAAATGTCACCCATTCCTTCTCTCCAGAGACGCTGCCTGTTCCTCTGAGTTACTCCAGCATTTGTGTCCACCTTCGGTGCAAACCAGCATCTGCATTTCTTTCCTATGCATACACTGAGAAACAGGAACTTGCGGACAGATTCATGTCACTCTGCACCTTTGCCAGCACTTTTACTGAGGTTCCCCAGAATTAAATTGGGGAATCACCACTTAGATTCTGTTGCAGGTCAAGTCTTGCCTCAGATCTGAGATTCCATTCATTTTAAAGAGGGTTGTAAGGATGTAGAAAGGAAAGGAAAAGGTTTTTTTAAAACAATTTTACTCCAGCTTTTAATTATATGTAACCGATTTTATTGTATTTCCTTTTTTTTTCAATAACTTACTTCCATTTTAATCATGTTTGAATGTCTTCAGAAACACATGACAGTTTTGAGAGGATTACGTTCTGCCAAAACCTGTCAGAGGCTGAGCCATCTACAGTACAGACACTCCCAATGCGGAGAATGCGGAGATCCAGCTAGTCCCACCATCTTCATTTCACCCAGATAAGTGGAGGCATACAGGTAATAATGGGGGACAATGGGCCAGATCCAGCAAGATGTAACAGCAGGTGACCAACATATTTGTTGAATTCATGATGGTGTTAAAAGTCTCAAAGGAACTTAAGAAGTGAATTTCATATGGAATGGGTGAGTGTTGAAGGTCTAAGCAGTTTGATAGCCTGCAGAATGCACAAGCGGTTGAAGTCAAAGCAGGGAATGCAAGAAGTTACTAAAATGAATCTAAATTATGCAAGATTGTTCGATCTTAAAGGGCCTGTCCCATTTGGGCGACATTTGGGCGACTGCGGAGTGTCAGTGACTGATGCCCGTAAAACCGTCAAGTTGCACGACATACACGCTGACGTATGCTGCTATGCGGGTGAAGTCCGGTTAGGGATGAGGCTTTAAAATATTCTTCCTTCAATGTATCGATTTTAAACATTAATATATTAAATTTAATACAATAAAATCAATTGTGCAAATGAAAAGATGTCTGAGTCGTTCCGTTTTATTTATAGATGTATTGGTCCGCTTCCAGATCCGATCACCAGGGATGGATTCAGTGAGTGTAGACTGAACTACCCTCTCCCCTCCTTCGGCCCTCATCCCTCATTCTACAATCCTCCCTACCCTTCTCCCCTCCCCCCTTCTTCCCTTCCCCCCTCTCCATTCCCCCCTACCCTTCGCCCCTCTTCCTCCCTTCTCCCCGCTCCACTCTTCTCCATCTTATCCACTACCCCCTCCCCTCACATCCCCTTCTCCCCCTCTCCCTCCCTTCTCCCATTCTCCTCCCCCCCCACTTCCCCCCCCCCCAATTTGTGGACCCCGCCTGCGACCAGGGAATAAGGGGGAGAAGAGTGGGGTGGGGAGAAGGGAGGAGTGGGGGAAGCCCTCAATTTGTGGACCCAGCCTGTGACAGCTAAATCCCACTAACAACTCGTGGCCAACAGTTTAGTTCCCACGAGGACCAGGCAGAAGCTAGGGTTAGGGCTAGGGCTAGGGTTAGGGTTTGGGTTTCCTCACGCACTCTAAAGTCTACAATCACTGAATCCATCCCTTTGAAAAGAGAGGGTGATCGGATCTGGAAGCAGACCAATACATCTATAATAAAACAGAACAAATTGATTTTATTATATTAATTTTAATATATTTATGTTTAAAATCCATGCATTGAAGGAAGAATATTTTACACCCCATCTAACACCAACCCTAACCCTAACCGGGCGTCACCCACAGGACAGCATACGTCAGTGTGTGACAGGGCGCACAACATGATGTGACACCCAAATGTCACCCCAGGATTTTGAACATTCCAAAATCCTGGGGCGAAAGGGAAGCACCACACGTTACCACGCATCACTGCATGCGTCACCACGCCTCACTACACGTCATGCGAGCGTCACAACGCACCAACCTATTTTTAGGCTGTCGCGTAAATGACGCGCAAATGTCGCCCAAGTGGGACAGGCCCTTAAGATCGTAAGAGCTCCAATTTCCTCCCACATTCCAAAGACGTACAAGTTTGTAGGTTAATTGGCTTCTGTAAATTTCCCCTAAAGCGTAGGATGGTGCCAGTGTATGGGGGTAATTGTTGGTCGGCGCAGACCCGGTGGGCTGAAGGTATGTTTCCACACGTTATCTCTAAACTAAACAAAGGATGTCTAAAAGCCACATGGGTTGTATTTCAATGGCAAAGGGAAGAATATTCTCATGGAGGTGAGTATCTGAGGTTAGAATCAGATGGGGAAAAAAGGTAAGCTAAAAATAGAAGAAAGGTAAATGAAAAGGAATAGGCAATGGTGCAAGGTATTGATAACCAGAGTGCATCAGCGAGGACTGTACATTGTAGGAGTGCACCAGCAAATAATCAGAGTAAATAAAAATGTGGAGATAAAATTAAGCCATATAACAGCAAAAATGGGAAAAGCACAACACTGGATTTGCTCAGTCAGAATTGTAATGGCATCAGAAAAATAAAAATGAAGTAACAACTAAATTTGGTTTTCTGCACATATACATGAACGAGTAGAATGTTGTAAATAAAGTTGGTGAACTACAATCTTAGATATCTGTGTGGGAACATTATGTGGTGGCGATAGCAGTAATGTGACTCCTAGAGGGAGAGGACAGATAATTAAATCTATCAGAAATGTTTCTGGAAGGATAGGGAAGAAAAAAAAAGTAGGAGGGGTAGCAGTACAGATTAAAGAGAATGAAGTAAGAGGCATTGTTGAATCTAGTTTTGGGGAAGAGATGGTCAAGTGAACGAAGTTTCAGACGAGGATCATCACAGAGATAATGAGTAGAGCAGAAGATTTAAGTATTCTATTGAAAAGGAGAAACAATCCAAAGTAAAAATTATTCATTGGGTGAAGGTCAATCTCAATAGAATATAAGTAGATTAGTAACTGAGGGCTTGGCAGGCAGAATTATACCGTAACATATGCCTTGTTTAAGGAAAATAATGTTTCAGTACAATTGAGACATATTCTCATGTGGGGCAGAGGAAGAACAATAAAATTTAGAGCTTCCTGAACACCAGAAAAACATATAAACATACGATACGATACGATACGATAAAACTTTATTCATCCCTGGAGGGAAATTGGTCTGCCAACAGTCACAACACACAAGGTACACGAAAAATTTGAAATTAAAAGTGAAAACAAAAAGAAAAGGACAAGCGACAGTTTGGCTGGCTGCCATGCACAACGCACCTTCACCGGAACAAATGTACAAACAAACAAACAAATACAGACTTGCAGAGGATTCTAAACTAGAGAACCCCCCCCCCCCCCCCCATCCCTACACCGGGGTCCACTTTGTTCTCCCACTGTCCCTCACGGTGGTCCCCCCACACCGGGTCCTCCATTGTTCTTCAAGGCGGTCCTCCCCATGCCAGGTTGCAATTGTCTTCCCCTGCTCCCTTATAAAAACATATAAAAGATAGGTGCAGGAGTAGGCCATTCGGCCCTTTGAGCCAGCACCACCATTCAATATGATCATGGCTGATCATCGAAAATCAGTACCCCGTTCCTGCTTTTTCTCCATATCCCTTGATTCCTTTAGCCCTAAGAGCTGATTCTAACTCTCTCTTGAAAACATCAAGTGAATTGGCCTCCACTGCCTTCTATGGCAGATAATTCTACAGATTCACAAGTTTTTCCCCATCTCAGTCCTAAATGGCCTGCCCCTTATTCTTAAACTGTGACCCCTGGTTCTGAACTCCCCCAACATTGAGAACATTTTTCTTGCATCTAGCCTGTCCAATCCTTTATATATATTGCTATAAGATTCCCTCTCGTCCTAAATTTCAGTGAATACAAGCCTAGTCGACCCGTTCTTTCATCATATGTCAGTCCCGCCATGCTGGGAATTAACCTGGTGAACCTTCACTGCACTCTCTCTATAGCAAGAATGTCCTTCCTCAAATTAGGAGACCAAAACTGCACACAATAGGACTCTGAACTGCAGAAGGAACTCCTTGCTCCTAAACTCAAATCCTATAAATAAAAATCCATTCAAAAGATATATAAATAGTAAAAAGATGGTATTATGGAGTGGGGCTCTTGAAGGACAAAAATGGGAACTTGCATGTAGATCCTGAGTGAGCTATAAAAGTATGAATTGAGTACTTTGCGTTTGTTTTTAAAAAGGTAAAAATGAAAATGAAGGAGGGGATACTTGAGTTGAGATATTAGATACGTTAAAAATTGGTAATATGGCGTACGAGAAAAGTAAATTGAACTGTGAGGATGGTAAATGGTAAATGCTTATGGTATAATACAGGAATGACAAAGGTTAAGGAAGTATAGTCAGCAGGTTAACAATACCATGTGCGGACAGGACGTCGAAGGACAAGAAGCGAAAGCCAAAACGCCGAAGCCAAGATACCAAACATACATCACGCTGAAAAGCTAAGATACCGAACAAACACGACGCCGAAAGGACATGAAGTCGAACGGACATGAACCCGAAAGAACACGAAGCTGAACGGACATGACGCCAAAAGGATACGAAGCAAAACTGACACAACGCCGAATGGCTATGAAGCTGAACGGACACAACGCCGAAAGGATACGAAGTTGAACGTACATGACGCTGAAAGGATACGAAGCCGAATGGACACGACGCCGAACGGACAAGAAGCAGACAGACATGACAACGAAAAGCCACCGAACAGACATGATGTCTCCGGGGACGGGATTGGTCCAACGCCTTGTCAGTCATCAACAAAGGTCAGAAATTTGTCCAGACCCCCGCGTCCATCACATCTCTGGCCGGGGAAGACAGGAGGGTGGGGGGGAGTTAGAGCTTGCGTTTGTAAAATGGTGGCAGTGACTCCAAGCTGCTGCGATTGCCACAGAGGCTTTTCGATGTCATGTTTGTTCCCCGTCAGATTTTAAACCGAAAAACAATCTGACGCCGAACGCACATGAAACCGAAATGATAAATAGGTATGAAACACTGAAACACTTTAAAAAACCTATATTTGCTGCAAGAATATGCAAACAAATTTATTATTTAACTATTTTAAAATGTAACATGGTACAACAATTTAACTATTTTAAAATGTAACAAGGTACAACTAAATTATAGGAATAAAAATCAATTAAGAAATTGTAAGCTAAGGCTCTTAGGAATGCCAATCCTTTTTCTTTATTATAAGAATTGCAAATAGATTTTATATTTTGTTAATGGTAGCATAGTTTTTGTTAGGCTTTGAAATGTCAATCCCTGTAGATGCCTGCTCAATTAAAATTTCATTTGATGCCTGTTCACTTCTGATCGTTTTAAGTAATTTATCCACTGTGGAGATACACTAATGGGGCTTTTTCACGGGGCGACTTGACGCAAGATGTAACCAGAGTGAAGTGGTCGTGGTCTAGCACGATATCACACGATATAACGGGGGGTAGATAAAGAGTTCCCACGGTACTCGGCATTTCTGTTATTTGTGCGAGTGACTTGTCCGTCTCCCGAGCTTTCCCGTTAAATCTTGAATGAACATTGTGAAGTGTTGTTAAATCATCACGTGGCACAAATGATGTCACTTTTTTTTCACACACTATAAATATCCTCCCTTGGTTGAATTGGCTCATTTGGAGACATATTTTACTGTGTATGTGGGAGACACAGATGGACTGAGCACAGTACCTCGGTCTTACTGTGTGTGGGAGAGGGGGAGAAAGAGACGTACACTCACAGAGGCAGAGTCTCTCAGCCTGTGTAAGAGGGAGGGAGGGAGAGAGAGAGAGAGGCACACACAAGGTGGATGTGAAATCTCACCTGCCTGTTTCAGTGACAGACACCCGCCGCCAGTAAATGAAGACACCCCCATCTGTCTCCCCCTCCTCTCCCTCGACTCCCCCACCTTTCCCTCCCAACTCCAGTCCCGTCCCGACCCCCTGGGAAACTGAATAGAGCAACAATCAACTGCTGCCTGTGCGCTGATATGACAATAAAGGCTACTTTACTTTACTTTACTGAGTTAAAGAGTTCCCACGGTAGACTGTAAAACTAGGACCCTGGTTCTGGACTCCCCCAACATCGGGAACATTCTTCCTGCATCTAGCCTGTCCAATCCCGTAGATACTGATTAGACCGGTATCTATTTATTTACTTTATTAATGATTTCAATTAAATATTGGGAACATCAGGCCGCAAACATTATTTATTGAGTGTTAGTGCTGGACTTTGACTCGACCTTCCTAGTTAGCCGGCGCCTGAGACTGAGCCAAGCAATGTCCAGACCTGAGTTCAACACAAAGTGATGGAGGAACTCAAAGGGTCAGGCTCGTCCAACGCTCTGTGTTTTGCTCGTGATTCCTGCATCTGCAGTTCCTTGTGTCTACAGACCAGAGTTGCCACTTGACTCCGAGATGACCATCACAGAGCATACGGAAGATAGACACGAAATGCTGGAGTAACACAGCGGGACGGGCAGCATCTCTGGAGAGAAGGAATGTGTGACGTTTCGGTTCGTGACCCTTCTTCAGAGTCTCGTCCCGAAACGTCACCCATTCCTTTTATCCAGATGCTGCCCGTCCAGTATTTTATGTCTGTCTCCAGTATTACTGTGTCTATCATCGGCGCAAACCAACATCTACAGTTCTTTCCGACACATTAGAGGATACCATCTCGCCATCACTCGGATTACCCGCTTCATTTCCATAACGTTGCCACCTCTCTTTACTTTGCTTACTGAAGCCTGATCCTTGTCACACCCAGTGCTCTATCGCCCAGCCTCTCATCTTTCAATCGGGTTCGGCCAGGAAGGAACTGCAGATGCTGGATTAAAACGAAGATAGACACAACATGTAGCTCAGCGGGACAGGCAGCATATCAGAAGGGTCTCGACCCGAAATGTCACCCATTCCTTCTCCCCAGAGATGCTGCGTGTTGCGCTGAGTTCCTCCATTTTGTGGCTACCTTGGATTTATCCAGGATATCCCCGTTGATGTCCTAACTCGCTTTGGTTTGTTATTATTGTCTCATATCGAGAACCAGCAGATACAGGTTTAGGTTCGGGGGGAATGATTTAATGAGAGCCTAAGGGGTAACTGTTTTACGCAAAGGGCGGTGGGTGTATGGAATGAGCTATCCGTTAAGGTAGTTGAGGCAGGTACTGTCGCAATGTTTAAGACGCATTAGACTGAAGCATGGATAGGATAGGTTTAGATGATTATGGGCCAAACGCGGGCAAGTGGGACTAGTGTAGATGGGACATATTGGTCGGTGTGGGCAAGTTGAGTCGAAGGGCCTGTTTCTACGCTGTATGATTCTATGCAGGGAATAAACTTTTGTTTGCGTGCTATACAATCATATCAGATAATGCTATACATGAATATAACCAAGCCACGTACAGTCTGAAGAAGGGCCTCGACCATAAACGTCACCCGTTCCTTCTCTTTAGAGATGCTGCATGTCCCGTTGAGTTACTCCAGCATTTTGAACCGTCGAGTTACTCCAGCATTCTCTTTAAACCAGCATCTGCTGTTCCTTCCGACACATGCACAAGAACACCAGGTAGAGCGAAGAGGAAAATACCAGAGTTCAGAATATATGTTTTCAGGACAGTTCCAGGGGGAAAAAGTCCAATGTCCGCATTGAGGTAGGTTGGTAGGTCGGGTCAGTGCCCAAACGAATGGAAAGAAGAACCGTTCTGAAGCCGGATAAGAATAGGTGGTCGGCGCGGACTCGGTGGGCCGAAGGGCCTGTTTCCGCGCTATATCTCTAAAATCTGAAGTTAGGTAATGTCTAAAGGAACTGCAGATGCTGGTTAATACGCACAAAAGGACACAAAATGTTGGTGTAACTCAGCAGGTAAGTCAGATCTGGGAAGAGAAACATAAAAAGCTGGAGTAAGTCAGCGGGTCAGGCAGCATCTCTGGAGAAAAAGAATAGGTGGCGATTCGAATCGGAACCCTTCTTCAGACATCCTAATCGGAAATGAGTCTGAAGACGTGTCTCGTCCCGAAACATCAGCTATTTTTCTCCAGAGATGCTGCTTGACTCGCTGAGTTATTCCAGCTTTTTGTGTCTGTCTTCGGTTTAAACCACATGTGCAGTTCACTCCTTACACGGGTCTCTGGAGAACATTGATTGGTAGCGTTCCGGACCCTGCTTCGGAAAGGCATCGATCGCTAGTCGGCGAGGACTCCGAGCTGTATCTCTCAAAGAAGTACATGTGAAAAATTTCTCACGGACCATAAAAATGCGGGACCTTTCAGTAAAGTCCCTTTTAAATCCCTTTTAAAGATTATAGTTATTTTCTTGAATCTCATTAACATAACTCATGAATAAGTTGATGTCCATATGCGGATGCAAATCTTTATTTTTTAAATTCAATCCCACAGAAGACAATTTTTACTTACCTTCTGTCCCCTCTGTCCAGCTTCCGGGTTCACCGTTCACAGGAGTTCCCACGGTAACCGCAAGAGTCAATACGGATATCGCACGGATATCGCACAGGCCACTACGTTCATATAATGTTGCAATGCTCAACCACAAGTGTACAAGTCACTCTTGGAGAAATTCAAACTTGCTTGAATTTTCTCCCGAGTCACCAAGTTACACGATTACCTGCCGTTAGCGCCACGGTGGTCCACGGTGGTCCACGAATGCCGTACTGTTATCGCACGAGGTTCCCACGATGTTCAACTCTGGTTAACTCTTGCGTCAAGTCGCCCCGTGAAAAAGCCGCTTAAGTCTCTTTTTAAAGGCCTGATGCCAACCTTCCAAAGAATTGTTTGTTCTTGGCAAATTATCCTGAATTCGAGTGTAGACTGACCATAATTCGCAATCGTAAAGTGGCCTCCTTCGCCACCCTCTTTGTACTATTCCTAACCATGTACTTTCGAAATAAACTAAAAAATCACTTAACATTTCTTCAGTTTCGGCATTTAAAGGAATGCACCAATTCATCATATTTTTTTTTGAACATCTTCAGGGGGGACAAAGGCAAGTGCTTGTAATTGCTTAATGAGAAGTGTGTTGCTAGGCGTGGCATACCATTGTTTCAATCCACGAGCTTGAATATTTCACCATAGACATTGGCCAAAATGAAAGGAGCAACCATAAATTGACGTGTTTGGGAAGTTCTTTTTTATACTATTAATTGCTGCTTTTTCAAAGTCAATTGTTATCAAAGTTGGAACCTGAACTCGATCAAAAACGTAAAAATGTTGTTGTATGTTTTCTCTTCCTTGTTGCTTGCAACACAATACACTGATGTCAAGGTTTTGCTTTCTGAAATAATAGCTAGTATAGTATAGAGTTGCTTTCCTCGGGGGGGGGGGGGGGTGTGGGGGCAGAGTCAAATGCGCCGTCGCCAAAACATGTTTGCTTTCTGGATAAAAGTTCCAAATTCTTCTCTGTCGATAAAATAATTAGTGGTACTTTCATACATTTGAATGTTTGATCCACGTGTTGTTGTACTCAAATCTTCACTTGTGTCTACATTTCTTGCTTGTCATACCATTTTTCCTATTATTTCTCTCTTAAGCAGGGCTCCAGCAACTCTAAGTGGTAATTCTTCCGTGTTATTATTAATTACACTGCTTGTGATCTCTTCAGTCGGCCCGCAGGCGCATGGAGAGGGCGTACGCAGCGTCTTGACAGCGTACACAGCGTCTTGACATCGTATGCAGCATCTTGACGGCATACGCCTAGCGCATGGCGTTGCGCGATGACGTCACCGCCCGGCGTGCCGCTGTGTGATGACATCACCGCCCGACGCCGTGTGACGTCCAAATTCAGTCGGCCCGCTTCCTGCCCAGCTGATTGGTGAATATGATGTCGGGACCAGCCCCGCACAACTCCATACGCTGCCGCGGCCCGAAGTGGGACCGGCCCCGCGTGGCTGTACGCCTCAAGCGACCACATTTGGTTGCGCTAGATGCATGCAATCGCATGCTGGTGGGACAGGCCCTTTACATTCTTTGTTTCTCACACCTCCAGTATGTGGTTTAATTAACCTTTTTGTCCACAACGTATGTGTAACCATTGAGAAGGAGCTTCCTTCCACCACGTGCTGTTTTAACGAAATCCATGGTCAAACTAAAAGGTTTCTCAGAAAGTAAACAAGTCGATTACTATTTACCCCTACCTGAGGGATTAAACAAAATTATATTTGTTTCCTTTTCAATATGTACAGTTGTTTTTCAGATTTTCGATGTCAGGGATTCAAAGTTTTCTTTTCGATTAGTAAGATTCTTTTTCAGTTTTTTGATGTCATGTCCATTCGGCGTCAGATTGCTTTTCGTCTTAAAATCTGACGGGGAACGAACATGACGTCGAAAAGCCTCTGTGGCAATCGCAGCAGCTTGGAGTCACTGCCACCATTTTACAAAAGCAAGCTCAATCTCTTCCCCACCCTCCCGTCTCCCCCCCCACTCTCCTGTCTCCCCCACTCCCCCCCCCCCCCCCCTCCAGCCAGTGATGTGATGGACGCAGAGGTCTGGACCAATCGCTGACCTTTGTCGATGACTGACAAGGTGTCGGACCAATCCCGTCCCCGGAGAAATCATGTCCTTTCAGCGGCTTTTCGACGTCATGTCCGTTCTGCGTCTTGTCCGTTCGGCTTAGTTTCCTTTCGCCGTCGTGTCCGTTCGGTTTCATATCCTTTCGGCGTCGTATCCATCTGGCTTTGTGTCCTTTCGGCATCGTGTCCGTTCGGCTTTGTGTCCTTTCGGTGTCATGTCCGTTCAGTTTAGTGTCCTTTCAGCGTTGTGTCCATTCGGCTTCGACTTCTTGGCTTCGGCTTCTCGTCTGTCATCGTCCCTTCCGGGTACCAAATGAATGTCATTGAGAAAAAGTGAATATGAAAGGCAATATAATATAATGTAAATAGATAATAAGAAGCAGGAACATGGTATATAGACCCTGGAGCATAAAACAATGGACAACCACATGACATCGTTAAAATTCGAAATAAAACACAAATGGACATTGCAACAATGCAGAGAACACAAACAGAAAAGGCAGAGAATATCCTGCAACTCACAATGAACAATGGTATTGAAAATCTACTAGTTATGCAGTTAGTTTGCATTCGCAATTCCCATACAGAACATGTACTCATGCATGAGTGATTGAGTATATGAAGCCCTTATTAAGCGTTGACATGACTGATTCAAAACTGCCTAGCAGATGGCATGCTGATATAATACAGCAGAAAGAATCATTTAAATCAACCACAAATCTTCAATAAGAAATGCTTAGGCCACTCTGTTGTCGAAACAGCACCTTTATGAGGTTTTTTTAAGCATGGTGATTATAATTATTGGTCGGGCATGTTTGTGACTTTGGTGGTACTGGCTGGCAGGTGTTCCAGGCTATTTGATGTTATTCCAATATATACACCAACACACAACTATTTCATATTCATGGCACAGTAGTGTATTTACCAGTGAACCAGTTCAAGGGAGTGCGACAATTGTGGCCCTGGTGAGTTTAAAGAAAGGGTGGGGACTAGTGCACCAGTAGGTTAAAACAATGCAGGAAACAACACACCAGCATATTAGTGGGAATATGGAAACGGGGGTCCCGATGAGTCCGATGGAATGCGGAAACCGGGGCCGCGGCATGTCAATGAGAGCAGGAGATCCTAGATCTTTATGGGATAAAGTGAGTGCAGTTAGCAGGCCGCAGTGTGATAGTGTAGGTATTCAGGCGAGTGCCCTCGGGCTTATAGGTCGAAGACAGTCGCTGAAAGGTCGCGTCAGTGAGACAGAACCTTAAGGGTGTGTACGTACCAGGGTCAGTGTGATTAAGGGAGTGTAGGTAACAGGCCTCTGTGTGATAGAGTGTAGGTACCAGTGTGATGAAGTGAGCAAAGGAATAGGTACCCAGTGAGCTTACTGCTGAACCAGCAGGAATTCTGGGCAATTGGGTAGTGGATAATCAGAGTTTTATTGACAACATCTGACTTTTAATATCAAATCATATGTTGCAAGTTGTTTCTAATGGAATTTTGAAAACTGTGAACAAAGTAATCATCATATCATTAGGGCTACTGATGAATCGTTCCTTTGTCAGTTGACCAACGTCATATTGATTGAACACATTTTGGGATTTATTTTACTCCCACTCCCATGAGCAAAACTGCATGCTCTGACCTTAGTGAGAGAGAAAGATAGATCAGTCGTGATTGAATGGCTGAGTAGACTCGATGGGCCGAATGGCCTAATTTTGCTCCTATAACTTATGAGTTTCGGATTTTTCAGATCTGCCAACTAAATTTGGTATGTTCCCAACAGAGAGACCCTCTCCCTACCTCTTGTGTTTAATAGAGAAATCTCCTGGAAGAGTGACAGTCACTTTTTAATGTCTTCAGTTCCCAGACTTTATTGAGTTTTTAGTTTAGTTTAGAGATAGAGTGCAGAAACGGCCCCTTTGGCCCAACAAGTCCAGGCTGCCCAGCGATAACCCATACATTAGTTCTGTCCTATACACTGGGGACAATTTACAGAAGCTAATTAACCCAATTTGGCTGTCACACACACCTGCCGGCGCAACACAGGAAACCCTGGAGTTGGAAAGCAGCCAAGGTAACATCAGTGGAAAATACTCCATTATATTTTCAAGTAGCTGGAACTCTGTGACCAGAAAGAAATAGTCTAAAAATTATGTTAAAATAGCCACATGTTGCTAATTGTATTACTTCCTTGGGACCTGATTCGCTAATATAGCATGGAATCATTCAAGGTTCATTTTCTCAACGAAAAGCATCCTGCAAAGGATTATTTAGTTGGTAAACAGACATCTGGATATAAATTGTATCAAAACACATAATCTTGTTTTGGAGCAGTATTTTTTCACAGATCCTTCTCCCAAAATAAATGAATGAATGAATGAATGAATGAATGAATACATTTATTGGCCAAGTAGTCTCATACAAGGAATTTGCCTTGGTGCTCCGCCCACAAGTGACGACATGACATACAGTGACAGTTAGAAATGACACATAAAACATTAAACATTAATAATAAAACATTATCGATTAAACATGTGAATTAAATAAAATACCAGAGCAAAAGGAGGCTACAGATTTTTGGTTATTGAGTAGAGCTACTAATCGTGGAAAAAAGCTGTTTTTATGTCTGGCTGTGGCAGCTTTGACAGTCCGGAGTCGCCTTCCAGAGGGAAGTGATTCAAAGAGTTTGTGGCCAGGGTGAGAAGGGTCAGAGATGATTTTGCCCGCTCGCTTCCTGGCCACCAAATTCCGACCACTTCAAGCAGGGTGCAAGGCCACCAAATTCAAGTGCAGTTTCATACCATTTCAAGCAGGGTGCAAGGCCACCAAATTCAAATGCAGTTTCAAACCATTTCATGCAGGGTGCAAGGCCACAAAAATCCTCGTCCTCAGAGGATCCTTACTCAATCCTCTGAGTAAGATGGCCAAAAGTCACAGCGTTAAGTGGCAGCGTTTTATTTTCTAAAATCATGAAACAGAAAAACAGGAAGTGGTCAAGATCAGACTTTTAGTAATATAGATGATGGAGAAGTGATGTTGTGCAGCAGGGTAGTGGAAGAGGCCGCAGTATTTTGCAGTCAGGCTGTAATTGGGTATTAAGTGGTGATTGGAGAGGGTTGGGTGGGAAAGGGTCCAGACTTTTCAGACTGGATTCTTGCTTTAAGTCGGTGTGAAGTGGTGATTGGGGAGGAGTGGGTGTAGAAGGGTCCAATCTTTGCAGACTGGAGTCTTGCTTTAAGTAGGTGTGAAGTGGTGATTGGGGAGGAGTGCAGCGTAGATTCACAAGGTTAATTCCTGGGCTGGTGGACTGTCATATATTGATAGACTGGAGCGGCTGGGCTTGTATACTCTGGAAGGATGAGAGAGTTTCTTATTGAATCACATAAGATTATTAAGGGATTGGACATGCTAGAGGCAGGAAACATGTTCCCGATGTTGGGGAGTCCAGAACCAGGGGCCACAGTTTAAGAATAAGGGGTAGACCATTTAGAACATTGATGAGGAAACACTTTTTTACCCAGAGAGTTGTGAATCTGTGGAATTCTCTGCCTCAGAAGGCAGTGGAGGACAATTCTCTGGATGCTTTCAAAAGAGAGTTAGATAGCGCTCTTATTGATAGTGGAGTCAAGGGATATGGTGAGAAGACAGGAGCGGGCTACTGAATGTGGATGATCAGCCATGATCACATTGAATAGCGGTGCTGGCTCGAAGGGCCGAATGGTCTACTCCTGCACCTATTGTCTATATATCGACGTAAATATGAAGCCAATTAATCCACAAACCTAAATATCTTTGGAGTGTGCGAGTGAATCAGAGCATCCGGGGAGAATATACAAATTCCATACGGACAGTACCCATAGTCATGATCGAACCCGGGCCTCTGGCGCTGTAAGACAGCAACTCTACTGCTGCACCACCATGCCGGTATTCAGGCTGGAGGAAGTGGTCTTGAACATGGACCAGTCCACTGACTTCAAGCAGTCCTGAAGTAGACTTTCATCCTCTACAGGCCACTGCTGTATTACTTTTGACTTTGTAGGTTTTGTTCTCAAATATAGCCAATATTTACTGCAATGGTTGAATACTTATTTTAATGTTGAATACTTTAAATTGAAAATGGTACAATACACACAACTATTTAATATTAATAACCAGAAATATTATTGATAGTCACAGAATATACTCAATTTAATGTACTGATAGCACCATACTCCTCAAAGGCTGCAGCTCATTAACTCATACATATTTGTACGCTAACAGCTGGCTACGTGTCACAATGTTGTAATTCAACCGGGATTCTGGTGATGACCTTAAACAGAAGCAAAAAAGACAGGGTGGCTTGTAAATGTCAGCAGGACCCAAAGATTTAATATAGTGACAGTCTGAAAATTATTACCAGCTGGTCGTTATGCTGTAAAATGTGTGACGAAGAGTTTATATAAAATATGATTTCTACTTTTTTCATCAGAAGGCAGAAGGCAAAGAATCACACGCTGTCACAGTTCCATGACTGTAACATGGAAGAAACATTGCAAAAGGACAGCATTCCAGTCAATGTGCAGCTACAGCTGCAGACAATATTCTTTCAGTCATTCCATATTAAAAAAAACACTATTCAACTGAACATTGCCAGCAGAGAATGTGACACAAAGACTGCAGTTGCTGGAACCTAGAGAAAACATATTGCTGAGGAACTCAGTGGTCAGGCACTAGGAAATGGACAGATTTTGCTGTGACTATTTTGACCCGAAATGCCGTCTGCATATTTTGCTCCACAAATGTTGCCTTACCCACTGAGCTCCTCCAGCAGTATGTTTTTTTTTTTGCAAATGGTGGTTCCATTGAAGGAACCATTGAAGATATATGAGACGCTGCCTCAAAAAGACAGCCAGCATCATCAAAGATTCACATCACCCTGGCCACACTCTCATTTCACTCCTACCGTTGGGATGAAAGTACAGAAGTCTGAAAACTGTGACCTCCAGATTTAAGAACAGCTTCTTCCTAACAACCATCATGATTCAAATGACAGAACACTACAAAACGCTAACTAAATTATGAACTATAGATTGTCTTGATTGAATAAGTATTAGCATTTTAGCATTTTAGCATTAGTATTGGGGTTTTAAATGTATTGATTTATTTTTGTTTATTATATGTTACCTGTGAGCAACTACAGGCCTGATATGCTGCTGCAAGTAAGAATTTCATTATTTCATTGTCAGTACACATGACAATTAAACACTCTTGACACTTGAAATGTCAATCTATGGATGCCTTGCTGAATGCAGAAATTCAAAACATACAAACAGATGGTGCCACATCTTTCATTGCCCTCCACGCTTAGATTTCACAGAGATTCAGATGACAGATCCTACACTTCATGGGATTCTCCAGCAGTGCCTCATAGATCTAATGAAACATAACATAGCATCTGAGATCCCATTGATTTAAATCAGGATTCGAGAACCAGCAGATAAGAGAATGTTTTATTTTCAATTTACTTGCTTTTTTTTAATGCTATTAATTGGTTATTTGTTTTTGTGTGTACCATTTACTTTATGTTCCGTTTATTTGTTAATAAACTAATATAATATTTCAAAAGTATTTAATAATTATTAAAAAAAAAAAATTTAAAATAATTTTGTCCTCTCACAGCCATATGAACAATGTTTTCTACATTTCCAATTGGAACAACTGTGCACACAAAAACAAGCAGTCTTGTTTCAATTTTTGCCTTTCTCATTTTTATGCATTTATATAATTTCCTATATAAAAAAATGTTAGCATGAATGGAAACTACTTCTGTTAAAAATTCCAAAATATTGTAAAATATTATCACGTTGTTTAAAGTATAAACTATCTTGAAGAAATGTTTTCTTTGCCCTCGTTTAACTTGCACAATGGCAATTAGCAGCAACAGCTGTTGGTCTAACTGTTATAGTATTCACATCCTTACTGTGTCAGGAAGTTTCATGCTTGGGAACAACTCCATGGAAGTCAGTACATTGCATGTTCCCAGGACTTTACTTCCTCCTTTAATTTTCCCAACATTTACATCATAATGAGTAACATAATAATAGCTGCAAAAAATACAGGGCAGAACAAGACAATAAACTCTCCCGATAGTTCTCTGCAAGATTGCACCCACAGTATTGTTTTTATTAATACTTTTGAATAAACAAGAGTGGTGTGGAAATGTAATGATAAAAGTTATGATAAATAATCACTCCTGAAATTGTGTTCAGTTTTAACTGAATGTTGCATGCAGAGCAGATGAGATATACAGTACATGAGTACCAGATTTCCAGCACGTTCCTGACCTTTGTGTTGCATTACAAAGTCGTAATATCAGAATGATCTAATATATAAAGATATCACACATCCTTCTATGTAGAAACACAGGCTAAAGGGATATGCTTTTCATCTGAAAAAAGCACTTTGAAAAGATAGAGATGTTTATAATTTCATATAACTTTGAAAGTGATCATGTCTGAATTTGGATAAAATCTGAGCAAATGAATTAAGGAATAAAATAGAAGTAAAATATAGGGAAGGGGGAGAAGGGATATAGACCTATCTTAAATAGGGAGGCACTGTACTACACCAAAAATAACAAGCAATAGACTGCAATAATTAGTAATCCTGGACAAAAAAAATCTAAACTCACAAAGAGGAACTGGGCCAGAAGCAGACAATTTACAGGTTATGTAAAATATATTATTTAATATAAAGGGCTGGTAATCCAAAGTAATTTGGCATTTACATAGTAATATTTCAGAGACCATTCCTAGTTTAATAACATACTTGCATAAAGCTGCATAAATGCTGATTCTAAAAAAGTATTCTCAAATGAATGCATTTGCTGTTTTATTCTGTTATTTTCCTGAAATCCATCTGTATGGAACTTCAAATGTTACATGCAGTTTACAGCAGAAAGCTAGGGGGGACACACACTGGCTAAGCCTTTTCTGAAAAAAAATAATGGGAAGTGAACAAGATATTTGAAAAATGGACATGACTCAACGTAGGAGGAAACATTCTGTGCATTGTACATCTCTGGTTAATGCATGGAAATGGCACTGCGTGTCCAAGGAACCTCCACATTTGAAGATGTTGCTGGATTTGGGCATTGATTGTTCATTAAACTCGCCAGAGAGTTAAGTCTATTAGTTAATAGCATAAAGTACTGGAGTAACTCAGCGAGGCAGGCAACATCCAATTGATAGGCAACATTTTGGTTTACTGAAATATTGCCTATCCATTCCCTCCACAGACACAGCTGATGGTGAAATTTAAAAGTACAAGTAAGAGGAGTGACTACTCCACCTGTCAATTTGTTCATGGCTGATCTTTTACCTCAACATAATTTCCCTGAAATATCTCATATCCATCAATTCACATAGTTTAGTTTAGAGATGTCGTGCGATAACAGGCCCTTCGGCCCACTGAGTCCATGCCGACCAGTGATCCCCGCACATTAACACTATTCTCCACACACTGGGGGCAATTTACGACTTTACCAAGCCAATTAACCTACATACCTGTACGTCTTTGGAGTGTGAGAAGAAACTGGAGCTTCCGGGTAAAACTCACACAGGTCACAAAGTGAACGAACAAACTCCGAACAGACAGCACCCATAATCAGGACTGAACCCGGGTCTCTGCTTCAGTTTAGTTTATTGTCATGTATACCGATGTACAGTGAAAAGCTTTTGATCCATGCTAACCAGTCAGCAGAAAGACAAAACATGACTACAATCGAGCCATTTACAGTGTAATAGATATATGATGAGGACATAACATTTAGTGCAAGGTAAAGCCAGCAAAGTTCGATCAAGGACCACAATCAATCACAATCACAATAATCAATCACAATCACAACACAATAATACTTTATTAGCCAAGTATGCTTTGCAACATGCGAGGAATTTCATTTGCCAAGTCAGTCATACAAATAAAAAGCAACGGAACACACTAAATACATTTTAACATAAACATCCATCACAGTGACTGTTCCACATTCCTCACTGTGATGGAAGGTGAAAAAAAAGTTCAAATTTCTTCCCTTTTTGCGGATGGGGACATCGAGCCCTCCATTGACAGGACGATCTTGACTCCCGTAGCAAACGGCGTTTGGGCCCTCCGCATCGGGGCGATTAATTCCCGCATCGGGGGGGATGTCAGCTCCCCCGTGCTGGCGATCGGACCCTGCGTTAGGGCTGGTTGAGCCTCTGCGTCGTTGGAGCTTCCTGACTCAGCCTCTCTCGAGACTGCAAGCTCACGATGGTAAAGTCCGCAGGTTGGAACAATCCCAGGCAATTGATCGACTCTGATGTTAAGTCCACGATTGCGGTGGGGATCAAAGTCAGTCCAAGGAGGTCTCCAGCTCCATCGATGGTGGGCCGCAGAGCGACCGGAGAGACGATCCGGAAAACAATTGCATCTCCGGCAAGGTAAGAAACTGAAAATAAAAGTCTGGCGTTCACCAATGAGGTAGATAGTAGTTCAGCAATGCTCTCTGGTTGTAGCGAGATGATTCAGCTGCCAGGTAACAGCTGGGAAGAAACTGTCCCTGAATCTGTGGGGTGCATTTTCACACTTCTATATCTTTTGCCTGATGGGAGAGGGAGAAGAGGGAGTGGCCAGGGTGAGGCTCATCCTTGATTATGCTGCTGGCCTTGCCAAGGCAGCATGAGGTATAAATGGAGTCAGTGGAAGGGAGGTTCGTTCATGTGATGGTCTGGGTTGAGTCCACAATTCACTTCAATTTCTTGTGGTCTAGGATGGAGCTGTTCCCAAACCAAGCTGTGATGCACCCTGATAAAATACTTTATGTAGGGCATTTGTAGAAGTTGGTGAGAGTTGCAGGAGCCATGCCAAAGTTCCTAAGCCTTCTAAGGAGGTAGAGGCATTGGTGTGCTTTCCTGTTCGTTACTTCAATATTAGTGGTCCAGATGTTTTTTGTTGACATTGACTCCTAGGAATTTGAAGTTTCCAATCATCTGTACTTTGGTGCCTTTAATGCAATCTGGGGTATGTGTACCGCTTCGCTTCCAGAAGTCAATCACTATCACCTTTGTCTTGTTTACAATGAGAGAAAGGTTGTTGTCTCATTGTCCCAAACTTATCAAACTGAATATCCAAAAATCTACCCATCCATGTCTTGAATGTGTTCACTGCCTGGGTCTCAACAGCTATTTTTTTCCCCCAAATTTCAGCGCGTGAGAGAGTACAGAGGAGATTTACTAGAATGTTGCCTGGGTTTCAGCAACTAAGTTACAGAGAAAGGTTGAACAAGTTAGGGCTTTATTCTTTGGAGCGCAGAAGGTTAAGGGGGGACTTGATAGAGGTTTTTAAAATGATGAGAGGGATAGACAGAGTTGACATGGAAAAGCTTTTCCCACTGAGAGTAGGGAAGATTCAAATAAGGGGACATGACTTGAGAATTAAGGGACTGAAGTTTAGGGGTAACATGAGGGGGAACTTCTTTACTCAGAGAGTGGTAGCTGTGTGGAATGAGCTTCCAGTGAAGGTGGTGGAGGCAGGTTCGTTTTTATCATTTAAAAATAAATTGGATAGTTATATGGATGGGAAAGGAATGGAGGGTTATGGTCTGAGCGCAGGTATATGGGACTAGGGGAGAATACGTGTTCGGCACGGACTAGAAGGGTCGAGATGGCCTGTTTCCGTGCTGTAAATTGTTATATGGTTATATGGTTATAAATGACTGCACATCTCATGATTTAAGGGCCAGATCAGCTAGTGGACAAAATCCCTGCATCTACCCGGTCACACCTTAGGTAGAGAGAATAAACAGAGACAAATTACTATCCCAGAAGCATGTCAGATGGGTCCTATATAACACCAGTAAATAGCTAATACTGCTCAAATGGCTGGAGTTTTTACGGACATTTTCAACCTCTCACTTCTGAGGTCCGAGGTTCCCACCTGCTTCAAAAGGGCATCAATTATACCGGTGCAAAAGAAGAGTAAGGTGACATGCCTCAATGACTATCGACCAGTGGCACTCATGCCTGTGGTGATGAAGTGCTTTGAGAGGTTGATCATGGGGCAAATCAACTCCTACCTCGATAAAAACCTGGACCCACTGCAGTTCGCATAGCGCCACAACAGATCAATGGAGGATGTGATCTCGCTGGCCCTCCACGCTGCTCTGGACCACTTGGACAACAAAAACTCATATGTCAGGCTGTTATTCATTGATTACAGCTCGGCATTTAATACAATCGTCCCCTCCAAACTGGTTACCAAACTCGCAGAACTGGGTCTCTGCGCATCCCTCTACAATTTGATCCTCGACTTCCTCATTCACAGACCATAGTCTGTTCGTATTGGTGCAAATGTGTCAGACTCGATAACAATCAGCACGGGAGCACCTCAAGGCTGCGTGCTCAGCCCCCTGCTGTACTCACTCTATACTCATGACTGCGTAGCCGGTCATAGTGCGAACTCCATCATCAAGTTCGCTGACGACACCACTGTTGTGGGATGTATCACTGATGGGGATGAGTCAGAGTATAGAAGAGAGATCGAGCGACTGACCAAATGGTGCCAGCGCAATAACCTGGCCCTCAACACCAGCAAAACCAAGGAACTGATTGTGGACTTTGGAAGGAGTAGGATGGGGACCCACAGTCCCGTTTATATCAACGGGTCGATGGTTGAAAGGGTCAAGAGCTTCAAATTCCTGGGCGTGCACATCTCTGAAGATCTTTCCTGGTCCGAGAACACTAACGCAATTATTAAGAAAGCACATCAACACCTCTACTTCATGAGAAGTTTACGGAGAGTCAGTTTGTCAAGGCGGACTCTCTCTAACTTCTACAGGTGCACAGTAGAGAGCATGCTGACCGGTTGCATCGTGGCTTGGTTCGGCAACTTGACCGCCCAGGGGAGGAAAAGACCACAAAAATTAGTAAACACTGCCCAGTCCATCATCGGCTCTGACCTCCCTTCCATCGAGGGGATCTATCGCAGTCGCTGCCTCAAAAAGGCTGGCAGTATCATCAAGGACCCACACCATTCTGGCCACACACTCATCTCCCTGCTACCTTCAGGTAGAAAGTACAGGAGCCTGAAGACTGCAAGGACCAGGTTCAGGAATAGCTACTTCCCCACAGCCATCAGGCTATTAAACTTGGCTCGGACAAAACTCTGAGCATTAATAGCCCATTATCTGTTATTTGCACTTCATCTGTTTATTTATTCATGTGTGTATATACGTATATAATGGTATATGGACACACTGATCTGTTTTGTAGTAAATGCCTACTATGTTCTGTTGTGCTGAAGCAAAGCAAGAATGTCATTGTCCTATCAGGGACATATGACAATAAACTCTCTTGAATCTTGAATCTTGAATCTTCCAATAAATGCCAACATATAGTTTGCCTTTCTAATAGCTGGCTGAACTTACATATGAGCTTTCGGTGATTATACAATTACATCCTCGACCCCCTGAATACAAATATCGTTCAATCTCTCGCCATTTATATACACTCTGCATTTCTATGTTAACTAACATATTCATGTTTCACCATACTATCTTTTAAATACATCTGTAGCTCTGTAGAAATTTGCTGCGTATAGATGCATTCATGAAAACATTATACCTACCCACACCCTCATGGCTGCCAGCAACTAGTTTGTGCAGAAATGAAGACGAAGATCTTTCAGCATCCAACACAAACACTCACTGTAAATTTGAAGAATTACAAAAAGCACCATTTCATTGTATCAATAGCCAGAAGAAATCAATCAATAGCTAACCTACAATGGCTGATGAGCTTTAACCAGTGGTTATAGGCACCATCATCCCTTCTGCTGAATGGGTAATCAGCTGTAGGAAATTAAAGGGTGAGGCGCGTAACAACATGGGCCTACTATGGATGCAATAAAAAGATAGCATGGATATGGTGGGCAGAAAGGCCTGTTTCTGTGCTGTACATCACTACAACTATCTGTAGTATTGAGCACCAGTTTCTCAGTGATGGCTCCAATTAATATTGCTAAGTAACTCACATCACATTCTACTCACTCTGCCTACTTCTCAAGGTGTTAGCTGCTGACTAACTCCATTATTAAATGGCACCTAATGTGCCTCATGCTACTGTTGTGCACCCACCATTGGTCACTTTATTGGAACCATATGCAGTTTATCAAACAGATCACTATCCAATATTCTGGTCAAAAAAGAGAATCCAGCCTCCAATTAAAATTTTGCAATAGGAAGTTGACAAGAGTACTGTCCCAAATGTTATTAAACTTGATGAATGTTAAGATCATGACTGCATCAGAAATTATTGGTTGAAATGAGATTGAAGACTTTACGTGCAATCAAAAGAAGAAAAATGAAGAACTGAAATAAACACAGACAACACTGGTTATACCTTTTTTGCAGGCAGGAAGCATCTGCTGGAGGTGGGGGGGGGGGGGGGGGGGGAGACATAGTTAATGTCTCAGCTTGATGACCCTTAATCACAGCTGAAATAATCGAGTTTGTCATTACAATGAGGGTGGAAGAGGGATGCTTAGGTCATAAGGAATATCTTTGGTAGGGCATGACCATAATTGCTCGTTGATAGATTGATGAAAGAAGTTGGAGAAATATAAAACAAAATAAAAAAATAAAGCTGGGAAATATAGGTCACCATTGCAGGAAATGTCAACCAGGTCAGACAACATTTTAGTAGTATTGAAAGAGAAGAACTGGGCTAATATCACAGAAAGATAACATTGCAGTTAAAAGGCCACTTCTTGCTACTGTTGTGGGCGGCACGGTGGCACAACGGTAGAGGTGCTGCCTTACAACACTTACAGTGCCAGAGACCTGGGTTTGATCCCGACTATGGGTGCTTGTCTGTACGGAGTTTGTACATTCTCCCCGTGATCTTGTGAGTTTTCTCCGAGATCTTCGACTTCCTCCCACACTTCAAAAACATACAGGATTGTAGGTTAATTGGCTTGGTTAAAAGTAAATAGTCACTAGTGTGTGTCGGATAGTGTTAATGTGCAGGGATTGCTGGTCGGTGCAGACTCGGTGGGCCAAAGGATCTGTTTCCCCGCTGTATCTCTAAACTAAACTAAACTTCTAATATAAACAAAGAAAGTGAGCTTCCTGACATAATTGAATTCAATATCAAGTCTGGAAGGTTACAATGTACCACGATGGACGATAAGATATTATTCTTCAATCTGATGTTGGATGTCAATAGCGAAGTGTAAGAAGCCACAGAGAGAGAGATTAGACTGGGAGTTAGACGAAGAATTAAAGAACCATATGAACTGCAAAATGATTATCCAATTTACATTTGGCATCCCCAGTTGACTAAATCGCAAGCAGTGAAGGTGTTACACTAGATCAGAGGAACTGCAGTGCATTGCTGCTCCACCTGAGCTGATGACTTTACATTTATTTTATTCTAATTTGTTTTTAATGTCCAGTGTTTCATTACATCTTTGTAATGCTTTGCAAAACATTACTGTTTTATATGTATTTACCATATCCAATTTAAAAAAATTACCTATGGCATCTCTTGCACGGTGGTGTCTTTCTTAGCAGGCAGTTCTATTTTGGTACATTAACAATTAAATAAAAATGATAGGGAGATGAATGTCAGCAGCAAGTGTATATCAGGAAACTGCCAAGAGAATACTACTTCCCAAAAACAGTGAGACCAGAAATATTAGGTGATAAATTTTCAGACACAAAATCTGCTGCACCTTGTTTCAAGTGCTGAGTATTTCCAGATAAACACTGGAACTGAATAAGGATCCACACTGTGTGATGTTCACAAAACTGCTTTAGGTGTGGGCATGAAAACAGTGCCAGTCAAACGTAGTAAATTAACAGAAAGGAAATGAAGTAAATTATTGTAGCCGGAATCTCGTTTGATTTTCCAAGCTTCAAACAATCAACAATTTTGGTATCAAAACACCTTTCAGGTTAGAAACTAGATGGGAATTCAAGAGAAATTTTAATTGTTTTTGTTTCCCTCAACAGTCAATGGTAACCCAGTGAAAATCTTTAATTAAAAATGTATTTGAGATTCTGACATTTTAGAGCTGCAGGCAAGTAAACTTAAAGTAAACATGAGAATAACAAATGTTCAACAGTACTGAAATACACCTTCTGCTGTAACTGGAAGAATGTTTTAAATGCTAATTTATCACACTGTTTACTGCATAAACCTACTCGCCGGAGATCTTTTGCATCCAATTGGAGGGGCCAGTAAAATGAAATTGTTGTCATTTTCTCTTTTAACCTGAAAAGTTATATTTAATATTAATGAAGCTTTCATATGCATATAATCATAAAACTGTCACAGATGCCTCCCCTTCACAAAAAAATCTATTTATAATTCATCACAACACTGACATCAAGTGATAATTTGGTTTCCTTGAGTGCCAAACCTCGTGCAGACTTGTATTACTAAATCATGTTTCTAACACTGAGCACCATTATATACAAGATTTATTCTGTGTGGGAAAAAAGTAAAATATTTTGTCGGAGAAACATCTCAAGCAGAAATATCAACAATTTGGATACATCTAAATGAAACTTAAATTGCATTTGTAGCAAAAAACAGAGAGACATCATTCCCCTAAATATCAAGTCGTCTGATACCCTTGAAGATTGACATCTCCCTGTTTTTGTTTCATGCACTGCAAAATGTATTGCAATTTGTGGAATTATTTAGCTCTTAACAATTGTTTTTCAAGATTTTATCAAAGAGATGATTCAGCCTGTTAGTAACATAACTTAATGTGATATCTTTGCTGTTGTCGCAAAGCACTGTGGAACATAAAGGAAAGGAGAGTTTGCAAGTATAACAATACAATTAACACTGTCAGCCAGTGGAAGGTCATAACACTCTCGATCAGTCAGATGGATCTCCATTTCTTTTTGTAGAAAATGTTCTTTGCTGGTTGTTGTACCTCATGAACAGAACAGTTCAGCAGATGTTGCACTTAGAAACATAAAAAACATAGGAGTAGGCCATTCGGCCCTTCGAGCCAGCACCGCCATTCACTATGATCATGGCTGATCATCTAAAATCAGTACCCTGTTCCTGTTTTTACACAATATCCCTTGATTCCTTTAGCCCTAAGAGCTAAATATAACTCTCTTGAAAACATCCACTGTCTTCTGTGGCAGAGAATTCCACAGATTCAAAGCTTTCTGGGTGAAATTTGTTTTCCTCATCTCAGTCCTAAATGGCCTATCTCTTATTCTTAGACTGTGACCACTGGTTATGGACTCCCCCAACATCAGGAACATTTTTCCTGCATCTAGCCTGTCCAATCCTTTAAGAATTTGAAATGTTTCTATAAGATCCTCTCCCATCCTTCTAAATTCCAGTGAATGCAAGCCCAATCGACCCATTCTTTCATCATATGTCAGTCCCACCATCCTAGGAATTAACCTGGTGAACCTACGCTGCACTCCCTCAATAGCAACAATGTCCTTCCTCAAATTAGGAAACCAAAATTGCACACAATATTCCAAGTGTGGTCTCACCAGGGTCCTGTATAACACCAGGGTCCTGTACAGGTCCTGTAGGTACTCCTTGCTCCTAAACTCAAATTCTCTTGCAGTGAAGGCCAACATGCCATTAGCTTTCTTCACTGCCTGCTGTACCTGCAAGCTTACTTTCAGTGACTGATGTACAAGCACACCCAGGTTTTGTTGCATCATTCAGATCTACTTCCCTGTTCTTGCCACCAAAGTGGATAACCTCACATTTATCCACATAAAAGATGCCAGTGGACGAATCACGATGCAGCATATATAGCAAGTAGCAATTTGAATAAACTATCTAGTTATTGAGAGCATGTCCACAACAACATATTTTGGCATTGTGCCTAATTTGTTAGGTTAAGAGCCATAGAGCCACGCGGATCAAAAAAGATGGCGGCGCACACAGTTGCAGTGGCTCGATGTTCTCCCGGTCAGTGTTTCGTGTTTTTTGTGTATGTGTGCATTTTGTTTTGTGCCCTGTGTACTTACTGTCGGGCGAATAACGTCTACGGCCGGCAGGAGCTTCTTAGGATTGGAGCCGGTCGCGAACGGAGGGTTACCGCCAAGTTTGTTACCGCCGAGTTTGTCCGCTCACATAAGATCCCGGCGGACTTAGCAAGGAGCCCCGACTCTCCGTGGATTACCATCCCCGCGGGGAGGAGGCGAAGACGGCGCAGAGAGAGAAGGCAAAAGCGAGGCTGCAGGGCCGGCATCTAGCCAGGCTACGGAGGCAGCCACTGAAATCACCGCTTCCCAGCCTGTCTCTCACAAACGCCAGATCCCTTGCAAACAAGAAGGGACACAAGATGGCAACAGTCAAGCAGGTACGAAGCTCGGCAGGTGCTGTGGGTTTGCTCTTGAAACCATCCAAAACTACCAATTCAATTAACACTCCGTCTCAAAAATTGATTTAAATTGCTTTTATTTACAACTTCTTTTTTTTTTTTTTTTATTACACTGAAAAAAGATTAGAATAAGAAAAAGAAGTTAGATAGTAAAGGATAGAAAGATGTGAAATATATAGTGTGTGAAAAAAGAAAACGAGTAAATGAAGAAAATTGAGAGAGAGAATAGAGAAAAGAAAAGAAAATAAAAAAAGAAAAGGAGATCATTATTTATAGTCTTGACCAACCCTCGTCCAGTCCTGAAACAGTTATTTTTTACAATTGTGTTGCACCATATGATTCCAAAAAAACGACGAATGGAGACCAACTCGTTATGAATTGGTCTGATTTATCCATTAGGAGGAATCGCATTTCCTCAAGATGAGCGGTGTCCAACATACTTGCAATCCACATTTTAAGCGTTGGTATTGATGTACCCTTCCAAAATTTAAGAATTAATTTTTTTGCTATTATTAAACCATAGTTAAGGAATAGATTTTGAGATGTGTTCAATTTATTCCCATCTTCCATTACGCCAAATATAATCATTTCAGTATTAGGTTCCATTCTTGTCTTGAATAATTTTGTAAATATTTCAAAAATATAATTCCAAAATCTATAAAGTTTTATGCAGGAAACTAAGGAGTGTGTTATAGTTGCCTTTTGGGCTAGACATTTATCACAAGTGGCGGATATATTTGGATAAAATTTGTTCAATCTTGTTTTTGAATAATATAATCTATGTACAATTTTAAATTGAATTAGATTATGTCTTACATTAATTGAACATTTGTGAATATATATCAAGTATTTTTCCCATTTAACCTTCGTAATTTTTATCATTAGTTCCCGTTCCCACTCTTCTCTAAGTACCTCTGTCGATGGTAGGTCTATATTTAGAATACTATTATATAAATATGATATTAATTTTTGTGAGTCAGCTTCAATATTCATTGCTTCTTCCAATAAGTCAGGAGTTACTTTTTGATATCCTTGTATATATTTTTTCACGAAATCGCAAATCTGAAGATATTTAAAATATTGGTTGTTTTTCAATTTAAATTTTAATTGTAGTTGTTGGAATGATAGCAAGTTTCCCATTTCGTACATATCCCCGATCCTTCTAATTCCGAGACTTTCCCATTGGTTATATGTCTTATCAATAAGAGATGGTTTAAATAAAGGGTTATTCGCTATTGGCATTAACAGTGATAGATTTCTTAATTTTAAAGATAATTTTATTTGTTTCCAAGTTGTACATAAAATGTATTATGAAAAAAATATATATTAGGCACTTTGGTGCCATATGACTGTACTTACTTCTAATAAAAAAAATTTTTTTTAAATAAATAAATAAAATTTAAAAAAAATTTAAAAATTGCTTTTATTGATTTTAACCCCTGCCTGGGGTTTGTCTGGCTTACACTGATGCTGCTCCTAGCTGATGATATAGAGGTGAATCCTGGCCCGCTATCTGTGAATGTCGCCGGCCTAAACACCACAAATGGCTGGAAAATCTACCCGTCTGCGCTCCTCCTACCATCTGCAGTGTTCCCGTGGCTGCCTCCTCCAGTGGCGCCGTGGTTCTTTCCTGGTGGACTGCTCGGGACCAGCGACAAACATCTTGCGGCCCAGACCTGGGACGGGGGCACAACAAGGCCCCCAGTGGTCCCTCGGGCCGCTTCATCGACGTCTGCGGATCTCCACCGGCACCAGGGTACAACAGCGGTTCCGCGCTCACGACCTGCGGTCCAGCAGCTGGCTCTCTCGGCCCCAAGGGATTCCCGGGCTGACTCACCGACCGCATCAGATACTGCACAAACTGGAACTGCTAATATGATGGTCCAGGGGACCAAAAACAATCACAATAGCATTACGGTCGCTAAGATGGGTGAGTCCTCCAATGTCACAAAGCAAAACTGGCAGAGAAATAAAGCGATTACTAAACATCGTCAATACAGATTCCTCCAGACTTTAAACCACGCTCATGTCCTATGGGACTCAAAAGCTAAACCAAGGGGTCTATTTGGTGGACACTTGAATATCAGAAGTATCATATCAAAATGCGATCAAGTACAACATTTGCTTAATAACTCAAACTTGGACTTTCTGTGTATTTCTGAGACTTGGCTACACGCCAACTCTCCAATGGCTGGTCTAAATGTACCGGGGTATAACATCTTCAGAAAAGACAGGTCTGAGGGTAGAGGTGGGGGGGTGATGTTTTATGTAAGGGATCACTTAAAGTGTAAACAAATACAATGGTCATGTGTAAATAACGTAGAATGTATTGGTCTCACGATAATCCTCTCCCCACAAATGACGATCACACTAATTGGAATTTATAGACCTCCATCAGCCCCTAGTATATTTTATGAGGAACTGCAAGCTATTCTTAAAGAATGTAATTTTAAGAAAGAGGTTATTTTACTTGGAGATCTTAATATAAATTGGAATGACAAAACAAATCGAAAACGTTTAAAATCAATAACAAATAGCTTTGATCTCTCACAACAAATTACAGGACCTACTAGAATAAGTAGCTCATCAGAAATGTATAGACTTGGTCTTCAGCAATAAATATGACAGAATACAAAAAACATATAATATGGTTACAGGTCTCTCTGACCATAATTTGATCCTCTTTTCAAGAAAACTGTCAAAAAATAGGTTCACCTGTCACTCCAGTAAAAGGTCTGAGCAACTAAGAATACCCAAGGGTGAAATAAAAAACCTGGAAAATGCCTTGAATGAAATTAACTGGTCTGATCACCTCAACCATGAACACGTTGATGAAAATTGTAATGTATTTATGGCAGTTATTCAAGAAAAAATGAATTGTTTTATGAAAAAGATAAAACCAAAACCACGGAAAAAGAATCATCTTCCCTGGCTAAATAGTGAAATATGGTCACTGATGAAATTGCAAGACCATACCCTTAAGATATCCCTGAAGACAAAAGCAACACATAATAGACAAATATTTACCTCACTCAGAAATAAAGTCACTAAAGAAATCAGGAATGCTAAGGCAAACTTTTTTATTAATGTAATAAGCAATGCAAGAGGTAATGCTAAGGAGATTTGGACAAATAAGGAAACTAACTGGAAATAATATCATCAACAAGAACATTAGGGAGTTGCAACTAAATGAAAATCTGACTAATTATCCAAATGAGATTGCAACAGCCCTTAACACGTATTTTATAGATTCTGTGAAGAACTTGACTCATAGTTCCTGTTCTGCAGTCCGACATGCTATGCCGCTGAACACTGCTTCTCCAGTTCTTATTTTGAATGAAGTGTCTCAGCCATGGGTTAACAGGATTATTTGTGGTCTTAAAAATTCAAAAGCCGAAGATGCTTTTGGTATGGATATAATGTTTCTTAAAGCTCATAAGCAGTCACTCATTGCTCCAATTACCAGCATCATCAACAAGTCCATAAACGAATGTGTATTCCCAAATTCTTGGAAATCTGCAGTAATAACTCCAATTTTAAAATCAGGAGACCCTACTATAATTAGTAATTATAGACCAATAAGCATTCTTCCGGCAATTTCCAAGATAGCTGAAAAATGGGTTGCAGGACAGATAATTAAACATTTAAACAATAGTCCATATACCCTAAACCCAATGCAGTTTGGCTTCAGAAAATATCACTCCACTGAGACGGCACTTTGCTTCCTTTTGGAAAATATGAAGTCCAAAATTGATGCAGGTGGTGTTATAGGAGCTGTTTTTCTTGATTTACGAAAAGCCTTTGATACTGTGAACCACCAGATCTTGATGACCAAATTGTCCTATTTTAACCTCTCTTTGAGCACGATGAAATGGATTGAGTCATATATGGTACAGAGAAAACAATGTGTTAGAGTGCACAACAGTAAATCTGCAACTTCTAAAAACCCTCTTAGTGTACCTCAAGGTTCAATCTTGGGACCGCTATTATTCAGTCTGTACATTAATGATCTACCAAGTAGCTGTACATCAAATGTAACTTGCCAGATGTATGCTGACGATGCAGTTGTGTATGTACATGCCAAAAACAAACATCAAGCTGCACAAGACCTATCAGCTGCTATGATTAATGTGTCAAACTGGTTGCAGTTTTCTGATCTACATCTTAATGTGTCAAAGACTGTCTGTATGTTTTTCTCCAAAAAGGCAAGTACTGATGGAGATCCTGATGTGTTTGTACATGGAACAAAACTTAAAATTGTACATGAGTTTAAATATTTAGGAATCGTGATCGATTCACAGCTCTGCTTCAAACAACAGGTGAAAAGAACAGTAAATTTAATAAAATTTAATTTGTCCAACTTTAGATATATTAGAAATAATTTAACTATTGATTCAGCCAAACTATACTTTAATGCAATGATTGTGCCATACATGACCTACTGTATAACAACTTGGTCACTGGCATGTAAGTCCACACTAAAGCCTCTTGAAATTGCTTATAAACAAGCCCTAAAAACTCTTGACAAAAATCCCAGAATGTACCATCACTGTAGCATCCTGAAGAAATTTGATCTGCTGAGCTGGGAAAACGTAATAAAATATTCGGACTCAGTTTTGGTTTACAAAATCTTCCGTGGACTAGCCCCACCTCCGTTAAAGGACTTCATAAAGAAAAACACAAATAGGTCGACAAGAGCAGCCTCCAGGGGTGATTGTATAGTTCCGTTTAGGAAAAGTGTCTTTGGGCAGTCAGTATTTTCATATCGAGCGTCGTAGACCTGGAACGCGATACCATGCGTCATACGGGATCTGCCAACCCTTACCTCATTTACCAAACATCTAAAAACATGGTTACTGCAAAATCAAAATTGCAATCATAATCTACCTTAAAATTATCCTATGGTACTCTTTTATTGCTACTTTTTTACTTTATTGTTTGTTTTGTTTTTGTTGTTTTCTTTTGTTTTTACCTTGTTTGGGATGTGTTTACCTTGTGTTGGGACTAAAGATGGAAATTAGCTACTGGCTACAATCTTGCATATTACATGCAAATGTTTATTAATATGCACTGTCCCTAATAAAATCAATTCAAATTCAATTCAATTCAAATCCGTGTGCCACAACTGGAGATTGTTCTGCAATGAGAAACTACATCTTAAAATGCCCAAATGAGCCCATTTTGAAAAATTGTAAATCATAGATTTTCTCCATTGATCCAAGACACAGGGTCTGTCACCTGTTTTCCTTCACTGTCTGACCTACTGAGTTCCTCCATCAGTTTATTTTTACTCACTCATCTCTGTCCATTCCTGTGCTTTAGAACTGAATCTGAAGGGAATGAATAAGAAGACTACATACGCTACAAAAGTACACTGCATGGTTGATGACGGGGAAGAAAAGGTGCACTCAGAGATGAGATCAATGGATTGGTTAGGTGGGCAGAACGAGTTATAAAAATTGAATTTAATGCAGCGAAATCTAACTTAGAACACTTGGAGAAGATAAATTAGTCATGGGAATACATAATAAATGGCAGGATACTGAGGAATGTAAAATAACAGTGGTGCTTTGTGTGCGCACATTTGAAGTTCCCAGGAGAGGTACGTAAAATGATTAAAAAGGGATAAAGGATGCTTTCCTTTATTGGCTGAGGCATAGAGTATAATGCCAGGGAAATTGTGCTGGAAAAGTATAAAACAAATTAGGACATAGCTTTAGTATTATGCACAGTTCTGTTCAGCACAATTCGGTATTGTCGTAATATCACAAGAGAGTGAACATCAGAGATTAACAGGGTGCCCCCAGCACTGGAAGATTTTAGCTCTATAAAGAGTCAGATGTATTTCTATTTGGAACAGAGGAAGTTCAGAGTAGTTTCAATCGATCTGTGTTAAATAGCCAGGGAGCATGTATTTCGAATAGAACTCTAAAATATCGGCAGAAGAATTAGAAGTTAGTTGAAGACAATACCTGTTGCCTAAAGAGGTGGCAGATACTTGGAATTCATTGTCTAAATGGGTGATAGAAGCACTTATCCTGATTTTAAAATATTTTGATAAGGACTTCCTGAGCTGGAAAATGGCATAAGGACGGTGTGTTCATTTTTGGGTAGCTCCAATACATTCCATTTTTGGGTGGGTCATTTTGTGTCCAAAATTTCCACAATTCTATGATATTATCAAGGATAAACAGAGTGACCACAACACAATGTGTTGGATCTCAGTGGGTCAGAGAGCATGGACAGACTGTCCATTTTCTTCACCAATGATGCCTAATCCAATGAGTTCCTCCAGCACTTTGTGATATGCTCAAGATTCCACTATCTGCAGTTTCTTGTGTCTCCATAAATGTATGATGTCTTAAAATCAATCTTGTGATATCTGACCAATAATCAACAACAAACAATAGTTGGTCAGCATCAGAAGTGATATAAAGCTCCTACTGTTACAATGTGTAAGAAGGAACTGCAGATGCTGGTTTAAACTGAAGATAGATCCGAAATGTCACCCATTCCTTCACTCCAGAGATGCTGCCTGTCCCACTGAGTTACTCCAGCTTTTTGTGTCTATCCTACAGTTAAAAATTCCTTTCCAAGTTGCACTTAATTTAGATTTTGCTGATTATTCATTACCAAGAGGTTAAAGACCAGGAATTCCAGCAATTATCTACATAACTCACATCAGAATTACCTTCACCGGGCCATTATCTCAAACACCATCACTGGCATCATCACTTCCGGCTCCCTGCCCTCCCAAGCCTCTAACCTCATCGTTCCCTAGCCCCACACGGCCCGATTTTACCTTCTCCCCAAAATCCACAACCCTGACTGTCGTGGCAGAACCATTGTTTCTGTTTGTTCTTGTCCCACCAAACTTATTTGCACATACCTCGACTCCATCCTATCCCCCCTGGTCAAATCCCTATTTCCGACATCTCCCTACCATTTCTAGACCTCACTATCTCCATCGCAGGTAACAGACTACTGACCAACATCTACTACAAACCCACTGACTCCCATGGCTATCTGGACTACATTTCCCACCCTGCTTCCTGTAAGGACTCTATTCATTACTCCCAATTCCTCCGTCTACGCCACATCTGCACCCAGGATTAGGTTTTCCAAACCAGGGCATCGGAGGTCCTCATTCTTTAGGGAACGGGGGTTCCCCTCTTTGACTATAGATGAGGCTCTCACCAGGGTCTCCTCAATATCCCATAGCTCCGCTCTCACTCCCCATCCCCCCACTCGTAACAAGGACAGAGTTCCCCTAGTCCTCACCTTCCACCCTACCGGCTGTCACATACAACAGATAATCCTCCGACATTTTCGCCACCTCCAACGGGATTCCACCACTGGCCACATTTCCCCATCTCCTCCCCTTTCGGCTTTCCGCAGCGATCACTCCCTCCGTAACTCCCGGGTCAATTCGTCCCTTCCCACCCAAACCACCCCCTCTCCCTTGCAACCGCAGGAAATGCTACACTTGTTGCATTACCTCCCCCCTCGACTCCATCAAAGGACCCAAGCAGTCTTTCCAGGTGAGGAAGAGGTTCATCTGCACCTCCTCCAACCTCATCTATTGCATCCGCTGCTCTTGGTGTCAACTGTTCTACATCGGTGAGACCATATAACTATATAACCATATAACAATTTACAGCACGGAAACAGGCCATCTCGACCCTTCTAGTCCGTGCCGAACACGTATTCTCCCCTAGTCCCATATACCTGCGCTCAGACCATAACCCTCCATTCCTTTCCCATCCATATAACTATCCAATTTATTTTTAAATGATAAAAACGAACCTGCCTCCACCACCTTCACTGGAAGCTCATTCCACACAGCCACCACTCTCTGAGTAAAGAAGTTCCCCCTCATGTTACCCCTAAACTTCTGTCCCTTAATTCTCAAGTCATGTCCCCTTGTTTGAATCTTCCCTACTCTCAGTGGGAAAAGCTTATCCACGTCAACTCTGTCTATCCCTCTCATCATTTTAAAGACCTCTATCAAGTCCCCCCTTAACCTTCTGCGCTCCAAAGCGCAGGCTTGGCGTTTGCTTCGCCCAACACCTTCGCTGAGTTCGCATTAACCAACTTGATCTCCCGGTGGCTCAGCACTTCAACTCCCTCTCCTATTCTGAATCCGACATTTCTGCCCTGGGCCTCCTCCATGGCCAGAGTGAGTCCCACCGCAAATTGGCGGAGCAGCACCTCATATTTCGCATGGGCAGTTTACACCCCAGCAGTATGAACATTGACTTCTCCAATGTCAGGCAGTCCTTGCTTTCTCCCTCCTTCCCATCCCCTTCCCAGCCCCTTCCCAGCTCTCCCACAGCCCACTGTCTCCGCCTCTTCCTTTCTTCTTCCCGAACCCCCCCCCCCCCCACCCCCACATCAGTCTGAAGAAGGGTCTCGACCCGAAGTGTCACCTATTCCTTCGCTCCATAGATGCTGCCTCACCCGCTGAGTTTCTCCTGCATTTTTGTCTACCTTCAACTGAAACATCAGTCACCTGAACAGCCTCATTTTTCAATACAAGGTCCTGCACGGTCCCTCTTCTACACGGATTATCCACAGACTGTTTCAAGAAGCACTCTTGGATGTATCTATCAAATTCTTCCCTGTCTAAGCCTTGTGCACTAAGTCCCAGTCAATATTGGGGAGGTTGAACTCACCCACTACAACAACTCTGTTGTTTTTGCACATTTCTGTAATCTGTCTGCATATCTATTTCTTTATGTCCCACTGGCCATTAGAGTGATTGTAACATTTTTAAACCCAACCTAAATAACCTCAGTGGACGAACCCTCCAGTATGCCTTCTCGGAGTGCTATTGGGACATTCTCCCTGAAGAGTAAAGCAACTGTTCTACCTCTTTTACCTCCATCTCTATCACATGTGAACATCCTAGTAAGTGCCATAACGTCATAGGATGGGGGGAATTTTCAGGAGGGGGAGAGAGGGAATTGATGGAAACATGCAGAGAATATGTTATAGAGAAAATTAGCTGAGGAGCAGGAATGTTTTGAACACCAGCATAAATTGATTAGGCCAAATGCTCTTTTATTGTGTGCAAGGTGTATGAAGTATGAACCAGGGTTGACAATTTGTATGATCTGGATTCTCTAGGACTCCAGTGCACGAAACAGAAGCCAGAGAGCACCATGTGGGCATTTGTGGAAGAGAATGTAAATGTAGAATAAATGCAAGCTTTCAGTACCCAACCAAATCATTTACCAAGCAAATGACACAATGGAAAGTGTTGCTGTCAACCAGTTTTATGTTTACATCCTGCCTTTTGCGAAGTTGTCACATCACCTCACAGTTCACGTTGCTTCCCACACATGTATGTTTTTAACAAGACACATATTAAACTATACTTTTCTATTAACATTCTTAGATTTTATATTCAAGTTGCATTACTACTCAGCGATTGATTGCATGATTGTCATTGCAAGTATGAACCCCAGCAATTTGGATTATGCTTTAATGACTAGTTGATAAAAGTTGGGTGCAAAAACCAGATGAAAGATTTTACTGAAAGAACGACTCAGAAATTATAAACATTAGGTTTCCCTAGAGGCTGTTCCTATAGTCTAGTCATCCATGCATGCAGATAAAAAAGAATGGAAAGGGTAGGGAAGATGTGTCAGGGGTGGAGGTGGATAGTGGCATTTAAGAGGCTTTTAGATAGGCACATGGATTTGGAAGTATTGGAGGGACATAGATCACATACAGACATAGGAGATTAGTTTAACCTGGCACCAAGTTCAGCATAGGCATTGTGAGGTGATGGGCCTGCTCCTGTGCTGTAGTGATTTAAAAAAAAGCAAGACCAGATTCATTAGTTTCAGATTAAATAGGATAGATTGGTGTTCAAACAAATTAAAATCAAAAACACATTTGTTACTTTTCATTTGAGAACCATCAATTGAGAATGGTTCTCAATTGTGCATGTGCACAAGTCTACACTCCATCACAAAATCGCACAGTAAATATCTTGCAACATAAACTCTGTTTAAATGTGCATTTTGGACCAGTATACTGATCTTTGTCTTACAACACATAATCCTCCGTAATTTCTGCCACCTCCAACAGGATCCCACCACTAGCCACATTTCCCCATCTCCACCCCTTTCCTCCTTCCGCAGAGACCGTTCCCTCCGAAACTCCCTGGTTAACATCCTTTTTAACCCAACTCTGAAAGATCACAGTACAGCACTTTTGTCTTTTACATTGCCAGAGGAGCTTTGAATCCACAACCATCTGACTCAGTTGCAGTGTACTACTAATCAATTTCACAATGTAATAAATATACATGGAATTTATTGGTAATATAAAAAATCTCTAAATACTGTTTAGGATCGAATCTGAAAAGATACAAATTGTTTCCTTTCTTTGGTACTTACCATTCTTCTAGTTCATGTCAAGTTTCCTTTTATATAACTCCTTAAACTGTAATAAACAATGTAATGCCATGACTCAAAAGACTTATGCCTTAGCATGGCCAGCGCATTATCTTCTGATGACTTTGAAACAAGGGAGACAGAGTTCATATTGGTTTTATAACTTGGTTGCAATGTATCAATGTTTTTCTAAGTTCTCTATTTTGAGTAAGTATGTGGCCAAACGGACATAGTTATTACAGGGTACACAAAATTGCTGGGGAAACTCAGCGGGTGCAGCAGCATCTATGGAGCGAAGGAAATAGGCGACGTTTCGGGCCGAAACCCTTCTTCAGACTGATGGGGGGTGGGGGGGGGAAGAAGAAGGAAAAGGGGAGGAGGAGGAGGAGCCCGAGGGCGGGCGGATGGGAGAGTGGGAGGAGACAGCTAGAGGGTTAAGGAAGGGGAAGAGACAGCAAGGGCTAGCAAAATTGGGAGAATTCAATGTTAATGCCATAGGGACGCAAGGTCCCCAGACGGAATATGAGGTGCTGTTCCTCCAATTTCCGCTGTTGCTCACTCTGGCAATGGAGGAGACCCAGGACAGAGAGGTTGGATTGGGAATGGGAGGGGGAGTTGAAGTGCTGAGCCACCGGGAGTTCAGGTAGGTTATTGCGGACTGAGCGGAGGTGTTCGGCGAAACGATCGCCCAACCTACGCTTGGTCTCCCCGATGTAAATCAGCTGACATCTAGAGCAGCGGATGCAGTAGATGAGGTTGGAGGAGATACAGGTGAACCTTTGTCACACCTGGAACGACTGCTTGGGACCTTGAATGGAGTCGAGGGGGGAGGTGAAGGGACAGGTTGCATTTCTTGCGGTTGCAACGGAAAGTGCCCGGGGAGGGGGTGGTGCGGGAGGGAAGGGAAGAATTGACGAGGGAGTTGCGGAGGGAGCGGTCTTTGCGGAAGGCAGACATGGGGGGAGATGGGAAGATGTGGCGAGTGGTGGGGTCACGTTGGAGGTTATTACAGGGAATGTTTTGCATTGATTGTTGGTTTGAATGATATTTACCAGTGATAACAGTGATAAAAATTGATAGAAACATGGTTTTCCCCAATAATCTGTGTAGTATAATTTTGTGGTATGGTTTGATTAAAATCAGGTTTTTTTTCCCAATGACTAATAATATTTTCTTTGAGCATGCAACTTAAAAATTCAGGCTACGTTTTTTTTTTAAATTTCTAACTTAAATATTAGTCCCTGCAGTTTTGATTAGGATTCTGAAATGGTGCTGAAAGGGCTAATTTATGCTGTTACTGTCACAGTACAGTAAAATATCTTTATGTCTATATGTTTAAGAAAGAAATAGAGTTATTATTATCTGTCAACAGTTGGTGAACTTGAAGGGGAGGGGAAGACAATGGGGATCCGGCGTGGGGAGACAGCCGTGAAGAACAATGGAGGACGTGGGAGGACTGGCGTGAGGGACAGTGGAGAACAAAGGGGGACCCGGTGTGGAGGAATGGGGGGGGGGGGCAATTCTAGTTTAGAATCCGCTGCCTAGGGGATAAACCTGCATTTGTTTGTTTGTTTGTTAATTTGGTCCAGTGAAGGTGCCGTGCACACGGCAGCCAGCTAACAGTTGCTTGTCTTTTTCTTTTTGTTTTCACTTTAAATTTCAAGTTTTTATGTACCTTGTTGTGTGTGACTGTTGGCAGACCAATTTCCCTCCAGGGATGAATAAAGTTTTATTGTATCGTATTGTATCGTAAATCTGGAGGGCAACAATATGCTGGAAATCTTCTGATTCTTAAAATAAATAGAAGATTACATTAGGAAGATAAGACAAATGGCTGAAGAGCAGGTAGGAAGACTTCAGATAGGTTCCATGGGATATCTTTCTGGACAGAGGTGACATGTACAGGTGGGATGAATTGCGTCTGAACTAAAGGGAGGCCAATGTCCTTGCAAAGAAGGTTGCTAGTGTTATTTGGCAGGGGTTCAACAAGTTGGGAAGGAGAGTGGGATCCAAAGCAGAAATACGCTAGATAAGAAAGTTGAAGAAAATATGGAGATTAAAGCAAACAAGTCCAATATGCAGACTAGGCAAGGACAGGTTAGGGAATATGGAAAGTCTAATAGCCTGAACTGCATTTATGTTACTGGAGGTAACCATGATCATCGCCTTATTTCTTAGCACTACTGATAAAGCATCACAGGGTGATCCCTTATTAGCTTCATCTTGGACAACTGCCAAGAAGTTTCCTTAATCAAAACTGCCTCCCCACTACTTTTCTTCCACTATTCTGCCTGTGACAGCTGTATGTTGGAACTTTAAGTGTCAGTCCCATCCCTCAGTCATGTTTCTGTAATGGCTATAAACTAGTTGCATGTGTCTATGCATGCCCTGAGTTCATTTGCATTATTTGTCAGATTGCTCGCATTGAAATAAATGCAATTAATCCAATCATCTTTCCCCGCCCCATCCCGTGCTCAGTATCAACTTCAAATCTCCCAGTTGCCTCACTAATGCTTTGCATTCCTTCCCATTGCCAAATTAGTTTACACCTTCCCTAGTAGCACAAGCAAATCTGTCAACCAGAATACTGGTCCCCCTCCATTTCATAATCCTGTTTTACAGATTACTTTTGCCCCAGAAAAGACCCCGATGGGCCAATTTGTTTCAACAAAAGACAAAAAATTATTATTATTACTAAAATAATTAAACATTCAGTAGATGAGAAGAATTTGAGCAGATGTATAATTTGGAAATTTGCAACAGCAACACTTTAATAGCTAGTTATTATTTAAAGATTTGACATTTAATAGCTCCGTACACTTTTTTCATTCAATTAACTGCTTGAAATTTATAAAAATCAATTCTTCCAAAGGAAGTTATGTTAGTCATGATAAGGACCTCTGTGTTTTCAAAGATAGATAAACTGAAAAAAAACATAATGCTTTATTAAATGTGGAAAATTGATTAGAATTAGCTTTATAGAGAAAACATATTAATATTGTTGGGATGTGTAAAATGACTGTTTACAAAGGCCTGTAAGATACATTGTGCACAACTTGACTGACGCTTACAAAGAATCGGCAACAGCCTATATATTATTTATCTGTACATTTTCCTTAAGGAAATAAAACAGCATCTTGCAGCCGAAAGATGACAATAGACCACAAATAGTGAATAGAAACAGCATCAATGGCAGTCTCCTCAACTGCAGTATCAAACCTTTCTGACAGGTTGCTACACAACATCATAATAATTGTATCTTAATACTTTTGGTACACCTTTGGTTACCATGGTTAGTTAAAATATCATTGACAATTGTGGTCAATATGTAATTGGATAAAGCTGTCTGCTGTTAGTGAATTTGAAAATGAAACAAATTCTAAATCCATTTTCTTGCAAGATATATATATATATATATTCAGTCATATTTTATTCTTCTTGATAAAATGGCAGCAAAGCTAGAAGCAGAAGCTGCCATTTTGAGAGGTGTTTTGATGCAGATATTTTTGGCATAACTGGGATTCCTTTTAACGGGTGTGCTTAAGAAGAAAAGCCAACAGGATACAATTACAGTGCAGTCCATAATGTTTGGGACAAAGAACTTGGAAGACTGAAGAGCTTCAGTATCTTGTCGAATATTCTTTTGCATTACCCATATTTTGCACTACATGGATATGTCGTCACACAGAAACCTGATTTTATTTCCCTGATCTTTATTTTACAGATCAGATCCTTGGTTTTGCTGATGTTGAGAGCAAGATTGTTGTTCTGGCACCTTTCAATCAGATTTTCAAACTGCCACCTGTCATCATCGTTACTCGTTATTCATCCAACAATTATGGTATCATTGGATAATTTAAAGATGATGTTGGTGCTGTATCTGCCTAAACTGTCATGTATATAAAGAGATTAAAGTGGGGGAATGAGCACATAGCCTTGAGGTGCTCGTGCGCTGATGGTCATTGAGAAGGAAGTGTTATTGCGAATTCGCGCTGATCAATATTGTACTGATACTGTTCAATATTATGGGTCAAAGGAGTGAATCTCCAATTCAATTTCCATAGCATGCTTTTTAAAGGTCATTTATAAACAGTACTATTATTTATCGAAATATTGATACTGTTATTGTCCACTTGCCAGAAATATACATTTTGCTACAAAATTTGCTGATAAAGGTTCATAAATTTCAACATAATGTTGCACTTCCACTAATCTCACTCAAATTATCTCATAGCTCTTTGTATACTTAATACAATGGAGCCTAGCACACATTTCAATTGCACTATATAACTGGAAATCTTGCTTTACATGCATTAAGATGTGTCATGAAAAATTATTTTGACGGTATTGAGTTCCACGTCTTGATTATTGAACTATTCTCAATATATTTGGAGTCTGATCTTAATATAATGTAAATATACTTCCAGTAGTGACGATGTATTTCAGGTTTTATGAGCTTGGATAATTTTGAATGCAACATTATTAGTTTTAATGTGATTGCAATTATTAATAAAATAATTTATATTTAGAAATGAATGCACGTTAGTTCAAACCCGACAGATAATAAAAATCTGTCTTTGTACTCGTAGCCTGAGATAGAAAGTAATAAATCACTTTTGTGCAGCTGAATTCAATTTCTTTTCATCTACAAAACTCATTAGCTGCACATATAAAAAAAATACATTATGTTTAACAAAAACTACATAATGCTTTATAAAATCTCTGTTAGTGGAGGGAAATGTTTCAAAAAATGAATTAAGTACATTTAATAATAAATTGAAAAACCTGTTGTCAATGAAAGAAAATCCTGATTTTATTCAAAATGAAAATAGGCCTTTTAAAAAATAGGCAATCTAAACTGGTCAGCTCCCCGAAATGGGTATGAGGAGAGCAACGTGGAATTAACCCGAGCCTATTGATTGAAATGCAGACAATGCATCAAATTCAATATGATCTGCTCATTAAAAGGTACAGCAGCACTAAATAGGCTTTTCTTTGGCTATGCACAAAACCAATTGTAACATCTCAATGCCTCTTGAAGTGTAGGTTTATTGTGGCTTCAGCAGGTCTTATCACCGATGAAGAAGTGAATCAAACCCAGGTAACTGAAGAATAACACAGCCAGGAAATCAGCAAGCTCTTAAGGGCCTGTCCCACCAGCATGCGATTGCATGCGTCTAACGCGACCAAACGTGGTGGCTTGAGGGCTACGGCCTCGCGGGGCCGGTCCCAATTCCAACCGCGGAGGTGTAGGGAGTTGTGCGGGGCTGGTCCCGACATCATACTCACCAATCAGCTGGGCAGGCGGCGGGCCGACTGAATTTGGATGTCACACGGCGTCGGGCGGTGATGTCATCACGCTACGGCACGCCGGGTGGTGATGTCATCGCGCAACGCCACGCGCTAGGCGTACGCCGTCAAGACGCTGCGTACGACATCGATACGCTGCGTACGCCCGTCGAGGCGCTGCGTATGGCCTCAATGCACCCTTTGGACCAACTCAATCATGCCGACCAAACTGTTTGACTGAGCTAGTCCTACTTGCTTGCACCTTGCCCGATTTTCCTCAAAACCCTTTTTTATCCATGTACTTGTTCATTAAATGTTGTAATTGTACCCACCTCTACCAGATCTTCTGGCAGTTCACTCTAAGCATGCACCACACTCTGTGTGAAAAGGTTTCCCCTTCATAGTCCTTTCAAACGCATGCCTAATTTTAGACTCTGCAACCCTGGGGAAAGGACTGTGGCACCTTATCTATGCCCCTCATGATTTCATAAATTCTATAAGGTCACTCGTCACCTTCCTACATACCAGGTAAAAAATACCAAGCTTATCCAGCCTCTCCTTGCTCGGTAACCTCCTCAGAACTCCTCATGCTCAGTAACCTCCTCAACAATATTTTTGTATCCTGTCCAGCTTAATTGCATCCTTCCCATAGCAGACAACAGAAGTGCACACAGCATTTTGAATGTGGCCTAATCAACATCCCAACTCCTGTACTCAATACTCAAACCAATGAAGGCTAGCATGCCAAATGCCTTTTTCACTCCCTGTTTACCTGTCACCACTTTCATGGAACTACATACCTGATATACCCTAGGTCGTTCTGTTCTACAACACTTCCCAAGGCCAAACCATTTACTGTGTAAGTCTGGCCCTGGATTTTTCCACCAAAATGCACCACCTCACATTTGCCTGAATTAACACTATCTGTCATTCCTCAGCCTAATGGTCCAATTGATTAACATCTCATCATAATCATAAGTAACCTTCTTTACTGTCCACTATTCTACCAACTTTAGTGTTATCTGCAATCTTCTACACTCATATCCAAATTGTTCATTACAAACAACAAACAACAGTGGACTCAGCACTGATCCCCATGATAGACCATCTGTTACAGGCCTCCAGTCTAAAAAGGAACCCTCTACCATAACACCCTGTTTCCTCCCTTCAAGCGACGTTTGTATTCAATTGGCTAGCTAGTCCTGAATCCCATGTTGTCTTACCTTCCAGACAAGGGTAACATAAAATACCTTGTCAATGGCCTTGCTAAAGTCCATGCACAGCACTTAACAATCTTTTTGCTCTTCTTCAAAAAGCTCATTCACATTGGTGAGACATGAGTTCCCATGCACAAAGCAATGCTGTCTACCCCTAATCAGCCCTTGCCTTTTCAAATGCAGGTAGATCCAATCTCTCAGAATACCCGCCTATAACTTACCCACTACTGATGTCACTGTCTGCAGTTTCCAGGATTCTCCTTGCAGCTTTTCTTAAATAGAGGCTCAGAATCAGTCACTTTCCAGTCTGCTTTCACTTAGTTCCCAATTCTTTACCCCACATGTCAGGAGTATGCTCTTGTGCAGTAATTTTTTATGCTGTACCTGATCAAATGCCTTCTGGGAATCTAAATATGCTGCATCAACTGGTTCTATTTTATTGAACCTCCCAGTTATGTCCTCGAAGAAATCTTTGTACATTAACAAATAGTTGATGTAATTTTTACTTTCTAAATAGTCAGTTTCCACTTAAAAATGAGAAAAACAGAATAGGTTTTAAATGATGAGAAATTGAAATGTGTTGGTGTTCAAAAGGACCCCTGAGTGTCATTGTACAAAATCACTGAAAGCGAATGTTCTGCTGCAGCAAGTGGTTAAGGAGATAAATGTTATGTTGGCCTTTAGCAGCAGATTTGAGTGCATGAATAAAGACTTCATACTGCAATTATCTTGGCCACTGAAAGGTATATGTGTCCTCTCCAGCTTGCGAACACCTGACTTATGTACAGCCCATACATACAAACAAGTGTTTGGGAGACCAGCGAGATGGATTTGCTGGCTGCTAGGGGATTGCAGGTGGTTGTTCTTCATACTAGTTGAAGCGTTGTTATACTCAGACCCAGGAAGAGTATGTTCTAATTTACACATTGATATCCATTGTGTGAATCCTATCTCGAGACCTGCCATCTGGGCCAGCTTCAGTGAGTTTTTTTAACCGTTGCTTGCATTTAAAGCCTTATCTGACTAAAATCCTTTGAAATAATATGCTTGAAATAGGCTTGGGTTAAATTTGTTGAGATCAGCTTTCTAATTAACAATGGCTAAATGAGATTTAGAATGCTTCTCCAGGCTATCTGTTCCTACGGGACATCCTATCTCAGCAAACATCTTTTGACATGTGTGAACGGTTTGCAGCCATATTTCCCACTTGCAAACTGCTTGGGTTACAAACAGTTCACAGGAATGGAAACCTGCATAACCAAGGGAGGATTGTGTTGTATTCAGATTTTATCTCCCTACCTAAGAAAGTATAGTGTGGGAAGGAACTACAGATGCAGGTTTACACCGAAGATAGACACAATGTGCTGGAGTAACACAGGCAGCATTTCTGGAGAGAAGGAATGAGTGATGTTTTGGGTTGAGACCCTTCTTCAGACTCAGTGTCTCGACCCAAAACGTCACCCATTACTTTTCTCCAGAGATGCTGCCTGTCCCGCTGAGTTACTCCAGCATGTTGTGTCTATCTAAGAAAGAATAGTAGGTAGACAAAAGTACTAGAGAAACTCAGCAGGTGCAGCAGCATCTATGGAGCGAAGGAAATAGGTAATATTTCGGGCCGAAACTCTTCTTCAGACTGGTGTAGGGTGGGGGGGGGGGGGGGGGGGGGGCGGGGAGAAGGTCTTCGGAGGGAGGAGGAGAACTTCTTCAAAGTAGGCATACCTTGAGGAGATTTCGCAGTGGAGTAAGAAAGAATAGTATTTGCTATAGGGTGGTCAGCAAAGGTTCATTAGATTAATAATAAAACTGAAAATGCAAGAACAGGAACAGCTGACCAAGTGGGATCTGTGGGGAGACCTAATGGTTCAGATGAAAAAACATTTGTTTCTCTTCCCAAATATGTGGTCTGATCTCCTGAGTATTCCAACATTTTCTGTTTTCATTTTAGATTTCCAGCAACTGCAGTTTGTGTTCTTTACATTATATCAATTCCTGGAATAGGAAAGTTTGTCCTATGAGGATATATTAAGATTACTGTGCCTATACACATTTACATAGAACATAGAACAGCACAGCATAGGAATGGGGCCTTCTGTCCACAATGGTGATGCCGAACATGATGCCCGGGAAACTACTCCGTATGTGTCTGCAAGTGATCCATATCCTTCCATTCCCCTGCAAATCCATGCGCCTATCCAAAAGCTTCTGAAATGCCATTATCGTATATACTTCCACCACAATCCCAGGCAGCACATTCCAGACACCCACCATCCTCTGTTTAAAAAAAAATTGCGCTGCACATCTCCTTTAAACTTTGTCCCTCTCACCTTTAAGTCATGTCCTCTAGTTATGGTTAGAAGAAGATAAGTGATTGTAAAAAAGCATACAAAATTCTTACAGTGCTTGACTGTAGATGGAGAGATGATAGTTTACCCTGGCTGACATTTCAAGATCCAGGAGTCATAATCACACAATAAAGAATCAACAGCTCAACATTGAGATGAGAAGGTACTTCTTCACCGAGAGAGTCGTGAATGTTTGTGATTTATTGCCCAAACGATCACCCAGCACATTCCAGAGAGGGATCAATAAAATGTTAAGATCACCCATGATCTTGTTGACTTATATTTTGGTTGATGTTGGAATCTGCCTGCTTTGAATATTTATACGGGGAAAACATCAGCATGCTCTGGTAACACCTTAGTTCAGTTTAGAGATACAGCATGGAAACAGGCCTGTTGGCCCATTAAGTCCACGCCGACCAGCAATCGCCCATACACTAGTTTTATCCTACACATTTGGGACAATTTACGGAAGCCAATTAACCTACAAACCTGCATGTCTTTGGAATGTGGGAGAAAACCGGAGCACTCAAAGAAAACCCACATAGTCACAGGGAGAATATGCAAACTCCATACTGACAGCACCTATGATCAGGATCAAATCCGTGTCTCTGGCGCTGTAAGGCAACAACTCTACCGATGCTCCATTGTGCTACCCACATTCATAGGGGCAATGCAATACTTACTTGATGCCAGTTCTTTACTTTAGATATATCCATCTACATTGCTAAATGTGAATTAAGGATTTGAAAGAATGCCTTCCAGTCTAGATTTTTGATTAATTGATGATTGATTTCTATTGTTGTCAAAAGATTGCCAAGTGGCCAAAGATGTTGATAAATGCAGCATTTGGAGAACAATGTACAATGTATTTACAATGTCTATGTGGAGTGGTGTGCTTTGCTAACAATTTTTTTTCTTGAGTTCAAAGCTTCATTTATGGGTGCTACTGAGCTGATGCTCATGACTTCATGGAAAATGCTTTGGAAAATTCTATCTCACTTTTTATACTGAGATAAATCCTCATTGTGTAACTGGAATTTCACAGGAATTAAAATAGTTTCCAAACCATTTCTCAAGATGGTGGTGTCCTTATCAAATATTTGTCCATTAAATGCATAGGACAAGCTGCCTGTCCCACACTGCAGAAAAACACCAAGCTTGGTTTCCTGGAAACTAGCAGTGGACTCGCTTAGCAGAGACTCTGATGTTTTATTAGAAATATTCCATTAAAGCCTAAGTACCAAATGTGACTGCTTTCAAATATTTGGCAGAGTCTCAGTTGACAGAGTCTCCAGCACAATACATAATGCCAGAGCTCTCGATCTCCCACATGTATGCATTGTGCAGGAGTCGTGAGCAATTGGTAGCCTTCATTCACTGTGCCATCAATTTAGCTGTGAGGTCTTTAATGGCTTTAATGTGAATGCTACCATCCCCACGGAGGTTATTCTTCAGGAAAATCCTCAAAACAGAACACAGAACAGTGAGAAAAATAAAAAGAGAGTAGAAAAAAGAGAGAAGAATACATCAATGCCACACGCTGTCACTATGTCATATTGGGAAAGAAACATGCTGCTTTTAAGCTTATTTAATACATTTGAACATTTCTTCACCTCTACTCAGGTATACTGAGTAGCCTGAAATATTGATTCAAAATTAAAATAGTCGGTTAAAAAACTTAAATAATATAAATCTGCACTACATTCATGAACAACAATAGTCAGCAATTCAGGTAAATAACAGAAATGCATTAACAAAGGAGGATGAAAGGCACACGTGGAAGAAGAAGACTACAGGGGATAAACACTAAATATATTAACTTGTAACTGTGACACTGAATTTATCGTGAAAGTATTCTGATTGAAATTTGTGTTCAATCGTTAACATGATAGAGTACTTTACACAAATTGTGACAGCATCTATACTTTCCACTAACTCATTAGGTGATATTAGCAATTCCAGTGAAAACGCAGCTTTTCTTTGTGAAACCTTAAGAAGATGACACAACAATGACACATTGTTTTGAGATATCAATAACTGGCATCTCTACATTAATTTCCAGGCACAGTGGATACAGTAGAGAATGTTCAATTAATCAGCTAACATTGTCAATCTAATGTATAGTTGTCATTTGGAGACATGTTTTGAAATGGAAATCTGAATAAACCTTTGTCAGCCAACAAACTGCAGCAATTCCTGGCTCCCTGCCAACGAGGACTTCTTTAAGTGCCTTGACATTACTCAAAGGTAGAAACAAAATGCTGGAGTAACTCAGTAGGACAGGCAGATCTCTTGAAAGAAGGAATGGGTGACGTTTTGGGTCGAGACCCTTGACATTACTCAACTTCACCTTGTTTTTTAGTGCAACTTTTTCCCTCCCCACATTGTCTAATTTTTAGCAAGAGTAGACAAATACAAATTATTTTTAATTGTGAAAACTCTTTTGAAGTCAAAACACATTGCTTGAGGAAGTCACTTACAGGGATGCCTATTTAAATTTCATATTAAGATACTTCTATAAGGGATCTGAAGAATACAACCTATCTTGAGAATATATCCCAAGTCTTTAATTAATAAGACTACTTGGGCTATTTGAAACTCCATAGGAATGAGAAAAGTACAGACAATGATATTGGCCTATGATCAAGAAATTGCTATTTAACCTTCTCAAAACATGGAGTAATTCTGGAAGTGAAATGTAATCTACCATCTGATCAATACTTACCCTGAACCACAGCAAATTAATACAAGGTTGTTTCGGATCAAGGCTTGATCTAATTAATGCAGATTTGTTTTTATACAAACAACAGAAATTCATGGTTCACGAGCACCAAAATATACCAATTATGGTTTTGTTTATGTGTATTTTCGCAAACAGGAGCAGGCATGTGCAATCCAGAGAATACATTTACTTTCAGTCACTGCTAAGGAAATAGGAAGAAACACAGGCGGAGAGATTGGCCAATAAATTAGATACAGAGAGAATGTGCTCAGAACAAATTGGAAACAAACTAAACCATTGCAACCATATTACATTAAAGTTTATGGACTATATATAAAAAAACATATTGAGACTGAAGAGTTAACAAATAAAGGAAAGTTAAGCAATAAGTGAAATAAAAAACAATAAACTCTTGAGCATTTTCAATCTGAATGCAACTTACCTTGATTATTCTTGCACAGAATACTATGGTTGTAAAATCCTTGTCCACATGTTTGATTATTTTCTGCTATGCAGCGACCTTCTTCAAGCAGATCCCAATGATAGCAAACAGAGTCCTCACAATGAATGGCTTCAACAAGGTGAGGACATTTTCCAGCGCTGCCAGTGGGCTCCCCAACTACATGCCGCTGCCTCATCTTGAAACCTATAATATGAATTAATTAGAACTCAGTGGAGTAAATAAGGATAGTGCACATAGCATTTATAAGAACCAATGGAACAAATTTACATTACATTACCTATCAGTGTTTATGATCAGTTAGATATATTGTAATCCAACAGCTAGCAGTATAAAAACATTATGACGATATTGATAGTAACATGTTTATTCACACAGCTTGGAAACAGGCCCTACAGCCCAACATACCCAAATGTTCATTGATTAAATATCCACCATCATTAATTTGAGGAAACAGATGATACTAGAACCTTGTGTTACTTGAAGTGCAGTGCTTAGTGCTCAAATAAAAAGTAAGATGCAAATCGTAAGGCCGCAATCTTAAATAATATACAGAAGCATTCATAACAACAATGTTACTCCAATCATGATCATCCAAGTTCTGTAGGAAAAGAAACACTTTACATAAATATCCAACAGGAGGATTTTCCCTCCGTACAGGAGTATTCAATTCCAGTTCATGGAAATAGTTAGTTCAGGGAAGCAACATAGAAAAAACTGTGCAGCATTTCTTGGCAACTCTTGTAAGAACAAAGGATTTAAAGTTGTTTGGCTGGTTGACAGAGGATTCATTAAAATAGTGTGCTTAGAATTAAAATCAGAACATATATTTGAAAAGGGATTTTGGTCTGCAAATTAGGTGTCATTGCACTTGTTAAGTCTCCATTGCTATACAGGCTGTGAAATTAGTTTTGATGTTCCTTAGTTCACAATAGTGAGAGTGATGATGGGGTTCCAAAGCTTGTGATGGGAACTATTAGATACAGATACACATTCACATTCAGATAAGTTTTTTGTTATATACACCACGGTACTATTATTATTTTTGTTCACGTGTAGATCACGGAGTAAACCATATTCACAAAGTAATAATAAATAGAACAATAAATGTAGTGCAAAAGTAAAGCTGTGCAAAATAAATATGGTAGGGTTTATGGCAGCATCTGTGGGAATTGGGTGTGAAAGACTTGATTAGCCTAGGAGTCAGATATCAGTGGGAACATTGAAGAAGCTGTTTGTAAGCCTGGGCAGTTGAATTCCGAGCTCATGTATCTTCTTCCAGAATATTAAACAGAGTAAAGGCAAGGATGGCAGGCATTCTTGATGATACTTCCAGCCTTCCTCAAACAATGCAATGTGATAATGGACTGAATGGAAAGTGACAAGCTTGTGAAGAATAGGCTATGTTCCTCATTCTCTGTAGATTCAGTCTGCAAGAGCAGAACCGTTGTCATATCAGGCTGAAATGCATTCCCTCAAAAATACTTTCAATAGCTCAGCTGTAGATGTTCAAGAACTACCTTGTGGACATGCCAATTTTCTCAGAGGCCTAAGAGGGTACTGTATATACACTGATGTGCTTTCTTGGTTATCTCATTGTCATGGAGAAATCAGGTCAAGTAATATCGAGTGGCGTCATCTGCGATGGCAGCCTCGCCTACAGTCTGTCTATCTTTTTGTCTGTTTTGTTATTTTTAGTGTGTTTTAAAAAGTATGTGTTAATGTTCTTTGGTTTATTTTATGTGGGGGCTGGGGGGGGGGGGGGGGGGGATTTTTTTTTCAATCTCTTACCTTGCCAGAGATGCAATTATTTTCTGGATTGTATCTCCTGTCACTGTGCGGCCGAACACCATGTTGTTGGTGGCCTTGCTCGAGACTGACTTTGAGCCCCACCGCAGGGCCATGGACCTACCATCGGAGCCTGCAATCCCTTGCTGGGATCGACGCTCCAACCGCGGCCTGCGGATTTCAACATCGAGGAGCTCACAGTCTCGGGTAGAGACTGATGTCGGGTAGCTCCAAGCAGCAGGAGGTTCGACCAGCCCCGACTCGGGAGTCCGATTACTTGGCGCGGGGAGCTGACATCCCCCCGCTGCGGGAGCTTGATCGCCCCCGATGCGGAGGGCTCAACCGCCAGTTGCGGGAGCCTGATAACGGAAGGTTTGAGTGCCCCGACTGCGGGAGAACAAAGAAGGGAAGAAAATTTAACTTTTTTGCCTTCCATCACAGTGAGGAAAATGGGGGAGTCGCTGTGGTGGATGTCCATGTTACTCTTGTTTGCTCTTGTTGCTCTTTATTTGTATGACTGTATGGCAATCTGAATTTCACTGTTCATGTGACAGTAAACTAACCTTGAAACCTTGATGCCTGTAGTCCATCTCCACGGCCACACTGTTGATGAGGACATGGTTGTGTTTCATCCCTCTCTTCCTTAGGTCAATAACCCACTCTTTTGTCTTATAGACATCGAGGTATGTTATTTTCCTGACTGCCTTACATGAGTTTCTATCTTTCTCCAGCACTTCATCTCATTATTGTTGTAGATCCAGCCAATAACTAAGGTATCATCAGTGAACTTGAAGAGTGTGTTGAAACAAGGAACTACAGATGCTGGTTTACACAAAAGGATACAAAGTGCTGGAGTAACTTAGTGGGTCAGGCAGCATTTCTGGAGAACATGGCTATGTGACATTCTGGGTCAAGACCTTTCTTCAGACTGATTGTAGGGGGGTAAGAAAGCTGGGAGAGAGGAGAGGCATGATAAAGCATTGTAGGTAATAGGTGGACACAGGTGAGGGAGGGGGGTTGATAGGCAGATGGTTTGAACAAAGGTCAGAGATGAAAGCAGAAGGTGTGAGAGAAGTATTGAAGAGTTGTAAATTGTGAGGCTGGAGGAAGGAATGCAGGAGGAGGGTGGGTGGGGGAGGGGAGAAATAGGTGCAAGTCCTGAGGGGGCACAGAGGAGGGTGGGGAGAAAGGTGGGGTGTGTGTGAGAGAAAGGGGAGAGGCAGTGTGGGTTGTTAGAAGTTGCCTAAAATTAGACAATTCAATGTTCATACCATTGGTTGTAAGCTACCCAAGCAGAACGTGAGATGCTGTTCCTCGCGTTTTACATATGGCCTCATTATGGCAATGGAGGAAGCCCAGGCCAAAAAGAACAGTATGAGAATGGGAAGGAAAGTTAAAATGATTAGCAGCTGTGGGATCCAGTAGGCCTTGGCAGATCGAGCAGAAGTGTTCTGCAAAACGCTCACTGAACTTCACTTGCGCACTGCATCTGCCTTTATCTTGTCTAGATAACTCAACATTCCCCATCTCTCCCCCCCCCCCCCCCTCCCCCCCCCCCTCCCACCCCCCCCCCCTCCCCAACCCCCCTCACCCATCTCCTGCCCCAGTCCTTCCCACACTGGTGAGAACTTCTTTACAGCAATCTTCCCAGTCCTCACCACAGAACCTTGCACAGAGCACCACCTACCACAGCATCAGTTACGTTACCACTAAGTTAAGGAATGACATCACAGTTTCATTTTAAATCAGATTAATCTTCTATGTCTGTATAATATATTGCTAAATATTAAGGTAGTGGAACACACCCAGCGGGCCAGTCTATACAAGCAGAAAAATAAAAACTGAGCCAAAATGATGGCAAACAGAATTGGCCAACTCTAATGTGAACAGAAAGAAATAGTGAGTTACTCAAGGTTGGGGAATTGGCTATTGTCTGGAAGGCTGTAACATGCCCAGACATCAAATGAAGTGTTGTTTTGCAAACTTGCACTGGGTCTCATTGAAACAGTACAGGAGACCACTGAGAGAAATTGCAGAGTAGGACTGGAATGGTGATTTAGAGTGATTGGCAAATGAAACAAGGTCGCTCCTGCAAACTGAACACAAGTGTTTCACAAAATGGAAATCAATCAAAAACGTTTTAAACACTGATAAAACTGTTGGGTATAAAGGGAATGAATTAAAACAAATGTAAATGACTAAAGAGTCTAAAGAAGGGTCTCGACCCAAAACATCACCCATTCCTTCTCTCCAAAGATGCTGCCTGTCCTGCTGAGTTAATCCAGTAGTTTGAGTATCTTTGACTAAATAGTTACCTTGATCTCTTGCTGTTGTTCCTGTCTACCAAAATGAATGGAATTGCTGTTTTGGTACCAATCCAACCTAGAACAGATTCAGCAAGGACATACCCAACTGATGGTTTTCTATCCACCATTGGCTTTCATGTTGGCAAAAGTTTGGCAAACATTTTAGTAAGGATATTTTGTACAGAAGATCTTTGGACATCTATGTCAATTACAATTTTTAACTTTCAGTTTCTGTGATGCTTGTACGATAATGGGCAACCTGGCTGCTATGTCGATGTATGCTCCTCCTTTGGTGCAACAATGGTTTGTTCCTTTACATACAAGATCAGTTAGCTTTTAATTCTCCAAAATGTACACTGCATCCACTATCATTTCTAATGGCAAGCACATGAAGTTGCTTTTCCTCTTAATTTAGAGAACTTTTATAAATTGGTATTTTCTCTAACACCTTGTAGAATCTACACTAATTTTGCTGGTTGCAATTCCAGTTTAATAAACAATTTGGTTAGAATTTGCCTCTATTAGCATAGTGATAAATCATCCGTTTATTTTTAGCTTAAAATATCCATTAGTCAAGGCAAGCAGCATTAAATAACCCATGATTGATAAAACAACAATCTCCATACAAAATTTACAAGTGCAAATTATGTCTATCATGTTTTAACTCTTACTTTCTGGATGGTACTCCAGGAACACTATTTAATATACTTGATCTATTGTTACTCAAGTAATTGCACACAAATACATATAAAGATAGTCAGGAACAATCCAAGTAATGGTTAAATAAAGCACTAAATTGTGTCAGAAGAGTTGGCATACAAAAGGTTTTTATAAATTCAAATGTCATAAATGTCTAATTATTTTAATACATTCAGATGCAGAGCATATATTAAACCAAGAACCATTTCACGGTTACCAATTGCCAGCTGAACAATACACAACAGTGAAGTTATAAATTTTCACGAACAGCTGAAGTATCGTTACTGTCGTTTATATCTCTCAAGCAGTGAAAATCATTTAGGGTTCGAAATAAATTTACTCTCTACATGCCAGAACAATAGTTCATTTGAGGCCATCAAATTCTAAAACTGTCAGCAGAATTTCCTGAATTAACTTTGCTATTCACCTCTCAAAAGGGCAAGGGAATATGCTTCCCATTCTCCTCCAATCGCTCGCTGTACACTATGATTTGACACTATACAAGAGCTATTCTTTCTTTCTCGTCTGATACATGAGATTACAGCCTGAACTTGTCATGATGATAATGATTATGCAAATAAATCACCCATGCAAATTATTTTCCCTACATTCCAAGAGAATGAGTTGAAGCAATAATTCATGATCATAAAGAATTAAAATTTTAATTGCAGCCTCGGCACAAGTAAATAAATATAACACAAGAATGGAGATTTACCAAAGGAAGTCAAAGAGTGCATTTAAATTTCCTAGATTGAAACTAACTAATACTTATACTCAAAGCTAACAATAACTAAAACTGTAACGTCCAAGTTCAGGAGCATCTTCTTTCCAACAACCATCAGGCAATTAAGCATTGTAACCTCCAGCTAAGCTCTGAACTACATAGATTTGAGGGGCGTTGTCTTTGTCTTTGCACAATTCTGGTGTAGATTTGCTACCTTACAGCACCAGAGACCCATGTTTGATACTGACTTACGGTTGCTGTCTGTACGGAGTTTGAACGTTCTCCACATGACTGTATGGATTTTCCCCAGATGCTCCGGTTACCTCCCACATTCCAAAGACATACATGTTTGTAGGTTAATTGACCCCCAAAAGAAATTTGTGTAAGTGTGTAAGATAGTGCAAGTGTACAATGGATCGCTGGCCGGTGCAGAATCGGTGGGCCGAAGGGCCTGTTTACTGTCTCTAAAACTCTAAACTATTATTGTGTATTTGATATTATATACTGAACTTCCTTTTTTGTTGGTTATTATGGTGTTTATAGAGCACAATGTTTATATATATATTATGCAGTGGAAAGTAAGAATTTAATTGTTCCATTTTGGACAATAAAACTCTCTTGATTCTTGACACTCTAATGAAGATAATAGTGAACCATAGAGGAAAAAGTAACAAAAATATGAAAAAGATGATTAGTAAAGAATCTAAGGAAAATTGATGGACATGTGTGAGAGGTAGTTTCAGGGTATGGAACTGATGAGAATGTTGTGCTGCGACACAGCATGGACCAATAAACCAAATAGCCTACTTCTGCATCATAGCAAGGATGTAAACAAACCAATCGCCCTCTGAAACAAAATGCAGAACTAAACATGATACCATTGTACGGGTTAATGTAACAATGCATAATGAGAATGACATAAACTTATTTATTGTTATTAAGTACTTCTGCTTTTAATCTCCAAAATTGCACTTACATGTGACTGATAACTGTATTAAAAACCACCAGTTGCCTTTGTCCTGTTCTTTTAGTATTTACTCCTTATATTCATTGTCACATTTTTCTCACATTTTACTCCTCCCGCACTTCTACCTTTCAAACCTTCTTGTCTATTTTTATGCATTATTATATTTAACATGTGAAAATGTTGCCTAATCACTTGTTGTTACTTCCAGCACCTTCAAGCAACTTGATATGTTCTGACTCAATGCATTTTTAAATAAATACTAGACCAAGTGCAGACTCGTTGGGTCTGTTCCCGCAATGCACGGTTGCGAGGGGAGGGGGCGGCCTGAGATGTCACACACACACGAACCAACCTCTCACACACACACACACACACACACACACACACACACACACACACACACACACACACACACACACACACACACACACACACACACACACACACACACACAAACACACACACACACACACACACACACACCCACCCACCCCCACACCCACACACATTAACCACCCCTCACACACACACACTAACCACCCCCATTGATATTATATTAAGAAGGGAGGAAAGGGGTAGGGCCACCCAGCAGCTGTCGGCCTCAGTGAGCCTCAGCTCCATGGCCTCACATCCTCGGTGCTTCAGACCCCGAGTACGGGGAGGGGGGGGAGGGTGGAGTGAGCGGGCGGGCGTGATCCCGAGTGAGCCTGCGGGCCGCCAGCGAGGACGGCGAAAAGCAGCAGGGGGACCAGACGATCTGCGGCTTCCGCCAGCGTGATAGAGCCGGACCGGGGGAGGACGGAGAAGTGGAGGAGAGCCAGGCGGCAGTAGCCGTTATCGTCGCGCGGGGCAAGGGATGAGAAGGTGGCCAGCGGGAGGCGAAAAAATGACTGTGGGGGGGAAGGATTTTATTAAAAATGTGTACAAAAAAATGACTACATTTAATGAGTGGATTTGCGAATGTAAAAGTAAAATCGCTAGCAAAATGGTAAAAATCTCGGCGTTTTTGCGTCTTATTTTATCCTAAATTACGTTATGTCACAGTCATCCTCTGACATTTATCCACTAACTCAAGACTTTCTTAAACGATTGTCCTTGATGAAAACTTATCTCCCACCCCTTTGCATCATTGCTACCTTAATTCTACTCAATGGCTGAAGTATCCTCATAAAAATATTACGATTCAATGGCTGACAAGTGCAATTATCTCACAATTTTATATACTTCTATCAGGTCTCCTCTCAACCTCCGATGTTCCACAGAAAACAATTCAAGTTTGTTCAAACTCTCCAAATAACTAATACCCTCTAGTCCTAGCAGTGTTCTGCACCCTCTCCAAAACTCCACTTCCTGTAATACGTTGATCAGAACTGCACACGATTCTCCAAACTCGGCATAACAAAAGTCCTTCAAAGCTGCAATAATGCTTCCTGAATCTCATACTCAATACCAAAACAGATGAAGGCAAGCCTACTATATGCCTTCTTTAACATTCTATCTACAGTACCCTCCATAATGTTTGGGCCAAAGACCCATCATTTATTTATTTGCCTCTGTACTTCACCATTTGAGATTTGTAATTTAAAAAATCACATCTGTTTAAAGTGCACCAGATTTTATTACAGGGTATTTTTATACACTTTGGTTTCAGCATGTAGAAATTACAGCTGTGTTTATACATAGTCCCCCCGTTTCAGGGCACTGTACTTCTCAATGGTAAAATTGCATGCTAATCATTTAATTTCTTTATTACATCGTTTAGCATCATAATAGGCCAACTTCAACTTTCTCTTTGAAATACAATCCTGTTATCTCTCTGTTCTCCCAAACAATAATATTTTGCATTTATTTAGTTGATGTAGCACAGCATGCACATCATATAATATTTTATATTTATGGTATGCACATACATACTATACACATTTTATTCTGTTATTAAGCCAATGAAGATATGTTTCCAGGGGATTTTAAAGAAGGAGATAGGTTTCAAAAGTAGAAGGGACTGAAGAGATAATGCAACAGTGACAGGCCTGGACAAAGCCACCAATAATGGTGAAGGGGAGATACAAATGAAAGCAAAATCAGAGTTCCAGGATGCTCTCTTGGACTGGTGAAGGCTCAAAAAAGGGGAAGACCATCAAAGAAGTGTTTGAGTGAAGAATTTGCAGCATTGAGAAATTGGATGTGAAGAATGTCTGAACATGAAAATTAGTGACTTATAAAGATAAAGAACAGTCTTGCAAAGCACAGGACCTCAGACGTTTAAAATAAATGTTGTTGATTCATGAAGATTTTAATATTCTGAAGAACAGACATTCACACCATCAACAAAATAATTTGCCCGACATTCCATGAATCTAATTCATCTTGTTGACACCCTTTTGTCTATTCAAGCAGGAGCACAACTAATCCCTGAGGTTCAATTAAATATCTAGGTTCATTCTGTAAATGTTGCCTTGGTCTGTTGGTTGCTGATAATAATTTTGCAGCTGTATAAATTCCTTTTGAATTACAGCTGGTTAATGTGCACATCATTCATGGGGCATGACAGATGTTAAATGGCGAATGAGCAAGAAATGTATCTTTGCTAAGAGAAATGAAAGGCTTTTCTTCTGAGAAACAATCTAAATCCAGCAAGTTCAGAAAAAAAAAGAGAAATTAGATTAAAGTAATATAAATATTAACATTTCTAATTAAAACGTGTTATTATTAACAATGCATCTTAGGATCTCTGGTACATTTCAGCATGACTGGAAGTAACTGTTGGGAATTGATCACACGCAAAACTTTAAATCTGATAAGGCTGTGAGTCAGACATCGAGATAATTAGCTACAATTTCACACTGAAATAAGGAGGGTACATCTATATTAAATCAAATTACATTTTAAATAAATACCTTTACTTTTTTGAGGCTCTTGGCAGTTCTCAGGCATGCAGGGACTCCATGAAGTCCAAGCTGAAACAAAGCATTCGGTCGTACAGGCAATGTTGCAAAGTTGTGAAGTAACTTGAGTTGGTTCTGTGCACAGGCTGTGCTCCACTGGTCTAGATACTGAAATAAATTATAATCAAGTTATTTCATTGCTTTTATTCGATATTGCTAAATGTGCTTAAAAAATCAATGTGAAAATTTGCGAAGTCAGGGTCAAGAAAAATAAATATATATATATTTTTAATGTGAATAATACACTCCACCATGGCATGTGCCCCCTTTCCCTGCTGGCTATACATATTAGTGACAGAAGTTAGATCTGTTTTCACAATGGTAACTCTCAGTAAGCTATTGACCCTGGTGGAATCGTAGAACCCCAGGACCGATTCTGAAATCATGCACCAATCTACTGACCACAGTCTTCATTAACATTTGCAACTGCTAAATTCAAGAGTCTACTTACCCAATCTACTTCAAATATATAGATTCATAGATATATAGACAACAGGTGCAGGAGTAGGCCATTAGCCCTTCAATCCAGCACCGCCATTCAACATGATCATGACTGATCATCCACAATCAATACCCCGTTCCTGCCTTCTCCCCAAACCCCTTGGTTCCACTAGCCCTAAGAGCTCTATCTAACTCTCTTTTGAATACATCCAGTGAATTGGTCTCCACTGCCATCTGAGGCAGAGAATTCCACAAATTCACAACTCTGTGTGAGAATGTTTTTCCTCATCTCAATTCTAAATGGCCTACCCCTTATTCTTAAACTGTGGCCCCTGGTTCTGGATTCCCCCAACATTGGGAACATATTTCCTGCATCAAGCATGTCCAATCCCTTAATAATGTTATATGTTTCTATAAGATTCCCTCTCATCCTAAATTCCAGTGAATCTGCATCATTACAGTCCCCAAGGAAAAAAAAATGTTGTTTCAATGACTACCACTAATATCAGACTACTATAATGAAGTGATTTAAAGATTGGTTAAACCACGCATCTGTGCCAGGCTCCTGGACAATCTAGACCTCTTGAAATTTGTGTATGGGAAAGATAGGTCTTTGGAGGATGGCATCTTCCATGAACTACATTCTGCTCTGGACACCTTGATAATAAGAACACCTATTGCAGGATGCTATTTATTGAATAAAGCTCAGCCTACAACAACTTAATGCCGAATACGTTAATCCTTAAACTGCTGGACTTTGACCTTGGAGCCTCCATCTGCAATTGACTTCTGCTCATCTTGACCGGTAAATTTTAGTCATGACTGCCTGAACCTGCAGAAAGTGGTGAACATAACGCAGTCTATCTCCATGGTGCTTTGCGTCAAGAAGCCTCAAAGTATCGCCAAGGATACCTGCTGCCCTTGTCATTCTATCTCAGATATAGAAGTTTGAAAGTAGAAAGAAAAACAAACTTAAGAGTGTTTCTTCCCCACTGCTATCAGACTCCTGGACCAATCACTAATTCACAGTCCCTTCCCAGAGGTGCTGCCATAGGCTCTTACTCTTAAGACTACCTCATTCTGTTATTCTCTTTTGGGAGTTTTGTACTAATTCAGGTATCACTACAATTAATCACAATAATCCTTGCAACGTTCGGTTGTTTTGCACTTGTCATTGTATTTATTGTTGTGCCCATTGTACTTATTGTTTGCTCTATGATTTTCATACAAACTCGGAATTTCATTGCACCCTGATGTATATGATAATGAAATAAACCAAATTAAAAAAAACATCATCACCATTGTAAACACCAAAACTACATGCACCAAGAAAAACGATGTTATTGTCCTCTAATTTCCCTCTCTTCCTTATTTAAATGGGTCATGTTCTTGACAGGTGATTCAGCTAATATACTGGAGATGAAGCGAGCCTGAGAACAGCCAATATTGTGGCAGTCTATTTGCTCAAATAATTGCTCTATTTGCTTCTATTTAAAAAAATCCCTCTTTCAGCTTCCAATAGAAACAAGCAAAATACAATTTAAAGTGGATAGTTACTGATAATTACTGATAGTGGATAGTTACAAGGTACTGATTGTGGATGATCAACCATGATCACAGTGAATGGTGGTGCTGGCTCATAGGGCCAAATGGTCTACTCCTGCACCTATTGTCTATGTCAATTGTCTATTATCTATTGTCTATTGTTATATATCAAATGATTTTTGGGACATATAACATATCTCCAGCCACCCATCAACATCACTGCCTACAAATATAACTGACAGTAGATTTTCTATGGTCTCATTTACAATCAAGAATATATGTGCCAATTTTAAACACACCTCTCCTCCCTCAATCACCCCCACCCCATTGCCCCAAACTTACACCCTTCACTTAGCAAGAACCAAAGTAGGAGCCAGGGAAGAAGTTAAAACCAAACAAAAAGCATATCCATTTTTGTCTATGCAGGGATTTTGCGGCAAGCCTGCAACTTTTGCATTTGCAGGGATATATGCAGCAAGCCTGCAAAGTCAAAGTTAATTTTATTCATCACATGCACCCGAAGGTGCTGTGAAATGAATTTGCCAGCATTGATACACTTAAAAAGAACACACAATACACAATAAAATTTAACACAAACACCACCACAGCATTCTTAGCAGTGGTGGAAGTTCAGTCAGTCCTCCTCCTTTGTTCATCCGTGGTCGGGGCCATAAACCCTCCGTAGTCGCTGCCAAGGACGTCCTGATGTACAGGCCCTCTGGTCGGGATGATCAAAACTCCAACGTCGGGACGGACAAACACACTTGGAGGTCCCGAATTGGCAAGGGTTCGCCCGCTCCACGATGGAAAGGTCCACACTGCGCCTGCTGCTGATGCTCTTGGCCCGACTCCAGGAAAGGCCACTAGAATCCAAGCTGTTAGGCCGCGAGGGAAGCGACATGGAAAAAGTTGCCTCTCCGTCGATGAGGCGACCAAAAGCGGTTCCCCCCTTTCTCTCCCCCCACACAAGACACACCAAGAGACACCTAAACTAACATTAGACACACCAAAAAAAAAAAAAAAAATTTGAAATAACGAACACGCTGCTGCAGAGACCTCTAAAGATAGACTGAGATGAATTTATCAAGGCAAGATCTGCTATTTTCTGCAGCCTAAGTAGAGACTTCAGCACCAGATCATGGAACTGAATTTTTGACACAACCATAACTCTATAGTGTGATATCTAAATAACAAATAAAAGCTTTATCGGTGGAGAGTTCATGGGAAAATACAGCTTAAAACCTATTTGTTTTTGGGGATTATGTTAGCACTTGGCAGAAATACAAACAATGGTTAGAAGGTGATTTGCATGTCAGTATTTTAATGTTCATTTTTGCTTCCCTTCAATTTGGGCAATGACTTCATTCTTTGCTTGCAAATTGTATTTAACAAGTTGTCGGGTGTCTGCAGCCCAATTGTTTGCCTCGCCTTTTTTGAACAAGTTTGTGTTCACAAAATGAATTTTGGTTGTTGGGTGTCTGCAGCCCAATTGTTTGCCTCGCCTTTTTTGAACATGTTTGTGTTCACAAAATGAATTTTGGTTGTCGGGTGTCTGCATTGACTTCATTGCCCAAATTGAAGGGAAGCTAATGGATAAATGTTCTTTTGTCAAGATTTATAAAAGACTAGACTAAGTGGGACCCGTTGGGTCCTAGCATGACACGGGAGGGCTGGTCACCAACGCAATATTCCACCTCTCCACCAATTCCAATATTGCTCACCAGTGGGGGTGGGGGGGGCTGTCTGTTGCGCTAGTATGGGTGTTGCGGGCCGAAGGTACTAATTTCTAGGGGGCTAGTATAGACATTGTGGGCCGTATGGATGCTTGGGCAGGCATCTAACTGTTGCAACGAATTTTAAAAGCAAAGCCAAGGTAAACAATTGGGCTGCAGCCACCCGACAACCAAAATTTATTTTGTGAACACAAACTTGTTAAAAAAGGCGAGGCAAACAATTGGGCTGCAGCCACCCGACAACCAAAATTCATTTTGTGGACACAAACTTGTCAAAAAAGGCGAGGCAAACAATTGGGCTGCAGCCACCCGACAACCAAAATTCATTTTGTGAACACAAGCATGTTAAAAAAAAGACGAGGCAAACAATTGGGCTGCAGACACCTGACAACCAAAATACATTTTGTGAACACAAACATTTTCAAAAAAGGCGAGGAATACAATTGGGCTGCAGACACCCGACAACTTGTTAAATACAATTTGCAAGCAAAGAATGGGAAGCCTTGCAAACCTTGTCAATCTGTTACTAAATACATAGAATGGATCGGATGGCTGCAAACCAGACATACACCTCGTAAATAGTTTGTAAATAATGTTGCAGCGTCTGACTCTGCTAAGCATTGATTGGATGGGGGTGTTGAGCCTTTCTGAGATTTCTGTTAATCAGAGTAAATGTTTCCAAGTTGACTTCATCTCGAAGTCCGTTATGAATACAATGTATTGAACTATTGTATCATTGGGTTAGGGAAATGCCTGTTATGTATGGGGTTAATCGATATTTGTAATTAGGTGATTAAGAGACAACCCCCGAGTGGTTTGGCCCTCGAGTTCACGGGCCCGCGACCACGAGGCTCAGGGTCGATCTTCTGGAAGAGCGCTCAGGACCAAGTACCCTTTTGGAGTGCCTCTGTCTGTGCGAGGCTTAGATGGCTTGAACCGATAGACGCAAGGATCGAACCTGCGGTGGAATAGGTACAGTGTGTAATCTGTGATGCTCTTTTGGTAAACTAAAATTTAGTTGATTCAAGTGCTTGATTCTGTGTTTTATTTACTGAAACTAGACTGAGGGGAAGTTTTGAAACGAGCAATTATCAGCTGCCTGACCTGTTGAGTTTTTCCAGCATTGTCTGTTATAATTTTAATTGTTTCTGACTATTTTTTAGTTTTTTAAATATTTTTAAACGCGTTCATAGATATTTGGTGTATTAGTTGTGAAAGGAATGTTTTGCTTTAAAATTGTTAGCTCAACAAGTACATTGTCTAGTGATTGACTGGTCACTGGCTTTAAACGTTAAAGTAAAGGGCAGGACATGTAGGAATAATGAACTCTGGATGATGACAGAAATTGAGGATCTGGTCAAGAAAAAGAAGGGAACACAGGAAATATATAGGCAGCTGCGATCAAGTGTATCCCTGAGGAGATAAGGTAAGAAGAAATCAGGAGATCAAAATGGGAACATAGGATGGTTCTGGCAGATAAGATTATGAAGCATTCATAGATTTTATAAATAAATTAAGGGTAAAGGGTAATGAGAGAAAGAATAGGGCATAGCCTAATATCTGTGATAGGAATGTTACTGGAAACAATTCTGAGGGATGAGATATATATCAATTTGGATGGACAGGGGCTCATTAGGGATCGTCAGCATGATTTTATATACTGGAGTTCGTATCTTATGAATTCGATTCAGCTTTTGACAAAGTAAACAAGAAGGCTGACAAGGCTACTGCCAAAGATGCTATCTGTGTGGACGTTAGCAGGGCTTTGGATAAGGTTCTGCATTGTAAGTTGTTCTCGAAGATTAGAGTGATTAGCACCCAGGGAGACCTAGCTGACTGTGTACAGAATAGGCTTCATGGAAGGAAGCAGAGGGTGGTGGTGGAAGGTTGATTTTTGGATTGGAGGTCTGTGACTAGTGATGTGCCTCAGCAATAGGTGCTGGGCCCATTTCTGTTTGCCATCTATATCAATGATTTGGATGAGAATGTACAAGGCATGATGAGTAATTATTTCTTATCTTTTATATACTGAACTTCTTTTTTATTGTTTATTATTGTGTTTACAATAGACAATAGACAATAGGCAGTAGGTGCAGGAGTAGGCCCATCGGCCCTTCGAGCCAGTAGCGCCATTCACTGTGGTCATGGCTGATCATCCACAATCAGTACCCTGTTCCTGCCTTCTCCTCATTTCCCTTTACTCTGATATCTTTAAGAGCTCTCTCTAACTCTCTCTTGAAAGCATCCAGAGAATTGGCCTCCACTGTCTTCTGAGGGAGAGAATTCCACAGATTCACAGCTCTCTCGATGAAAAAGTTTTTCCTCATCGCTGTTCTAAATGGCCTCTCCCTTATTCTTAAACTGTGGACCCTGGTTCTGGACTCCCCCATCATTGGGAACATGCCTCTAGCATGTCCAATCCCTTAATAATCTTACACGTTTCAATAAGATCACCTCTCATCCTTCAAAATTCCAGTGTATACAAGCCCAGCTGCTCCATTCACTCAACATATGACAGTCCCGCCATCCCGGGAATTAACCTTGTAAACCTACGCTGCACTCTCTCAATAGCAAGAATGTCCTTCTTCAAATTAGGGGACCAAAACTGCACACAATACTCCAGGTATGGTCTCACTAGGGCTCTGTACAACTGCAGAAGGACCCCTTTGCTCCTATATTCGATTCCTCTTGTTATAAAGGCCAACATGCATTGTAAAAAAAAATAATAAAAAAAAAATAAAGGCCAACATGCCATTCGCTTTCTTCACTGCCTGCCATACCTGCATGCTTACTTTCATAGTCTGATGTACAAGGACCCCCAGATCCCGTTGTACTTCCCCTTTTCCCAACGACGCCATTTAGATAGTAATCATCCTTCCTGGTTTTGATACCAAAGCGGATAACCTCACATTTATCCACATTAAACTGCATCTGCCATGCATCTGTCCACTCACTCAACCTGTCCAAGTCACCCTGCATTCTCATAGCATCCTCCTCACAGTTCAAACTACTACCTAGCCTTTGTGTCATCTGCAAATTTGCTAATGTTACTTTGAATCCTTTCATCTAAATCATTGATGTATATTATAAATAGCTGCGGTTCCAGCACCGAGCCTTGCAGTACCCCACTAGTCACTGCCTGCCATTCTGAAAGGGACCCGTTAATCCCTACTCTTTGATTCCTGTCTGCCAACCAATTTTCTATCCACGTCAGTACTCTACCCCCAATACCATGTGCTCTAAATTTGCCCACTAATCTCCTATGTGGGACCTTATACAATACAATACAATACAATACAATACAATATTTATTGTCATTTGAGCCTCAGTGAGGCTCAAACGAAATTCCGTTTCCACAGCCATACAAACAAAGACAATTTTCTACAGACATACACACAATTTAATTCACACAAACATCCATCACAGTGAACCCACTGTGATGCAAGGCAAAGTCTTTTCTCTCCCCTGTTCTCCATTTTTCTCCCGATGCCCAAGCCCCAGGTGGGCGATGATAAGTCCCACGGCCATTTTAGGCCGTGCCGGGCGATTTACGGCCCCGCTCCCGGTCTAAAAGTCACAATGTTGGAGCCCCCGGCGGGCGCTGTAATGTCCCACGGCCATGAAGCCGCACCGGGCGATGTACGGCCCCGCTCCGGGTCGTTCCAACCCCGCGACACGGGCTGGAGAAGTCGCGTTGCGGGAGCTCCGGGAAGCGGTCTCTCCACCCGGACCCGCGAGCTCCCGATGTCCCAGTCCACCGGACCTGCGGCTGCGTTGCTGGAGCCTCCGAGCCTCAGGAGTCGAGTCGCAGCAGCGAGTCACCACCGCTCCCCACGCTCCGAGGCCGGCCAGCCCCACGATGGTGAGTAGTCCGCAGCTCCACAGTCTCCAGAGCCCCCGGGTCGTTCAGGTTGGAGGCCGCTCCACGGTGCTAGGCCCCAACGACAACGGAGATCCGACAGGGAAAAGGTCGGGTCTCCCGGACAGGGAAGAGATTTTAAACAGTTTCCCCCTCCCCCCCCCCCCCCCCCCCCCCCCCCCACCTGCCCCCCACATATACACATTTAAAATCAGTATTAAAAAACACCAACACTACATTTAACTAGACAAAAAATAAAAAAAAGACAGACAGGCTGTAGGGGCCGCTGCAACGGGTGAGTCGCGCCGCCAAATGCTTTGTGAAATTCCAGGTACACTACAGCCACTAGTTCTCCCATGTCCATTTTCCTAGTTACATCGTCAAAAAAATCCAGAAGATTAGTCAAGCATGATTTCCCCTTCGTAAATCCATGCTGACTCGGACCAATCCTGTTACTGCCAATCAAATGAGCTGCTATTTCATATTTTATAATTGACTCCAGTATCTTCCCCACCACCGATATCAGGCTAACTGGTCTATAATTCCCCATTTTATCTCTCCCGCCTTTCTTAATAAGTGGGATAACATTAGCTACCCTCCAATCCACAGGAACAGTGAATCTATAGAACATTGGGAAAAATGATCACCAATGCTTCCACAATTTCTAGAGCCACTTCCTTAAGTATCCCGGGATGTAGACCACCAAGCCCTGGGAATTTATCAGTCTTCAGTCCCATCAGTCTACCCACACCATTTCCTGCCTAATGTGAATTATAATTTACAGAGTATTATATTTACATATCTGCTGTGCTGCTGCAAGTATGAATTTCATTATTCCATTTCATGACAAATGACAATAAAACAATTTCTTTCATCACTGCAAACACATATGTTTCATATTCTAACCTTTAGCTGGTGGAAATCACTTCCTAACTTGTATCCCGCTATCTTCCTTTAATTGTCCTCAAAACCTAATATTTAAAAAATGTTTGTTATCCTCCCCTAAAATCTCTTTGATACTTTTCAATACCAAATTTTGCTAAGTAACGTTGTTCTGTATTCAGGAAAATTGTTGCAATGCTAATTAGGCTACAACAATACAAGTTTTTGATAAAGAAACTCTCAGTTCTGAAAGTTAATAATGTTGGATCTTGCTATCAAATGTAATATAAAGTGCAATGCCAAAAAAAAACATTTTGAAATGATCTTGTATAATTTTTAGTTAATTTAAGCATCTTTGTGCAAAACAAGTACAGTAGCTGTCATTACTACAAACTGCATTGAACCACTCACAATGGTAGGTCACAAAGGAATCAGGCATTCACACAAATAAGGTGTAGGAATGGAGCAATTAATGAGCTTGCAAAAAATATAATTTGCATCAGCTGTCAGGGTGTGAAGATTTGGCAAAAAAATTAAAATGACGTGATTTAATTTTCAGTTAACATCACCTGAAATGTAAATTATGCTGGTTTGGGCCTTACTTTATTTCGGGATTTAGAACATATAAGAATTGTTTAACTTACCAGAAGCTGAATGTTTAATGTATCACACATATCATCTTGAAATGTTCTTGAAATGAATGTGTGTTTCTACCAATGTCATTAGCACTATTCTTGAGCTCCCGTACTGCAATAAATATTGGAATACCCAAAGGGAAGAAGAATTTATTTTTATATTGCAGCGATAATGTGCCTGCTCTGATATTTTCTTTTTTGATATTGAGTGCACTCTAATAGCTCACAGAAGTAGAATTATATTCTCTCCCATTTGCCATGATGCATCACCAAAGCAATGTGGAAACAATGTTAATATAGTTGCTCCAACAGACCGAGCACATAACATTCTCAATATGGAAACCGTGCCATTTCCAATATTATCTGCACTGCTGCTCCCCAAACCCAAAATGGCCATTCATCAGTCATTCAGTTGTCATAACCAAGATATCTATTAACATAGATGGTCTTCTGGCAGTGCTCTGTGGTGTTTTTAGTCTTTCCTATAACAATCTTCCTACCGACCATGCAGTCACATTAAGATGGGCCACAGCTGCACAGGTACCAGAAATTAAGTGGTAACTCAGTCATTCCATTTCTTGAAATGTGCAGCAATAAAGCATCAACTATTCATGTGTCAGTGATTTTATTTTTTCGGATAATATAAAGGCTGCTGTGTTTCCCCGAACCTTGCCTCTTCAATGTTTGTTATCACAATATAGATTGCAGTATTCTCAGATGTGTTGAATGTACACTGGCTTCATATACATTCCCTTTACCAGCCCATGATGAATGCTTTCTGATTAGAAGTATGAAGGACAGGGCCTTGATTTTCAATGACCCACATAATGCTATTTTCTCTGATGACTGTCATAAACTCATTAAAATGTGTTCATCCCGATTTATTAATTGGCACTAAATGGTACTTCATTCTACTAAACCAAATTGCATTTTGAACACATCAGCACCATAAATTGAATAAAGCTGTGCAGTGACACTGCTAAAAAACACATACCCAGTGTTTTAATTCAAGGTATAATGTAGGAGCCAGAAGCAACATCTTTTACCATACTGTAATTTTCTATCAGTTGGAAAAGGACGAGTTTTCTATATTTCAATATCTGCTTAAAATCTGCTTGAGGTCCATGATCTAATATAGCATTATCCAAGAAAAAACACTGACTAGCCATTGTAGACACCACAGTGATCCTGTTTTAAACATATGCACAAACAAAAATGATCTGCCAATATTACAGGCAATGATCCTTCAGGTGTTGAGAGGTGTTGAGAGTTCTCATGATGGTAATAAGGAATGAGATTTCATGTTGAAGTGGTGCTTTGCAGCATGAGGAATTAACAATGTATAGGTAACTTGCATATTATAAAACATAAGTACACTTCTGATTTTTGAAGTCAGATATAATTTGGGTAGCTGCGCTAACAAGACCAGCTTCATGAGATAAGTTCTTTGGTGATAACTTATGTCCAAAGTTGGAAAACATCCGTCGGGGCATATTTAGAGATAACTAAAGGCCCTGTCCCACTTTCCCGAGTTAATCACCAACATTTTTCAACATGTTGAAAAAACGTCCCGACTTACCTGATGCCCCGAGTTCCTACGGCTGGCATTACGAGCCGCTACGAAACATCTACGGACTCCTACGGGCTCCTACGGACTCGCTACCGACATTACCCGACATTCCCCGAGTTCGAATCAAGGGGAAAACTCGGGAGAGTTCGTGAGTAACTCGGGAAAGTGGGACAGGGCCTTAATGCCACTCCAGGGCTGTCCCCAGAGCAACAGAACTGACTCCCATATTTCCCCATGGTTACCTGAGGGCCGAGATAGATCGCGGGGCTTGTCTCAACAGAGGCCCGGGAGCCGTGACAGAGGGAGGAGCGACCTCCGTGTGGTGAGTTAAAAACCCATCGCGGGGCTTGTCTCAACAGAGGCCTGGGAGCCGTGACAGAGGGAGGAGCGACCTTCGTGTGGTGAATTAAAAACCCATCGTGGGGCTTGTCTCAACAGAGGCCCGGGAGCCGTGACAGAGGGAGGAGCGACCTTCGTGTGGTGAGTTAAAAACCCATCGCGGGGCTTGTCTCAACAGAGGCCCGGGAGCCGTGACAGAGGGAGGAGCGACCTTCGTGTGGTGAATTAAAAACCCATCGCGGGGCTTGTCTCAACAGAGGCCCGGGAGCCGTGACAGAGGGAGGAGCGACCTCCGTGTGATGAGTTAAAAACCCATCGCGGGGCTTGTCTCAACAGAGGCCCGGGAGCTGTGACAGAGGGAGGAGCGACCTTCGTGTGGTGAGTTAAAAACCCAACGCGGGGCTTGTCTCAACAGAGGCCCGGGAGCCGTGACAGAGGGAGGAGCGACCTTCGTGTGGTGAGTTAAAAACCCATCACGGGGCTCGTCTCAACAGAGGCCCGGGAGCCGTGACAGAGGGAGGAGCGACCTTCGTGTGATGAGTTAAAAACCCATCGCGGGGCTTGTCTCAACAGAGGCCCGGGAGCCATGACAGAGGGAGGAGCGACCTTCGTGTGGTGAGTTAAAAACCCAACGCGGGGCTTGTCTCAACAGAGGCCCGGGAGCCGTGACAGAGGGAGGAACCAAAATCTGCAACGTTCCATTCGCAGATCTCACTTCCAGAGAAGGAGTCTGGTGGAAGCCTCTGATTGGTCAAACGGACTAGAGGAAGCAGCTGATTGGCTTGTATCCCGGGTACGGCTTTATTGTATTCGGTTAAGGGGGAGAATGAGGGCCAGGGCAGTTTACTGTTCCGGATGTCAGATGTGGGAGGTCTTGGAGTCTGAGTGCCCTCCAGACGTCCACATCTGCGCCAGGTGCGTCGAGATGGGGCTCCTAAGGGACCGTGTTAGGAACCTGGAACAGCAACTTGATGACCTCTGTCTGCTCAGGGAGAGCGAGGAGGTCATAGATAGGAGTTACAGGGAGGTGGTCACTCCAAGACCACGGGAGACAGAAAACTGGGTCACGGTTAGGAAGGGCAACGGGCAGAGGCAGGGACTGGTGAGTACCCCGGTGGCTGTACACCTTGAAAATAAGTACTCATGTTTGAGTAAAGGTGGGGGAGACAGCCTACCTGGGGGCAGCGACAGCGGCCGGGCCTCTGGCATAAAGACCGGTCTTGTTGCTCAGAAGGGTAAGGAAAAGAAGAGGAGGGCAATTGTAATAGGGGACTCTATAGTCAGGGGGTCGGATAGGCGATTCGGTGGACGCAGACAGGAGACCCGGATGGTAGTTTGCCTCCCTGGTGCCAGGGTCAGGGATGTGTCTGAACGTGTCCAAGAAATCCTGAAATGGGAGGGAGAGGAGCCTGAGGTTGTGGTACATATAGGTACCAATGACATAGGTAAAAAAAGAGAAGAGGTCCTGAAAGAAGAATTTAGGGAGTTAGGTAGAGAGTTAAGGAGAAGGACTGCAAAGGTAACAATCTCAGGATTACTGCCTGTGCCACGCGACAGTGAGAGTAGGAATGGAGCGAGGTGGAGGATAAATGAGTGGATGAGGGACTGGTGCAGTGAGTATGGATTCAAGTTTCTGGATCATTGGGACCTCTTTTGGGGAAGGTGCGACCTGTACAGAAAGGACGGGTTGCACTTGAACTCGAGGGGGACCAATATCCTGGCGGGGAGATTTGCAAAGGCTACTGGGGAGACTTTAAACTAGTATGGTTGGGGGGAGGGACTCAAATTGGGAAAGCTAGCAGTCAGTGTGTGAGGCAGGAGGCAGAGAATGGTAGGACTCTGACCCAAAATGTAGGTCAGAGAATAAGAGATGGTGGGTTTCTTAAATGTGTATATTTTAATGCTAGGAGCATTGTAAGAAAGGTGGATGAACTCAGAACCTGGATTGACACCTGGAAGTATGATGTTGTGGCGATCAGTGAAACATGGTTGCAGGAGGGCTGTGATTGGAAACTAATTATTCCCGGATTTCGTTGCTTCAGGTGTGATAGAATTGGAGGGGCAAGAGGTGGAGGTGTTGCATTGCTTAACAGGGAAGATATTACAGCAGTGCTTTGGCAGGATAGATTAGAGAGCTCGTCTAGGGAGGCTATTTGGGTGGAACTGAGAAATGGGAAAGGGGTAACAACACTTATAGGGGTGTATTATAGACCGCCAAATGGGGAGTGAGAATGGGAAGAGCAAATATGTAAGGAGATTGCAGATATTAGTAGTAAGCACAAGGTAGTGATTGTGGGAGATTTCAATTTTCCACACATAGACTGGGAAACACATTCTGTAAATGGGCTGGATGGGTTGGAGTTTGTAAAATGTGTGCAGGATAGATTTTTGCAGCAATACATAGAAGTACCTACTAGAGAAGGAGCGGTGCTGGACCTCCTGTTAGGAAATGAGATGGGTCAGGTGGCAGAGGTATGCGTTGGGAAACAGTTCGGGACCAGTGATCACAATACCATTAGTTTCAATATAATTATGGAGAGGGTCAGAACCGGACCTAGGGTTGTGATTTTTGATTGGAGAAAGGCTAACTTTGAGGAGATGCGAAAGGATTTAAAAGGAGTAAATTGGGACATTTTGTTTTATGGGAAAGATGTGGAACAGAAATGGAGTACATTTAAAGGTGAAATTTTAAGAGTACAGAATCTTTATGTCCCTGTTCGGTTGAAAGGAAATAGTAAAAATCGGAAAGAGCCATGGTTTTCAAGGGAAATTGGACACTTGGTTCGGAAAAAGAGGGAGATCTACAATAATTATAGGCAGCATGGAGTAAATGAGGTGCTTGAGGAGTATAAAGAATGTAAAAAGAATCTTAAGAAAGAAATTAGAAAAGCTAAAAGAAGATATGAGGTTGCTTTGGCAAGTAAGGTGAAAGTAAACCCAAAGGGTTTCTACAGCTATATTAATAGCAAAAGGATAACGAGGGATAAAATTGGTCCATTAGAGAGTTAGAGTGGACAGCTATCTGCAGAGCCAAAAGAGATGGGGGAGATATTGAACAATTTATTTTCTTCGGTATTCACCAAGGAGAAGGATATTGAATTATGTGAGGTAAGGGAAACAAGTAGAGTAGCTATGGAAACTATGAGATTCAAAGAAGAGGAAGTACTGACACTTTTGAGAAATATAAAAGTGGATAAGTCTCCAGGTCCGGACAGGATATTCCCTAGGACATTGAGGGAAGTTAGTGTAGAAATAGCAGGGGCTATGACAGAAATATTTCAAATGTCATTAGAAACGGGAATAGTGCCGGAGGATTGGCGTACTGCGCATGTTGTTCCATTGTTTAAAAAGGGGTCTAAGAGTAAACCTAGCAATTATAGACCTGTTAGTTTGACGTCAGTGGTGGGCAAATTAATGGAAAGGATACTTAGAGATAATATATATAAGCATCTGGATAAACAGGGTCTGATTAGGAACAGTCAACATGGATTTGTGCCTGGAAGGTCATGTTTGACTAATCTTCTTGAATTTTTTGAAGAGGTTACTCGGAAAATTGATGAGGGTAAAGCAGTGGATGTTGTATATATGGACTTCAGTAAGGCCTTTGACAAGGTTCCTCATGGAAGGTTGGTTAAGAAGGTTCAATGGTTGGGTATTAATGGTGGAGTAGCAAGATGGATTCAACAGTGGCTGAATGGGAGATGCCAGAGAGTAATGGTGGATGGTTGTTTGTCAGGTTGGAGGCCAGTGACTAGTGGGGTGCCACAGGGATCTGTGTTGGGTCCACTGTTGTTTGTCATGTACATCAATGATCTGGATGATGGTGTGGTAAATTGGATTAGTAAGTATGCAGATGATACTAAGATAGGTGGGGTTGTGGATAATGAAGTAGATTTTCAAAGTCTACAGAGAGATTTATGCCAGTTGGAAGAGTGGACTGAAAGATGGCAGATGGAGTTTAATGCTGATAAGTGTGAGGTGCTACATCTTGGCAGGACAAATCAAAATAGGACGTACATGGTAAATGGTAGGGAATTGAAGAATGCAGGTGAACAGAGGGATCTGGGAATAACTGTGCACAGTTCCCTGAAAGTGGAATCTCATGTAGATAGGGTGGTAAAGAAAGCTTTTGGTGTGCTGGCCTTTATAAATCAGAGCATTGAGTATAGAAGTTGGGATGTAATGTTAAAATTGTACAAGGCATTGGTGAGGCCAATTCTGGAGTATGGGGTACAATTTTGGTCGCCTAATTATAGGAAGGATGTCAACAAAATAGCGAGAGTACAGAGGAGATTTACTAGAATGTTGCCTGGGTTTCAGCAACTAAGTTACAGAGAAAGGTTGAACAAGTTAGGGCTTTATTCTTTGGAGCGCAGAAGGTTAAGGGGGGACTTGATAGAGGTCTTTAAAATGATGAGAGGGATAGACAGAGTTGATGTGGATAAGCTTTTCCCACTGAGAGTAGGGAAGATTCAAACAAGGGGACATGACTTGAGAATTAAGGGACAGAAGTTTAGGGGTAACATGAGGGGGAACTTCTTTACTCAGAGAGTGGTGGCTGTGTGGAATGAGCTTCCAGTGAAGGTGGTGGAGGCAGGTTCGTTTTTATCATTTAAAAATAAATTGGATAGTTATATGGACGGGAAAGGAATGGAGGGTTATGGTCTGAGCGCAGGTATATGGGACTAGGGGAGAATACGTGTTCGGCACGGACTAGAAGGGTCGAGATGGCCTGTTTCCGTGCTGTAATTGTTATATGGTTATATGGTTATATGGTTATGAGGACTGGTCATGTGGCTACCAGACCCAACACAGGCAAGGAATTGTTGAATGAGTTGATTAGGCAGGGCAATGTCAGAAGTGACTGCCCACACCTGCATGCACTAGGTTTGTTCAATGGTGATAACTACGTTGTTACCTTTTGGTGAAGCTGTATTTCAAATTTCAATGCATATATATATTTATATATATAAATGATTCTGCACCATTAGTGAGTGTCTATACACCATGCCACAAAATCATTCAAATACATTTCTGTTTGATCAAGGTACAGGCTCATAAAAGTGCTTCTCTTGTTTCAATGTTAAATTAATAAATTCATAGCCTGTTTTATAGCCCATATCCACATTACAATTTTTTTTAAATCTTAGTTCATCATTCAGGACGATAAAGCAGGATTTTAAAAAGGTAGAATGTTCTTCTTTGTTTGTTAGAAAAAATGTACTGGGCCTGTACTTCCAGTATCTCTTATTTATGGATCACTTTATTGGCTGTTACAATCTTACCTAACAATTTTTTGTTCCACTTCAACTAACTAGATCCCTATTCATCTCATTAAAGTTAGCCCTCCCATTTCTCTGTCAAGATTTTACGGTAATTTTCTCCATTACCAATCTAAACATTAGGATATGATGATCATTATTCCTCAAATATTTTTACTTCCTCTCACAATTGTCGCAGGTCAACACTGCTGTTTCCTTCCCGTGTTGAAAGCAAATTGATCAAGGAGGATCTGCTGAATACGTCAACATTCTTCCTCTTTTTAACCATATTCTCTAATATGAATCCATTTAATGCTGGGTTAATCATTCTCTTCAAATATCAATGGTAAATAAGGTATATAATATACTTGCTTTTATAGGTCAGGGTATTGAGCATAAGAGTCAGTAGGGCACAATGCAGCTCCATAGGACTTTGGTTAGGCCGCATTTGGAGTATTGCGTGCTGTTCTGATCACCCCATTACGGGAAGGATATGAAGTTTTTGGAATGAGTACAGAAGAGGTTTACCAGAATGATGCCAGAATTAGAGTGCGTTAGGTACATGGAGAGGTTGGACAGACTTGGATTGTTTCTTTGGAACGCCTGAGGGTGAAGTGGAGGCCTGATAAAAGTGTATAAAAATTAGGAGAGGCATAGATACTATCGACAGTCAGAACCCGTTTCCCAAGATGCAAAAATAGATACTAGAGGGCATAGCTTTAATGTGAGAAATGCGAGGTTGAAAGGAGTCAAGAGTCAAGAGAGAGGCAAGAGTTTTATTGCCATGTGTCTCAGATAGAACAATGAAATGTGATGAGATGTGCATGCAACTTTTTTATGCAGAAGGTGGTGAGTGCCTGAATACACTTCCGGGGATGATGGTTGAGGCAAATATGAAAGAGGTATTTAAGAGTCTTTTGGACACACAGGAAAGTGAAAGATAAGGATTATGTGCAGGTAGGTAAGAGATTACCTTGGCATCATGTTTAGTACAGATACAGTGGCTGCTCTTGTCCTGAACTGTTCTATGTTCTATCACCATTCAACTGTTCTTCCACATCACTGTATTTTAACCCCTGCTGATTTGTTCCTCCACCTCCTTCTCAGTTTGGTGGCCTGCAGATTACCATTCTTACAATGCTACAATGCCTGTAGACTGTCATCTCGAATTTTCTCCATCTACTTCATCCAAAACCCTTTAGTTTAGTTTAGTTTAGAGGTACAGTGAGGAAACAGACCCTTCAGCCCACCGAGTCCGCACCGCGATCTCCACACATTAACACTATCCTGCACACGCTAGGGACAATTTTACACTTACACCAAGCCAATTAACCTACATACCTGGACGTCTTTGGAGTGTGCGAGGAAACCAAAGATCTTGGAGAAATCAAAGATCTCGGAGAAAACCCACTCGATCACGGGGAGAACGTACAAACTCCATACGTACAGCACTCGTAATTGGGATCAAACCTGGGTCTCTGGGTGCTGCAAGCACTGTTAGGCAGCAACTATACCACTGCACCACTGTGACCGCCCTTCACTTTAATGCTAATTTATACTCGGACTCCTTTGTGCACCTTTTTCAACTTTACTTCTGCTTTGTGCATGTGCCAATCAACCTACCATTATTTTGTTTGTTTTCCCAGTTTCATTCACATATAGCATCTTTGAGGACTTTCTTCATAACTTCCTTTCTCTGTAGGATCCTAGTTTGTGACTTCACTATGTACATGTTTCCATGAATTTTAGCTCATCTCTTCCTCACCTCCCTCCCGTCAAGCCCCAAAAAATACTTTGCATCCTCTTTGTACATCACCCTGGTATCAAAGTGGCAACACATCACATTGTGCAGGGAGGAACTACAGATGCTGGTTAAAACCGATGACAGACACAAAAGTCTGGAGTAACTCAACGGGTCAGGCAGCATCTCTGGAGAAATGGAATAGGTGACGTTTCAGGTTAAGACCTTTCTTCAGACTGAGAGTCGAGGGAAAGGGGAATGAGAGATATAGACGGTACTTAGGATAAAATGTGTGGCACACAATAGGCCATTGTTGGGATAGGTAATAACGAGTAAAGGGCCTGTCCCACTTTGGCGACATTTTGGGCGACAGCCTGAAAATAAGTTGTTGCATCGTGGTCGGGTCGTGACGCTGCGTGACGTGTGGTGATGCATGTAGTGACGCATGGTGACGCGCGGTGTCTCCCTGTCGCCCCTGGATTTTGAACATTCCACCTGGGTGTTTCATCATGTCGTGCGCCCTGTCCTTTTCCTGCGGGTGACGCCCGGTTAGGGTTAGGGACCACAGATGGGCTATAAAATATTCTTCGTTCAATGCATGGATTTTAAACATGAATATATTAAAATGAATACAATAAAATGAATTGAGCAAATGAAAAAACATCTGAGTTGTTCAGTTTTATTTACAGATGTGTTGGTCCACTTCCAGTTCCATTTACTGTCTCTAACTTTTCACAGGGATGGATTCAGTGAGTGTAAACTGAACTCCCCTCTACCCCTTCCCTCCCCCATCCCTCCTTTTCCACTCCCTCGCTACCATTCTCCGCTTCCCTCTCCCCTCCCCCGTTTCCCCCTCTTCCTCCCTTCTCCGCGCTCCACTTTTCTCCCCCTTCTCCATTCCCCCCTCCTCTCACATCCCCTCCTCCCCCTCTCCCTCCCTTCTCCCATTGTCCAACCCCCCCCTCTTTCCCCATTTGTGGACCCAGCCTGTGACAGCTAGATCCCACTAATAGTACTGCACAAAGGCCACATCATCTGTTTTAGTAACATTGACTATGGGAAAAATGCAGACTTTGGGAACAACACCCCCCTCTGCCCCCTCGCCTTGCTGCAAAATGGGTGGTGGGTATTTAGACCCAGTGGCCAGAGCAGATGGGTGGCCCTGGTACATTGACAACATTGCCTGTCCCCAGTTGAAAAGCCCGCTGCCTCTGAGGGTTTGGAGAGACCATTGGAAGAGAGATCTGCCTCTGGGACAACTCATGGCCAACAGTTTAGTTCCCATGCAGAACATTGGGGGTTCGAGTCCAACCCTGGGGCACCTGTGTCACATTTAGTTCAGAGATACAGTGCCCTTAGACCGACCGTGTCCGCACCGACCAGCGATCCCCGCACACTATCCCACACACGCTAGGGATAATTTATACTTATACCGAGAATATCAACCTAGAGTTAGGGTTAGGGTTAGGATTTCCTTCCGCACTCCAAAGGTGCACAGGTTTGTATAAATTGTCCCTAGCGTGGGATAGTGCGGGGGATCGCTGGTCGCAGGCTGGGTCCGCAAATGGGGGGCGTCGGGGAAAGTGGGGGGGGGGGGGGTTGGAGAATGGGAGAAGGGATGGAGAAAGGGAGAAGGGGATGTGAGGGGAGGGGGGTTGTTGAGAAGGGGGAGAAGAGTGGAGCGGGGAGAAGGGGGGAGGGGAGAAACGGAAGAAGGGGGTGGGAGGGGGAGGGGGAGGGGAGAAGGGTAGGGGGGGTGGAGGGGAGTGGGGAGTTCAGTCTACACTCACTGAATCCATCCCTGTGAAAAGTTAGAGACGGTGATTGGATCTGGAAGCGGACCAATACAATTGTAAATAAAACCTCTTCTAGATGAAATGGGCCTGACTCAACTCTTGCACAGAGTGTCTGGGTCAATGAAAGTGAAGTGTTTGCTTTGATTGATTGCTTTCTAAAGGTCATGTAGCTCCTGATCTTCTAGGCATGGAATCACCGCAACGTTGGCTGCATTTACCCATTTCTGCTTTTTGTCTCCTGCCTCACTGTATTTACAGATTGTGTTGGAGTACATCCACATTGATGTTCTCTTCTGATGGCCCTCTAGTTTGGGTTTTGAAAGTACTGTCAATTTGCACACATTTAAATATTTATCTGCATTTAACTCTGTCTTACAGTCAGTGTTTGTTCAGGTTGGATGGCCAGTTTCTACCAATAATCTAATCTTGAATGAGCTAAAAAATCTTAGCTCAAATCATAAAAGTAGGAAAATATTCTCCCTGTTCTCATTGTGTGTAAATAACTGTTTCAGTACAGTTAACTGAATTAAATGAATATTTCCTTGGTTTCATTTAAGAGCTTTCTGTCATGATACAATTATTTTCCCTTATGATCAGTGAGATATAATAACATCTTTCATTTTCTCTTGTTTATCTGCCTTGAATAAACACCTTGTGCCAGAGGTTTCACAGTGGTTGATCCACATTGGCTTCTTCTTCTGTTCTTTGACATCAAATAAACCAATTTTCATCCAATTTGATTCGATCCACAGAATATCAAGAAATGGCTGAAAGGTTTCACTACAGCAAAAGCTATCACATTTGGCTAATAGTTTTTGGAGTGTGATCATAGAAACATAGAAAACTAGGTGCAGGAGTAGGCCATTCGGCCCTTCAAGCCAGCAACACCATTCAATATGATAATGGCTGATCATCTAAAATCAGTACCCCGTTCCTGCTTATTCCCCATATCCCTTGATTCCTTTTGCCCTAAGAGCTAAATCTAACTCTCACTTGAAAACATCCAGAAAATTGGCCTCCACTACCTTCTGTGGCAGAGAATTCCACAGATTCACAACTCTCTGGGTGAAGATCTTTTTCCTCATCTCAGTCCTAAATGGCCCACCCCGTATTCCATGTACAAGTCTTTTAAATGTCAATATCATATTAAAACCCCACATACTTCACACAACAACGTACAGTATTTTAAGAATATCTAAAGAAAGTATGAGAGTTTTTTTGTTAGATCACTGATTTCCGTGTTTTGGATAGAATAATGTACAAAACAGGACAGTTTGTGGTGTCACAGATTACAGCTTTGGGATTTTTGCATCAAATTACACATGGGCCAAAGAGCCAAATTTTGTGTCAGATTCCAAGGGCAATAATGTAGTTTCACCTACGTTACAACTGCAAAGTCAAGGCCTAATTTAAAAGAAGCAGCTTGCTCACAGTGATGCTTGAATGTTCTTTTTGACTTAATGTTTATTTAATGATTTTCAGCAAAATAGACTTTTTACATTTCTTCACTCCAGATGTGCTGCCTGATCCGCTGAGTTACTCCGACATTTTGTGTCTACCTTCGATTTAAACCAGCATCTGCAGTTTTTTCCTACATACTTTTTACATACGTACATAGATAGTTTATAGAATTGCAATATTAAATGGAAATACTCAATTCAACTATCAGGGTGATTTATAACCTTTTGAGAGGAACTATTCTCTGTCGCAGCTTCTATCACCAAAGGTGGGCCAAATCATAATGCTGTAAACCAGCATCTCAATTAGAAAGATCTGTCTACATGCTGAGTCTGTTTATCTGCCCAAATGTTACAAGTTTGTTAAAATTGCCTTCACACCATTCTTGGGTCTGTTCATTTTCAATTAACAATCTGGCTCATTTACTTTGAGAGCTTCCACAGGGAAATAACATAGTCATATAACTGTGATGAATGGAAACATCTCCAGCCAGCCTCAAAAAGGAGGAATGTGAGTATTTTTCCCACAATTATATAGTACACACGTATTATTCGCTGGAATCAGATGCAGAATATTCCCTGAGTAAAACTGCAGTAAAGATGTCAGAATCATAAATTCTCATTTTAATGCTCAATGTTGATATTGAGGCAAAAGTAATGTTGCAGTATCTGCAGAATGACAGAAATTCACTGACATCTGTTGCCAGGAAAGTAGTAAACAGAATAAAAAGCTACAAGGAAAGAAACAGTAATAAGTAAAACATGCATCTGATTGAAGTAGATGCAGGAAGTTTCAATATGGTCATAGTGGCTTCTGCAACAAATATTTCTATCATAAATATTTCTAAAATGCAGACAGGGATATTGTTCCTACATTTTCTTAAGGTTCTTCCTGTTTATAGACAATAGACAATAGGTGGTGGAGTAGGCCATTTGGCCCATCGAGTCAGCACCGCCATTCAATGTGATCATGGCGGATCATCCCCATACCAACTGAATATTGTCCCAAATGACACTCACTTATTTGTTTTGTTCTGAGCAAAGGTCTTTGACCGGAAACATTAAATGTTTCTTTCTGCATCAATGCTGTCTGATCACTTGAATATCTCCAGCATTGCCTGATCCATTTAGGCTTCCAACATTCATAGAGCAGCACTACACTAAAACAGGCCCTTTGACGCATGATGTCTTTGTCCAACATGATGCCAAATTAAACTTTTAGCTTTTCATTTACTTATTTTGGGAAGGCGGTGGGTTGCAAAAGGTGAAAAAAATAAGGTCATTTATTTGGAGTAAAAACAACAATGATATCTTATCATATCTATCTATCATATCTATCTATATATTAAAACTGTCTGTGTGTGTGTGTGTGTGTGTGTGTGTGTGTGTGTGTGTGTGTGTGTGTGTGTGTGTGTGTGTGTGTGTGTGTGTGTGTGTGTGTGTGTGTGTGTGTGTGTGTGTGTGTCAGATTCCATTTTCAGATTAGATTTTTGGCCTTTGATTCGTTGGTCGGCCAAAACCACACGCTGAAACGCCGAGATTTTTTCCATTTCGGTAAAGATTTCACATTTACATTCTCAAATCCACTCCTCATTAAATTTTGTCGTGTTTAAGTACACATTTTTAATAAAATCCTTCCCCTCCCCAACCAAAAATTTCAAAATGTTAAAAAAAAACAGCTCTCACCCATAGAATGTTGGTGAACGTACCATCGTGTGATGTCACAATGCCTTCCCTCACAGATGTCCAATTGGAATGGACTCATTTATATGCCTTTGCACCAGCCCCAGCCCCCCCCCCACCCCACCCCCGCAGCCTGTGTCGAAGCGTGTGATCACGTGTGTGGGAATAGAGAGAGGATTGGGGGTGATTGGGAATAGATGGCCTGCCCCAACCCCTCCCCCTCCCACTCTCCCTCCCCACTCTTTCCCCTCTCTCCCCCACCTCTCTCCCCCTCCCTCCACACTCTTCCCCCTTCCTCCCCTACCCCATCTCCCTCCTCCCCTCCCTCCCTCCACACCTCTCTCCCCTTCCCCCATCCCTCTCTCCTCCCCTCCCGCACCCATCTCTCCTCCCCCCTCTCCATCTCCCTCTCCTCACCCCTCTCCCTCTCCCTCTCCCTCTCCTCCCCCTCCTCCTCCCACCCCCATCCCTCTCTCCCCCACCCCCTTTCCTCTCTACCCCACACCCTTCCCTCTATCCCCCCGCCCCCCGCCCCCTTCCCCCTACCCCTCTGTCCCTCTTCCACCACTCCCCCTACCCCTCTCCCCCTCCCTCCCCACTCCTCACCTTCTCTCCCCCTTACCCCACCCCTCTCTTTCCCCTCCCTCCCATCTCTCCCCCACACCTTCCCCTACCCCTCTGTCCCTCTTCCACCACACCCCCTACCCCTCTCCCCCTCCCTCCCCACTCTTCCACTTCTCTTCCCCCTTCCCCCACCCCTCTCCCTCCCTCCCACCCTCTCTCTCCCCCACCCTCCCTCTCTCCCCCGCCCCCTTCCCCTACCCTCTCTCCCTCTTCCACCACTCCCCCCTACCCCTCTCCCCCTCCCTCCTCATTCTTCCACTTATCTCCCCCCACCCCCCACCCCCCCCCCTCCAAAATTTCATAATGTTAAAAAAAAACAGCTCCCACCCATAGAATGTTGGTGAACGTTCCATCGTGTGATGTCACAATGCCCAATGCTCACAGATGTCCAATCGGAATGGATCTCGTTTACATATGCCTTTGCACCAGCCCCAGCCCCAGCCCCCCACCCCCACAGCCTGTGTCGAAGCGCGTGATCACGTGTGTGAGAATAGAGAAAGAGGATTGGGGGTGATAGGGAGTGGGGAATAGATGGACTGCCCCTACCCCTCCCCCTTCCACACTCCCTCCCCACTCTTCCCCCTCTCTCCCCCCAACCCTCTCCCCCTCCCTCCACACTCTTCCCCTCCCTCCCCTACCCCATCTCCCTCCTCCCCTCCCTCCCCATCCCTCCCTCCCTCCCTCATCTCCCTCCCTCCTCCCCTCCCTCCCACATCCCCCCTCCCTCCCCCCCTCCCCCACACCTCTCCCCCCTCCCCCTCCTCCTCCAACCCCATCCCTCTCTCCCCCACCTCCCTTCCCTCCCCCCACCCCCTTCCCTCTCCCCCTTCCCTGTCTCCCCCCACCACTCTTCCCCCTCCTTCCACACTCTTCCCCCTCTCTCCCCTACCCCATCTCCCTCCTCCCCTCCCTTCTCCCCTCCACCACACCTCTCTCCTCCCCTCTCTCCTCACCCCTCTCCCTTTCCTCCCACTCCCATCCCTCTCTCCCCCACCCCCTTCCCTCTCCCCCCACCCCCTTCCTCCTACTCATCTATCCCTCTTCCACCACTCCCCCTACCCCTCTGCCCCTCCCTCTCCACTCTACCACTTCTCTCCCCCTTACCCCACCCTTCTCCCTCCCCACCCCTCTCCCTCCCCCACCCCTCTCTCTCCCCCTCCCTTCCCCCCTTCCACTCTCCCTCCCCACTCTTTCCCCTCTCTCCCCCACCCCTCTCCCCTCCCTCCACACTCTTCCCCCTCCCCCTACCCCCACCACTCTCCCCCTCCCTCCACACTTTTCCCCCTCTCTCCCCTTCCCCCTCTCCCTCCTCGTTCCCCTCCCTCCTCCCCTCCCACCCCCTCTCTCCCCCTCCCCCATCCCTCTTCACCCCCATCCCCTCTCTCTTGCACCACTCCCCGCTACCCCTCTCCCACCCCCCTACCCCTCTTGCCCCCTTCCTGCCCTCCCCGCTCTCCTCCCACTCCCCACTCTCCTCCCCCTCCCCATCCCCCTCTCTCTACCCCTACCCCGCTCTCCCCAATCTCTCCCTTCCTCCTCCCCCTCTCCCCTCCCTCCCCTCTTCTCACCCTTTGATGCATTATTTCTTGTTATTTATGAAAATGTTCAAAAAATTCAAATAATTTGGAAAAATAAACGAGTTGGTCTCGCAACGGGTCTACTCCTCGCGGCCTTCTGCCCTATGTCCCACACACTACGTGATATCACCACCCTCTCCCTACCTCCCCCCTCACCCCTCCTTCCACCCCCACCCCATTCTTCAAAAGATGCAGAAAGAACAAGCAAGTGGGCTTCTGAGCGCTTCCGAGGTCGACACACGACGAACGCTCACGCGTTGGGTCGAAGGGCCTGTTTCTACGCTGTATGATTCTATGCAGGGAATAAACCTTTGTTTGCGTGCTATACAATCATATCAGATAATGCTATACATGAATATAACCAAGCCACGTACAGTCTGAAGAAGGGCCTCGACCCGAAACGTCACCCGTTCCTTCTCTTTAGAGATGCTGCATGTCCCGTTGAGTTACTCCAGCATTTTGAACCGTCGAGTTACTCCAGCATTCTCTTTAAACCGGCATCTGCTGTTCCTTCCGACACATGCACAAGAACACCAGGTAGAGCGAAGAGGAAAATACCAGAGTTCAGAATATATGTTTTCAGGACAGTTCCAGGGGGAAAAAGTCCAATGTCCGCATTGAGGTAGGTTGGTAGGTCGGGTCAGTGCCCAAACGAATGGAAGAAAGAACCGTTCTGAAGCCGGATAAGAATAGGTGGTCGGCGCGGACTCGGTGGGCTGAAGGGCCTGTTTCCGCGCTATATCTCTAAAATCTGAAGTTAGGTAATGTCTAAAGGAACTGCAGATGCTGGTTAATACGCACAAAAGGACACAAAATGTTGGTGTAACTCAGCAGGTAAGTCAGATCTGGGAAGAAAAACATAAAAAGCTGGAGTAAGTCAGCGGGTCAGGCAGCATCTCTGGAGAAAAAGAATAGGTGGCGATTCGAATCGGAACCCTTCTTCATACATCTTAATCGGAATTGAGTCTGAAGATGTGTCTCGTCCCGAAACATCAGCTATTTTTCTCCAGAGATGCTGCTTGACTCGCTGAGTTATTCCAGCTTTTTGTGTCTGTCTTCGGTTTAAACCAGCATGTGCAGTTCACTTCTTACACGGGTCTCTGGAGAACATTGATTGGTAGCGTTCCGGACCCTGCTTCGGAAAGGCATCGATCGCTAGTCGGCGAGGACTCCGAGCTGTATCTCTCAAAGAAGTACATGTGAAAAATTTCTCATGGACCATAAAAATGCGGGACCTTTCAGTAAAGTCCCTTTTAAAGTCCCTTTTAAAGATTATAGTTATTTTCTTGAATCTCATTAACATAACTCATGAATAAGTTGATGTCCATATGCGGATGCAAATCTTTATTTTATAAATTCAATCCCACAGAAGACAATTTTTACTCACCTTCTGTCCCCTCTGTCCAGCTTCCGGGTTCACCGTTCGCAGGAGTTCCCACGGTAACCGCAAGAGTTATTACGGATATCGCACGGATATCACACTGGCCACTACGTTCATATAATGTTGCAATGCTCAACCACAAGTGTACAAGTCACTCTTGGAGAAATTCAAACTTGCTTGAATTTTCTCCCGAGTCACCAAGTTACACGATTACCTGCCGTTAGCGCCACGGTGGTTCACGGTGGTCCACGAATGCCGTACTGTTATCGCACGAGGTACCCACGATGTTAAACTCTGGTTAACTCTTGCGTCAAGTCGCCCCGTGAAAAAGCCCCATTACTCTTAATAGACTTCACTGGAGATGAGCACAGACGCAGCTGCTAAATTATCCATTTGTCTCAGATAAAGGAACATGGCTCATCTGGGAACTGAGAAGAATTCAAACCAGAAAATTAGGTTTATGATAGTGTTCTCTGTCATGTTTTAAGCAAATGACTAAAACTGTAATCATAAAATGAATGGAAACAGTCAGGAATAATGTTGATTGCATACATCCAGACTAAATTAGATGACTCGATAAAGCAAACTTTAAAGCAAAGGTTGAATTTAATTTGAAAGCACTGATATCTCTCTCAGTAACTAGCAATTTTATTTCAAGAAGTAAGGTTGGGTGCCCTGTTCTGTACAGAATCTAATCAGATATCCATTAGAAAGCAATCCTAGATAAAATAAACAAATTAGACCAACCATAATTTGGGAATGTTCAGGAGTTATAGAATTATGTCCATGGGAGATATTTATAAAATAGGAACCAATCTTCAAAATGGCAAAACAACATGTTCACAAGTTAACTTGCAAGATACTTCAAGGATATCAAAACTAGTCATTGGGTGTGGGCCATTCTGATTAGTACCATTGCAGACAACAGATGAATGCTCATGTTAATTTGCCCTCATTGAAACCTCCATGATGTCATCAGGGAAGATATTAAGTTGCCATCTTGTGTATTAAAATTTTGGTAAATGAGTAGCGCTGCAATGCAATGCAGCTGTCTTGGCACTTAATAGTCTTTTACTGGTGTATTCAGGGATCCATCTCTCAATACTGTATCAAAAGAGGCATACATTGAATGTCTGGGTTCAATTCTCAGATGCTCCTGAACTATCTATAGTCGCTTCCCTACACTAAAAATGTTAAAGATAAGCAGGTAATTGTAGCCATTCAACTGATGTTAATTGTTTATTATTGTCTTTGTCTTTAGAAGTATAAAAACAATGTACTTTGAGTTTCGGAGATTCCATTGAGAGAATCTCCAAGAGAATACTTGTTTCTCTGGATGAATAAAGACTCTGCAGCGGACAGGAGAGCCCTTCAAAGGGTCATCAACACCACACAAAAAATCACTGGCTGCCCACTGCCTTCCCTGAAGGACATCTTCAGCTCTCGCTGCCTTAGCAGGGCAGCCAACATCCTGAAGGACCCTTCCCACCCTGGACACAACCTGTTCCACCTGCTGCCCTCTGGCAGACGGTACAGGTCTTTCAAAACTCGCACAAACAGACTCAGAGACAGCTTCTACCCCATAGCCATACGTGAACTTAACAATGCAAAATAAAAAATAACACTCACATTCAACTGAATGGTTCTACCTCAGCTGCTATTGTTATTTATCTGTAATTTTTTTTTTATATGTATATATTTTTACCTTTTCTTATATATTTAAAATTGCTCTTGTGAATCGCACCGTGGGATTGACTTTTAAATTTTGTTGTACCATGTGCAATGACAATAAAGAGATTCATTCATTCATTCATTCATTTTGTATCAATCTGCTTCAACCTCTGAGTGCTCTATTCACGTCACAACACAATATATCATTTTTCACATAAAGCCCGTTACCCACCATCCCCATAAAACTGTAGTTGGCTTTGCTTCAGTCCATTAACTGCTCAATTCCTGATCCATGCTTTCTTAGCCTTCCTCACAGGTCTTCCAATTTTGATTATCTTCAAGGTTGTGCTCATGCTAAACACTAATGAGCTTCAATTCATCAATTTTAATTATTTGCACCTAAAAGACCTAATTTATACACCGTTTTTCTAAATTTCAAAAGATTTTCAATTGATAAAAATGTTTAGGAATAATTATTGACCATGATTACAGTGATATAGATCCCCTGTCCTTCTTCAAAGCAGATATAGGTCTATCTGATGTTCACCTCTGAGAACAAATGAATGGCCTCAGTTTAGCATCTAATTTGTACTAGTTCTGGAGTAAAATAAAAACTCTATATTCCCACAAATCCAACCAACATTTTCACTTTTGCTATCTCCCCAATTACTGTTTTGTTTTGATATATAATTACCCTGCCTGCGCAATTTACTTGCCTTCTTCCTCACTGATCTGGCTTTGCGACTCCCATCCTAACATGTTAATGCTCCATGTTAATACTCTTTTGGCTCTGTAAAACATTTTTGACTAATTTAGTTCCTGGGAAGCAACTTCAATTTTTTCCCATATTATTTTATATTTTAGGTTTGGTCCCTTCTTCAGGCTGATTGTGGTGGAAAGGGGAAGGAAGCTGGAAGAGAGATGGGAGTGGGACAAATTTGTCTACAGAACCCCATTCTCACCTGTGGGACAAATGTGGCTACAGGTGAGAATGGGGTTGATAGGCAGATGGTTGGACAAAGGCCAGACATGAAAGGACAAAAAGTGTGAGACGATAGAAGACATGCGGACTTTGAATCCAAAGTAAAGATTATAGGTGGAAGGGATAGGAAACAGAAATGTTTGCAAATCCAGGAGGACATGGGATGGCTGTATGCAAGTAGGTGTGAGTCTGAGCATGCACAAAAATGTGCTTGGGATCAACTTATCTTCAAATTGCAAAGTAAAAATAATATTTTGAATACTTAATCAAATGTAGGATTTATACTTTATACAGATATTATATGACCGGAGTTTGTTTAGACCAGGGGTCGGCAAAGTACAGCCCCCGGGCCGAATGCGGCCTGTAACCCAAAATCATCCGGCCTGCAGATGGATTTTTTTTCCCGTAATAATCCGGGCCGCTGACAAACGCAGCCGAGCTCTGGCTGTACCGCATCCTGCGCAAAGCAGCTGGCACGGCCGCACACCTTCTGTGAACACGGTTAAGAAAGAACTGCAGATGCTGGAAAAATCGAAGGTAGACAAAAATGCTGGAGCAGGTGAGACATGCAAGGATTGCATGAGGCTGCCACACTCGCTGACTTTCTCCAGCATTTTTGTCTACCTTCTGTGAACACGTGACTTGATGCCTGCCATCCGGGGTGGGTTCCATGTGTACACGTGATAGATGTGGCCCGCCATCCGCTCACATACATGCGTCCTGGCCCCTATGTAGAACAAGGTTGCCGAGCCCTGGTTTAGACCATAATGCTTATAGCAGCACTTTCAAAGAGCTATTCAACTAGGTCCATTCCACAACTTTTTCCCTCTGGTTTTGTGATTGTGTCTCCTTCAGTTTTAATACAATTCCATTCTGAACATTACTATTGAATTTGCATCCACTTCATTTTGAGACATTGCAAATCATGCCTTCCAGACTGTAATAACTTGCCACTTAAAACTAGACTCTCACCTCCCCACATTTACCTAATTTACAAAATTCCTCTTGTGACCTCATATTTGTGAAGCTGATTTCTGCAAACGGACAGAAAATTTGCTAACTGAAAGAGAAATCTACCCGTGGGAAGCACATGTAATAATGCAATTTTCACATCTCAAGCCCAAAAGACCACCTACTTCCCTTGTTTTAATTTCAATGAAGGGACATGAATGAATCTGCACTCAAGGGATGATTTTACAGTATATGTCTTCACTGCAAATAGAGTACTGTGTGTCTATTCATACATATCAGAAACTTGGCACATGCTGACAATAATTTTCCAAGCGTAAAAATGAAATAGTTGGAAAATCATTAACAATGGCATGCACATATCCAGTGTTCTCTGCTGCCAAGTGATACCCTGCACAAAGTGCAGACTTCTAAATGACTCCTATTACTGTATAATTGATCTTTGAGAATGGTATGTTATTTCATTTGGAAGTCTAATAGTGTGGACTTTATTGAATTTGAAATGTAGACTCCCAGTCCTCCCCCTTCATCCGCTCACTGTAATAAAGATATAGTGCCCATAAATACTTGAAAGAGAATTAGTTTATTGATTGAATATCAAGCAGAAGGGATTTTAACAGATAAACCATTTGATGGTTTGTACAAGCAACATACTGATAACATCTATCCAATCTCACTCACAAATACCCACTGTAGTGGCCATTTGGCTTGCTTTGTGTGTCATTAATTATGGCATGTGTCTATAAATTTTAGACTGCCCATTATATTGTGGGTGGGATTTATGATGTATTCTAGGGCGTGTTTGGAGCTAAGTTTCTTGCGCAGAAGTTTAGTTTTTAGTTTAGTTTTGGACTAGCATGAGGAAGGTATACCCTTTGATCATGCGAAGTGCAACGGAGACACGAGGACTTTTCTAACCTTTAAAGCGATATGCTGGAGTTTGACGAAGATTATAGTGTACGAGTCGGAAGAAAGTTGGATCTATACCTTATTGTATTTCATCAACAATAAAGAATCTATTAATCAAAAGACTGTGTTATGAAGATTTATCTGTGAAGAAGCTCTGAAGATCTCTGACGGAAAGCTCACATGCGTATAACGACATTCCCCTTAATCATGTCGTCCCACATAGTGGCTAGAGGGAGTAATCTCTTGATCAATATAAAAATCTGCCACCACACCCACAACTCTCACATTATGAAGCAACTGAACGGTCTTCTCATCAGCTAGAGTGTGGTCCTGACCTCCCATCTACCTCATTGGAGACCATTGAACTATCTTTAATCGTACTTCAATGTTTCTTGTGCTAGATCCTTATCCTTTGTTTGTGCACTGTGGACAGCTTGATTATATTCATGTATAGTCTTTTTTTTGACTGGATAGCGCGCAAACAAAAGCATTTCACTGTACCTTGGTACATGCGACAATAATAAACTAAATTATCTTTCACCATTTCCATACAACTCACCTTCAGCAAGGATCAGTGAGAATAAAATACTTGAATATAGTCACATCTGAAGCAAATGATTATTTTCTTATTTTTCTTGAAATTCCTTGGAGTTGGAATCACCCCATCTTGGTCACCAGTGGAAAAAGCTTCACTATTCAACCTATGATGTCTTTATTTTATTTGGTCATGTCCTGGCCTTCAAGCTGGATATCTCAACTTTTCTTCATAACTTTTCAATTCTGTCCACATCCAAGTGAACTTTCAGTTGTACATCTTTTTTAACTCATTTAAGTCATTCCAAAATGGGTAATCAAAACTGGGCCCAGGTTTAATGATTGTATTATTTGGAGTCAGCCTGATTTTATGAGGAAAATCATGTTTAACAAAAAATATATATCTTTAATTTGGCAGTGTAGTGTCACAGGATCAATCCTGATTCTTCAAGGAGTCAGAGAGTTATAGTCAGTGTGTTGTACAGCAGAGAACCAGGCTGTTCAGTCCATCAGATTTATGCCTACCATCAGTCCTATCTGTACTAATTCCACTTGCCCACTTTAATCGCGTATCTCTCTATAACTTGTTCACTCAAATACATTTTGAGATGTTCTTGATTATTGTTACTGTTCCTGCCTCCAGCACCTCCTCGGTATCACTCCAGATATCAATAACTCATCGTGTGAAATATTCAGCCTGCAGATCTCCTTCTAACCTCCTGCCTCTCACCTTTAAATCTTTGCTCTCTAGATTTAGACATCCATGCCCATAGAAATCAAGCTCTGGCTATCAACCCAATCTATGCCTCTCATAATATTATGCACCTATCTGCCTACTTTATTTCATGGAAAACAGACCCAGTTTTATCCAATCTTTCTCGATGACTCAAGTCCTCCATTACAGGTAATGTACTGAATGTCCTTTATACAAAGGTAACACAACGTCCCATCTCTTATGTTTAAGAAGGAACTGCAGATGCTGGAAAGAAGGGTTTCGGCCTGAAACGTTGCCTATTTCCTTTGCGCCATAGATGCTGCCTCACCTGCTGAGTTTCTCCAGCACTTTTGTCCTATCTCTTATACTCAATGCATAAGCCAAAAAAGACAATCAGGTTACATGCCTTCCTCACTATCTGATAACTCCATTCCTATTATCAGATCTCTCTGTTCAACATCATTCCCCTGGGCTTTACCATTCACTGTGTATGTCCTGATCTGGTTTAACTTATCAAAATGCATCACATTGAACTTGTCCAAGTTAAATTACATTTGCCATTCCTTTACCCACTTTCCCAGTTGATTTATTTCCTATTGTAACCTTAGACACCATTCTTCACTGAACACTGCCCACTCTTAATCTTCACTGGTGCTATGATAGCACTAAACCTATTTTTAAAAGTCACGTAGACTGATCTTCTATTGTAATGTTCCCAGAACAGCATTGTTAGCTTTCTTTGTGCAATGTCATGCTTTGTCAATTTCAGCTTGCACTGTTGTATTGCTCAATTTCATGCTCTTGTACCTTCAAACTCTATAAGGAGTTCACGAGTGCCTTCATTTTTGGGGAAGCTTGATGTGGAGGTAAATCTCCGTGTCTGCTTTGCCTTCTCCTGGGAGATTAATAAAAAAGAATATGAAGTTCCCCTCCGTGTACAAAGCTTGGATAAACGCACTTAATCAATAGTGAGTAGCAACCTGAAAAATATGTTGCAGCAGTCTGGACTGATGTTGAGGTTAGGAACCTTAGGGTGACTGTAATTTTAGCCTCGGCAGAAATGTGGCTCAAGCACATCTGTCAGGCTGTATTTGAGGTTGCATGAGATCACAGACATGTTCTGAACATTACTCTCTGAAAACTTTGGGAGTGTTGGTGAATATGATCTTGGATGATGAGCTGGTCGATGTCTGCTCCCAGTATGTACATCTAGTTATTGCGCTGTTCTGATGTCCTTGATACATCACCATACAATTTAATAGGAGAAGTATTAAATGTGGACAAATCCCCATTTGGATTAGATATGGACAAACCCCCAAAGGACATCAAAAATCATTTGAAGATGAAAAGCTCAGTCTTGTACATTGGTTTTAGTATTGGTTTATTATCACATGTAAAGAGATGCAGTGAAATGTTTTTTGTTTGTGTGGTATCTAATTAAACCAAATAATACTATACATGAATACAGCCAAGCCATGTCAAGCCATAAGCTATGTCTCGGGCAAGTAGCAAACCAGTTTCAGAGCTTCCTGAAGAAGGCAGTTTTGGTACTCATCCTTCAAATATAATTTGGCAGTTAAATAGGATTCATGAAAGTTACTTGTTCTGTGAGTAAACAAGAATAGATATTTATCAAACCAATATGATCTAATATCACACTGGTGAGTAAAAATTGGGCACTGCATTTTTTTTAATGTCCTTGTTGAGGTGGAGGTGAGGACAGGTATTTCAAAAGCCAACAAATATTCCACCAGAATACCAGAAGTTTAATTTTCCACCAACCATGAAGAATTAATGGGGGGTTTTTTGAGAAAGGTAACAATTTTATTAGGGTTGTGTGGGAAGGAATTTCTCAGTCATTATCTGTTAGTATGATAGAAATGTAGATGAAGATGTGAGATGTCTTGCAAACTTTAGCAACAGGGTATAAACTGAGGCATTTGACTTTAATCAACTGCAATTAAATGCTTCAGGCCAGCTAATTCAGAAGGCTCGACCAAAATGCAAGCAGTTCCAACAGCATGCAATAACTGCCCTACTGCTGCTGCTCTTGCGAAGGTTGCAAGCAATCACTATCCTTCACATCTAGATATACTTCCAATAATCAATCAACATATGAGTGGTGGTGGTGACTGGCAATCACCAAGGTGCAGAGTTAAGTAATGTAAGCCACAGAGGAGAAGCTGTTCCTGAACCTGCTGGTTCGGCAACAGAGAGACCTGTAGCGTCTCCCAGATGGGAGGAGGGTAAACAGACTGTGGCTGGGGTGAGAGCAGTCCTTGACGATGCTGCGCGTCCTTCACAGATATCGCTTGCTCTGGACAGACTCAATGGAGGGGAGTGAGGAACCGGTGATGCGTTGGGCAGTTTTCACCACCCTCTGCAGTGCTTTCCGGTCGGAGACAGAGCAGTTGCCATATCATACTGTGATAAAGTTAGTAAGGATTCTCTCGATGGCGCACCTGTGTCTGAGCTGTGAATCAAATGAACTGTGTGTGGTTTTTATGTGGTCTTTTGTGGTGTTATGTGTGATTTTATGGTCGTTTTATGCATGTTTCACCCTGCTTGAAATGGTATGAAACTGCACTTGAATTTGGTGCCCTTACACCCTGCTTGAAATGGTATAAAACTGCACTTGAATTTGGTAGCCTTGCACCCTGCTTGAAATGGTATGAAACTGCACTTGAATTTGGTAGCCTTGCACCCTGCTTGAAATGGTATGAAACTGCACTTGAATTTGGTGGCCTTGCACCCTGCTTGAAGTGGTATGAAACTGCACTTGAATTTGGTGGCCTTTCACCCTGCTTGAAGTGGTATGAAACTGCACTTGAATTCGGTTGCCTTGCCCCCTGCTTGAAGTGGTATGAAACTGCATTTGAATTTGGTGGTCTTGTTCCCTGCTTGAAATGGAATTTCAAGGAATAGCCGTGAGTCAACTGCCAGCCCACCAGCCGTGAGTGAGCTGCCAGCACACCAGGCTTGAGCGACTGAGCCGCCAGCATCTATTGGAATATTGGAATTGGTGGAGAGGTGGAATATTGCGTTGGGGGACCAGCCCTCCCGTGTGAACATGGGACACAATAGGTCCCACTTAATCTTGTACTTCTTACAAGTGTCGCCACTCCTTCTCCCCTTCTCTCTCCTTCACTCCCCTTCTCTCCCCCTCTCTCTCCTTCTCCCACCCCCCCACCCACGCTCTCTAAAAGACTTACTATACACTGTGCAGCCGTTTTTCCTTCCTCTTCATCACGGGTCTGAATTTCAGACGGTGCTCCCCCACTTTCCCTAGCCACCGCCTTTGCAATGTGTGTGTGTGTGTGTGTGTGTGTATGTGCGCGGTCGGTCAATCTAGCACGCAGTTTCAACGAGGACGGTCGATCCAGCTCGAGGTTTTCCAGGCGAGTGCCCTCGAGCTTGAAGGTCGAAGACACTCTTCTTAACTCGCGGATTTGGTCGCCGCAGTGGGACAGCCCCACACTTTGCTTCACTGTACAAAACTGGTGCTTATCTTTCAACCTTAGTTCTGATGAAGGATTATATCCCTCAAGTATTATAACCTGCCATTGGATCTACTTACTGGCCTATTGTATAATCCGTTAATAGCAAATGCCTATTATTTTTGCTTTGCTCCAAGTAAATCTCATGAGCTGCGGTAGAATGTGATATTTTGAATGAAATAGGCTTAAGACTGTGGGATATTGTGTAAATTCAATAATGTGATTTATTATATCCAAGATTAATTGCTTGTCTGAGTTATACTGGAGGATATGTTATACATTTGATCAGGAAAAGCAAGCAAGGCATTTGTCATCTCTGTCCAATTATGTCAATGTGAGGTGCAACCCATTTTTTGTTGTTGAGTTTCTTTTAATAGTTGGAGAAATCCAGCTCCCTAAACACAATTTTCCAATTGGAAAAATGGGAATATCACCAGCAACCTGTACAGGACAAGCCATATTAAAGCAATGGCCAAGAAAGCACACCAACGCCTCTACTTCCTGAGAAGGCTTTGGATGCTGGGCATGTCCCCAACAACTCTCACCAATTTCTACAGATGTGCCGTAGAAAGCATTTTATCGGGATGTATCATAGCAGAGTTTGGGAATAGCTCCACCCAAGACCGCAAGAAATTGCTGAGAATTGTGGACGCAGCCGAGACCATCACACAAAACCAACCTCCCTTCCATTGACCCCATTTACACTTCACGCTGCCTCAACAAGGCCAGCAGAATATCCCATCAACAACAAGAGAAAGGTCCTGAGTTACTTTCTACCTTATTGGAGACCCTCGGACTATCTTTAATCAGACTTTACTGGACCTTATCTGCAACTAAACATACTTCCCTTTACCTTCTATCTGTACACTGTGGACGGATAATCATGTATAGTCTTTTCACCAACTGAATAGCAAGCAATAAAAATGCTTTTCACTTTATCTTGGTACACATGACAATAAATTAAACAAAACTAAAAAGTAAAAGGAAATCCAACAAGAGTAAAGGCAGCTGGCATCTGTTAAAGCATATAATTCAAATTCTCCGTGAACTGAGTCCAATTTGAGCTGATCAAATTATAACTTGGAGCTCTTAAAAGATTCCTTGAGGTGGATTGAAACACTATTTTAGGGCATGCAGGTGTTTAAATGGTGTATTTAGCTTTACTAAATTGCAATAAGTTATCATTAAGGCATTATGCATTGATCTTCCGTTCCAAATGATAGGTGGAAGAAAGTATAGATGACTATCTTAAGTTACATAGGTTTTTTTAATTCTGTGGCCATGTACTTTAAGAAATTGTGTTTTACATTCAGTGATATTTTTTCCCTTGGACTGAAGAATGCTGCAATAATAGCCAAAGAAGGTAAATGTGAACCAATAAATGAATTGCCTGTTGTTCAAGGCCTCAGTTATCAAAGGAACCAAAGATAATGATTGATAGCTAGATGGTGGAATTGATAGACAGATGGTGGAAATCTGAAATAAATGAAAACAAAATGCCAAAAACATCCAGCAGGTCAGGCAACCCTTTGAGAAAGAGAAACAGAGTTAATGTTTCAGGCCTTTTTACAGGCTGCCTGGTAATTGCTGAGTGCAACCAACATTTTGTTTAGATCATGAGGAATGCTCTGTGTGATCACATGGATAATAGTTATTTTAGACTCATACCATTATTTGTAGAGAGAAAAATCATGCCTCATCAATATAATTGCATTTTTGAAACTGTTTCCACATTGCCACTTCGGGATTGCCTGATAACTTCAAATATTTTGATTGTCATATTACTTTTTGCACAAAGCTAAATTATGATAGAGAAGACTGGGGGAGAAGAGCAGGTGCAGACATGGATAAGAAATTGGTTGCATTTCTTTTGATAGTGGGTTATTATAATAGGTTATGTTTTTGAAATATAAATTGGTTACTAGAGAAGCTTAATGGAAACTGTTGTTGGGATTATTGTCTTTTTATATATTAAGGATTTAAATTGAGATTTTTTGGTTGATAGGTTTGTGCTACCGTTTAAACAATGGTTAAGAAAAAAAAGATCAAACAGATGTAACGGAGTAATGGAGCCTATCAGGAAAAGACCACGTCTTGTCAATATATGATATGAGGTCCATGAACACACACATACAGAGACCTATAAAGGTCTCAGAAAAGTGTTACGAGAATGACATCTATAGTAATTTCAAGATCCTTCTTAAAGCTATTGCCATGGTGGTTATAGGAAGTTCGATCATTTCACATGTTTTTGTCATTTGGGACATTTGATTGAATAATTTAAATAATGGAATATTTGTTTGTGGCTGAATATTCAGACATTGAAAAGCCAAATGAATCAATGGTACGAAAACAAGATAATTTAAATATTATGAAGGCCATCCGGCACTCAAATACACCTGGACCATTTCCGACACTTCCCTACCATTCCTTGACCTCACCATCTCCATTGCAGGGGATAGACTTCTGACCGACATACACTACAAACCCACTGACTCACATGGCTATCTGGACTACACGTCTTCCCACCCTGCCCCCTGTAAGGACTCCATCCCCTACTCCCAATTCCTCCGCCTACGCCGCGTCTGCTCCCAGGATGAGACGTTCTACACCAGGGCATCGGAAATGTCCTCGCTCTTCAGGGAACGGGGATTCCCCTCCTCCACCACAGATGAGGCTCGCACCAGGGTCTCTTCCATACCCCGCAACACTGCTCTCTCTCCCCATCCCCGCACTCGTAACAAGGGCAGAGTCCCCCTAGTCCTCACCTTTCACCCCACCAGCCGGCAAATACAACAAATCATCCTCCGCCATTTTCGCCACCTCCAACGTGACTCCACCACTCGCCACATCTTCCCATCTCCCCCCATGTCTGCCTTCCGCAAAGATTGCTCCCTCCGCAACTCCCTTGTCAATTCTTCCCTTCCCTCCCGTACCACCCCCTCCCAGGGCACTTTCCGTTGCAACCGCAAGAAATGCAACACCTGTCCCTTTACCTCCCCCCTCGACTCCATTCAAGGACCCAAGCAGTCGTTCCAGATGCGACAAAGGTTCACCTGTATCTCCTCCAACCTCATCTACTGCATCCGCTGCTCTAGATGCCAGCTGATTTACATCGGTGAGACTAAGCGGAGGTTGGGCGATCGTTTCGCCGAACACCTCCGCTCAGTCCGCAAGAACCTACCTGAACTTCAGCACTTCAACTCCCCCTCCCATTCCCAATCCAACCTCTCTGTCCTGGGTCTCTTCCATTGCCAGAGTGAGCAACACCGGAAATTGGAGGAACAACACCTCATATTCCGCCTGGGTAGCTGCGTCCGGTGGGCATGAACATTGAATTCTCCCAATTTTGCTAGCCCTTGCTGTCTCCTCCCCTTCCTTAACCCTCGAGCTGTCTCCTCACATCCCCCCGCCCTCTGGCTCCTCCTCCTCCCTTTTTCCTTCCTTCTCCCCCCCCCCACCCCCTATCAGTCTGAAGAAGGGTTTCGGCCCGAAACGTCACCTATTTCCTTCGCTCCATAGATGCTGCTGCACCCGCTGAGTTTCTCCAGCATTTTTGTGTACCTTCGATTTTCCAGCATCACAACATAATTTAAATATAGGCTGGGTTAAGCGGACAGGAATGTCTTCCTTTCACAGAAAACAATGAATATCACACACAGGCTGCATGGCATGCAGTAGGTGAGCTTGATGGTGTCCTAACTAGTTCTGACATCAGTGCATGCAATATATGGCAGGGTTGTGAAAATATGCTTTATGATGTCTTTGGTCTCCTAAACGTATTTGTTTACCGTCTTATGTCGGTGAGGAACTCCTCAGAATTGTTATTCCATGAAGTAACAGGCTGGTTGTTCTCTGATGTTAATTCCTATTTGAGTGCAGGAGAAAATCTGGTTCTTGATGGGAGAAAGCATTCACAGTCAAGATGCTCCAAAGCAGCTGTTTGGAACTAACTCAGTGGTCATTTCTTATAAATAAGATTTGGTATGCTCATAAAATATATGAAGGTCGATACATCTCCTGGGCCTGGTCAGGTATATCCAAGGACACTCTGGGAAGCTAGGTTAGGGATCGACTTCGGGAGCTCCAACCACGGGAGATTCGACCGGCCCGAACGCGGGAGCTTGGATCGCCCCAACTGCGGATGGTTCAACTGCCCCGACCATGGGAGAAAAGGAGGGAAGAAGATAATACGTTATTGCCTTCCAACAAAGTGCGCTGTGGTGGATGTTTATGTTAATTTTTATGTAATTGTATACCAGTGGTGCTCGATGGATCAGGTGAGTAGACAGCTTGGGAGATGATATGCATATTCCATCACATTCACTAGATTTCCATATTCTCCTGACAAAGACATGAAATTGTTACTCTTCCCAGATATTCCTTCCCCTTATTCCCAAAGTTAGTCAGGATATTACATTTCTTCTAGGCAGTTTTAAAATGGGTAATATCCTATATGACTTTGGAGACACCAAATCAAACTCACCCCATCTCTCCTGGTAATCACCTGTCATTATGAAAAGTGCATCCTATGGAAGTGTAGGGTCAGATATGTGAGTGGCATGGCTTTTTATCAGAGATAACAGACTGCAGTTATCACCTTGATGTTGAAATGTTTGCCAGAAAGACCAATGTTGGTTCACTTTTCCTGCCAGTAAGATAGTGTTGTTAGTTCCCCTCCAGTACTTTGGAGGTCCCTGTTGCAGTGTCCATACTTACGAATGTTACAGGAGAGCGGGAATTACTCCTACTCATAGACCAGGACTTTACTGCAGAGTTTGACATTATGATCGTCTAAAGTCTGTACTGGAAAACTGAAGGCAGTGATGAATTTAATGGCAGCCTTTGTTTCACCATAGATCCATGTTGTTAGGGAGTAGCACTGTGCAGCAGGGGCAGGTCAGTGAAGAAGCATTGTTCTGTAGGTGGTGAGTGCGGGGTCCTTTCTCTCATGTACATCAGGAAAAGTGTCAAACATGACAGAACCTGACCAACTGTAACCTGCAATGTACAGTTCTATAACCAAGGATGGAATAATCTTAGCTTTGGATCAGAGGTTAACAAGTTTGCATTATTTCTGTAGATAAACTCCACTCCAGGAGGCTGTTGAAGATGTGGACAATATCATGGTAAGAGGGATTAAGGATAGCCTGGTACAATTACAATGCCTTACTTGACAACAGTATGCACATTTGATATCTGATGGACTTATAGAAACATAGACATAGAAAATAGGTGCAGGAGCCCAACCATTCAATATGATCATTGCAGATCATCCAAAATCAGTACCCCATTCTGGCTTTCCCCCCATATCCCCATATTTTGAAGATTGACACAAAAAGCTGGAGTAATTCAGCGGGACAGGCAGCATCAATGGAGAGAAGGAATGGGTGCGTTTTCGGGTCGAGACCCTTCTTCAGACCTTACAACTTTATTTGGAATTAGTTGAATTTGCTTCCAATAGGGGAGTGGAACTGATGGGAGTGCTCTCAGAGCCAGTATTAACTTGGTAGGCTGAACGGTATATTTACATTGTGTGGGAATGCAAAAACACATGAAAAGACATTTGTACAGCCTTGAAGTTAGCACAGGTGTGATAGTGAAGCAGATCAGGTGGGATCTTGATTGAATACTTCTATCTGAACTTGGGCAAATACAATAAACCAGTGATTATTTATGAACCATGACCTGATATCAGAGTTGTACGACAACAAAACTAATATAAATTTATGGAATGAAAGTACACAAAGTGCTGGAGTAACATTGCAGATCTAGAGCACCTCTGGAAACATGGATAGGTGACATTTCTAGTCAAGATCCTTCTCTATATGATGATTGTTGAATAAAAATGGATGCTACAAAGTTCCCAATATGTGAGAATCATTTCATTCGTTCTGGTTACTCTAAAGTTATCACAAGATAATAAAATAAATATGTTGGATTATTGCCTGAATCCACTGGTTCAAAAAATAATCTTTAGTACTGGGAGTTTGTTATTTTTCCTTGTTCTGTGAACCTTCCCATTTCAAACTGCATTGGTAAGCCTAAATTAATTACTCTTTGAGGTGTGTTTACACTTACAAGATCATCAGTCAATTCCATTCCCAGTAATATATTCCCAGTTATACAGAATGCACTAACTCCATACAAGAATATTTGACCTTGGAAGATTTGGAGAGATGTTTCATAGTCCAATGCATACATTTGTACACTGGAAGATTCCAACCTAATTGGTTCCAGGAGAGCCCAAAGCAGCAAATCAATAGTAAGCTAATGAAGTGACCTCTTCTATACATGTTCTGAGATCAACTTGAAATAATAACATGGGTTTTTTATTGCCAGATGCAAGGGTTCAATGTAAAATGATTGTATAATCTTGACCTTTGCAATGTGCGTACTCATATTTTGATACTAATGAGGCATTTCCCTCAGAAAGGCCAGAAAGGTCTTTGGTGGTTGTAAATGCATATTCCAAATTTTATAGTTGGGATTGGTGTTCTAAATATAGATTTAAGGAATATTGTGGAGACTAATAGAGGGCTCATATCACCTGGCTACTACACATTCAGGGCACTTTAAGATGTAATGTCAATTTGCAGTAAACTATTACATTAGCATTGTTCATGTTATTCAAATGCACATTTTGCCTGTATGTTCTGAGGGTGCATTATAATCTTTATGCAAAATATCTAATTGTAAAGTGCCCCAAGCAGAATGTCTGATGTTATATTGAAGTAGTAGGCTAGCCAGAGAATAGCAAAACAATTAATAGAAGATCCCCTTTTCTTGGCAAACATCTTGGCATTGAAAATTAAAAAATAATTTACAATAGTGAGAAGTGAAATCATAGTCTTGGATTGTACTTCAGACTTTCGAGTTAGAAAGGTTTGTATCTTTTTCTGATCATACGAATATGCAAATGAAAGGACATATTTCTAGCAATTTTTTGCATCGATTTGAAGTATGTCTCCATGGTTAATTTTCTATCATTTTATTTTTACTGCTGCTACTATGTTACATCACATTTATGATGACATTCTTATGTCAGGGTGTAAGGGTACTAATATGTCCAGTTTGCTGCGCCTGCTCCACCTTTCAATTATTTTTAAAAGACTCAAACTCCAGTTATTCAGGTGGATCCAAGTAATTGCAAAGCGATGCTGTTGGATCACATCTCCCATGTATATCCAATCAATGCCTATATGCACCACCCATTCTTGTCACTTTTGAATTACCTATTTCCCTCATTATCCATTCATCATTAATTTTAAGTGTCAGGTGAGCAGTAAACATCTCACAAAGTATATTAGGATTCCCCATTATTTCTTGAAACAACTGGAAAGAATTGAATTCTTACTTCAGTTATAAATGGCTGAATAGCACTCAGTGTAATTTTGCAAGCATGAGAGATTTAAAAAAAAACTCACTGCCAATAACAAGAGCCTAGGTGCGATAACTTAGCTTTAATTGGACTGCTTCTGAAACTTTTTCACAAGTGCAACCAAAACGACAACTTAAAAGATTACAATAAAGGCTTATTTTGTGACACATCACTGCACTTCTTTTCCAATTATATCTTATCAATTATCTTATACTTATAATGTTACAGAAGACAACAATTTGACCAAATGAGTCCATGCCTGGTCCCAGGGAGCAAACCTATTAGTTGCAGTCCCCTTCCATTATATTCCAACAAGTTATTCCTTCTCCCAATCCCATCATCTCTCTTTTGACTTTTTTTTTTGTCATTAACCTACACAAACGGATCATTTATAGTAGCCAATTAACATATCTTTTGGATATGGGAGGAAATCAAATCATCTGGAGTAAACCTATGCATCACAAAGAGAACGTGCAATCTCTAGAAAGTTTCCAACAAGCTCAGGATCAAACTCAATCAATTCCTGTACCACCCTCAGTCTGGAAAGAATGAATAGTAAAAATGAGCCATCAAGTAAAGTTAAACATTTTATTGACACATGAAAATAGATGAAATGGAGTATGGAGAAAAAGTTTATAGTTTAGAGATAAAGCATGGAAACAGGCCCTTCAACCCACTGATTCAATGCTGCCCAATGACCACCTGTACCCTACCTCTATGTTACCCAGTTTTGCATCCGACACACTAAGAGCAACTTACAGAAGCCAATCAACCTACAATCTTTCACATCTTTGCAATGTGGGAGGAACGTTGGTACCACAGATACAAAGCTTTTCAAATAAGTATGGGCAAATTCAGGAAGACCGAGTACAATACTATATTTTACCTCTGCAAGAAATATAATGTCATCGCAGAATCAATTTGATAAATAAAAAAATACAAATCACGTCTTGTTTTCTCAATTTAGCATTTACCAATGCCTACAATTGTAATGATGAAATTAGAGAAAATAATGTGATTGTCGCGAGCAACTTACATTCTTACATGATGGGTAAGGACTAAAAATACAAACTAGATGACATCTTTTTAATTTAGTTTAGAAATACAGTGTGGAAACAGGCCCTTCGGCCCACACTTCACACTGGCCAACGACCACCATTACACTGTTCTATCCTACACACTAGGGATAATTAACAGGAGCTTTGACCTACAAACCTGCACGTCTTTGGAATATTGGAGGAAGCCGGAGCACCCGGAGAAAACCCACATGGCCACAAGGAGAAAGTACAAACTCCATACAGACAACCCCCATAGTCAGGATCAAACCCGGATCTCTGGCGCTGTAAGGCAACAACTCTACCTCTGTGCCGCTGCGCAGCAGTAACAAATTTGACAAATAAAAAGATTGATGTCGACTCATATCTAAATGTGAGAATTGTTTCTGATCTGGCATATTTCATGAATACATTGACTTAATACATTGACTTAATGGACAAGGAATGTCTGTACCGCAGAGGTGCAATACTATATTTTACCTCTGCAAGAAATACAAAGTCACCGCAAAATCAATTCGATAAATAAAAATTTACAAATCATTTCTCTTCGTCTGAATTTAGCATTTGCCAATGTCTACAGTTGTAATGTAATTAATTATGAATATACAGTAACTTCTTTGGCAGATACGATGTGAAATATTCTAATGCTGAAATCTTCAAATATTTTCCAATCGTCAAGTGATAAAAGATGCCATAAAACACATTTGTCATTTAATGTGTGAATCAATCTGCTATTCTAACAATTAGCATTCTTTATTCAGTGACATTACATTTTATAAGAGCTGTTAAATTACTTAATTGTATGTATGGTGCTTTATTTTGCTTCGTGAAATGTATTAAAAAAAATTGAATCAATAAGTACCAACAGAAATCTAATTTGGAAATTTTAGGTGATAAAACATTGTGTCATCAGAATATTAATAAGGAACACGACTTCAAGATGTTTAACCATCGGGCAAGAAAGACCCAGTTGACCTATCAAGCCTGATTTACATTACAATAATCAGACAAATTAAATAATACATATTAGCTGCCCCCACTTTCACCTCCCAAACCAGAGGAGAAGGCTCTATATGCATACATCCAGTTTTGCACATGTTAAGACCTCTATTCTGAAAGGAAAGGGAGAAACTGTTATATATTATTGATTACAATACCTTCTTTAAAATCTTGTTTGTTAACTTCATTTGTTTTCTGCGCACAGTAAATCTCTCGTGTCTGTATGCCACCTCCGCACAAGGCCGATTGATTGCTTCTGCGCCAGTCCTGCTGACTGAGTAGTGGAGTCACCCAGCACTCATTCCAATCTGTAGTTCTCCAAACATACCTAGTACAAAATGAAAGTGGCAAAGATTTTCCTATTTCTGAATCAATAGATGTCATAAATCAAGGAACTGTGAAAATAATACACTATTTGTAACAAATTAATTGACAGCACATTCCATTGGTACATACACCAGGCTTGCGTGGATTAGAGGGTATTACTGAGGTTGGGGAAACTTGGATGTGGAGAGGTTGTTTCCATTAGTGGGAGAGTTTAGAACTAGAGGTCATAGCCTCAGAATTAAGGAACGTTCTTTTAGGAAAGAGATGTTGAGAAATTTCTTTAGTCAGAGGGTGATGAATCTGTGAAATTCTTTGCCACAGAAGGCTGTAGTGGATATTTTTAAGGCAGAGATAGATAGATTCTTGATTAGTACAGGTGTCAGAGGATATGGAGAGAAGGCAAGAGAATGGGGTTAGGAGGGAAATAAAGATCAGCTATGATTGAATGGTGGAGTAGACTTGATGGGCTGAATGGTCTAATTCTACTCCTATTCCTTATGACTTTATGACTTTCTTGTCATCTGTCAAACTCTAATTTCACATTCTAATTCTGGTGGACACAACAACCACATTTTATCCAAATTAAATGTTTGTAATAAAATGACAAGTTCTATTATTTCAATTATTAATTGAGGGTACAGTTAAACTCTCGTGAACTAGCATCTGACCATTCAATAATACTGAATCTGGAATACTGTGTAAAGTTTTCTACACTCCATTCCAACGTAGAGGGGCCTTTGTCCCTGTCGTTCCTTTCAGTTCACCGGGATTCTTATTCTGTCTTTCAACACAGGGGCCTCATGCCTCGCCCTCCCCCTTTTCATTCACCAAGTCCCCAGTTCTGACTTCCCAGAGACACAGCTTCCTCTGACAGCTCCAGTTGCTGTACACAGTTCCAGTTAACCGGGGACCCTCATTCTTGCAGTAGTGGAGCTGCATTTCCCATGCTTTCTTTAAACAGACCAGGGTCCGGCTTCCCATCCTACTTTGATTTACAGCGTTCCCTGGGGATTTTACTGTAATACATTGTAAAGTCTAAAATACATTTTATATGTGCATGGAGATATTAGGAGGTATAACATACAATCTACTGGAAAACCCACCAATCTGGAATAATTAATATCCAAGCATGCCGAATTAATGGAGTTTTATTTAAAAAATGGAACCACAAGTTGGCGATATGCAGAGTACTGCCCTGCCGACTACAAATTCAGAAGATTCAGAAGAACCTACCAAATTACAATTTTTTCATGATTAAATTAACATTTAGATATTATGAGAATACTGCAAGCTCTATATTTGTTTTTAATTTTGAAGATCGGCAACCAGTATTTTAAAATTCATTTGCTCAGGGAAATGGAAGATTCAATGATTCAGTAATGAAGTAGGTAGTCTGCACAGTTAAGCTGTTGACAGATGTGTAATATGTTTATATTATGTTACTCAGTCAGTCAAACTGGGATCAAAGCTATGAAAGTTCCCAAATATTCAGCCTCCTAGAAAACAATGTGATATTTCATTCAAAGGCTGCACAGAGATAAAGAGTACGCGTTTCACACAAATGAAAATCCAGTCCCAAGACAGGTTGTAATAGTGGTGGTGAAAGAAGCAATACATTTTAACCACTCTGCCACAAAAATGTATTATATATTATGACAGTCAGAAAAAAGATGCAGACAGCATTTCATTGGAAGCAATTGTTAACATTACGGTAGCAACTAACATTTTCCATGAATAACATATGAACCTAAGAAAGCTATTTAGTTCTTTGAAACTACACTGCAATTGAACTAGAACAATGATCAGTACTCTATTTGTCCATTTCTCTTCCATTTCCCTTGCACAAGAAAAAACAGCTTCCTATTTTAAAGTTAAAAGTTCTACATTGACACCAAATTTTACAGCTTTTAAAGCAACAGCTTTCAGATTTCCATTATTCTGTGCATGATAATATGCAGGCTGAGACATTGCAACATGGATGGAAGCATAAAACAAGGACACTATTCTGAGGACCTGCACCAAGGCAGGTCTGGCAGAACTGATGGCAGAGATTTCATATGCACACACTTCTTGCAAAAATTTAAATGTTCACACCAATCACATCATTTTCCCCAAATCATACGTACTGACCCCAAGCAATTTCTAGATTACGGCACACATGTGCTCATTTATATATAGGAAGGAACTGCAGATGTTGGTTTACGCCGAAATGCTGAAGTAACTCAGCAGGTCAGGCAGCATCTCTGGAGAGAAGGAACGGGTGACGTTTTGGGTCAAGACACTTCTTCATATTATGCTGATACCCCCTGGTGTGCACTAAATGTTGCTTAAATCATTGTACTGCTTGAAAAACAAGGACTCCAGTTTAGATTCAGTTAAGGACGACAATGGAACACCCTGAAAATGCTCAGTAGTCCCTGAACATCCACAGCAGGATGCGAAAGGCATTGTCCAACATGCTGAAAATGGTGTAGGGTGTCTTGGAGCATGCCTTGCACATGGCTTTGACTGGAGCTTGGACCTCATTGTTTTCCTAGTGGAACTGGTGGCTATCTGCTCATTAATTTTTAAGACTAAGCATGGTGCAATGTCAGCTAGATGAAGTTTCATGTTGCTTTGCGGAATATTCAGGTCAAAAGTCACTCAATATCTGAGAAGTGCAGTGGAAATAGTCATGCAAGCTCACCTTTCTACTTTACACCTTAGACTACTTCCATTATGTCTCTGATTCTTAATGCCTTTGATTCTTGATTAGTATGGGTGTCAGAGGATGGGGGGGATGGCAGGTGAATGGGGTTAGGAGGGAAAGATGGATCAGTCATGATTGAGTGGTGGAGTTGACTTGATACGCCAAATGGCCTAATACTACTCCTACACTTATGATCTTTGAACTCCAGAAGACTGTACTCTAGAAGGTTACTGGGATTACTAATGGCATTTTCTGGGGAACAGCAGTGTCTTCATGAAGCCCAGGTCTTGTGTTCTTTTTCAGGTGATAATATTCAAATTTCCATCATTGAAATGCCAAATACATGCTCATCAGTCTGTTAGCACAGACTATTTCTACTCATGGAGTGCCAGATCCATCTGTTTGGGATATCTAAACACAGTTATTCTTGGCTACTTTTCAAAACCACCTTCTCCATTCCAAAAGAACAATTATTCATCGGTGTAGGTGCAGTGACAGCTCAGAGGGAACAGGGCAGATAGAGGTACGTAGATGAATAAATACTAAAGGAATACAAAATACCAGGTGGAGTCCCTGGCCATGTCCTTAGGACTTAGACGGATCAGCTGGCAAAGGTATTCACAGACATCTCTAATCTCTCACTACTCCATTCTGAATTCTCCACCTGCTTCAAAAAGGCCACTATAAACTCTGGTGCCAAAGAAAATAAGGTAGTGTGTATTAATGACTACCATTGGCTCTAACATCCACCATCATTAAGTGCTTCAAGAGACTGGTGATGACAAACATTAACTCCAGCCTCCCAGCCATCTTTGATCCAATGCTGCTTACTTACCATCATAACAGATCAACATCAGAAGTCATCTCCCTGGCCCTAAACTCATCTCTGGAATATTTAGATAACACGGACTCCTACATTAGATTCCTATTTATCAGCTATAGCTCTGCCCTCAGCACCATAATCCCATCCAAACAAATTTCCAAATGTCTGGACCTAGGAAGCAGGCTGGTGACTAAGGATAAGATTCATCAATAGAATTGCACTTGCAAAAGCAAGCAGAGAGTGTTCCGTAGAGTCTTTTGAGTTGCAGAAAACTTCTCTTGAAAATCTGATGTGTCATATGGATGATGAATCAACTTTCTGACGTACTGATTTGAGTCGCTGAGATAGAAAATGTAATTTTCCATGTGCTCCTGCAACCATCATAATTAAGTGAGGATCAAGGTCAATTTCTGTACAATGAAGTGATAACGGCATATATGCCAATAGGTGAGACTTGAAAGTTTAATCAGACCAATATCTAATCTGAAAATCTAATCAGACCAATAAAGACATTACAAAGGCACCCGTCATAGTCGCAGCAGGTGGCCGGAAATTGTAAACATGTTGAAAATCAAGCGGCGACCAGAAAAAGGTACGACTCTCTGGGCGACTACTCAAGACCATACAGGCGTCACCTCACGGTCGCGGTGTGGCGCCTGTATGGTCGTGAGTAGTCGCCCAAAGAGTCGTATCTTTTTCTGGTCGCCGCTGGATTTTCAACATGTTTACAATTTTCAGCCACCTGCTGCGACTATGATGGGTGCCGGCAAGTCGCCGAAAACATTGCGTAAGTGGGACAGGCCCTTAATACACCTAAGTCGGTGCATTTCTTAACACTTAAGGTATTCATTGGGAAACATGAAAATCCATGACTCCAGGCAATGTTTTTATTGATTAACAGGATTAAAGCTCATTTCATTAATGACTGTGGTTGCAATAAAATATATTAGTTTTCATTTTATTACCTAATTCCTTCATGGAGACTAAGCAGTTTGTGGATAAAATTGTGAACAAAAAAGAGAAATAATTCCACATAGTAATATCCATGCTTCAAGCAAGTACCTTGCTCTGCTGCCATTGCCTTGTTGCGAAGCCCTGAACATCATAATAAGGTGTTTGCTCATCTCGTTTGTGTTTAACTGCAAGCAAGATAATGACTGAGGCACCCACTGCTCCAACCCAATTATCTTTGCATGTTCATTGACCATGGTGCTGTAAATTTGCATTTAGTTATGAAACTGTATTCTTCTGGCAAAATCCAAAACAGAATAAACCTCTGATATTTTGAACATTACAAGTAACATTTGTGGCTGTCGGCAAGCAGTGTGAAAAAGCAGTTAATTACAATAAAAAATTATTTTGCAAAATCAGTAAATAAACCTCCCCATCCAAACCAAAAATACATATGGTAAGCAAACCTTTAAAAACTTGCTTTTTATTTAACTGAATTTGTAGCCTGCTGCAGATTTACAAATGCAAAATAACACCGGGGAAGAGAGCACAGTCACTATAAGGTATTCTCCAGGCACAGAATGCCATTAATTATATTTTTTTATCGGATTGCCAGCCAACTCAATAGGGCACAACTCATCTCTGTACATTGCTTACATATGGTACAGAAACCTGCTGATAATGATGGTCCACATCTGCCTGCTGCTGACCATTGGCAATAACCATTGTCAATTTGCTGCTGAAGCCTGATGCTCAGTAATGAGGCCCTGCCACTGGCGATGCAATGCCATCAAAAAATGCAGAGCAGTTGCTGCCGCAAGTTCAGACCTAGGAACTAGCTAGCAAAGAGCTACCTGAAGATTTGGGATTTCCATGTTTCGAACGGGAATAATGGATGAGTGGAAATCAAGCTGAGAAATGCTGTCAGTTCCACATAGATGTACTGCCATTTCTCAGCATGTTCTAACCAATCGTATTTCAAACTGCTCAGTTGGAAAGGATAATGCTGGGTGATAGTATACATTAGTATACAATCCCTCCTAATAAATAAAGCTTACATGGTATGAATACTGTCAAATTTCAGTTCATGAATAGAATATACAGTAAGTCTTTTATTAAAATCATATCAGACTCCCCAGTAACAGAATCACTGCCTATAATCAGGAATGCAGTATGTGACACTTGAGTAGCAGTATGTGACATTTGAGTTGCAAGAAGAATTTACTTGATTTATTCCGTTCAAAAACACATTAAGCTGAGAAATATTGATTTTACAATAAAGTCCACAGTATATTAGAAAGAAGAACATTTGTGTTAGTTCTCATTTTTGTGTGATTGTGATAAACCTGAGGAAGATAATCAGTAGCACACTATATACCTCGGCTAATAGATAATAGGAAAAGTGGTGCTGGACCCAATATCTACTCATTTATATGATTGCAAAAAGTTAAAATATACCAAGTAATCAATAAAATAAAATAATTTGAAATGAAAAGTAGGTCTACAGGTTTTACCACAAGCACATCTAATAATATATGAAGTATTTTGAAGAAATTCAATACTGACCAACCAGACAAACAAAATTATTGGCCAACATACAGGTACAATTTATCTTATCTTTAGAAATCTGTGCATTATGGAAACTAATTTTAATCAGAACTTAGCAGTAATTTATATTTAAATGTATAACTGGAACCAAAGTACAAAGCACAGTATATCATTTGACATCAGGACCTCATGTTCACACAGCTTAACTAATGATGCATTTGAATGCTTATGCTTAATATGTTGTTTGGTCTGAGTGGTCAGCATAGCATGTAAACTATTTTGCACAATTTCCATATTTTTTAAAACACTGTAATTACCCCACAAAGGAAAAAGCTTTATGTCCATGTATGGACATTCGGAGTTCATTCCTTAAACTCCCAAATTTGAGTTGGGGTCCTATGCAAAGAGTAGAATTAAACAGGTGTATAGGAAGGAACTGCAGATGCTGGTTTAAGCCAAAGGTAGACACTGCCTGCTGCCTGACCCGCTGAGTTACTCCAGCTTTTTGTGTCTCTTAGAATTAAACACATTTATTATTTGTGAGTAATTCTCAGTTATTTAGCATTTAGCACAGCTGCAAATAATCCCAAATAACTTTTTAGCCCAGTGAACATATATTCGGTGTGTTCTGAATATATAAAATTCAATGAAAACAGCATTTTCCTTAATGTTAATTATATTTATATAGGACCCTTCACAAGCTCTGGATTTCTCAAAATGCCTTAAGTATCTTTGAATTATGGTAATTGTTGTAGAAAATGTAGCCTTTTAAGACAATAGACAATAGGTGCAGGAGTAGCTAAGGAAGCTTTTACTATCCTTTGTACCTCATCTTTTCTCCCCGTATTGCCTTTTTAGTTATCTTCTGTTGTTCTTTAAACATTACTCAATCCTCTTGCTTCTTCGCTCATCTTTGCTACGTTGTACTTCTTCTCTTTTATTTTTATACTGTCCCCGATGTCCCTTGTCAGCCACGGTCGCCCCTTACTCCCCTTGGAATCTTTCTTCCTCTTTGGAATGAACTGATCCTGCACCTTCTGTATTATTCCCAGACATGCCTGCTATTGTTGTTCCACTGCCATCCCTGCTAGTGTATATTTCCAGTCAACTTTGGCCAGCTCCTCCCTTATGGCTCCATAGTGCCCTTTATTGAACTGTAACACTGACACCTCCGATTTACCCTTCTCCCTCTCCAATTTTAAAATACCAATTCCGATCGTTCTAGACTATGGTAATGTAAATGAATCCTATAGTAATGTAACATCTGTTATCAAATGCTAGACACTTGCGAGCTTGGATATTGTCTTTCAGAGGCCTTGTGACATGTTCATGTTTTCAATCCAAGGACACCTTATGTTTACGATTATTGTTATTGGTTAGTTAATTGAGAAATGCCAAATTTCCTTCGTCATGTGAGAAAGTAGAGGTGTTAATGTGGTTTCTTGGCTGCAGGCTGTGACTGAACAAGGACAAATTGCTGTCATATCTACACCCAAGAACAAGATCTTGTAGAAAGAAGAAACTGCAGGTGCTGGTTTACAAGAAAAGGCACAAAGTGCTGAAGTATCTTCAGCCAGCATCTCTGTAGAACATGGATAGGTGATGTATTGGGTCAGGATCCTTCTTCAGAACAATCTGCCCAGCTACCTTCCCTCATCTGGGTTCACTCACCATGGTCTTTTGGTAATTTAATTAGCCCCATAAATTGCTCTGGGGAGAGTTGAAGGGAAAATGGGAAGAATAAAATAAGATTAGTATAAATGGTGCTTGGTTGCCATTGTGGACACAGAAGATCAAAGGACTTGTTACCCTGCAGCTTACACTCTCCTAGCCCATTAAGTGATTGAAAAGGGTATCTGAAACTGAACAACAGAGACACCAGAAGAAACAAAATCTCACCGTACTAAAGCATGAAAAATAAACACCCCTGGCACAAATTCATGACCTGATCTCCTGCAAAAAGGCAAAGGAGAACATAGAGATTTCAGAGTTAATGCCTTCAAGAAAGGCAATGTCCATTTGCAATAATGACAATGAGTAGTTTCTCTACTGCCTGCCACAGGTAACATCATCACTTCTCAACCAACTCTCCTCATAGTAATAATACCTATTCGGTCTATTAAGAGGTAAAATTGATATGAACTTCACCTGGTGGAAAATCCAGGAATGAATATGAAGAATAAGTCCAACTACTAAACATGACTATTTTTTTAAAAGGCCTTCAATTCCATCAATTGAGTGAGTTTATGGAACTTGCTCAAACATGGCTTTGATGGAATTTATCTCCATCCTACATCTACAACATGATGGCATGCATCCCCTGATCTTAAAGATGGATCCAACACAGATCCACACCCAACCTATATCAGAATGGAATTAAACAAAACTGTATCATTACTTTGACCTTCTTCTCACTCTTCCTTGCAGCGACACTCAATAGTGAAGATCAGTCCAAACCAAATCAGCGATTTCTAGTGTTTAGATCATTTTTGAGCATGTCTTGTCAAACAAAGCTCCAAATGATTGTTCCCTGAAGTATACAAAAGAATTGTCCTCACAATAAACATTCAGAAAACTAATTTAGTCTATTAGTTAGACTGCACTGCACAATATAGCCCACTATCAATCAAAATCCACAAGAAGATCCTGGAACACATGGATCACATTCCATATCACACGTGTCTCCTCTCAGTGAAGCAGAGATTAATGATGAAATTCACTCCAACTTTAATTTCCACCGCTGTCAACTGGGAAGTAGAATATTTGGAGATAGAGCACTCAAACGTGGCACCGAACTCATGATCAGCAGGGTAGCTTTCCATCTTCCAGTTTGCTGAGGGGACATGGACAACTGACAACTGACACCTCAAATTACTGGAAGATCACCCCCATTGTTAACTCTGCAATATCTCCCAAATCCATTGATAAATCAAATTTGATATCCTTTCCACGACCAGTAACAACAGTATCAAGACTCTAACCACAATCTACCACCTCCATTTGATGGACCACATAATTCAGCTGCTCCATTCCGAAACCACTCCAAGCTTTGTCACCACAAAATATTTCCAGAAGGATGGAGAATATACGTGAAGGATGTTTCAGAATTACCTCAAGAAAATGTAGCACCTGGCTTACTCATGAGAATCCTTGCTTGTGACTGCTTAAAATATAGAAGTATATGCAAACAGTGGAAGGAGCAAGCAACATCCCACTCACCCAGGTACCCCACCTGTGGCAGTCCATACCGCCTACATTGAACTCTTTAGCCACCTCAGAATTCATGGCACTTATCCTTGACCCCAAGGGAATGTGAAAGAGAAATAAGAACCATCAAAACAGCATTTAAAACACACATGAACAGGTAAATAAAGAGGGAAGATTTAGCCGGATATGGGCCAAAAACAGAAAATAGGTCCAGCTTAGAGGGGCATCGTGGTTGACATGGCTGTTGGGACAAAGGGCTTGTGCCTGTGCTGTGTGACTTTATGACTGGGAACAAAAAATTGGCAAGATTTCAGAAAGCTTTTCATGGCTAAACTGTGGTTAACAAAGTGCAATAATAAAGCTGCTGCATCAGGATTGAATGATGAATTAATACGTTTTTTTTTTTTTAATGTAGACTAGTTAAAACTGTAATTAACGTGCTTTGTGATCCCTCATCTGTCCTCTGATCCCCCTCACCAGCAGACAGACCAGGAAAAGCCAACAATCAGCACCACCACAGCCAGAGGAGCAACAGTTGTGTCCAATTAGCCATGGCTGGATTGATCCAATTGCACTTCATCTGCTTCCTCCTTAAAAAACCAAGGCAATGCTAGCTGGAGGAGGAAAAGTGAGAGAAGGATGAAGAGATAGAAGGGAGAGAACATGAGGTGCCTGCCTACTACAGTATCTATGTTTCCCTTTTGCAGGCTTAGACAAAGACTGAGTTGCCAGGACAATCACAAAACTACCAGTGCCTCTTCTTCAAGACAAAGACTGAGCTGCAGGGACAAACCTGGGACTGCCAGCCCCTCCTCTTCAAGGCCAAGGTTGAGCCACCAGGACAAACCTGAGACTGCCAACGCCTTCTGTTTGAAACAAGGACTGAATTGTCAGGACAAGCCTGAGACTACCAAGTCCTCCTCTTCAAGGCAAATAATGAGTTGCCAGAACACGCTGTATACAGCCAGCATCTCCTTTGAGGTCAAGTCTGAGCTAGACAGTCAGCGTCTCCTTTGAGGCCAAGACTGAGCTGCCAAAACAAGTTAGAGACTGCCAGCACCTCCTCCTCAGAGACCAGTAGGTGTTGCATTGTCTGGGTCTGTGTGCCACAGTTGCAGGTTGTTGTACCCTCGATGTAGCCCCATTTGTGCCTTGACTGCCCGACCTCGGTTCGCAGTCGGTTGAGACATCTCCAGTTCAGCCAGTGTTCATCAACACCTGGTGGTAAGCGTCCTGCTGCTGATATGCCCATCGTGGTGGAAATAGGGACAGTGGCTAGTCTGTTCTTCCACATCTGGAGATGAGCTTCAGTTGGTGTTGTTTCCAATGGGTTGACACTGGTTAGGAAGCTCTTATGGGATTTTAACTGCCTAGGAGGGGGCACATGGTTATGTAATGGGTGTCTATGGTCTGTCAGTTGTTTCAGATCCTCTGTCCTACTTGCGACAGTTCTCCTGATGTCTGGGGGAGCGATGCCAGCCAGTAGGTAGATGTCGTTTATGTCCGTAGATTGGAGGCAACCAGTGATGCGACGGCAGCTAGCATTCAAGGATGAGTCGATCTTCTTTGCATGTGTAGATCTCTCCTAAGCAGGGCAGGCGTATTCTGCTGCAGAGAAGCAGAGTGCTAAGGCTGTCGTACGTACTTTTGTTGGGTTGGCAGCCCATTTGGCGGTGATGAGTTTGTTCAATATGTTGTTGCAGGTGCCCACCTTTGCTTTAGTTTTTTCTACATGTGCCTTGAATGTTAAGCAGCAGTCGAGTGTGACTCCAAGGTAGACTGGGTTTGCGCAATGTTTTAGTGGGAGTCCAGACCATGTGACGTGTAGTTGATGGTTAGCCTCTTGGTTCCTCAGGTGGAATGCACAGACTTGTGTTTTTCGATGGGTTGGCACGCTGCTGGTTCTCCTCATAGTATAAAGATAAACCGGTGAGTGCCTCTGTCAGCATTGTCTCAACATCTTGGAACTGTGTACCCTGTGCTGTTATACAGAGACCATCAGCATAGATGAAACGCTTAGTTACCGTCAGTTGGCTGGTCATTGATGTAGATGTTGTACAGGATCGGTGCCAGAACAATTCCTTGAGGGAGGCCGTTCTTCTGTCGTCGCCATCTGCTACGTTTCTCTCCTTTCTCGACAAAGAACCTTCGATTTTGGAGCATCATTTGTATTAGCTCGGTTAGATGCAGATCTTTTGTCATCTCGAGGATCTTGTAGAGGAGACGTTTGTGGTTGATAATGTCGTATGCTGCTGACAAATCGACAAACACTGCTTCCGTGATTTGCTCTTGTTCGAAGCCATCTTCAAGATGTTGTGTTAGGTTGAGGAGCTGGCTTGTTGTGGACTTGCCTGGGCGGAATCCTGCCTGCTCTGATATTAGGTGTTCATCGACATATGGAGCAAGGCGGTTGAGGATGAGTCTCTCAAATAGTTTGTAGGTGCGGCAGAGTAGAGAGATGGGTCTATAACTCTTCGCCTCTGAGGGGTCCTTCCCTGTACAGTGTTTGGCTGTACTGAGTTAAAATGTTCTCCGCGTGACCTGTGTCGAATTTCTCCAAGATCTTTTAACCTGAAATGAAAGCGGGGAGCCAGGTGTTTCGGGAGGTACCTTTTATTATGTCCTTTTTGGTGTCAGAGAAGTCCGCAAGAGGCATGCTGTCATGGTTCAATAGTCAGTCATTTCATTGTTATTAATGGATACTGTCTGGTGAAGTTCATGTGCTATTTCATATTGGAATTTCAATGCAAAATTTCCTGTTAGCTTAAAAAAAAAAAATAGCTGCAAAGGATTTTCTCTCATAATTATAAATTCAAGAGTTTTTTTGTCAAATGTCCCGGATGGGACAATGAAATTCTTACTTGCTGCCGCACAACAGAATATGTGAATATGTAAACATAGTACATAATGGGGGAAGAGAAAAAAAATAAAAAGTTCAATAAATAACAAATATAGTGCAATAATAATATAGTCTTTAGCAGCTCAGAGCTTATTCATTGTTCTGTCTGATGGCTGTAGGGAAGAAGCTGTTCCTGAACCTGGATGTTACAGTTTTCAGGCTCCTGTACCTTCTTCCTGATGGCAATGATGAGATAAGTGTGTGGCCAGGATGGTGTGGGTCCTTGATGATTTTGGCTGCCTTTTTGAGGCAGCGACTACAATAGATCCCTTCAATAGTGGGGAGATCAAAGCTGGTGATGGTCACAACTTTTGTAGTCTTTTTCGCTCCTGGACGTTCATCACCATAGACGTTAGTGCCACTGGTCGATAGTCATTGAGGCACGTCACCTTACTCTTCTTGGACACCAGTATTATTGATGCCCTCTTAAAGCAGGTGGAACCTCAGACCTCAAAAGTGATGTTGAAAATGTCCTCAAAAACTCCCGCCAGTTAGTCTGCAAAGGTCTTTAGAACTCGACTGGGTATACCACCAGGTCCAAGGGCTCACCCCCCTGAAGGATCTTCTGACGTCGGCCTCTGTGACTGTAATACCGTCAGGGCGAATGGAGGCTCGGGAAGGCACATCAGTGTTCTCCCTATCGAACTCTGCGTAGAACACATTGAGATCGTCAGGGAGTAATGCCTTGCTGACATTTGAGCTGCTTCCTGATTTCTCCTTGTAGGAGGTGATGGCATTCAAGCTTTGCCACAGTTGCAGTTAATTTTCCACATAATTTTGCCAGCTTGGTGAGATGCCCAATATCTGCTTGGAGCAATGTTTTGCTTGTCATTAGTGACTATGTTGCAAATTTTAAGATAACTGTGACCAGAACATATTGTACATAACACAGTTCAAATTATCTAAAATCGAATCCCAATCTTATCCTATAGGTAGCAGAGCAATGCTACAAACCTTTGCTGCTTACTTTGAACCTTGGACACTGCCAATTTAAAAAAAAAATTCAGATGAACTCCAACAATAAATTACTGGCCATGCATGTTAATAATAAACAAATCATGCCAAATAAGATCTCAAGTAGCCCAGTCAGACCCGCGAAAAATGTTCTTCTTGACCTACATGACCTTAGTACCAAATATTTCTTGTGTGTTATTAGACCTAATACAATTCTTCAAATTGAATTCCCTCACGGATGGAGCTTCAGAACTACAGCAAGAAACTGAAACCATTAATACTACCTCCTACAGTATATTGTAAACTCTGCTGAAGAATAAAACGTGTTCGGCAATTTAATAACAAGTGGTAATTCAGTCAAGCAGTTTTGTTGATATTCTTGAACTGCTGAAGCATCACTGTCAATGTGTTCAACTGAATTAATGCCTTAAGCACGATAAGACGTGCTGCTAACTACCTCACATGTCATAGTAAGTCTCTTGTATTCCTTTGAAGTACTGTAATCTGCATGCACTTTATAGAATCATAGAACATTTGTGGCACAAATTGGCCTTCCAAGTCTGCGATTTCCAAGACTAAAGATTCTGCCTAATCCTACCTAGGTCCTGTTAATAATACTTCTTCAGTGCATTTAAAAAAATATGATCAACACTTCTGCCTTTACCCAGGGCTGCCAACTCTCACGCTTTGAGCGTGAGACTCACGCCCTCAAGCAAACTCTCACGCCCTCACGCTGATCAGGAATTTCTCACGCTCAGTGGTGAGAAATTTTGTGATCAACGAAAATTTCAAAACTCGGATAAACTGCATGGTCCGCGGGTGTTGGAGAGCATGGACTGCGGGAGGGATGGGAGCAGAACCAGCGGGAACAGATGCGGGGAGCCAGGACTGGTGAGTGTTTGTGGCGCTGTCGAGTGTTTGCGGGGCTGATGAATCGCTCGCTGCAGCTCTGGCCATGGAGCACTCCGGACAGTGCGAGTGTCCCGGGCCGCGGAGCCGTCGGAAGCGTTGTGCCGCTGCCGTGAGAGTCTCTGTGCCGAAGGGACAGACACTCAAAGGGAGGTGGAGAGGGAGAGAGGGGAAGGAGACAGGGAGACAGTGGGGAGAGAGAGGGGGGTGAGAGGAGAGAAAGGGGAGAGACCGAGGGGGCGTGAATGGAGAGAGAAGAGGAAGGGGGGGGGGAGAGAGGTAGGAGAGAGAGAGGGGGAAGAGTGAGGTGGGAGAGGTGGGGGGGGGGGAGAGAGAGGGGGAGAGTGAGGTGGGAGGAGAGGGAAGAGAGGGGTGAGAGGGAAGAAAGAGGGAAGAGAGGGGATGGAGAGGGAGGAGAGGGTAGGAGAGAATGGGAGAGAGAGGGGGAAGAGAGAGGGGAGAGAGGGGGAAAGAGAGAGAGGTGGGGGGGGCAAAGAGAAAGAGGAGATAGATGCAGAGGAGAAAGAGAGAGGGGAGAGAGAGCCAGGGGGAGAGTGAGGTGGGAGGGAGAAATGGGGGAGAGAGGGTGAGAGAGAGAGAGGGGGAAAGAGAGAGAGGTGAGAGGAGAGACAGAGAGAGGGGAGAGTGTGTAGAGAGGGAGAGAGAGGGAGAGATAGGGAGGGGGGGAAGAGAGGGAGGGAGAGAGAAGAGGGGGAGAGAAGAGGAGGAGAGAGAGAAGAAAGAGAGGGGGAGAGAGAGAGTTAGGGGAGAGAGAGAGTTAGGGGAAAGAGAGAGTTAGGGGAAAGAGAGAGTTAGGGGGGAGAGAGAGTTAGGGGAAAGAGAGGGGAGAGAGAGTTGGGGGAAAGAGAGGGGAGAGAGAGGGGGAGGGGGAGGGGGGGGAGAGAGAGGAGAGAGGAGCGCCGTTGCCGTGAGAGTCTCTGTGCCGAATTCGCCCAGGTGACCAGCATGGATCAGGCTGCGGCTCGGTGCATCCTGGAGGACAGCCAGTGGCTGCTGGAAGTAAGTACCAAGCACTGGGTAGATACGGTGGAAGATAGTGGACTTCAAATGGGGGTGGTTGGTGAAAGCATCCTGCTTGCCTGCTAGATTTTCACTTACTGTAACTGCAGGAAAAATGTTCCCGATGTTGGGGGCGTTCAGAACCATGGGTCACAGTTTAAGAATAAAGGGGGGGCCAGTTAGGACTGAGATGAGAACAAACTTTCTTCACGCAGAGAGTTGTGAATCTGTGGAATTCTCTGCCACAGAAGGCAGTGCAGGCCAATTCACTGGATGTTTTCAAGAGAGAGTTACATTTAGTTATTGGGGCTAACGACATCAAGGGATATGGGGAAAAAACAGGAAAGTGGTACTGATTTTAGATGAATAGCCATGATCATATTGAATGGCAGTGCTGGCTCGAAGGGCCGATGGCCTATTCCTGCACCTATTTTCTATGTTTCTATGCTTGAGTATATGGCAATAAAACTCGATCACTTGATTTTGAAGCATTCATGCATGGTGGAGGTATAATGTAGTCATAGAGTGATACAGTGTGAAAACAGGCCCTTCGGCGCAACTTGCCCACACCCGCCAACATGTCCCAGCTACGCTACCTGCTTTTGGTCCATACCTCCAAACCTGTCCTATCCATTTATCAGTCTAACTTTTTCTTAAATGTTGGGAACAATCCTCTGGCAGCTTGTTCCATACACCCATCACCCTTTGTGTGGATAAAGTTACCCCTTAAAAAGTTACCTCTTAAAAATACTTCATACAAAAAACATTGAAATCATACTTCTACAGTGCACTAAAACATGATATTAATACATCAAATTTCAAAAGGTTTCTACCCTGGGAGGGGGGACACCCTTCTTCCACACCCTCTCCCCACTCGGTTGCTCCACTCCCTCACCGGGTACCCCCAAGGCCAGTGATCAGTGATCGCACAGCCTCCCCCCTTTCAAAAACGCTCCAATCCAATTTAAAGCATATATATTGCATTAAAGTGTAAGTTAAAAGACTCGCTACCGTATGCACCATATTGCACAATTTCAAGCTGAAAAATGCAAATGTTTCCCCCCCCCCCCCGGTCGCTATGCTCCATCGGGCTTGGTCTCTCGCAATTTCTCACTCCCAACTCTCACCCAATGTTGGCAGCCCTGCTTTACCCCACTTTCAAGCAATACATTTCAGACATTTAACATGGGATAAAACATCTTAAATTTACATTTAATCCTTCTACCAATTACTTTAAATCCATGCCCCAAGAGTTTGACTCATAGACTAAGGGAAATCATTTCTTCCAACTAACTATCCAGGTCTTTGATACTAAAACTTCATCTAGATCTCTTTAGTTTAGTTTAGAGATACAGCGTGAAAATATGCCCTTCGGCAACCGGGTCCATGCCGACCAGCAATCCCCGCACATTAACACTATTTTACACACACTGGGGTCATTTTTACATTTACCAAGCCAATTAACCTACAAACCTGTACGCCTTTGGAGTGTGGGAGGAAATCGAAGATCTTGTAGAAAATTTGGTGGCATCCGATGGCGCTGTTGATGGCTGCCTCCACCTACAGTCTGTTTGTCTTTTTATCTTTTTTTATTTTTAGTTGTTTAACGTATGTTTTTGGAGTTATTTTTTTAGTATTTTATGTGGGGGAGTGAGGTAGGGTAAGGGGGAAACCGTCTTTCAGTCACTTCCTGGCGAGCATGAGACTATTATCCGAGTCGCGCCCTCGACCCCCTCCTCACGGCCTACCAACTGGATTGGCGCGACCTTTCCTGCAGGGACCGGACCAGAGCTTCAGCAGCGGCGGCACAGCGTGGATACATCGCGGAGCGGGCGATGCCTCACCTGGGATCACCATTTGAGGCTCCGGAGTGTTGGGCCTGCTGCATCGACATCGCAGGGCTGTGGTTTGCGGAGCTCCCAGCGCGGGCGGCGCTGACCAACATCGCGGAGTCCTGGGACCCTTTGCCGAGGGCCACCAGTGTTGAATCTCCGTGCAGCTCGGCCTGTGGACTTTGGGAGCTGCGGACTCCGGTGGGAAATGGCCGATTCAGAGGTCCAGGCCGCTGAGGATGTTCTTCCGTTTGACGTCAGGGTTCCATCATTCCCGGCGAGAGGGTCTGAACATCGGGTGGCCCATAGCAGCGACTGTGGAGGGCTCGGGAGGCCACGACCACGGGTGAAGATCAGGGAGCATCAGCGAGGAGGTTGACTGGAATTTGGTGCCTTCCCTCACAGGGGGGAACTTTGGTGCCACTGTGGGGATGTTTGTGTTGTGGACTATCATGTTCTCTGTTTTTGTTTTGTTTTGTTTTTATTCGTATGACTGTATGGGAAATAGCATTTTGTTGTCTCTTACTTGAAGACAATGACAGTAAAGTTGAATCAAATTCAATCAAATCAAATCAAATCAATAACCCACGCAGATCACTGGGAGAACGTACAAACTTCGTGCAGACAACACCGGTAGTCGGGATCAAACCTGGGTCTCCAGCGCTGCAAGCGCAATAAGGCAACAACTCTACCACTGGCCACCGTGCCGCCCTTCTCAGCCTCCTCTTTTCCAAAGCAAATTATCTTATCCAATCTTTCCTCATAGCTCAAATGTTTCCAGTCCCAGTAACAATTTAGTAAATTTCCTCAGCACTTGCTCATTTTCCCCAGTGCAATCATACATTTCCTGTAATGTGTTGACCAGAACTGCACCCAATGCTCGGGCTACATCCAACTCACACATTCTCCAAACTAAATAACAAAGAAAGCATGCTATATTCCTTTTAAACCACATTATTGATCTGTCTTGCTACCTCTAATGATCAGTGATGTCTTTGTTCCTTTACACCACTCAGTATCCTCCCATTTATTGTGCATGCCCTAATTTTGCTGCATTTCCTCCCCAAAGTCATAATCTCACACCCCTTGGGGCAAAGACTATTTGCTGCTTTTTCACCCAATCAGTATTTACATTCAGTGTTCAAGATGACGTTTCACAGTCTATATATTTGTATCATGTGTAAAATTCCTTATGATGCTGCTTCTCTTTATTTCTAACATGAGAAATAGTGGCAGGACGCGCTAGATGGTCTCGGCCTGTTCCGCCATTTCATAACATCATTGTTACTGATAACTCCCGTGATGAAACGTCCTCCCTTTGGACTGCTCCGATCCCCATCACTGGTAGACAGGCCAGACAAAGCCTACGATCAGCACCACAAGCAATGCCTGGCTACTGGAAAACTCCGGCACTCCAGAGAAAGCCGAGGCCACAGCCAAACATGCCACAGCTGGGTCCAATTAGTGGTTATTGCATCAACTCACCTACACCTCGTCAGCCTTATGAACCCTTATAAACCCAGAGGCTCCAGCCAGCAGTGAGGAAGAGTCAAAGGACAGAAAGAAAGGAAGAGAGAAAAAGAAAAGAAAAAAAGGAAGGAAGGGAGGGAAAAAGGACAGGAAGAAAGAAAAAGGGCACGTAGAAGAAGAGAGAAAAAGGATAGGAAGAGAGTAAAAGGAAGACAGGAAGAGTGAAAAGAGAGGACAGGAAGAGAGAAAAGTGAGGACAGCAAGAGAGAAAAGGGAGAGGAGGAAGAGAGTTGAATCAAATTCAATCAAATCAAATCAAATCTAGAAGCTAGTCTTTTCCCTCGGGCAGTTTGATAGGCACATTTAACCTCAAGAGTCACAGCTGCCTTATTTAAATTTTGGGTATTTATAGTCCAATCAAAGCACGTTTAACATTGAGTTGTCTGCCAGTTGGCCAATCACGCGCCTTGTTTCAGGCTAGCACACATCATAGCTGAGAGGGCTTCACTGATGCCTGTTTTACTGGAGATTTCGATGAAGGTTCTTTGTCGTGGAAACTTGCAGCAGGGTAATTGAATTTAGTGAGAAAAGCATTAAGAAGTCTGAAAAATGTGCAGCTAAGTGGATAGATGTGGAAGAAAGTCTTGAAAGCAAAGTCCCTGCTGAGCACAAAGTTGTGAAACTTTGTGAATCAACTCAAACTGAAAGGTAAGATCTAAAGTCTGAATTTATGAAAATTAATCTGTATGGACTTTAATTAATTTAATTGCACCCTTTATAATGTGAAAAATATGAGATTTGGAGGCTGTACATTCACTCATACACTCATTCATTCACTCACTCATTCATTCCTTCATTCCTTCATTCACTCACTCATTCATTCCTTCATTCATTCACTCACTCACTCACTCATTCACTCACTCATTCATTCACTCATTCATTCACTCACTCATTCATTCATTCATTCACTCATTCATTCACTTATTCACTTATTCATTCATTCATGAAGTTGAGGGCCTAAACTATATGTATCAATAACAAGGTAAATTAAACATTTTCACTAATGCCAGCTTGTTGTAGAGTAATAAGTCTTAATCATCTAATCTCGGAGCTGCCTGCGATAACTTACCGGGAAAAAGGTGCTCCGATCGCGGGGCCTATGTATTTAACATAGTGAAGCCGCGGTCTCAATTAAAAAACGGCAGATTCGCGAACGAGCGGGTGGGGGAGGGGGTACATAGTGCCGTCCGTAGCGGCCGTTTCCAGGAAAACGGAGGAATATATCTATCTGGAATATATATATAGGTATAATAATATATTATATTATATTATTATATTATTATACCTATATTACTATCTGGAATATATATAGGTATAATAATATATTATATTATTATACCTATATTATTATCTGGAATATATATAGGTATAATAATACATAATATTATTATACCTATATTACTATCTTGAATATATATATATAGGTATAATAATATATTATATTATTATACCTATATTACTATCTGGAATATATATAGGTATAATGATATATAGTTTAAATGGACTGCAACACGGAAATAGGCTGCCCATCGTGTAATATGGGCATTGGCCACTAGATGGCGCTTACTTTCCCGATCTCATTTTCTAATTAGTTTAATTAATTAATGTGCAACTTTCGGCAATGACGAGTTATGACTTCCTTCTCAATTATATTTCATCTAAATCTGTGGAAAATCTCATGTAGTTTGGTGACTTGGGTCACAAAAACTGATTTCTAGACACATTTTTGATGCTCGGCCCACAGCCTATGTATTTTTCTGTTCTGCGCTGTCTCCCATGACTTTAATGTTAAAGCTCACTCTCAGAGGCTGCAACACCTGCAGAAATAATAGCCAAGATCTCTTATATTCAAACCTGCTGACATATTCATCACATCCCTATCTATCAATCCCAATCCTATAGAACCCTGTTTTCTCTTACTTCACACATAATTACTACTCTCCCATTCCCTCAAACAGCAGCATCCCAAATCTATCAACAATATTAGTTCTGCAGTTCAAGGATTACAAGGATTGAGCTAAAAACAAAACATCCTTCATTGAGACAATCAACACATTTAACGCCAGGGTCTTGTGCATAGCATGTCATACTGCATGCCAGGTAACTCTCATATTCATATATTGTTAAATTGTGCTACACGTGCTATCTCGGTAATACACCATCTAACTACATCCATTCAGACTGCAAACATCAATTTTCAATAGAAGCTGGAAATCAAACAAACTTGTTAAAAGAAACAAATTACTACTGAATTTTGTAGCATTTTCAGGAGTTTTTAAATTACAATCCTATTATCCTTCTCTCCAATATTAAACTGTTTTGAAATTTAATTTGTTTTGGGTATTCACTCCATTAGCTCTGGTTCCACAATTGCACACTTTAATGTCAATTCTAACAAAAAGCAAATATTCAATAAAGTTTAAGAGGAAGAGGCCTTGGCTGACCTAATTTTAATGGGATATCATTCCCACTGACTGCCTTTCCAAAGAAAACCTTCCCACAAAGATTCAACAGTAAGTATAATGTTATCACATCAAGCAGGGAGAGGTCAATGACTAAAACTACTTATAGATGATAAGCCACAATATTATAGCAACATTTAATAGTTTTTCTCATAGGAAAATGACAATTTAGATTTACATTCCAGGTTAAAATAGCTGAAACTCAACAAATGTTAATAAAATATATACATTATATTTATATATATATAATGTAATGTATATATTTAATATATACATTATATATTAAAAAGATTAAATATATATTTTGTGGGAAGTAAGCTCCATATATAAAACTAATTTTCGGAGCTAGAATGGCTGTTTAGCAATAGTTCAGACTAAATCTGCCGTTAAAACTCAATATCATCTCAGTCAATATATTTTCTGTCGGTTTTTTTTCAATGTAAGTACTGCCTAAAAAGTTGAAGTTCACTTCAAATCAGGAAATCTTGTGGTGGCTATAATGATCAATTTGCAACATGGCTGAAGGAGAAGAATATTCCTGGCTGCAAATTTTAAATGTTCTAAGTTGAAGCTTAAGTTGTACTTCAAATTCCAGAATTAGCCATCACATAATGATCTATTGTCACTTCTTTCAAACCTGCATCCAACCCAAATTCACTTGTCTTACCCAGCAGTGTCTTATCACCCTCTCGTTCTCTCGCTCAGGTTCTACTGGGCCAATCTCAAAATGCCCAAAGCAATATCACATAGCCCTTTCTGTACTTATATTCCCCCACCTAGTGATCCCTCTGCTCAGAGGAATTGGTACTGAGGACAGATATTTTAAAATTAAAACATTAGTCCCTCTCACAATTTGATTTTAAAATAATCATCCTGAGTACCAAATCACTTATATCCACTTTAGCAGCTTTAATCCTTAAATTTCCTTTAGCTTAATCTATCAGCTCACATCTCACTTGTCCAATTCTGGCTCATTCTGTTTCTCCCATTTTTCATCCCACCATCAGCACTGCTAATTCAGCATTCATATCTCTCTCGAATCAATCATATTCATCTCCTGTGCCTTTAAAGACCATTGTTTGGCGATCGCAAGAACGACAACTAAGTTTTGTAACTTATTTTATTCACAAAATAGCTTCTTAGCTCACAGGTTCTCACAACATGTCTGGCCACAACGGTGGTCAGCACTCAACTGCCGCGCGAAAGCAAAACCACGCGAAAACCAGCAGCCCCTCCCGAGTCACGTGACCGCGACTTCCGAATGCTGGGTTCGATACCTGCGTGCGCCAGCAGGCGCAGCTACAATTGCCAATTTTTCGCGAAACATGACACTTCCTTTATCTTGCTTATTGGTTGCAGCCTCATGCTGTGCAGGACTTTGAGATATTCTCCCAAGCTAAGATCAGTGTTCAACAGCAAATTTGTGCATTGTAAAGTCATAGAGAATCGTATCTACACAGCAAGCAAACAGGCTCTACCCCTCCACCCTTCCCCACACTGGTATCCATATAGGCTACCAAGTATACCTTATCATCTTATCGTTAGAGTACCTCCACCATCCCTTCAAAGGTTCAAAGGTCTGTTTATTGTTACGTGTACCAATTAAGGTACAGTGAAACTCGATCAGGTAGTGTATTCCAAATTTCAGCCATCAATGGTTAAAAAATCCCCAAATCCCCTCTAAATCTCGTGAACTTTATCTTTCAACCCATTCTCCATGGCTATACTCAGCTCGGCTGAGAATGTTGCTTGCAATCTACCCACATAATTTAGTATACCCCTGTCAGACTCTTCCTCATTTGTGTCCTCGATAAATAAAACTTTCATTGACATATCTATTTATCACTGAAAATTCAGATAAATTACTCTTACAGGAATCTCCCTTTCATAAAACCATATTGACTAACTTTGCCACTACAGACCAGTTTCAGAAAATGTATAAATACTAAATATACTATTTCACAAAAGGTATAAATACTAAATATACTATTTCACAAAAGGTATAAATACCAAAATATAAATAGCAGGAAGAATTGTTCCAATAAATGATAAATATGAAGTTATTTACACATTGGTCTTGACTTCACAAGCAGCACATACCTCGGACATTCTGGTAATCCTTCGCCTCCAATATTGCAAGTCACTTTTCCCTCAAGAACAGGACAATCGCTGCCACCCCCAACTGCTGCATGCTTTATAAATCGATTCCTGCTTCTGAACCCTGGAGACATGCTAGATGATTGGCAGGTTTTAGAACACATACTCCATTCAGACCATTCAGAAACTCCACAATCTCTGCGCATAACACATGATTGAAAGATGGCGGGGGTGTTGTCATGGGTACAAAGGCTAGAGAATAAAAAGAAAAACAATCAGCATTTCATTATTACAAATCTATCACACACATGATACACAAATCCTCATTTTACAAAAACAAAAGTCTTATGTTTGCATGTTGGGAATTGTTTCAACTCCTATAGAAGTTCTATTTGATTCCATTAACTAAGTTTCCAATGTCTACTTACTTTGGTTATCCAAATATTTGATTGAACATTATGTTTGACATTTATTATTTAGAAATTGAGGAAGGACAATGCCATATGTCACCGAGCCTGGTCCATGTTTCATTAAGATCTTGACTTGTCATGTACCTCAAGTGTTTATTTCTTCCTGGTTGATTTATTGCCTGATCTGTTGAGTGTCCAAAAAGACGATTATCACTGCCTTGAAAATACTCAATAACAGCAACCTCCACCCTTTGAAATTGAGAATTATAAATATTTACAATCCTCCATATAAAAACAAAATGCTGCTCCTTACAGTCATAAAATCATAGCACATAAGAGTAGAATTAGGCCTTTCAGCCTTTCGAGGCTGCTCTGTCATTTGATCATGGTTGATCCATTTTTCCCTCTCAACCCCATTTTTCTGCTGTTTCCCTGTAACCTTGACATCTTTACCAATCAAGAACTTATCAATCTCTGTTTTAAAAATACCCAATGATTTGGGTACCAAGTTATTGCGCCATCATCTGCAACAATGAATTCCACAGTTTCACAACCCTCTGGCTAAAGAAATCCCTCCTTATCTCCATTCTAATGGTGTGTCCTTTTATTCTGAATGTTGTGCACTCTGGTGCTGGCCTCTCCCAGTATTGGAAAAATCCTCATCGCATCCACTCTATGTAGGCCCTTCATTATTCAGTAGGTTTCAATGAGATATCCCCTCATCCTTCTGAATTCCAGCATGTACAGGCCCAGCACCATCTATTCATGCATGAACCCAATCATTCCTGGGATCATTTTCGGTAGCTCTAGTTAACTCCACAAAAATATTCTGGTCATTTCTTTGATATGTATTTAGGAATAACTGAAATGACGCAGTCGTATTTCACATCAATGCACTAACAATAACATATTATCAGGATTTCCTCACTTTTACAGCAGAATTAATTGTACTAAACAATAATGAAGCGCCTGTCGGCAGCGTGTCCGTCTTTTTTCAACTTTTTTTATTTTTTTAGTATGTTTAAAAGTCTGTTTTTAATGTTTCTTTGTGTGTTATGTGTGGGGGGTGGTGTGCGGGGGTGAGGGGGAAACCGTTTCAACCGCCTCTTCCATGGAGAGGCGACTTTTTCAGGTCGCCTCCCCCGTGGCCTAAGAGCGAGGATCGGCGCCGACTTTCCCGGAGACGCGCCCGGAGCTTCAGCAGCGGGCACAGCGTGGACTCTCGGCGCGGAGCGGGTGAGACCTCGCTGGAGGGGAGCGCTCCGTTACGCTGGCCCGCAGCAGCCGGCAGCCTGAAGCCGCGGTCTGCAGAACTCCAGCTGGTGTGGCGTCTACAGCCCGGGATCCCTCGTGGAGGACCCGGGGGGAAGAAGAAGCTTCCACCGCCGTCCCACGGCCGTCTTCTACCGCGGGTGCGGCATGGACTTATCATCTCCCCTGGAGGGGAGCTTCGACCGCCGGCCCTGCAGACTGCGGTGCTTCCGGCTGCGGCATGGCAGGTACTTTAAAACTTTGACCGCCGGCCTGCGGCCTACACCAGCCTGAAGCCGCGGTCTCTGGTTGGGAAGAGCCGATCCTGGACTCACCTTGACTTTGACTTTGTCCCTTACCATCTGGACGCCCGCAGCAACGGCTGTGGAGGGTGGGGGTCCCGACCACGGGGGGAAATGGAGGAGGACTGGCCAAGCTCTGTGCCTTCCACCACAGTGATGAATGCTGTGGTGGATGTTTGTGTAAAATTTTTATTGTGGTTGTGTTCTTTATTATTGTACCGCTGCTGGCAACCCAAATACCACCGACCTTGGTTGTGTGACAATTAAATTATTTCAATTCAATTTCAATTCAAAACCTCTTCGGGACCTTCTCCATTGCCAGCACATCCTTCCGCAGATATGTCAACCCTTATCCCAAGACTAAACCCGTCATAAACCATGTAATAATTTCATAATAAAGACCCTGGTTTTGAGAATTAATATCAGCTGTAGTCATAAACCATCACAATAAATGTGCTAAAGCAGTTTGCCAATGGCTCTAGTTAACTCCACAAAAATATTCTGGTCATTTCTTTGATATGTATTTAGGAATAACTGAAATGACGCAGTCGTATTTCACATCAATGCACTAACAATAACATATTATCAGGATTTCCTCACTTTTACAGCAGAATTAATTGTACTAAACCAAAAATAGTTTTACTTCTAGATTTCAGTGAACAGAGCAAGAATGACTGGTACTCAGTGTACAATGGATATTTTTTGCATTGGTAGCTTTGCACCCACTGGATCAAAATCTTATTAACATCCCAGCAAAGGAGAAAGCATTCCAGAGAAATGATCAGTTCCATGCAAGCATTGCCTGTACCATTTCACCATGAAGGAATTACAGTAAAGTATATTGTCTTCATAATTGGTTCCATAACTTCACTGGTTATTACACAATTCATAAGCGAATTATTTGAGTTACACAAAGTTAGAGCTTAGAGAGTTAATGTTGGGGAAATGTCATGTTGCTGGCTTTTAAAATATTTGCAGAAACATTAGCAAAGACACAGGAGGCAAATACAGTATGAGAAATGATGCCTATTTATTAATTTTGACTTCCAGCTGTATGACCCTGATTAAAATGATCTGATTGAATAGATTTGCTGCAAATTACACTTTAAAGAAAAATACCGCGTCTTTACTGTGTATCTTGCTAGTAAAGAATCTGCAGTATCTGTATCTAAATATATCTTCTTGTAACTTTAAGGTAATTAGTTACATCAATAGAAAGGAAAGGGATAATTGAGATATTGTATAACTGGAACAATATACCTAAAATTGTTAAAATGTTAAATAACATACCTACATTTCATATGCAGGCATTTTAATCATGTTATACAGTAGGTACTGCAAATGTTCTGAAGCCAATTACACTTTTATGGAAGAATGATAGATAATGGTGAATTTGTGAAGAGAATCAGTGACAATCTAGAGAACAACAGTAGCAGCATTCAAATGGGTAAGATAATTACCAAAAGGGTAGCAGTAAAGTTTGAAAACATATTTACATGGTTAGAGATAGTTAATGCAAAACACTTAACAAGGGAAGAACGCAACCATGCATAATAACATTGCAAGTAATGGAATGCATTGAAAACCTTGGTAAATGAGCAATAACATTTACTGTCAGCTTAAATAACACACACAGAGTCTTCATCCATACAAGAGCCCTAGTGAGCCTTACTGTACAGAGCCCTAGTGAGATCACACCTGGAGTTTTGTGTGCAGTTTTGGTCCCCTAATTTGAGGAAGGACATTCTTGCTATTGAGGGAGTGCAGCGTAGGTTTAAAAGGTTAATTCCCGGGATGGCGGGACTATCATAAACTGAGAGAATGGAGCAGCTGGGCTTGTACACTCTGGAGTTTAAAAGGACAGGACGAGATCTTATTGAACCATGTAAGATTGTTAAGGGTTTGGACACGCTAGAGGCAGGAAACATGTTCCCGATGTTGGGGGAGTCCAGAACCAAGGGCCACAGGTTAAGAATAAGGAGTAAGCCATTTAGAACGGAGACGAGGAAACACTTTTTCTCACAGAGAGTGGTGAGTCTGTGCAATTCTCTGCATCAGAGGGCGGTGGAGGTAGGTTCTCTGGATGCTTTCAAGAGAGAGCTAGATAGGGCTCTTAAAAATAGTGGAGTCAGGGGATATGGGGAGTAGGCAGGAACGGGGTACTGATTTGGGATGATCAGCCATGATCACATTGAATGGCGGTGCTGGTTCGAAGGGTCAAATGGCCTACTCCTGCACCTATTGTCTATTGTTTATTGTCTAAGAACCATGTTACAAAGGATATAGGTAAATATCTAAGTATCCGATATGATGCTTAGCTCAATGAAGCTATTCCCATTAAAAAATCGCAATGTACCGGAGGAACTCAACGGCCTTTGACAAGGTTCCTCATGGAAGGTTGGTTAAGAAGGTTCAATTGTTGGGTATTAATGGTGGAGTAGCAAGATGGATTCAACAGTGGCTGAATGGGAAATGCCGGAGAGTAATCGTGGATGGCTGTTTGTCAGGTTGGAGGCCGGTGACTAGTGGGGTGCCACAGGGATCTGTGTTGGGTCCACTGTTGTTTGTCATGTACATCAATGATCTGGATGATGGTGTGGTAAATTGGATTAGTAAGTATGCAGATGATACTAAGATAGGTGGTGTTGTGGATAATTAAGTAGATTTTAAAAGTCTACAGAGAGATTTAGGCCATTTGGAAGAGTGGGCTGAAAGATGGCAGATGGAGTTTAATGCTGATAAGTGTGAGGTGCTACATCTTGGCAGGACAAATCAAAATAGGACGTACATGGTAAATGGTAGTGAGTTGAGGAATGCAGTTGAACAGAGGGATCTAGGAATAACTGTGCACAGTTCCCTGAAGGTGGAATCTCATGTAGATAGGGTGGTAACAAAAGCTTTTGGTGTGCTGGCCTTTATAAATCAGAGCATTGAGTATAGAAGTTGGGATGTAATGTTAAAATTGTACAAGGCATTGGTGAGGCCAATTCTGGAGTATGGTGTACAATTTGGGTCGCCTAATTATAGGAAGGATGTCAACAAAATAGAGAGAGTACAGAGGAGATTTATTAGAATGTTGCCTGGGTTTCAGCAACTAAGTTACAGAGAAAGGTTGAACAAGTTAGGTCTTTATTCTTTGGAGCGCAGAAGGTTAAGGGGGGACTTGATAGAGGTCTTTAAAATGATGAGAGGGATAGACAGAGTTGACGTGGATAAGCTTTTCCCATTGAGAGTAGGGAAGATTCAAACAAGAGGACATGACTTGAGAATTAATGGACAGAAGTTTAGGGGTAACATGAGGGGGAACTTCTTTACTCAGAGAGTGGTAGCTGTGTGGAATGAGCTTCCAGTGGAAGTGGTGGAGGCAGGTTTGATTATATCATTTAAAAATAAATTGGATAGGTATATGGAAGGGAAAGGAATGGAGGGTTATGGTCTGAGTGCAGGTAGATGGGACTAGGGGAGAATAAGTGTTCGGCACGGACTAGAAGGGCCGAGTTGGCCTGTTTCCGTGCTGTAATTGTTATATGGTTATATGGTTATATGGGTCAAGCAGCACCAAGGTAGGAAAACGGACAGGCAGCATTTTGTGTTGGGACCCTTCTTCAGACTAATGGAGTGGGGGGGGGGGAGCTGCAAAATGGAGGTATGGATGGGAGAAAACCTCACAAGTAATAAATGGATACAGATGGGGGGGGGTGGTGTAATTGGCAGATAAATGGATTAAGTGGCTAGTGGGGAAGAAGAGACAAAAGGGTGTCAGATATGGAAAGAAGAGGAGTGAAATTTACAGCTGGAGGGAGGAATATTGGTGGAAGGACACATGGGGAAGGAAAAAGATGGTGAATAAAAGGGAAATTGTGAGTAGGGCGGGGTGGGATGAGCAGATGGAGGGGAAAGGAAAAGGATTACGGAAGTGCTTGAAAAAATTTGTGCACACTGGGCAGAGGTGTGGGGGTCAGTCATGGGAAAGAAGAGGGGTCAACATGAAATTGGAGAATTGAATGGATATTCCATTGGGTTGTAAACTACCCATGTGGAATATGAGTTGCTCTTCCTCCAGCTTATGTGTGGCCTCACTCTGGCAATGGAAGAAGGCCCAGGGCACAAAGGTTGGCATGGGAATGGGAAGGCGAGTTAAAATGGTTAGCAACCAGGAGGTCCAGGAGGTCTTGCAGACAAAGTGCAAGTGACGAGTGAAACAGTTGCCAGTCCTTGCTTGGCCTCACCATCGGAAGCACTGAATATAGCCAAGCTTCAGAGAGATACAAGTGAACCTCTGACACACCTGGAAGGGCTGATGGGGTACCTGGATAGAAGTGAGAGAGAGGAAATGTAGGCACAGATGCTACATTTCATGCACATGCAGAGGAAAGCACCTTGGTAGGGGACAGGTTAGATGTGAGATTATCAGCGGATCAAGGAGTTGTGGAGAGCAATGTCTGCAGAAAGAGGGAAGAGGAGGATTGGGGAGATATGAATGGTGGTAGGATCCTGCTGAAGGTGGCAGGAATGTCAAAGCATTATACAGTGGATGAAGAGGCTGGTGTAGCTGTAGTGTCCCTGGATGGAAGTGAGGGAGGCAGCGAAGGGCCAGGTGTTACATCTCCTGCAGTTGCAAGGGAATACATCCTTTTTTCTTCTACTCGGTCAGTCTGAAGAAAGGCCCTGACCCAAAATGGTAACTGTCCATTTCTCTCCATAGGTACTGCCTGACCAGCTGAGATCATCCCCTCCTTTATTTCTTCTTCACGATTCCAGCACCTGCAGTCTCTTATGTCTCCATAAACAAATACTTCAACTTTGCAGTATATTAAGATAGCAATTAAAATTGTAAAGCTTAATCACTTTTCTTTATAAATGTAAAATATTGTTACAGCCAGAAAACAGAAATAATAATTAAAACACCAATAATCCAGCACACGAGGTTTTGCTGGACTTAACTGATTTTCAAAAGTATTTTCTGGATATTATTTCTATTAATACCCCAACAGATGTTCAGTTCATTTTTACACATGTGGCACAATATTATAATACATTTTCTACTGAAGTAGGTAATTTTAAAGGAAACACAGGATAGAAACACAGTGAAAGAGAGCAGAAAAAATCATGGTTGCAAAAAGCAGATGCAAAACAATCAGCTTTTCCCAACTGGGAAATTATTGCCACAAAAAAGCTATCAATTAACAGTCAGGCAGTTAACTTCTAATTGGCAAGAAAAAGTCAAAAAAGAATTGCACAGGTAATAGAGCTGCCTAATAGGTCATGGTATTGCCCTGCAGAATGATATTAATGCACCTATGCTGATGATGTAAGCTTGGGCAGCACGGTGGCGCAGCGGTAGAGTCGCTGCCTTACAGCGCCAGAGACCTGGGTTCGATCCTGACTATGGGTGCTGACTGTATGGAGTTTGTACATTCTCCCTGTTACCTGCGTGGGTTTTCTCCGAATTCTTCGGTTTCCTCCCACACTCCAAAGACGGACAGGTTTACAGGTTAATTGGTTTGGTATAAATATAAATTGTTCCTCGTGTGCGTAGGATGGTGTTAGTGTGAGGGGGTCGCTGGTCAGTGCGGAATCGGTGGGCCGAAGTGTCTGTTTCCACGTTGTATCTCTAAACTAAAAATAAACTAAAAGTAGAATATTCTTAGATTTTCTGAGAACAAGGTCTTGGGAGATACCACACATTTATTATAGCATTGTACTATTTAGGGTGTTAGAATGAGTTATTCAATTAAAAATATCACAGAAATTGTTAACTGCTATATGGATTAATTATGCTTTTCCAGAAAATTTAAGAGACATTGCTGAATCAGAGCTGTATTGACATTACTAAAGAATACTTCAATAATTACACACAAGTTTTGAAGCCCAGGTTTTTAAACACAGAGAGTGACAATGCCTCTCGCTCACTTTATTATTGCTGTTGCAGAACTGTATTAAAATCTAACGCAAGAAACTGCAGAGCTGGAATCTTGAGCGAAAAACAAACTGACGGACAAACTCAGCGGGTCATGTTGTATCTTTGAAGGAAAATGGACAGATGTTGTTTAAAAATGCTGTCTCACCTGCTGGGTTCCACTAGCAATTTTTTATATTAAAATCGCCTCATTCTACTGGACTGCTATGTATCTGGTATACTTTGTGAATGATTAAGACACTTGCCAGCACAAAGTTTTAACTAATATTTGTGAACAAACAAAGAAACTAAAACAGCAACCTTACCTGAGCATAGCATTTTTTCCATCACTTCTTGTACAATGGGCATGCCTTGTTTGATAGCCTATCTTTATATCCCATGGCTTGAAACGTTCGTGGATCAGATGCTTTAAATTATTCTTTTCTGAAGGCTGCAAACTCAAGTTCAGTCCTAGTTTTGCATTTTGCCATACTTGTCTTTGGGATGGCAGTCTGCAATCACTCCAGGGGCCTACTTTCAAACTGTACTGAAACTCATCCTCTCCAACCAGGCAGGAGACTTGTAGATCGCAGCTCTTAGTTTCCGTGAGAGAAGGGCAGCTTTTACCACCGTACAATGGTGGAGATAACACTGAGCGGACACGATGTTGTAATCCTTTCCCACAACCTCTGCTGCATGTTGACCAGGTTGAGAATTCCGATGCTACACAGTCCTGTGGGCAGGGAATGAGGCAAGCTTGGTCCGAGGCAGGCTTAGGTGTAAAGAATTCACAGATCTCATCTAATACCAGCGATCTGTTGGATTTTCGTACACAGTGTACTTTCCTATGCTGCAGCCCTCGCTGTGCAGTGACACAAGCGGAGGTCCTTGGTTTAACTTTGTTTGAAGATGTACGGAGTACACAATCTCGCCATTTTGAGAAATCCCACTCAAAAATGTCCTGGTGCCAGTCACACACCTTGAAGCAGTCCCTTTGAATTGTTGGTCTCTCTTCATACTTACAGTGGGAATGATGTGTAGTCCAGCCTTCAATGTGGACACACCACACTGTTCTGCTCTGCACTCCATTTGGTCCACACTCTTCACCAATACATCGACCCCACTGACCTATAGGAAATATTGAAAACAAATTGAGTCCATACCTTATCTTAACAAATGCACATCCAGTATTAGTTCTAAAATGAAGAGTAGACAGATGCAGTCTTCGTAAAACTACCTGGTAGGGCACAAAGGCATAATTTGCTGGAGAATATCTGCAGCTAAATGATCAAAATACTGGACAAACAAAGTAATTTACAAGCTCCGGCAGTCAGTAAGAAAAACCAAGAGCTTTAGAAAAAGAACATCACAGCTATAGTCCAAGATGACATTACTGCAGGATCATCGAGTAAATCCAGTATAGGGGCTTGAGGAGCATGCTTAAGAGGGAAATTGGGAGGGTAAAAAATAAGGGATGAGATAGCTAGGGCAGATAAGATTAAAGAGAATCCAAAGGGATTATATGTGGATGGAGCTGAGAAATAACAAGGGAATGATCACCTGGTTGGGATCATACTATAGGTCACAAATAGTCATCAGGAATTAGAGGAACAAATATGCCGGAAGATTGCGAATAGCTTGCAGATAGGGTTGTCATGGGGGATTTAAATATAAACTGAGGCTGCTGTAATATCAAGGGTTAAATGAGATGGAATTTGCCAAGTGTTTTCAGGAACGTTTGCTCAGGGAATATGTCGAGGGCCCTACAAGGGAGAGGGCAAAGCTTGACCTACTCTTAGGGAATTGGGCAGGGCAAGTCATAAGGTCATAAGTGACAGGAGCAGAATTAGGCCATTCGACACATCAAGTCTGCTCTGACATTCAATCATGGCTAATCTATCTCTCCTAACCCCATTCTCCTGTCTTCTCCCCTTAACCCCTGACACCTGTACTAATCAAGAATCTATCTATCTCTGACTTAAAAATATCCATTGACTTGGCCTCCATAGCCTTCTGCAGTGAAGAATTCCTCAGATTCATCACCCTCTAACTAAAGAAATTCCTCCACATCTCCTTCCTAAAGCAACATCCTATATTCTGAGGCTTTGACCTCTAGTCCTAGACTCTCCCACTAGTGGAACAGTATGTCTGTGGGTGAGCTTTTTCTATCCAGCGTCCACACTTGTATTACCTTTAAAATAGTTACAGATAAGGGCAGGGCTGGACCACGAGTAAAAGTTCTAACATTTTTTGATTGAAAGATGCAGTTTGGAAACAGGCCTTTTGACCCACTGAGTCCACGCTGACCATCAATCACTCATTAACATTAGTTCTATGTTATTCCACTTTCTCCTCCACTCCCTATACACTAGGGGCAATTTACATCGGCCAATTAACCTACAAACCCGCACATTTTGGATGAGGGAGGTAACCGGAGCACCTAAATGAAACCCACAGGAAGAACATGCAAACTCTGCACAGAGAGCACTCAAGCTCAGGATCGAACCCCAGTCTCTGGCACTGTGAAATAATAACTCTACCAGCTTCACCACTGTGCCAACCTGAATGGTATTAGACAGGACCTTGCAAAAGTTGACTGGACTCGGTTGCTTGCAGGCAAAGGGACTATCGGAAAGTGGGATTTTTTAAAAGTGTAAGTGAGTGTAAACTTGCAGATGACATAGGTGGTATCCTAGACTGTGAAAATGATTATGATGACGAGATCTCGATCAGCTGGGCAAGTGGCTTGAGGAAGGGCTAATGGAATAGAATTCAGATAATAATGAGGTAACATATACAATAATACTGTGTATATGTATACACCTCTCTATATACAATGATATACAATTTACCGTTTATTTAACAAAGAGAAATTTCACATTTTCTTCATGATTAATAAATATATATACATACTCACACATATATATACGTGTACATATATGTACAGTATGCATGCATATATACATAATATACATATACACATAAAACCTCAGATAGCCCTTGCTTTCTCTCTCCATCCCCTCCCCTTCCTAGTTCTTCCACTAGTATTACCGTCTCCGACTACATTCTATCTTTGACCCGCCCCCTCCCCTGACATCAGTCTGAAGAAGGGTCTCGACCCATTCCTTCTCTCCAGAGATGCTGCCTGACCCGTTGAGTTACTCCAGCATTTTGTGTCTACCTTCGGTTTACTGTAAACCAGCATCCGCAGTTCTTTCCTACACATAACAGTTCTTTTCAACATCATGTACATTAATATGGGGTATTTTTGTATAGTACATTTTACAAATCAATAATGTGGGATTTAATTTCAAAATATTGCCCGATTACAACAAGCTATTTTTTCACTACCCAAACCCATAGTTCATGTTGCCACATTAAAACTGTTGATCAGTGGTGCACAGTTGCTCTGAACATTAGTAGCTTTAGCACCAATGCCTGTGTGAATGGAGGGGTTAAATTAATATTCAATCAATCTAAATTTCTCTAATTCATATCCCACCATATGCAATGAATCTAAATTCAATTAGTCTGGTAATTCGGAATCCCCGGGGCTATTATAGGGAACTAGCTCACTAGGTTCCATGAGGAAGAGCACCTGCAATTTCACCTGAACTAGGAATCGGCATAACTCCTCCAAGGCATGGTTAAACTCCAAATGCTGTCTGAAGTGACCAGTCACATCGGTATGTTGCCTGGCAACAAAGCATGTACAATGAATGTTGCCTTGCCAATGCCGACCACTAACTTAGAAGATGAAAAACAGGTGTTCACAGCTTTGCTGCAATATAGAGCAATTCCTCCCCATTATCTTTATGCGCTCATTTTATAGAAACCCAGCAAATGTAATTGATGTCAATGACAAGCATGGTTTGCCACTTGTTTTTAATTTAACTGCACTGTTCAGAAACAAATTAAATCCAAAGGATTTATACTTTCAAGTCACCTTTTTTTATATATAACAATCAATTATTCTTCTCTTCAAACATTTTTGAACCCCTTCTGTCAGGATAGAACATAAAAATCAATTTCCAATTATAAAGATATAGAAAACACAACAGGGCCTGATAGCAATCTGGGGAAGTGACCTTTAGCCAGCTAAAAAGTAATTCTTCCTGAAAAATATAAGAACTTGGAAATCCACATCGCAGCATTCAGATTCACAAATGTTTACTATTTCACCAACAATTCATACATTTGCATTGGAAAGATGATATATAAAAGAGATATAAGGAATGGAGGAGCTATGTTAGGAGACAGTCCTAGTGGCATAACAATCTGAGAATGCTTTGGGAAAAGACCATTACTGTAAAAGGAAACATGGGCAGAAATTACTGTAGTTGGATTGATTAGGATAACCTGCATTGTCAGTTAAGTTGTAACCTGTTGTAACCAATACATATGCTTCAGGGCATTCACATCCAACGATACAGTGGCCTACATGAAGACCAGATACGACCTTGGTAAGGCCATCAAAAAGGCCAAAAGGGACTTCTGCTCCAAACTGGAGGACGAGACAGATGTTCGGCAGCTGTGGCAGGGTCTGAATGCAATCACCTCCTACAAGGCAAAACCAGGAGGCAGCTCGAATGCCGGTGTAACATCACTCCCTGACGAGCTCAATGCGTTTTACGCACGCTTTGACAGGGAGAATACTGATGTGCCTTCCCGATCCCCCATTCGCTGTGATGGCATTTCAGTCTCAGTCACAGGCCGATGTCAGGAAATCCTTCAGAGGGGTGAACCCCCGAAAAGCACCTGGACCTGATGGTATACCCGGCCGTGTTCTAAAAACCTGTGCGGACCAACTGGCGGGAGTTTTTACGGACATTTTCAACCTCTCACTTCTGAGGTCTGAGGTCCCCACCTGCTTTAAAAGGGCATCAATTATACCGGTGCCCAAGAAGAGTAAGGTGACCTGCCTCAATGACTATCGACCAGTGGCACTAACGCCGGTGGTGATGAAGTGCTTTGAGAGGTTGATCATGGAGCAAATCAACTCCTACATCGACAAAAACCTGGACCCACTGCAGTTCGCATACCGCCACAACAGATCAACGGTGGATGCGATCTCGCTGGCCCTCCACTCCGCACTGGACCACTTAACCATATAACATATAACCATATAACAATTACAGCACGGAAACAGGCCATCTCGGCCCTACAAGTCCGCGCCGAACAATTTTTTTCCCTTAGTCCCACCTGCCTGCACTCATACCATAACCCTCCATTCCCTTCTCATCCATATGCCTATCCAATTTATTCTTAAATTATACCAATGAACCTGCCGCCACCACTTCCACTGGAAGCTCATTCCATATAACAATTACAGCACGGAAACAGGCCATCTCGACCCCTCTAGTCCGTGCCGAACACATAATCTCCCCTAGTCCCATATACCTGCGCTCAGACCATAACCCTCCATTCCTTTCCCATCCATTCCACACCGCTACCACTCTCTGAGTAAAGAAGTTCCCCCTCATGTTACCCCTAAACTTCTGTCCCTTAATTCTGAAGTCATGTCCTCTTGTTTGAATCTTCCCTATTCTCAAAGGGAAAAGCTTGATCACATCAACTCTGTCTATCCCTCTCATCATTTTAAAGACCTCTATCAAGTCCCCCCTGAACCTTCTGCGCTCCAGAGAATAAAGACCTAACTTATTCAACCTATCTCTGTAACTTAGTTGTTGAAACCCAGGCAACATTCTAGTAAATCTCCTCTGTACTCTCTCTATTTTGTTGACATCCTTCCTATAATTGGGCGACCAAAATTGTACACCATACTCCAGATTTGGTCTCACCAATGCCTTGTACAATTTTAACATTACATCCCAGCTTCTATACTCACTTGGACAACAAAAACTCATATGTCAGGCTGTTATTCATTGATTACAACTTGGCATTTAACACAATCATCCCCTCCAAACTGGTTACCAAACTCGCAGAACTGGGTCTCTGCGCATCCCTCTGCAACTGGATCCTCGACTTCCCCGTCCACAGACCACAGTCTGTTCGTATTGGTGGAAATGTGTCAGCCTCAATAACAATCAGCACGGGAGCACCTCAAGGCTGCGTGCTCAGCCCCCTGCTGTACTCACTCTATACCCATGACTGCGTAGCGAACCACAGTGCCAACTCCATCATCAAGTTCGCTGACGACACCACTATTGTGGGGCGTATCACTGATGGGGATGAGTCAGAGTACAGAAGAGAGATCGAGCAACTGTCCATATGGTGCCAGCGCAACAACCAGGTTCAGGAATAGCTACTTCCCCTCAGCCATCAGGCTATTAAACCTGGCTCGGACAAAACTCTGATTATTAGCAACCACTTTCTGTTATTTGCACTACCAGTTTATTTATTCATGTGTGTATATATTTATATCATGGTATATGGACACATTTATCTGTTTTGTAGTAAATGCCTACTATTTTCTGTGTGCTTAAGCAAAGCAAGAATTTCATTGTCCTATACAGGGACACATGACAATAAACTCACTTGAACTTGACTTGCTTTGTTTTTCCATTCTGAAGAAGGGAAATGGTTGCTTCTTAAAATAATAACCTTTATCCTGTTCTATTCTCTGCTGAATGCTTAAATTCATAATGAGTGTCCCAAAACAGATACATTTCACAAAAGGAAATCTGTGGGCTGAGAATGGCAAGGAATAACCACGCTCTTTGATTTTATTTAGTCACTTGGAAACACTCATAAGTTATATGTTGTAGGCGCAGAATTAGACTATCAAATCTTCTCTGCCATCCAACCATGGCAGATCTGGTTTTCCCTCTCAACCCCATTCTCCTGCCTTCTCCCCATATTCCCTGGCACCCGTACTAATCAAGAATCTATCGATCTCCGCCTTAAAATTATCCATTGACTTGGCCTCCACAGCATCCTGTGGCAATGAATTCCACAGATTCACCACCCTCTGACTAAACAAATCCTCCTCATCGGTACACAAAAATGCTGGAGAAACTCAGCGGGTGCAGCAGCATCTATGGAGCGAAGGAAATAGGCAACGTTTCGGGCCGAAACCCTTCTTCAGACTGGTTTCGGCCCGAAACGTTGCCTATTTCCTTCGCTCCATAGATGCTGCTGCACCCGCTGAGTTTCTCCAGCATTTTTGTGTACCTTCGATTTTCCAGCATCTGCAGTTCCTTCTTAAACAAATCTTCCTCATCTCCTTTCTAATAGCCCTGTCCCAAGGTACGAGTTCATTCCAAGAGCTCTCCCGAGTTTAAAAAAAATCAAACTCGTGGTAAGCACGGAGAATGAACGTAGCGGGTACATTGGAGCTCGGGGACGTCTCTTAGTGACTCGTAACGCTAACGGCAGGTACTCGGGAAGACTCGCTAACAGCAGGTAAGCACGGGAAGACTCGTGAAGATTTTTCAACATGTTGAAAAATGTCCACGAGAGCCCCGCGTACCGACGAGTGGCCATTACCGTAAATCTCCGAGTTCGAATTAGGGCAAACTTGGGAGAGCTCTTGGAATGAACTTGTACCGTGGGGCAGGTCCTTTTATTCTGAGACTATGGCCTCTGGTCCAAGACTCTCCCATTAGGTGGAAATATCCCTTTAATCATCGGGCTAAGATTTCAAAGTCCATCCAGGGAAATATTTGTGAACCTCCAGTTGAGAACAGCCAGTCTGTTAAATGTTTTCATTATGTTTGCAAATGGTTAAATCCTAATGATATTTCCATTTGTCACCAAATGTATTGAAACAGCAAGTCCAAACAAAGAAAATAATTATCAGCTACTTCAACCAAGGAGGTTTTCTTCATTCTTTCCAATTTACAACACACATCAGACAGTTAAAAGTAGGACATGCTAAATGTATTCATACAATCCAACCAACCTTCAGAATCCTAGTTTTGAAGTCTAAAAAAAACAGGCTTACGATGACATTGCTTCACAACTACCTTCAGGTTTATGAAAAATGTACTCCATCTTTTGATATATGGTCAGGTTCTATTATCTAACCTGCCAGCTGACCTACTCTTTCTGGAAATATCTATATTGTTGTATGATTTTTTTTCAGTGGAAAGGAAGTTTAGTTTAGTTTAGAGATGCAGCGAAGGAAAAGGCCCTTCGGCCCTCCAAGTTTGCACCGACCAGCGATCCCTGCACATTAACACTATCCTACACGCACTAGGGACAATTTACACACATACCAAGCCAATGAACCTACGTCTTTGGAGTGTGGGAAGAAACCGAAGATCTCGGAGAAAACCCACGCGGTCACGGGGAGAGTGTACATACTCCGTACAGACAGCACCCGCAGTCAGGATTGAACCCGAGTCTCCGGCGCTGCAAGCTCTGTAAGGCAACAACTCTACCACTGCGCCACTGTGGCCGCCCTTGCATCCAGGTGGGAAATGTTTTATTTGTCACCCCTATTTTCTAAAAAAGGTGTTGACTGAAAACCTGCCTGTAGTTGCAGCTGAAATGACAAAAATAATATAATGTTTAAGATTGTTCCTATAATGGAGCAAGAGAGAGGGGTACATGTAGAATAGAGGAACCAGGAATTATTTGGAGGTGAGTAAATAAATATTCCAGAATATCCTTTGGTTAGTTTTAGCATTCAGAGCAAAATGCAAAAACATGGAATAACATGGCACATGGAATAATGGAAACAAATGGCTCTAACTTTATTGTACAGTTTGAAGATTACTGAAAACAGATTAAGGGCAGTCACTTCTTCCCAACCCCTCCACAACCCCTCCTACCTCACATCAACACACCACATCCATCCCCCCCCGTCCACGCCCCCCCCCCCCCCCTCCCCACTACTACCCCCCACCCCCCACTGACCAGCACAATAATTCAGATGTTAACTTTCACAGATCTGCTGGTCTCAATTTAATGTTCTAATGATGAGTCCGGAATATTGGTCGATACTTTTACATTGAACAATGATCCTATTTGGGGAATGAGGAGTTGAGGGGTCAGGTTGCAGACCTAACTCACCCACAAACACCTGAGGAAATCTCTTCCCATGTCTCATGCAGGCATTCCTCTCCATTCAAATGGATGCAGGGAAATTATAATAATATTGTACAGTCCCTGGACACCAGGAAATGTCCAACATTGGACAAAAGTTGAGAAAAGTTAGGCATGAAGTAGCCAGCGTCAAATCTTCCACATTCACTCAGATACAAGAAGTAATCACAAACTTGGCGGCACTTATGCAGGAAAATGCCCCATTAATTCCATGTACAATTGCACATTCCCCCATTAAATCGGCCATGAAATGTACTTGTGCAGTTAAAAGAAGCATCTATTAAAAGTTGAAGAGCTTTGTTTTATTCATTATTTTACACAGCATTAAGAGCAACAACTGTAATTCATAAGAGGTCACAATTGACTCTACATTACTGTAATCAAACAGAACCAGACATTGAACCCCCAAAATTGAAAATGGTTGACCAAATGTTTACTGAGTTTATTAAGTGAAAGAGGAAGGTTGACTTTAGAGATCATCCAGGTTAACCGGAAACTCAGGATACCAACAAATGAAGGCACTTAAAGAAAATTGAGAATTATATTGGATTAAAAGACTGGGCTTATAACATTGTGAAAAGGTATAGTACATCTGAGGTGAGTTTTAAATGCTACTAGACCAGGTGCGGACCCGTTGGGCCCCATTTCCCCAAGGCAATATTCCACCACTGACCCATAGCCCCCAACAGCGCAAGGTGCGGCTGAAGGGTTCCTGTTGTGACACCAGAGATTCTCATTGTGACGCGAGTCACGGCAGTCTTCCCCCAACTGCACGTCGCCATACCTCTTCCTACCCCTATACTCCTCCATTCCCCCTCATCCCCAGCACTACCTCCCCCTCCTCTTCACCCTCACTCTTCTTTCCTCTCTCCACCTCCCCTCCCCCGCTTCCTCTCTCACATCGCCTTTCCCCTACCATCAGTCACTCCCTCCCTCCATAAACCCTCCCCCTTCCCTACCCCTCCTCTCCCTCTCCCTGCTCCCCCACTCATCACCTCCCCATCCCACTCCCGCACACTACCTCCTCACCTCCCCCACTTCCCACTGCCCTCCTCTCCCCTTATCCCCCACTCCCGACCTCCCCCTCTCCCACCTCCTCTCCCTCTAACCTCCTCCTCCCCCACACTCACTCCTCACCTCCCCCACTTTCCCCTCCCTCTTCCCTCCCTATCCCCTCCTCTCCCTCTATCCCCCTGCTCCTCCACAATGAAAATTGCATTTTTTATGAACTTCTCCCTATCGCACCCTCCCCCCCCCCTCCCCACAATGAAAATTGCGATGTTTAAAAAAAAATCAAATTCTCAATGAAAAGTGTGTTTTTTCTTTAAAATAACCTAAACACAATGTTAGCTGTTAATGAAAATGGAAGGATTTGATTAAAACTGAGTTTTTTTTTTAAATCACGATATTTTTAATGTAAATGAGATTTGGGATCCCATTGTGACTTCATTGTGCTGTCATTGTGGCGTTGAAGGCGGCTGACGGGTAGGGCAAGTGGAAAAGTGGTTTGAAAAGTAATTTTTGTAAAGTTAAAAATGTCTATAGCCTGTACAATATAACATCAATCCGAACAAAATGTTTCATTTACATCCCAGGACAAAGGTTAGTAAGGTTGGGCCAAAAATTGTAGCGCTATCGTGTACCGTTTTGGTGCGGTTTTGGGATCTCACGCACACTCACGCGTACAAACAAACAAACAAGATGAGAGTTTTAGTAATACAGTATATAGATTATAGTACCTGCCTCAACTACCTGCTTTGGCAGCACATTCCATATGCCCACCAGCCTCTGAGTGAAAAACTTGGCCCTCGGGTTCTTATTCAATTTCCCCCTCTCACCTTAAAACCTACGTCCTCTAGTTTTTAATTCCCCCAACCACAAGGTGAAAAAAATTGTGCATTCACCCTATCTATTCCCCACCTATTGAATGCGGGAATATTGAATTGGGAAACACAAAGCTACAAGATAAGGGCTAGACATCTAAAACTGCTGCATGTAAAACATAACCAATAATGACCATTCCTATCAACTCTGCCCAATTTTTGCCGAATACTGTTGTAATTAGCCTTGTCCCAATTTAGCATTTTCCCCCAATGTCCAGGCTTAGCCTGATCCAGACTATCTTAACACTTACGGAATTGAACTCAGCATCCTAGTGTACCAAACACTAGACTTTTCAAATCTCTTCATGTCTCTCACTTCCCTCTCTTTATAATCTCTTCCAGACTTACCTGCACTCTATTTTTAGCACATTTCAATTTTAATTGCTGCACCATTGCCAGCCTGGTCTTAAGACCTCCAGTATTACGTCTTCAAAATTTGGAAACCTCCCTTTTATTATCAAAATGTTGTATGTAACATATCTCTGGAGAAGAGCCTTGTCAAATATCTCATGTGGTTCAGTTTGCTTAAGATTTCTTTGATATGCCTTGGGGATGTTTTACCCTATTAAAGTCATATTTTATAAACAGGGAAGTTGCTGTTCTGTGCTGAATACTATTTCTACAAGTCATGTGTCTTGCAAAATAACATTTGCCTCAATAGATATTATCTTTCTATCCCCAAGATCATCTGCCAGATGGCAGTACACTCAATAGTAATCAAAATATTAGTATACAATTTGGCAATTCCTGGAGTCACATGGAAACATGAGGATAGCACAGTGGCAGAGCGGTAGAATTACTGCCTTACCGTGCCAGACACCCTGGTTTAAACCTGACTACGGGTACTGTCTTTTTGGAGTTTGCATGTTCTCCCTGTAACCATGTGGGTCTACTCTGGGTGTTCTGGTTTCCAACCACATTCCAAAGGTGTCCAGGTTTGTAGATTAATTGGCTTCCGTAAATTGTCCGTAATGTGATGGATAAAACTAGTGTATGGGTGATTGCTGATTGCGTGTTCTCGGTGGGCCGAAGGGCCTGTTTCCTCACTGTATGTTCAACACTAAAACTAAACACTAAAACTATGAACGCAAGAAATTAGAAACAGGAGTAGGCCACATATCCCCTCCAGCCTTCCCCACCATACAGTAGGATCATGGCTGATCTTTGCAGTTTGCAACCCATTTTCTGGCACCCACCACCCTACGGAGAATTATAGAGAATCGCCTCTAAGAGAAGACATTTCTATACACCTTAGTTTTAAATAACCCTTATTTTATATCTGTCCCTTTGTTCATGATTCTCCCACTAATGAGAAGAACACAACATCTACCCAAAAATAAACACAAAGTGCTGGAGGAGCTGAGTGAGTCAGGCAGCATTTGTGGATGGAATGGACAGGCGACCTTTTGGTCATGACCTTTCTTCAGACTGATGGAGGGTTCCATCAATCTGAAGAAAGGTTCCCATCCCATCCTTTCTCAGATGCTGCTTGGCACATTGAGTTCCTCCAGCACTTTAATTTTTGCTCAAGATTCTAGCATCTGAAATTCCCTGATGTCAATATCTACCACATCAGGTCTCCTTAGCATTGAACATGCTCGAGTAAGATCACCCCTCATCCTACTAAATTCAATGCAATATAGACCCAAACTGTGTAGTGTTTCTTGATAGGACCACCTGCCAATCCCAGAAAATAGCCCAGTGAATCTCCTTTGGGCTGCCTCCAAAGCTACTTTATTCTCCTTCATGTAAGGGGATCATAACTGTGCTGACCACTGTGTACCATTGTAAACTCCAACACTTTCACAATAAAGAATCAGATGCTCTTTGTATTCTTAACCATTTGTTGGATCTACCTACTATTTTTTTGTGATTCATGCATTAAATCCCTATAAACTTCACGCATTTACAATCTCACTCCATGGAGGTTATAATCCACCTTTTGATTCCTCTTATCAAAGTGCATGACTTCATGCTTTCCCACATTAAAAGTCATTTGATAGTTTTTCACTCGGCTTATCAAACACGATTTACTTTTCAGAAACCAGGTTGACCAGGTTTGATTATATTCAACATCCCTAAGTGATTAGTTATGTCCTCTTTGAATATTGACTCTAACAGCAGATACTAAATTAATTGGCCTATAATTGCCCACTTCCTGGTTTCTTTCCATTTAGGACAAGAGTGTTGGTCTGGCTGCTTCCCAATCTTCTGGTACTGCCTTGGAAATTAGCAAGTTTTGAAAATGTTCAACTAATGGATCAGTTTTCTCAGCAGCCATATCCTTTAATACACTTAGGTGCAAGCTATCAGGTGTTGAAGAGATTTGGCAGTCTTTCTCTCATACTTTATAACTTGTGATTGGGATATTTACAAGTTCTCCCAGTTATTTGAAATTAGCTCATTTGTTATCTTAAGAATGTTTGCAATGTTCTCCACGGTGAAGATTGCAGTAAAAAAATTGATTTAGCATATCTGCCACATCTGTGATTTGAAGGTCTGAACTTTCTCCCAGATTCTCTTTTGAAGCATACAATTGTTGATAAGGAAGTATTTAATTGCTGATGTACAAAGCAATGTGTGCTAATTTAAAACAAAAAATTCCTTCACATAATTGCATTCCCCAGTAAATTTATTAACATTTATAATATTCATGTCAATCAACAAGCAGCAGAAAGCTGTGTACAAAGCAAAATTACTGAAGTGTAAGGTTTTAATTCATTACGAATGCTCAATGCCTTCGCAAAAGGTAAAATATGAGCCAGAAGCTCTTGTAGAATATTGAAAAATTAGTGTGAAATGCAGTGCAGATAACAACCTGCAGCGAAATACTTTGTTAAAACATAATTTCATTACAATAATCATTCTCAAATAATTTTAACTCATTTGTATTCGGTTCACAAATGAATGTGCATAACATCATTAAAATAAGGTTTTTGCTGTGTTGGACCACTGATTACAGAGCAAAATAACACTCAGGGTTGACAAATGGATTCTTAAAACATAAAAAGACTGAAATGTCTAGTTTCTCAGACTCAGTACGGTGTGGTCTGAACAAAAGCCATTACCGGCCATGAAAGTCCACTTCAGAAATATGATTGTAATTCTTATTATTTTCCAAGGATGCAAAGTCTAATAAAACTATCTCATAAAGCAGGAATGATGAATTTCCAGATTTTTATATTAAACAGTAGAATTGATATTCTTCTGAGTTATAAGATCATACAAATTACCCTAAACATCTGTTGAACATGCATTCACTTAATAATGTATTATTTTCATGTAGGAATCAAATTTCATTTCTACACGGGGAAAACAATTCAGTACTTGCAAACCACTGCAATATTTTACAAATCCATTTGGTTTCTGTGGCACATTGCGGTAGAATTTAAACAATAGACAATAGGTGCAGGAGTAGGCCATTCGGCACTTCGAGCCAGCACCGCCATTTAATGTGATCATCCCCAATCAGTTCCTGCCTTCTCCCCATATCCCCTTTAACATGAGATGTGAAACAATACAACATAAAGTGGTGGAGGAATTCTATGGATCAGGGAGCATCTGTGAAGGGAATGGATGGGTGACGATATGAGTCCGGACCATTTTTCTGACTGAATTCTTTGAGTCTGAACTCTTTGAGTCCTGACCCGAAACATTGCCCGTTCAATCCCTCCTATTTTCAAAATGTTTTCAATAAATACCTATTCATTTTGTGAGATTCCACACAGAAAATACAGCGTTACATGAGATTAAAATGAGGATCGAGAGTATAATGGGCCTGTCCCACTTACGCAACTTTTTCGGAAAACTGCTGGCACCCGTCATAGGTCGTTACAGGTCGCCGAAAATTTTCAACATGTTGAAAATCCAGCGGCGACCAGAACAAGGTACGACTCTTTGGACGACTACTCACAACCATACAGGCTTCACCCCACGACATGTCGCTAGGGTGTCGCCTTTATGGTCGTGAGTAGTCTCCTCAGTCGCCCAAAGAGTCATAACGTCTTTCTGGTCGCCGCTGAATTTTCAACATGTTGAAAATTTAGCCGACCTGCGACGACCTATGACGGGTGCCGGCAGTCGCCGAAAAAGTCGCGTAAGTGGGGCAGGCCCATAAGTCTTGTTCATACACCTCCAGCCACATTTGCAACGTTTATTATTAGAGTAGGAGTGCTAACTTGACTGGGAATAGAGGGGCAAGTGATCAAATTAAGTAAAATTTGTCATAGTATGAGATTTGATAGAGGAATACTTAGGGTCAAATTATCACAGCTACACACATGTTTGCAGATGCAAAATTTAAACAAAATATCTTCAAAATTATGCCCGACAACTGTTATAGTAGTAAACGTTCCAACACATTCCTGAAGTGAAGGCAGGTGCATTGTCTAAAATTAAATGGAAAGTGACTCCCCAGATGAAGTGCCTGTAGTGCTTCCACCACCGATGCCTTACAAATTAAAACTGCCACAGCTGGTAGAATAGATAGAAAAAGCGGCATTCAGAATCCCTTGAATTGTAAAGTTTGAACAAGTGTTTTCTTTCCACCTGATATTCCTCCAAACTAAGCAGTTTGTAAACCTTATACGAGATCACGAGATGACCGGTCATGATGAATATCATATTGGTATCAGCCTTGCCTCAGTGGAGCAGGGAGTTGGAATAACATGGGTTTAAGCCTCATTCAGTTACGTGGGAATAGATCAGAATAACAGCAGTGAAGAAATGCTGTAGTTTCATTTGAGGGGAACATAAAGGATCGCGTACCTGTGATCAAAGAAAGCCATGAGACTTCTTCTGATGTTCTATCAGTGTTATAGTACAACATTTATTATTAAAATAATAATCAGTTCTGATGAAAGAACGCCTGTTTTTCCTCTACAGACCTACTGAACTTTCCCAAAATTTTCCAGTTTTATATCATTATACCTGTACCAAACTCTGATTCTTTATTTCATTGTTGCTAATGGAAGCTTGTTGCATGTGAATTGTACATCTCTGTTACCATTTTCAGGGAACTATGTACTTTTATCCATCCATAGGTCACTTTATTCTTCAACACTTCCCAGGGCACTATCATTTACTGTGGAAGTTTAACTTTGAAAAAAAAATCACTTTGCACTTGATCAAGTTAGATTCTTTCTGCCCATTTTCCTTTGCCCACTTTCCCAGTTGATCTAGATTCTGTTGTAATCTTAGGCATCCTAGACAACCTCCTTCACTGTCCAGAAAATCCACATAGATCCTGTCTCTCAGAATCCCCTCCAGTAATTTATCTGCCACTGATGTTAGTTTCACCAACCTGTGGTTCTCTGACTTCTCCTTGCAGGACAAGACACAACATTAGCCACTCTCTACTACTCATCTTCTGGTGCCTCACCCATGGCTAAGGGAGATACCTTTTGAGTGTCTCTATTATCTCAGCCTTCTCATCTCTATAACATTTCAAAACAAAGCTCTAAGAAAACTGTGTACCTCCATTTTCAGCCTAGTTTCCCTAGCCCACCTTTGGTAGACATACCTTCAACCATCTCAGCTCTAATCATGGGAAACCACACTTAAACCTCTCTGTACCTCTACCACTTTCTGCTATACTTCATAACACCCAACCACTTAACTAACCTCACTGTAAACTTTTGTCTGAAAGCTTTCCTTTAATGGATTTCAAGACATGGTACCACATGGGGCTGCTCAGTGGCATAGCAGTACTGCCTTACAGCACAAGAGACCCGGCCGGGTATGATCCTGACTATAGGTGCCTGTTTGTACGGAGTTTGTACGTTCCACCCATGACCCAAATGGGTTTTCTCCGGGATCTCTGGTTTCCTCCTACACTCCAAAGACGTGCAGGTCTGTAGTTTAATTGGCTTGGTATTTATGTAAATTGTCCCCAGCATGTAGGATAGTGTTAGTGTGCAGGGTTTGCTGCTAGGTGCGGACTCGATGGGCTGAAGGGCCTGTTTCCGCACTGTATCTCTAAACTAAACTAAAGTAAGAGCATGATACAAAATCTAATAATAATTCTAGGTGACCAACTGGGAAAAAGTGACAATGACCAAATTTAAATGATGAAAGTAAGAATGCATATAACTGTCGATCACTGGCCTGGAAACTCGAATCATGAGCAGTGATGTAACCTATCGAGAAACAAGCAGTTCACCGGCATCCAAAGACAACACTTTGTTTTCAAATCCCATCAACTTCCAAACTTCAGGCTGTTTGGGTGATGTTATGATTTCTGTTGGTACAACATTGACATTGTTTTCTTTAATTCTTCCATCTGTCTGTGTAATTAGTATACTAAATATTATGAAAGAAGTTCTGTCAAAACCTAGTTTAAATGTAGAATTTAGCAAAAATCTAAAAAAAGTGAAAGCAGTAGTAAATTAGATCTGTAATAAAAGACACTACATAACACAGATTAACAGAACAACACGTAGATTTTTCTCCATTTGAAATCTCTGGGGATCTTTGAAAAAAAAAATGTTTTAATTGATCTTCGGTATTTTATAACGGTGATGCAACTTGTAAATGAATACTAAACAAAAAACAGCACATACTGGAAACTGAAAATGAAGACTTTTCATTAAAACATTCCAAAGTTTCTTAGTTTAATCTATTGTTATGTGTACCTAGGTAAAGTGGAAAGCTTCTGTTGCATGCTAACCAGTCAACGGAAAGACTATACACAAATACCATTGAGCCATCCAAAATGTACAGATACATGATAAAGGGAATCACATTTAGTGCAAGATAAAGTCCAGTACAGTCTAATTAAAGATAGTCCTAGGTCGCCTGTGAGGTAGATAGTAGCCCAGGAAAGCTCTCTAGTTGGTGATAGGATAGTCCAGTTGCCTGATAACAGCTGCAAAAAAACTCTCCCTGAATCTGGAGGTGTGTGTTTTCACACTTCTGTACCTCTTGTCTTATGGGAGAGGGGAGACTCATCCTTGATTATTTTGGTGGCCTTACTGAGGCAGCATGAAATGTAAATGCAGACAATAGACACTAGACAATAGACATTAGGTGCAGGAGTAGGCCATTCGGCCCTTCGAGCCAGCACCGCCATTCAATGTGATCATGGCTGATCATCCACAATCAGTACCCCGTTCCTGCCTCTCCCCATATCCCCTGACCCCGCTATTTTTAAGAGCCCTATCTAGCTTTCTCTTGAAAGCATCCAGAGAACACGCCTCCACCACCCTCTGAGGCAGAGAATTCCATAGATTCACCACCCTCTGTGCGAAAAAGTGTTTCCTTGTCTCCGTTCTAAATGGCTTACTCCTTATTCTTATACTGTGGCCCCTGGTTCTGGACTCCCACAACATCGGGAACATGTTTCCTACCTCTAGCGTGTCCAAACCCTTAACAATCTTATATGTTTCAATTAGATGCTCTCTCATCCTTCTAAACTCCAGAGTGTACAAGCCCAGCTGCTCCATTCTCTCAGCATATGACAGTCCCGTCATCCCTGGAATTAACCTTGTAAACCTACGCTGCACTCTCTCAATAGCAAGAATGTCCTTCCTCAAATTAGGAGACCAAATGTATGTCAATGGATGGGAGGTTGTTGGTCTGGTCCAAGTGAAGCAATTTTACTTTTGTTTGTGCTCATCTTTTTCAATATACTGTAACACAAGAATCAGCCCATTTTGGCTACAGCAGGAGGCTTGGACTCAGTCGTCGGGTTTGTCCCGACCTGCAACGGGGGATCGCAGCTAGTAGGGAGCCCGCCCTTCCTTCCTCCCTCCCTCACTCCCACTCTCCCTTCCTCCCTTCCTCCCTTCCTCCCTCCCTCCCTCCCTCACTCTTTCCCTCCCTCCCCCACTCTCCCTCCCTCCCTCCCTCACTCTTTCCCTCCCTCCCCCACTCTCCCTCCCTCCCTTCCCCCCTTTAGCTAGAATGCCTGGGTTTTACAAGCCATCCAAGCGAGGGGCCATTGTCACAGTAGCAAAAGTACATTTGTTAAGCAGTGAGTGTACAGTAGACCAGGGAAATGGCTTTGAATCTAAACTTAACAATAATACATTTCTCTTTTTGGTAGCTTCAAGGTTTCTGTATATATTTTGTTTGACAGATTCACATTGCAAAGCTGAGTGGGTGTAGGGTTATATCACAGAGAATTCATAACACATCTCCATTAAATTGGTAGTTATGGATAAAGTCAAACAACCTGGATATTAATGAACAAATAAAAGGCTTGTTATTGCTAGCATTAACAATGTCAAATGTCAACCAGCTCAGCACTGTTGATTTCGGAAAGAGGAAGTGGAAACTGTGCATCAGTTGCTGTTCTTAAGTCTGACTTTCAAGCTCAGACTTTCAAGCTTCTATAGAAGGTAGAAATGGAAAAGGAAAAGGGAATTGCCAGGGTGGCAGGCATCCCTGATGATACTTCCAGGCTTCCTAAAGTTGCAACTATGAAGATGAAAGGAAGTGACGAGCCTGTGATGGACTGTGCTGTGTTTACCACTCTCGGCAGTTTCAGGCAGTCAGGATATATCTTGCCGTAACAGGTTGAGATATATTCTGTCAGAATACCTTCAATAGTGGATATGTAGGGAATCCTTGTGGATATGCCAAACTTTCTCAGACGCCTCAGAAAGTAAATACACTGTCAAGCATTTTTGATCACTGCATCTGTGTGAAAGGACTAGCTTAGTCTGCTGGTGATAGGAATGCTGAGGAACTTGAAGCTGTTGACTATCTCTACTGAAGCTCCATTGGTGAGGACAGAGTGTATTGAACCCCTCACTTGCCTACGTCAATGACCAACTCTTTTGTTTTATTGATGTTATGAACTAGATTATTGTCCTAACACTATGACACAAAGTTCTCTATCTCTCCCCCTTACTTTGTTTCATTGTTGTTATTGATCCAGCCAACTAAAATTACTGGCAGACTTTAACATCGATTTGTATTTGGCCACACAGTCATGACTGTACAGGGTGTAGAGCCGGGGACCGAGCACACAATCCTCATGGGCATCACTGTTGAGGGTCAGGGTAGAAGAAATATTATGATCAATTCTAACTAACTACAGGATTAGCTGCTGGTCAGGAAGTCCAGAAACCATTGGCAGATGGAGGCTCCAACGTCAATGTCCAAAAGTTTAAGGTGACCTTATTCATCATTATGGTGTTGAAAGCTGAGCTGTAATTAATGAATCGCATCCTGAGATAGGTCTTCTTATTGAAAAGGTGATCCAGAGCTGAATGTAGTGCACAAGAGATGGCACCCTCCATAGAACTATGTTTCCTGTTGCAAGGGATCTAGATTGTCTGTAAGATCGGTACAGACGTGGCCATTATCAATCTTTCAAAGTACTTCATTATGATTGATGTTAGAGCTCTTGGATGGTAGTCATTGAGCCAGATCTCTTAATTTACAAAACTTAACTAAAGAAATGTCTTCCTCAAGTTGCACTTTCTTACGGTCTTATATTCCAGACAATTATTAATGATCATGTAAAAATGTACTTACAACTATAATAATGACCTGAAAAAAGACGCCAATCCAAATGGGCAGTTGCACACAGTCTGCTCAGAGATGAAAGGAGCAGCTCATTGGAACAGCATTCAGCTTCACATCCCAAGGACATACTGATGTCTTTAATTCACCACCGTAAATTACCCCCCACAGTGAAGCATGATGACTTAATGGGCACGTGAGAGAGAATAGAATTCAAAGAAATAGATTAGATTGACCTGAGATAGACACACAATGCTGGAGTAACTCAGTGATTCAGGCAGCATTTCTAGAGAAAATGGATAGGGTGACATTTGCGTTGGGATCCTTCTTCAGACTGATAGGCGAGGAGGACTGGAAGCAAGAAAAAAAACAGGACAAGCCAGGGCCTGCAACAGATGGCCTCAGGCAGAGTGGGAGTGTATGTAGAGTTACCTAAAATTAGGGAATTCTTGTTAGAAAATTGCCCTCCCATTCCTTCACTAAAAATGTACCCCCTTCCTTCAGTACGTCTGCTCCCCCCCCCCCACTTTTCAGTCTGAAGAAGGGTCCCAATGCGAAACGTCACCTTTCCATTTCCTCCAGAGTGGCTTCCTAACCTGCTGAGTCACTCCAGCATTTTGTGTCTATCTTTGGTATAAACTAGTACCTACTGTTCCTTTATTTATTAGAGATTGATCTAAGAGCTGACTAAAGGGTCTGTCCCACTGCGGCGACCTAATCCGCGAGTTAAGAAGAGTGTCTTCGACCTTCAAGCTCGAGGGCACTCGCCTGGAAAACCTCGAGCTGGATCGACCGTCAGCGTTGAAACCGTGAGCTGGATCGACAGACCGCACACACACACACACACACACACACACACACACACACACACACACACACACATGGCAAAGGCGGGGGCCAGGGAAAGCAGGGGAGCGCTGTCTGAAATTTGCGATGAAAAGGAAGATAAAAGACGGCTGCACAGTGTACGGTAAATCCTTTAGAGAGCACGGAGAGGGGGGGGAGGAGAGAAGGGGAGAGAGAAGGGGAGAGAGAAGGGGAGAGAGAAGGAGAGAGAGAAGGGGAGAGAGAAGGGGAGAGAGAAGGGGAGAGAGAAGGGGAGAGAGAAGGGGAGAGAGAAGGGGAGAGAGAAGGGGAGAGAGAAGGGGAGAGAGAAGGGGAGAGAGAGAATGGGAGAGAGAGAGGAGAGAGAGAAAATGGGAGAGAGAAGGGGAGAGAGAAGGGGAGAGGGAGGGGGAAAAAGAGGGAAGGGGAGAGAGGGAAGGGGAGAGAGGAGGGGGAGGGAAAGGAGTGGAGACACTTTTAAGAAGTATAATAAAGTTTAGTGGCCAATTTACCTACCGGTCGGTTTTCCTTGGTCCTGAAAACTCCAATGAGCCAATCAAAATGCCCGGTCAGCGAAGGAGATTGCCTACGGCTGCCCTCGACTGCCTGTAACTAGATAGCAACCCCATTCCATTGCACTACGAGTTAAAAAGAACCATGCCGACCAAATTTTATCGCAGAAATTTTTTCAACATGCTGAAAATTTTTCCGCGACCTAGCTGAGGACGCGAGTATTCGGGAACTTCCCTCGAGCATGAAGGAGAGTTCCAGTGATCTGATAGGACCTCCTAGGACCACGTGTCGACCATGCAGCGAGTTTGAGTCGAGGGTAAACTCGTCTAAACTCGCAGATTAGGTCGCCGCAGTGGGACAGCCCCTTTAGGCTCTCGTTCTCATGTCATATGGAAATATTACCCTGTTTCTTAGAATATAGATCTTAGTTCAAAAAATTATGTGTAAAACACATGAAACTCAAATAATTAACTTTCCCCTTTCATTTGAGTACTGACCTCCAGTTAGTTCCCCACTGCCAATTCTGATTAATCTATTCAATCTTAATCATGAATTAATTCACTCAGCTCTCTTCAAGGATGACTGATCTGGATAGCCACAGCTTAAATGACTGTGTGACTGATTTTAATTATATTGAGGCTAGGTAATCCTATTTACATATTAGATATACAACATCAACACAGACACCTAAAGTCAAAGAATCCTAAAACTTAGTTTAAAGACCAAACAAATGTCATCAAATAATTTGATGCTGGTGCATGTGTTTGGTTTACTAAAATGTCACCATCACTAAAAGCCATGAAGAATTCCAAATACATAGATTTCTTAATTAACTAATATTGTGTCCTTAAACCTGTTGGCTGATGAATTCTTCAACACCTGGAGGGGCAGGTTAGAGAGAGAGTAAAGCATGCCAATCATTAATTTTATTCCATGGGCCATTCTGATTAAGGCACAAGGCATTATATTTTATAATTTGTTCTTTGTATATTTATCACACTTAAGCACTTTTGTTCCGTTCAGACATTGCAAAACAAGTGGAGAAAAGCTTAAAGGTTACAGGTTTGAATCATGCAATGTTTGGTGAAGTAATGGGAAGGAATAGGCAACAGGTAGGGTTTGGAAATTGGAAGAGAAACATCATATTATTAGGGTGACGGGTTTGTCAGGAGCAAATGGTGGGTTTGTTGTTGAGATGGTAGAATATTTATTGTGGTAGTGTGATCTGTTTGTGTCCCACAGACATGGAGAAGTTTCCTTGTGGCAATGTTAATCTAGGTCTACATATAATCTATTGCCAGTGCCAGGCTCCGGAAAATATGTTTTATCATTCATGTCATCTTTATCTTATATCAAAGAAGAGGTTATCAGACAACTGAACCATCCAATCACCAACTAGAGAGTGGTCCTGACCTACCATCTACCTCATTGTAGACCCTCAGATGAGCTTTAATTGGACTTTACTGGACTTTATCTTGAACTAAATGTTATTTCCTTTATCCTGTATCTGTGCACTGTGAACTGTTTGATTGTAATTATGTATAGTCTTGCCACTGACTGGACAGCATGCAACACAAAAGCTTTTCACTGTTCCCTGGTACACATGACAATAGACTAACCTAAATCTGAAGTGCTGTGAAGGCCCATTGCAGCATACGTAGCTGCAGACTCACTGGGCCAAACTTACGCACTTGACAATCATGGAGTGATACCACCAGCAATGTTCCACCATCTTGGTTTATAGATGTCTTCATCTGATGCAACACAAAACAATCACCTGATTATCTAGTCTCAGGAAATTTGACAGGTGAAAAGATCAACAAGCTTCAGGGAACTGCTCTGAAGCAAGAACAGCAGTGTTTCCTGCAGACTTGTCCCACAATCAGTTTGCTACCCACACACCAAATTTACAACCTGCCCTGCAATAGGAACACTCAGAGACTGCTGCTGTCCTTTTATCGGTGCTCCATTGAGAGCATCCTAACATACTGTGTATGCGTATGGTACACCAGCTGCACAGCGGCTCAGAGGAAAGTGCTCCAGAGGGCCATTGACAACGCCCAGAGGATTGCCGGCTGCCCTCTCCTTACCTTGGAGGACTTACACAGTTCCCGCTGCATCAAAAAATCCCAGAGTATTATAAAGGACATTTCCCACCCCGGACACTCCCTGTTTGAACTGTTACCGTCAGGCAGACGGTACAGATCTACAAGGACAAGGACAAACAGACTTAAAAACAGTTTTTACCCCACTGCTATAAAGGCACTAAATGTAGCCGCCAAGGAACGCAGGGGCGATACATACTAAGAGACTGTGAAATCGACAGAAGGATGTAGGGCTGGGTGTTTATGCGTGCTATTTTCATGATATTTATTTTAGTTGTTTATCTTTTTTTAAATATTTTACCTTGTATGTATCGTTAGCTTTTAGAAATGTTTGAATGGTGCACTGACTGGCTGACATTTTACAATTTCGTTGTACATGGTTCATGTTACAATGACAATAAAGAAACTATTCTATTCTATTCTATTCTATTCTATTCTATTCTAGGAACACTAATCTCTTCTCCCAACTCAATCCTCAGCCGCCATAACCAACATGCTCAGAGATCAGATCATGCTGTATATCATGCCCTTTGCAACAATAGATATTTATTTGATTTTATTGATTTAATCTTCACAAAAGATGGCTTTGTTAAGACGTAGCAGTTTTTGACAATGTTATTTTTTAAAATTCCTTATCAATAGGTGTTTTTCCCGATCTTTACAGCCGACTGATGTCGTTTTGATCTAATACACGCCCGTATTGCCTTGTCCTAACATTCCCTGCAGAAACAAAAATAAAGCTGCATCACAAGTTTTCTCATAACAGTTTCTCTCAGTCGTATAACATCTCTGCAATCTAATGCCATATGGAATAGCCTGGGGAAAAAAATCGAACAAAGTGCACAATTATATCTCAAGGGCATCCATGTATTATGAACAGAATCTCAATGAAGCTTTTCAAACAGATTCTTGTTGCTTTTACAATTCTGTGCTTAGAAGATGAAAGCCTGCAGCAGAACACTGTCAATGACTTTGATAAAGAATTGCCAAAACAAAGTAAAAAGTGTCATTGCTCTGGGGGGGAGAGAGATTTAATAGGAACCTGAGGGATAATTTTTTCACATAAAGAGTGCTGGATGTATAGAACGAGCTGCCAGAGGAGGTAGTTGAGGCAGGTACTATCGCAACGTTTAAGAAACATTTAGACAGGTACATGGATAGGGCAGGTTTAGAGGGATAAACATAGGCAGGTGGGACTAATATAGATGGGACATGTTGATCGGTGTGAGCAAGTTGGGCCGAAATGCCTGTATGATGCTGTATTACTCTATGACTCTATGACTTGCAGTATAGAGTTTCATTTCCACTTAAGCCATATTAATTGGAAATAATCCAAATCAGCAAACAAAGAAACAAATGTATCAGAATTTGTCAAATATATTCAGCCATCCCATAGTCAGCAGGTAACATTTACCTTAGGGTATATTTTAATTAATTTCCATAGGATATATCACTCAGTATAAATCACCAAAACATGGCAGATTTTCAAACTGTTGTGTGGCCAGGTTAGTATGTTATCCCTCATTACAAAGAATTGGGTAACAGGGAAGTAACTAAGAGAGGATCCTAAAAGACCTAAAAGGCATTGAAAGGTGGACAAACCTGGAACTCCAGATCATGATTTAATATTGAAGAAGACAAAGAAGAATCAGCTGAAAGTGATAAATGGAGCTATCGGGAAGAATTTCTGATTAGGGATCGATGAGGGGTCATTGATCCCTCATTATCCGATGTAAGCTTTTACAGGAATGTGTAAATGCATAGGTTTCCTCTACACATCAATAGACTTTCCAGTAACAATGGAGGACAGACTTTAACCTATTGCAATTGGTATACTGGAATGTATCAAAAAGCCAACATTTAATTCAGCAGATGTGATACATTGGGTGGAGGTTGAATGGCCAAGGCACAGGAAGAAATGTCTAATCCTTTTCAAATACATGTTATGAAATGTCAACATCAAAAGGAAGGTAGATAGATGGGAACACACATTTATTTATGTTTTTTTATTAAAGGGACAGAAGCTTGCAGAATACACACCAACGTTTCTCTGGATAAATCACTACAAGAATGTTTGAGGATTGATAACATCATTTGCCATAAAGAAAGTACCTAGGGTGGCAGTACTGCTTCCTATTGAAATCTGAATTGATAAAACTGGAAATCATGGACTACTTTCCATATCTGAAGTTGATAAAGATGATGAAATTCAACGCCGCTTTTATTATTACACGGTAGCCTTTGTTGATCAAAGGTCAAGACTTCAGATCTGAACCCTCATGATTTATCAGACAGCAGTGATCCCTGCCCTGCTGTACCCTTCTGAGACCTGTGTTACCTATTGCAGGCATCTCAAGGAAATGGAAAAGTCCCATCAACACTGTTTCTACGATATCCTCCAAATTCACTGAATGATAAGCAAAGTAACATTGGCAAGTTCACTCTGGCCAGCGTTCAACATTAGGCCTCTCAATTGGCAACAGTGGATTGACTAAATCAGTCTCATGCCCAAAACTAGGCTCCCGAAACACTCTTTTCTTAGCTCTGTAATGGGATATTATCAGTTCGACTGAAAAAAAGAACTAAGGAAGTGTTTAAAGCTTCTTCGAAGTGAAAAGTCTCTGTGGATTCCATGGAACCTTTGGCTCATGTCTGATCGAAATGGCGAAAGAGCATTTAGGATGGTGTTGAGAACCACAAGCTCTGTAGGTGAAAGGAGTGCACCATCTCAAAAAACCTCACCGCCCAAATCATCAGCCACTTCCCATCTCTTCCGTGAAAATAGCTGCAGTTCCTATTTCGATTCATTAGCCACTTCAGCATCCACAAAATTGGAGAAGGATTAAACCATCCTCAAAACTAAGGTACTGCTTCAGAAGGAGTATATTCAGTAATAATTATTGCAAATCAAAAAAGTTTGCATGTTCCCCATTAAAAGAGAATCCCGGAGGTTAAAAGCACAAAAGTTGTTAATTTAATCTTTCCTGTATCAGAAACAATCTACAACAAATTCCAAAGCTCCCTCTCTCTCCATAGTCCAATATCATCTTCCGTTTAATTGATGTTACTGAAGCAGCAGTTTTGCCTCACCAATTCGAGAAACATAGTGCAGACATTGTTCCTTTAATTAAGCCAATAAATTAATGCACAAATTGCAAAATATTTTACATTTTTCACATCTGTAATTGTGTGCTGGTGCAATAGGAATCGAATATTATTGGTTTCATTGTGCCCCAAAGACCAACATCACTGTGGCTCTCTATCAGAGTAACGATCTGCATTGACTTTGTAGTCACTGATTTAATTGAACTTAGCAAAGTATTAATTTTAATTCCACTTAAAAGATCTATTTCCTGCTTTTTTTTATAAAGGAAACCAGGAAAATGAAATATCAGTACCTAAAATGCAATTTAAATATTCAGTCATTCCATTACATAGAGTTGGAATTACTTGATGTTATAGTCACTCCGGCCCCACTCATCAATGCTGGCCAAGATTCCACATCAAATCTAATCTTATTTGCCCACATTTGGCCCATATCTCTCTAAACCTTTCCTATTCATGTATCAGTCCAAATAACATCATAATGAACAGGAGTAGAATTAGGCCATTCGGCCCATCAAGTCCATTCTGCCACGGAATCCATCTCTCCCTCCTAACCCCAGTCTCCTGCCTTCTCCCTATAACACCTGTACTAATCAAGAATCTATCTATCTCTGCCTTAAATATAACCACTAACTTGGCCTCCACAGCCTTCTGTGGCAAAGAATTCCACATATTCACCACCTTCTGACTGAAGAAATTTCTCCGCAACTCCATCCTAAAAGAACGTCCTTTAATTCTGAGGCTATGACCTCTAGTCCTAGACTCTCCGACTAGTGGAAACATCCTCTCCACATCCACTCTATCCAAGTCTTTTAAATGTTGTTATTGTACCTGCCTCAGCTCCTTACTGTGACAGTTCATTCCATATACTTACCACCTTCTTCAGCTGAATCTTTGACTTCCTCATTGGCAGACAACAATCATTGCAATTTGGCAAGAACACTTCTCCTCGATAACCATCAATACAGGAGCCCCTCAGGCAAATGATAGGCAAAGATTTCCCTTCTCTATTCACTCTATATCAACGATAGTGTAGCCAGAAACTGTTTCAGCGCCGTATTTAAATTTGCCAATGATACCACCGTTATTGGATGAATAACAAGTAATGATGAATCAGTATAGGAGAACCTCTCCAGCTCTTTCAAAGCAGCTGATGAAGTGTAAGCACATCTGTGGCTAATTAAGGTCAAATGTATGTTGCACTCTCCCCCCAAAGAACTATTTTATCCACATAGCCCACTTTGCAGCTTTTAGTGAGAAACAAACAGAATTGTGGAAAATGATTCCAAACACTGAAGCAATTGTGAAATCTAACATTACAAAATGTAATAGTTCACCTTGCAATGTTCTACTTTATACACTGATTCATGTTATATATTTTCACGGATTTTCAATTTGTTTGGGGCAGTATTTTTGTAAATGTTAATTGACTTTTCAAATTTGATATTTGAACACCTTTGAAACTTTTGTATTTTCCTGTATCCTAGCTGGGTAATTTAATCCCTCTATTATATTAAATTTATTTCCTCTTCACTTTCAACTTTCCTCACAACCAACATCACAAAAATAAATACATAACCACATTGAGTAAGGAATATATCCAATCAAATTGCAACCAAAATACCTGTTGCACATGAGTTTTTGATCCATACCAACATCCATCCACAAATGCATCATATTGTGATCAGGATCAACCATCGCTTAATGGTAACATTCTCACCTCTGTGTTGGAAAGTTTTTGGTTTCTAATTCTACTCCAGACAATGTAACGGGGAATTGGATTACTGTAGGATTGCACAGCATATTTTTAACAAAGGGTAGAGAGAGTTACCCTGGTATTCTCCAATATTTATTGTGTAACTTCCTAAACTAATACCTCATGCTTTATAGGACCTTGTTATACATAAATACATACATAAAGGGCGGCCACGGTGGCACAGCGGTAGAGTTGCTGCTTACAGCGCTTGCAGCGCCGGAGACTCAGGTTCAATCCCAACTAAGGGTGCTGTCTGTACGAAGTTTGTACGTTCTTCCCATGACCGCGTGGGTTTTCTTCGGTTTCCGCCCACACTCCAAAGACGTGCAGGTTTGTACTGTAGGTTAATTGGCTTGGTGTAAGTGTAAATTGTCCCTAGTGTGTGTAGGATAGTGATCATGTGTGGGAATTGGTGGGCCGAAGGGCCTGTTTCCGCACCTATCTCTAAACTAAATTTAAAAAATTGGAAATGCAACAATTAATTTTACCACAGTGACAAATTTCAGGTGCTTAATTGGTTCTCAAGTACTTTGAGGCATCCTAGTCAATGCATTTCTAACCACACTCGGAACTAGTTATCTATAGAAATTCGATAAGACAGAACTAATATTTGATTATTAATTATGTGTGTGTGTGTATGTAAGATTAATATTTTCATAATTTTGACAAAGTTTCGCCCATCACAATACAGTGTGTTGGAGAATATAAACACATGGTAGTTTTGCATCAAGTTATTTAACCAATGCAATAAGACGTCAATTTACAACGTGCTTCAATGTTAGTTCCTTGAACTGATTTAATACTTTGTGACAACATGTACTGAAAGCAAGATATATGAACGTGTTCTACTCTTCAAAAAAAAGTAATAGCTAAAGATATAATTATACTGGAAAACGCCTGCTATTCCAAATAAATCTATTGTGTTCACCTAGAAGCACATCCAAGATTTTTAGATAAGTCAAAAACAGAAGTTTCAAGCTTACTGATGCATGGGAATCACCTCTCAGATCTGGTGCCTGATTCAAGATCGGAGACCTCATTGATTTTAATGGGGATTGCCGAGCTGCAGTGTAAATCAAAGGGGAAACTGAATTCCTTTTTGCTTAAGTAAAAATAGTTCTGTTCGATTTAATATACTACAATAATGTAGTATGTTCTGAGATTTAGAAAAAAATATGTTTAAAGTAGTACTTGAAACATTTTAAATGATTTACTTCAAAGATCAGTACAGTGTATGTGGACACCATGGGAGTAACATTTGGACCTTGGCCAACAAGCTTTAGCCTAGTACTTACTTCCCAAACAAAGCGCTTCATGCTACTCTGCAGGCAGATTTACTTATTCCATGGATTTGGTTTATTACAGCATGCGTGTACACTTTCTGAACCGTGCATTCTCACACAACATATTGTCTGGCTTCTCTAGATTATGCCTGGGCTGAACTTATAATTCTCCCAAGACTGGCAGAGAAATGGAGCTGCATTCATAAATCTGTGTTTCTCTCGCTCCAATCCCCACAGGCTGTTTTTTTTTAAGCAGAAACCATCCATCTTCAGAGCAGTCTGGAAAAGATTTCCATTTTGGTAACCTTCCCCTGCCAGGCTACCAAAAACACCTCTGCCACATTTACATAGTGTATATATGACATCTACACAACACGTAACTTAAGATCATCTTTAATCCACATACAGACTTAACAGCATGTTAGTAGTCACTGACTTCTGTCTGCTACCGAACTGCGTAGCATAGGAAGTGGGTGTTAATATAAATGATACAGTAAGGCGGGGTTAGTGATGCTAACCTATATATGATTGGTTGCATGCATAAACCAATCTACACATAGAATCTATCAGCATAGCTAAAGATAAATTCACTTTAAATAGTTCTTACATTTCAGGGACATAAGTATAGCTAACATATCACTTGAACTGTTAAGTCATTTTAAACACACACACACACACACATGCTTGATTTTCACTGGGTAGCTACTTTAGGCTATGGCATAACCACCACATTCCCACTGTGGGTATGAACATGGGTCAAATAATTGTTGTTAGTGAACCACAGGTCTAACCTAATCAATTATCAGAGAGTGAATCTCTTTAAGGTAGCTGCTTACCATTATTTTGAATACGTTTTACTATATTTTCCACGTTTCTTGTCTAAACATGCAAAAATTGTGCTTCAAAACGTCTTCATTAACCTGCGAAACTTTAAGAGATGGGAGCCATTATATGGGTGAAGATATTTTCCCTGGAGTTATCAATGCTTCCAAATGGAGATAAGAGCCAGTCATTTCGCCAAATGCAACATCTGAAAGGGACCGAGCAACAATTGGCGAATAATAGCAAAGGTGTAAAGAAACATAGCAGAGGGTGTGGGAGCAGAGAATATTCAAAGCCCAATATGGTGTTGCCCTGCAGATCCTGAAGTTTTGATAAATCGGAAGCAGAGCTACTCACTGCAGTATATACAGCTCTGGACAGCTCTTGTTGGGGATATATTTCAGAGCCCAACTACAGTGGTGTGGATGGTGTCAAGTGACACTGCTTCTGAACAAGAATACATGCACCTATCAGTATCAATTATCTAAAAGCTTTGCAATCAATATAAAAAAGCTATTTTAATGAAGATTGTCAGTCCCTGGGTTCCAGGAAGAAAAAGTATGAAATTAAAAATTCATAAGAATATAATAAAATGGGTAATAGATACTAAATATGTACAGAAGGAGTGACAAGAAAGTTTTCAAATGATGTAAAAAAATTGGCTATGTGGTTAACAGTGGAAAATCTTGCATTACAGGAAGAAATCGATAATCCAGTTATTGGGGCAGATAATTGGCAAATGGAATTTAACCCAATGAAGTGAGAGTTTCTTGGACAGATCCAACATGGTGAGGGAAAACACAATAAATGGAAGGATAACGAGTTGTATGAAAGAACAAAATAACCTTTAAGTATCGTTTCACTGATCTTTAAAAGCAGAACTGTTCAATTAAGTGGTTCAATTCAATTCAATTCAATTCAATTCAATTCAATGAACTTTATTTATCCATTAAGAACTTTGGTTAAAATGCATACTGGGTGTGTTTCTTTTTAAGACAAGGTCTGGAATTCATGAACAGGAAGTTATGCTAGAACTGCATTTAATGTTAACAATATCATAGCATGAACCTCTGGTCGTCATTTTGCCAAAAAAAATGGATTACACTGGAGATGATGCCGTAGAAACTGAGGAAAATGGTCTCAATCTGGAAATTTTCAACAACAAAAAAAGGTAGGGTAAGCGAGTTGTTTTCATTCAATAGGAGCAAAGAGGTCCTACTGCAGTTGTACAGAGCCCTAGTGAGACCACACCTGGAGTATTGTGTGCAGTTTTGGTCCCCTAATTTGAGGAAGGGCATTCTTGCTATTGAGGGAGTGCAGCGTAGGTTTACAAGGTTAATTCCCGGGATGGCGGGACTGTCATATGCTGAGAGAATGGAGCAGCTGGGCTTGTAAACTCTGGAGTTTAGAAGGATGAGAGGATATCTCATTGAAACATATCAGATTGTTAAGGGCTTGGACACGCTAGAGGCAGGAAACATGTTCCCGGTGTTGGGGGAGTCCAGAACCAGGGGCCACAGTTTAAGAATGAGGAGTAAGCCATTTAGAACGGAGACGAGGAAACACTTTTTCTTACAGAGAGTGGTGAGTCTGTAGAGTACTCAGCCTCAGAGGGTGGTGGTACTGATTGGGGATGATCAGCCATGATCACATTTAATGGACATTCAATGGCTCGAAGGGCCGAATGGCTTACTCCTGCACCTATTGTCTATTGTCTATTGTCTATAATATGAAGAGAATGAGGGAAGACAATCGAGGTACCTAGACAGAGTCAATTGGAAGGCTTCCTCAACAGGTGGGTCTAAAAAGAGGCATAGTTAAAAGCAACTGTAGGTTTGGAAAGAAGATGAGGAAAATATTTTTCTCACAGAGAATGATAAGGGTCTATCACAACCTGTAAGCCTCAATGGAATGAAATACCCATCACATTTAAAACGTACTTGGGCATGTGATTAAAGAGCCATAGGTCAAGAATGGAATTAGACTCTGGAGTTTTTTAGACTTTAGAGATACAGAGCGGAAACGAGCGATCAACCTGTACACTACACACTAGGGACAATTTACAATTTTACCAAAGCCAATTAACCTACAAGCCTGTACGTCTTTGGAGCATGGAGGAAAATGGAGTACCTGGAGAAAACCTAAGTCACAGGGAGAACGTACAAATACCGAAAAGATAGCACCCGCAGTCAGGATTGAACCTGTGTCTCCGGTGCTGTAAGGCAGCAACTCTATCTCTGCACAACTGTGCCACCCTTCATTTTTGTTGCCTTGTACAGATATATAATGGTCCAAAAAGCTTCTTTCTTGCCATTTTTATCTGTGATACTACAACAAAACCATGTCAAATATTTTATGATGACAGTCAGTAACATTTGCTGATCAAATGTTCCCAGTCCCCAGTATGACAACTTTGAAGTGATGTTTTTGGAGCAGTACCTCCTCCGGATGTGACAAACATTTTAATATATCTCACCAATATTTTGACAAACTCCCCGAACACTTTAATGAATCCTTTCAAAATGAAATATCTGAAGGATTTGCAGAATATTGATTTGTTGAAATGTCTGGAATCAATCAATGCTTCAATTGAATGTGGAGTAAAAACAATTATTAGATGAGGGATGTAACCTTAAAGAATGATTTGCTTGGAATCTGCTTCAATGGTGTCACTAGATGTTCAGTAAATCATAAGAATGAGAACAGCAGCTTGAGTGAGTTCAACAACTGTAAGGCTGGAATAATTCTTAGACAAGATAAAATGAACTGCAACGTGTAATGGATTGAAAATGTATGAGAGAGCTATTCTTAACATTTGGCAATAGTTGATGAGTTGCTCTCAAAGGTTTGTGGACACTCTTAGACGTATGTGAAGGGGTTGCCTCCTCTTTAGAACATGGAACATAGAATAGTACAGCACAGGAACCAGGTCCTTCGGCCCACAATGTCTGTGCTGAACCTGATGTCAAGATAGACTAATCTCATCTGCCTAAACATGCTCCTTATTCCTCCATTCCTTGCATATCCATGTGCCTATGTAAATCTCTCTTAAACACCACTATCGTATCTTCCTCCACAGCCACCCCTGGCATTGCATTCCAGGCACTCACCACCCTCTGTGTAAAAAGCTTGCCTCGCACATCTCCTTTAAACTTTGCCCCTTTCCTATCTTCCATGTAGTATCTCAGCTTGCAGTAATTTTTATTCCACATGGTTCACTTTATCCCCCAATCCTCAAACAAAGGCCACTCAACCGATATCCATGTATGATTTTTAACATACATTTGAATCAATTTGATTTCACTGGTGCCAATGCTCCAGACTGCCACTTAAGATCCTCAGTGACCTTTAAACCATGACCCATGATTGAATTCATCAGTTTATGGTACTGGGTCTCTGCTGCTCCCTATACAACTGAATCCATGACTTCCTCACCAGCAGATCTCAATCACTATGAGTTGGCAGTAATATCTCCTTGAAGCTGACCATCAGACCATAGGGGCACATCTGGGCTGCATGCTCAGTCTTTTCCTGCACTCTCTATGTACCCATGACACGATTGCTACACACAGCTCCAACAACATCTTTAAATAAATTTGCCCATTACACCTGTCCTTGAACGAATATCTTATTACTTATTACTTATGGGAAGTTACTTATTGGGAAGTCGAGTACAGGAGGGAGATAGAAAGAGTTTTTGAAAGGTGCTGGAACAACAATTTGTCTCTCAGAATTATCAAATCAATGAGCTGATTGGTGATTTCCAGAAGGGAAAGCTGAGGGATCATGAATCTGTATTCACCAAGTAGAAGGATATGGAGAATAGTGAGATCAGTATTAGGTTTACTAATACACTAGAGCAGTTTGACATCAAGAAGGTGATATAGGCTCTCTTGAAAAGCATTAAGGTGGAGAAATCCCCAGGGTCTGACGGGATCTATCCCAGGTTATTGAGAGAGACAAGAGAGGAGATTGCAGAATGCTGAATGAAATATTTTGTAACCGCTTAGCCACAGGCAGGGTCCCGGAGGAATGGAGAGCAGCTACTCTTCACTTCCTTTGTTCAAGAAAGGGAGTGGAGATAATCCAGGACATTTTTTGACAGTGGTAAGAAAATTATTTTTTGAGGATCTTTCTGCTTAGCATTTGGAAGAGAACAGAATAATTAGAAACAGTCAACATGCCTTTGTCTACGGCAGGTTAAGTCTTCCTAAGTTGGTTGAGTTTTTGGAGGAGATGATGAAGATGATTGATGAGTGTAAAGCAGATGTTGTATACATAGATTTTGGTATGACATTTAACAAAGTCCCTCATGGTAGGCTGATCTAGATGATTAAGAGGCATGGGATAAACAATGACTTGGTTATTTGGTTTAGCCACAGAAGACAGAAGGCTGTGGTGGAAGAGTATTTTCAGGCTGGAGGTCTGTGACCAATGATGTTCTGTAGGGATTTGAGCCGGAAACTCTGTTCTTTCTAAAATATACTCGACCAGGTGTGGACCCGTTGGGCCTGTCCCCCAAGGCAATGTTCCACCACTGACCCATAGCCCCCAACTGCGCAGACGCGGCTGAGGGATTCCCGTTGTGACGCCAGAGATCCCCGTTGTGGTATGAGTCATGGTAGCCCTCCCCAACTGTGCCTCGCCATCCCTCTTCCTACCATTATCCTCCTCCATTCCCCCTCATCCCCCAGCACTACCTCCCCTTCCTCTTCACCCTGCCTCTTCTTTCCCCTCTCCTCCTCCCCTCCCCCACTTCCTCCTTCACTTCTCCCTCCCTCTCATTTCCCCTGCTCTCAATCACTCCCTCCCTCCCTCCCTCCATAACCCCTCCCCTCCCTACCCCCCTCTTCTCCCTCTATCTCCCTGCTCCCTCACTCCTCACTTCCCCATATCTCACTCCCCCTCTCTTCCTCCTCACCTCCCCCATTGCCCTCCTCTCCCTCTAACCCCCACTCCCTACTCCCCACTCCCCCCCTTTCCCTCTATCCCCCCCTTCCCACACTCCCTCCTCTCCTCCCCCACTTTCACCTCCCTCTTCCCTCCCTACCCCCTCCTCTCCCTCTATCCCGCTGCTCCCGCACTCCCCCTACCCGCCCCCCCCCCCCCCCCCCGGAAAACGGAAGAATATGATTAAAACTGAGGTTTTTTGAAAATCGCGATTTATTTTCTGTAAATGAGATTTGAGATTCCATTGTGACGTCATTGTGACATTGAATTGTGACGGCAAACGTGGCTGACGGGCAGGGCAAGTGGAAAAGTTGTTTGAAAAGTGATTTTGGTAAAGTTTAAAATGTCAATAACATAAAATCTGAATGAAACTTGGTTCATTTACATCCCAGGAAAATGGTGAGTAAGGTGGGCCAAAAAATGTAGCGCTATCGTGTAACATTTTGGTGGCATTTCGTGATCTCACTCACATGCACACACACACATACAAACAAACAAGATGAGAGTTTTACTGATTTAGATGAGTTGGTAGGTAAGTTTGCAGATGCCATCAAAATTAGTGCATGGAAAAGCTAACATTGCTCCCAAAGTCTCTGTTCCATTTTTTCTGCGTGTCCAACACTTTATTCTCAACTTGCTCTTGCTGCAGACTTCCGATCTCTTAAAAAATTGTTACATCTTCATCTGTCTACCAACTTAATCTTGTCTGATTCATCTTTGTTTGCAATCTTCCTAAGTAATAATAGGCATCTTATTAACTTGCTGTATAGGAAATATGCTGTCACTGAACAGTAAAGCATAGAAGAGACCCTTTGACTGTGGTTTTGATTGTCCACCCTCTCTATGCCTCTCATAATTTGATATACTTCTGCCAGGTTGCTCCTCAACCTACGATATTCCAGAGAAAATTTGTCCAACAAAGTTTGTCCAACTTCTCCTGAAAGTTAACACCCTCAGGTCCAGGCAGCATTCTGATAAACCTCTTATGCACCCTCTCCAAAGCCTCTGCATCCTGTCTCATATGGGCCAGAACTGTACACAATATCCAAATATGGCCTAACCAAAGTTTTATATAGCTACAACATGACTCTGATTTATATTCAATACCCTCACCGCTGAAGGCAAGCATACCATTTGCCTTTTTTTTAATCACCATATGCATTCTTGTGTTGTTGCTTTCAATGAGCTCTGGACTGAGCTACTGAGTTATTGGACTTGGAACCCAAGATCCCTCTGTACATCAATGCTGTTAATGGTCTGGCCATTAACTGAATACTTTCACCTTCCTCCCAAAGTGTGACACTTTACATTAAATTTCAAAGGAATGTTAAAATAGATGAATGTAAAAAGATCAAAAAGCAACCTGTAGATGAAGAGAAGTTATTCCATATTCTGCGCAATATTTATCCTTCAGTAACATCCAAATCAAAGAATTATCTGGTCAGCATAATGAATTAGCAGAACTGAATTAGCAGAATAGATCACCAATGACCTCAATTCAATCCTGATGAATAGTATGATTTGGGTGGATTTCTACTCCCTGAGACCATATGAATTTATTTTTGGTGCTCCGGTTTCTTCCACATCCTAAGAATATGTGAGTGGGTGGGTGGGTTGGTTAATTAACAACTGTAAATTCCCCCCTAGTGCACAGGTAAGTGGTAGAGTGTAAGAGAGTTTACAGAGGTATGGGGTGAATAAAAAAGGGATATGGAGAAATGGATACTTGATGGTTAGCAAGGACCTAGCTGGATACTTCTCTGACCTCTATTATTATAACAACTTATTTGGATACATTTGCTGACATTACAACAGTAACAACACTTCAAAGTATTTTGAGATGATATCTTGAAAGTTACATTAAAAACACTGGATCTCCTCACTTTGTGCCTTGACATGTTGCTCTAGATTAATCTCAGCAACATTATAATTCACCTCAAGTGCCAGGTTTAATTTATCCTTTAAAAATAATGAAGGCTGCTATAATTGCATTCAATAAATTAAATTCATTTTATTTCCAACTGTTTTGTTCCTGTTCCTTAATCTATTTTTGGAAGGATAGGGATATTCAGCGGGGCTAAGAACAGCATTAACACCTCACATTGACATTGCTTTTAACACAGATCAGTGAAGCAGTAGAATACTCTTCCATGGTTAGTGACTGCTGAAAAAGCTATGACACTGTTCAATATGTGATTGAATGGATAGAGGAATCAAAAAATGATGAACGGATAAAGGAACAGAGAAATCAAATATGATTATATTCATGTGTGAAAGATAAACTACAGGAACTATTTGAGCCAAATAATCTATTACCTTTTGTGACTTAAATATTAACTCACTTCTGCTGCTGACAAGGTGCCACATAACAGCTCCATTGGCCTGTTACAATAGTTTTTTTTCATAAAATGGTTGTGAACAATGATTTCATGTCCTTTCTAAAAATGTCTGCATGGTGGTGACTGTATAGAACATACTGCCAGAGGAGGTAGCTGAGGCAAGCACAATTACAACATTTATTGATGTTGAATGGGTACATGTGAGGGGAAAGGTTAGAGGTATATGGACCAAATGCAGGCAAATAGGACTAGCCTAATTGGGGTATCTCAGTCAGCATGGACGTTGGTCTGAAGGGCCTGTTTCCATGCTGTGGGGTCCTGTGACTCTATGTGCATGGCTCATGTGTCAGTCAGGGGATACAAGTTGGGCACAGGACTGAAGAGTAATATCAATGTTTTAATAGAAGTTTGTAGAGTAGGCTGTCAGGAATGATGTCTACTTTTGTGAGATAAAAACTAGAGATTGGAAAAACTCATTGCTGTTGATTCAGTGAAAGGAAATCTAGATGTAGATGTAGATATTGCAATATACAGTAGATAAAAAATGACCATGCAATATATTTAACAATTTTTTATGCACAAGATTTTTGAGAAGAGACACCAAATACATCTGTACCAATGCCAAGTCCCATTTATTTTTTATCTCTGTTACATTGCTCAGTACTTCACCTGCCTCAGCTTCTTTGTTGCCAACATTTCCATCTATGTTTCCTAAATTTGTCAGGCATTTACAGTCATAAATAACCACTGACATTAACTGATGTTATGCATCCTGCAAGTTGAAGCATTTCTGAAGAAAGCATTTCACGTTGCAGCAGGAGCTCCCGAGCATCCAGATTTAAGAACATTATCCACTGGGACCAAACTTACATTAAGTCTCATAATTTTATACTTCTTCATGTTTCTCGCACCATGCACCTACCAAGCTAGCAGTCACACTGCCCAAATGAACAAGCCAGACCTCAAACCCGGCAGGTTTTAACATCGCCCGGGGGGTATCGCCTCAGCGCAGAAGGAGAAGAGGAGGGAAGAGACTGCAGCCCTAAGACTTTTGCCTCCATCACAGTGAGGAGATGTTGGGTGGACTCACTGTGGTGGATGTTAATATGTGTTTATTGTTGTTTTTTATTGTATTGTATTATATGTATGACTGCTTAAATTTCGTTCAGACTTCGGTCTGGATGACAATAAAAGGCTATTCTATTCTATTCTATTCTATTCTATTCTATTCTATTCTATTCTATTCTATTCTATTCTAAACTTCCCAAAACCCCACTAATCGGTCCAGCCCACATCAACCTGATCAGCTCTGACACCTCTGATTTATCAAACTCCTCAAACCTTGAACAACTGAGTTTGGCCCAGAACCATGACAGGGTGATCACTCCAACCGTGAAATCAGCCAAGGTGCCAACTCTTTCACTCTCCAAACCTGACTGAGGCTCTGATTCTGTCTTCTCTATTTCATTTATTCACAAAATGTTCTGATACCAGGCAGTCTTCCAACTGCATTCCCAAAATAATTGAGCCCTTTCTTGCATCTGATCATCTAGATAGCCCCCAATAACCGCGTACAACTTCTTTCATGCAGAACATGTAACTGTGGCTCGGTGATGCTCAAGCCCATGGACATTGATCAGTGATGCGTTGGCACACCATGCTATATCTTTAAACAAACATCAACTTTTAAGCCTATGTTCAATTAACTAATTGAAAAGATCATGTATAGTAGCCAACTCATTTTATAATTGTACAGCAATGGAAAGAGAATGATCAATCTCACACAAATTCTATCATAGCTCCTGGGAAGTTAAATTTAACAAATTAAATATACCTATATGACAAAGCAACCAGATTGTTACAAATACAAAACTGATTCACTAATGTCCTTCAGGGAACAGAGTCTGCCATTCATACCTTTAGTTTAGTTTAGTTTAGTTTAGCTTAGTTTAGAGCTGGAGCATGGAAACAGGCCATACACTAGTTCTAGTCCCACGCCCTAGGGACAATTTACAGAAGCCAATCAACCTACAAGCTTGAACATCTTTGGAATGTGGGAGGAAACCAGAGCACCCGGAGAAAACCCACGCAATGAGAGGACTGTTTAAGGTTTAAACCCACGGGAGAACTGCAAACTCTGTGCAAACAGCACCCCTGGTCAGGATTGAACCTGGGCCTCTAGCGCTGTAAGACAGCAACACTACCGCTGTGCCACTGTGACACCTCAAAGGCCTCAAATACTTGTGTCCAATAAATAACTTCAGCTCCACATCAAATTGTAGAATATTAAATTCTCCCGAATGTAGTCCAGAAAGCCAAACAATGAGTTCAAGGATAATTATGAATTAATTTATTAAGAGACACTAGACCAAGTGGGACCCGTTGGGTCCCAGTCACATGGGAGGCCTGGTCCCCCAATGCAACCCATTCCCCAACGCAATATTCCACCACTCACCCGTTCCCCCAAAGCAACCCATTCCCCCAACGCAATATTCCACCACTCACCCATATCCCCTAACTGTGCAAGCACAGCTCATTTCCCCTCATCCCACAGCACTCCCTCCCCATCCTCTTCATGTGTGGGAGGGGATGAGGGGAGGGAAGGGGGTTGTGGGGTGGAAGTGGGGGAGAAGAGAAGGGTGTGTGTGTGTGTGGTCAGGGGGATGTAGGAGGGGAGAGAGCATGGTGTGGGGGGAGAGGTGTTGTGGCGGGGGGTGTGGGGTGGGAGACGAGGTGTGTATGTGGGTGGGAGGGGTGTGGGAGGGGGAGGAGGGATGTGGGAGGGAGGAGGTGTGTGGGGGAGGGGGGGGGTGGGGAGTGGGGTGGGGGAGGAAGTGTGTGTGGAGTGTGTGTGGAGGGTGTGTGCATGGGGGAGGGAGGGTGTGTGGGTGGGGGATTGTGGGGGGAGAGGTGTGGGGGTGGGGACGGTTGTGGGGGGAGGGGTGTGTGGGAAGGGGGTGAAGAGAGCTCAGAGAAAAGACAGGGGTTGTGGGGGAGAGGGGGGTATCGCGGGGGAGGGGGGCAGGAACCAACGAGGGGGACCAGAGGAGAAGGGGCTGGAGCTGGCAGTGCGATGGGGACTTTCTCCTCCACCAGGATCAGATTCTCCACTTTCCGTTTGGCGACATCTTCCGGTCCCTCCGAAAATTCACCAAATTAAATATACCTAAGTTGGAAACCTCCGCCAGCCATTCTCAGCTCCAGTAAAGACACGATGGCGAAGGAAGGGGCGGACCGTCCCACGGAGTGACAGGAGAAAAGACCAATCTACGCTGCGCTGACTGGCAGGAGAGGAGATCGATCTGTGCACATGCAGTTTAAAGATTGTTAAACCTTGCTAACTTTTACAATAGACCACCGACCGGACAAAACTTGGTTCACTCGCAGCACAGTAGAATGGTGAGTGAGCTGGAGAAAAATCGTAGCGCTATCGCTTACCGTTTTTGAGCAAATAGAAAGACCACGCAAACCGGAAGAGCACAAGATCAGAGTTTTAGCTATGTGTCGATAGAAGATAGCATGGAAAAGGACCCCTCAGAGTATTGGGCTTGCACCAAACACAAAACTGTCCATTTGTAATAATGCTACATTGAACCCAATTCTCAACAGTTCACTCCACATTAACATTAACTCTTCCAGATTTCACCGCTCACCTACACATTGGGAGCAGTCTATCACACAAACCATCCTTGGCCTCCATTAACTCCATTTGTCCTTCCCACTGCCTCAGAAAAGCAGCCAACATAACCTAGAACCACCCCAAGACATTCGCTCTTATTCACTCCCCCAGTGAGCAGAGGTATAAAAACAAAAGCACATACCACCAGATCCTTCCCAGCTGTTTTCAGAACCTTAAACAGTCCTCTCATTGCTGTTTATGAATCCCTAGTCTTCCAATCTACCTCTCTGTAACCCTTGCACTTTTTTTTAATACAGACTTTATCTACAGCTGTAATATTATATTCTGCAATTTGCATCATTTCTCTTTTTGCACTACCTGTTGTACACATGTGTGGTATGATTGTACTCATGCATAGTATAATTTGCCTGGATAGCACACAAAACACCATTTTTCTCAAGGTTTCGTTTCAAAGTTTCAAGGTCAGTACCAATTAAGGTACAGTGAAATTTGAGCTACCCTACAACCATACTAAGTGAAAAGCAACAATACACACAACCACATAAAAGTTAACATAAACACGCATCACATTGGATTCCACATTCCTCACAGTGATGGAAGGCAATAAGTTCAAACTTCTTTCTCTTTGTTCCCTGCAGTCGGGGCAGTCAAACCATCCACAGTCGGGGTGATCAAAGCCCCCATAGCCGACATTCGTAGCCCCCGTTGGGGTGATCAAAACTCTCGCGTCAGGGAGGTTGAAACTCTCTCCGCGGCATGGAGCTCCTGAGTCGGCCTCTTCTTACCAGAGACTGTGGGCTTCACAATGTTAAAGTCCACAGGCCCCGCTGTTGGAGCTTAGATCGCCGACAAAGGGATCACAAGCTCCGCAATGTTAAAGTCCCGCAGACTCCGGCGGCACCAGGTTGGTCTCCAGCAAAGGCAGCCAACTGCACGATGTTAGGCTGTAGTGGAGACGGAGATACGATACGGAAAAAAATTGCATCTCCGTCGAGGTAAGAGATTGAAATAAAGTTTTCCCCAACACCCACACCCCACACCCCACATAAAACAAACCAAGGAACATTAAAATATACTTTTTAACACATACTAAAATTACCAAAAAAAAGGAAAGGACAGACAGAATGTTGGCGAGGCAGCTGCTGCTGGTGGCACCATCCGGTGATGTTACATGTGTCATTAATAAACCCAGACAAATTCAAATTTACTGCAGCCAATTAACCTATCAACCTGCACAACTTTTGTAATGTTAGGAGGACAGTGGAGCACCCTGGGGAATTCCATTCATTCATAGGGGTATTGTGTAAATTCCTAATAAATGGAATTCTTAACCGATTGGACAGGCTAGATGCAGGAAAACTGGTTTCAATGTAGGGGAAGTCCAGAACCAGTGGTCACAGTTTAAGAATAAGCAGTAAGCCATTTAGGACTGAGATGAGGAAAAACCTTTTTATCCAGAGAGATGTGAATCTGTGGAATTCTCTGTCACAGAAGGCAGTGGAGGCCGATTCACTGGATGTATTCAAGAGAGATATACCTCTTAAGGCTAATGGAATGAAGGGATATGGGGAGAAAGCAGGGACGGGTTACTGATTTTGGATGATCAGCCATGATCATATTGAATGGTAGTGCTGGCTCAAAGGGCCGAAAGGCACTATTCCTGCAGCTATATTTCTAATGTTTCTATATTTCTATGTTAGGACGTGAGGTCAGGGTTGAACCTGAATCTCTGGTGCTATAAGGCAGCAGCTCTACCTGATGCACACTGTGCTGCCCATTATTGATGAGCAATAATGCACAACTTACCAGCAATGCTTATATTCTGTCAATAGATATAAACAACTAGCCTCTGTGCCCTCCTGCTACCTTGAAGCCACATTACAACAAAAGTTACGGTTTTTCATTTTAACAACTACTCTTCTGCAGTATTAATGGTAAAACAGGAAGAGGTATTACTAGTTGCACAGATTAATTCTGTTTGCCTTGTTTATCTGATAATTATTGTTAATATAATTCCATAAAAAGTTTTGCAATTCACATCCAAAAAATCATAGGGCTGATTATCAATGCTCCTATCATTTCATTTGCATATATTTTCTCACTATTGACTAAAATTGGTACTAAGCCTGAGAGGTCCAAGATACAAAAAAAACATAATTTCTTTGAACCACAGAGAAACAAGACGGTTACAATATAATTTCACAAAATTAAATAAAAGAGACATCACTAAGGCATAACTTAATAGCTCCATAAAATAGACACAGGGGCTGCAATGCACTTAATACGTGCAACACACTACAATTTTGTGCTACTTGTTCATTCTCAAGATTGCAGTAATAAGTCATCTCTAATAATGTTTTCCCTCAGCTGGAGCTAGTATTGTGAGTGGCTAACAGCACTTAAAGTCATCCTATATCTTCTCCTTAACAGAGAACAAGCACTTTACAAATTGAATTGACCACTGTTTGGACATTGCATAGTCAGTGGTTAATAGAAAGAAACAGAAGAAAACAGGTCCTTCAGTTCACTGTCCAATTATAAAGGGCGTATTCATAAGGATCCTACATTTCATTCTCCCCCATTCTCACCACCACAAGCTCCCCTCCAGATTCTAACACTCACCTATACATGAGCAGCAATTTACAGAAGACAATTAATCTACAAATCCACAAATTTCTGGGATGTTGGAGGAAATTGATTTACCCAAAGGAAACCCACGTATTTACAAGACAACATGTAAATTCCACACAAACAGCGCTGGAGGTCAACATTGAACTCACTTTGCTGGGACTGTGAGAGAGGTTATGTATCAATGCTGAATGGACAACGCAAGTTACCATGACTGGAATCAGACATGGACAAGGTCTTCACATGAAGACAGGCTGTCTGCTCTCTTCCTCATCCTCACTTCCCGCATATACACTTCAGCTGTTTACATGTTGGCTGATAGCTGATGGCAAAGACTGTGCAGATTGCAGATGACTGCCAATAATTCTGACTCCCTTTCTACCATACTCTAGTGCCATCTGAACAATGACATATCGACGTCTTATTTTGTCACATTTCATGATAAAACATAATTCTTACTATTTTGCATATTGCCCAAGTATGCATAGTGTCAGAGAGCCCTTGTCACCCACTCATTATCATTTGGTTTGTTTCTATTACTTGGAATTTGCCTCTGGAACTGATGATCTATGATGCTGATAACTGTATTTGCACTCTGTAGATTTCCATTTGCTCCATCTATTGTACTTGAGTTTGACTTGTGTTTATGTGTAGTATATCTGATCTGTTTGGATACCATGCAAAACAGCTTTTTACTATACATTGGTGCACATGACAATAATAAACATGAACCTAAATATTGTATGAAGACAATGTGACTGCACTCAGCATTGATCTGTAGGATTTTCAGTGCACTGTACCACATTAGCTGGGTGCTCTGAGAGAATGAAATGATTCCTAGTTCTGATGCAGGACAGAAAGGAACTCTGGTGCCTATAAAAGTGATGTCCTTCTTTGTGTGTGAACAGTAAATGCAGGATATTACAATGACCAAACTGGCCATATATTGAGACCAGACATGTGCATAAACGTTAAATGTCACATCACCGTTGTAGTCACTTTTTGGTGAGAATGCCATTAATGAAGTGTGTACTTCTATGATTTTCTCATGCTTTACAAAATCATAGAAAAGTATACAAAATTATGAGGGACATGGATAAAGTGAACATTCAAAGTCTTTCCCCCAAAGTAGTGGATGAGGGGACAAAATTAGAGGACCCAGGTTTAAGATGAGAGAGGAAAGATTTAAGAGGGACTTCAGAGGTTAGTCTGTATCTGGAACGATCTGCCAGATCGCATAAAAAAAGAAACAATTTTCAAAAAACACTTGAGCAGATATATGGCAAGGAAGACTTTAGAGATGTATGGACCAAATGAAGCTGAATGGGATTAACCTAGAATGCAACTTGGTCAACATAGACAAGTTGGAAAGAAGACTCTGTTTCCATTCTGTATAGCTCTCTTAGCCCCTGTCCCATTTACGTGTCTTTGGCACGCTAATTACGCGACCTCGTGGTCGCGTTGAGGCGTGACAGTCCCGCAAAAGTCGCGCGCGCACAGCCGTCTGGAGCGCGTGATTTGAAGATGGACACAAAATGCAGGAGTAATTCAGCGGGACCGGCAGCATCTCTGGAGAGAAGGAATGGGTGACATTTCGTGTGTAGAGACTCTTCTTCAGTCTGAAAGAAGGGTCTTGACCCGAAACGTCACCCATTGCTTCTCTCCAGAGATGCTGCCGGTCCCTCTGAGTTACTCCAGCATTTTGTGTCTATCTTCAATTTTCTTGGCCCCGCTCTTGGAGTAGAAGTGGGGGCAGATTCGAATCGCAATGGCCGTGAGCCCCAGGCCGAGTTTGGCGATGGTTTGCCTGCTTCTGCTGCTGTTGGAGGTGAGACATTGCGTCGCGCCAGGGTCTTGGACCTATCTCACTTTGGCCGTCAGTTACGTGACAGGCCGTTGGCGAGCGAAGATTTCATTCGCTACAAAAATCTCGGAGCCCCGCGCGATGTCGCGCACAATTCCATACCCCTCCGCTCTTCTCAGTGGGACTGGCCCCGCACGGCCACACGATGCCCGTGCGTCTCAAAGCGACGACGAGGTTGTGTAATTTGCGTGCCAAGGACACATAAGTGGGACAGGCCTTTAACTCCACATCAAACAGCAGATTTACCAAAAAAAATATCAAGAGGCGATGCAGTATCTACGTATCTCTTCCAACTTCTGATTTCTCTGTGTTTAATTTTCCTCTCAAGCAATATCACGAGAAGAATGCAACATCAGCTGTGAGTATATATTTTTTGCAGGATACCAGATTTAGCAGGAAATCATTCAACCATTGCCAAACCACTTTTTGTAGATTTATGCACCTTAAAAATTGCAGAAAATACCATGGCATACATAACAAATCAACCATCATTTAACCTGCAAATAGTTGATCCTTCCGACTTTGTTAGTAGAGTCAATTTTTTATGCAGCTCAGCACCTGTTTAACTACATACATTTAAGAGAAGGTTTACAACACTGAGCTCCATAATGGCAGTGCTGGCATTGGATCACCGATTGGCATCTTGGTCTGCTTGCCTGGCAAACCTCCAATGGGCATTCAATTTACTTGAACATGATTAGTGTGACATCTGGTGCACAGGTGTTACTTTGAGCATCCAAGTGTTATTATTGCATCCAAAATTTACAATTCCTAACATGTACATGTTCACCCATAAAATTATATAATTTTATGGCATTTCATAATCAATGTCATTTAACTTAAATAATAATAAAATAGGTTGATTTGCCTGTGGATATAGTATTATTCATTTTAATAATTACTCAGTAGTTCATAGAATACAAATTCATTTCAGCTTCTGTTACTTTACAAAATACATGGTTTGATACATGGCATTTCTAAAACTACTTACGAACTCATTATTATAAACCTTTAAAAAAAAGTAACATTGGACTATGTCTTAATTCCACTTGCAAAGATTGTGACTTCATGCAAAGTCCAGCCCTGAATTGTTAGTCGGTGTAAAATCTAGCTTCATGGTTTAATTCATTTTGGAAGAGCATGAAATCAACAATGAAATCCTAATTAAATGTAATAATCCATTATCTAAGCATTAATCCTTTACCACTTAGAGGAGAAACACTTTTAAAAATCAAAGTAAAGTAACAACAAACATCAGTCACTGAGGGAAAATCATTATTTTCCTTTATTCTTATCTTAACTTCTCATTTACTTTGTTGTTCTTTCAATACTTTCTTCACAACCGTTAACAGCTAAAGTTTCAACAGTTTTGTACACTGCATAAACTTTTTCTGTTTATTTATTTTTTCATTAATTGTTGGATTTTGCCATATTCTCACTGATTTGATGCATCCCAGTGATTTTCCTCACAATATGACACTTATCTGATTGATATTCAGTTTTGTATTGTATGGAAGTCTCCATCTCAAGTTAAATCACACATATATCTTTCACATCCAAAGTAACTCGGTGGGCGGCGCGACTTTCGTCAGCAGCGGCCTCTGCAGTCCGTCTGCGTTTTTATTATTTTATGTTTATGTTTTTATGTAGTTTTTGTTATTTTTTGTTGGGGTATGTGTGTGGGGGGGTGGGGGTGGTGTGGGGGGGAGGGGGTAACTTTTAAATCTCTCCCTGCACGGGAGACCCGACCTTTTCTTTGTCGGGTCTCCGTTGTCGTTGGGGCTGCAACGAGGAGCGGCCTCCAACAGGAAGACCGGGGGCTGTGGTGCCGACTACTCACCTCACCGTCGCGGAGCTGGCCGAGTCCAGAGCGGGTGGAGCTGTGGTGGACGCTGCTGCGGCCCAACCTCCGGAGTTTCGGAGGCTGCAACTGCGGGTTTGGCGGACAGTGACACCGGGAGCCCGCTTTTTGGGGCTTCCGCAACGGCGACTTCTCCCGCCAGAGGGAGACCGCTTTTTGGGGCTTCCGCAACAGCGACTTCTCCCGCCCGAGTTGCGGGGTTGAAGAGCTCCTGGAGGGGGGCCTTACACCACCGCCCCGCGCGGCTTGGAATGGCCGCGGGATTGCGAGCGCACGCCGGGGGCTCTAACACCAAGACCCGGTGTGCGACCTTGCATCACCCGGCGTGGCTTTAATGTTCACGGGACAATCGCCATCGCCCGCCGGGGGCTTTGACTTTGACTCTGACATCGGGGGGGGGGGAGTGCAGTGGAGAGATAAGTTTTTTTGGCCTTCCATCACAGCAATGTGATGGATGTTTATGTAAATTATGTTGTGTCTTGGGTCTATTTGTTTGTAATGTATGGCTGCAGAAACGACATTTCGTTTGGACCTCAAGGGGTCCAAATGACAATAAATTGAATTGTATTGTAATTGTATTGTATTGTAACTTTCAGTTTATAATTTTGAATTTTTTTTTCCTTATTACGTTATGATTGTGTATCCTTTTATTTTGCCCTGGGGGGTGATACAAGTAAATCAACTTCACAATAAGAATGTGCAGTGGCTTGCAGTGTGAATCATTCCTGCTTAAACATATGAAGTCACAAGTATTCTTAAAACATCTTCAAAACTCCATTTCAATAGATCAGAGCTAAAGCCCATATGACTATCATATGATGGGATTCCTAGGATTAGTTTAACTAGAAACTTGAGCTTGCATAGTTATGCTGAGATGATTGAAGTTTACTGTAATGATTACAGTTACGGAAATCTAGTTAGGTTCAGAATCCCTTTCTAGCCTTATCTTCATCCACAGATACTACATTTCCAAGTTCTCATTTATTTTAAGAAAGCCCCCTATCACATTGTCATCTTTCCAACACGTTGACCTTTTGATTTGTTCTGCAGAGATAATTTTGAAAAGAAGATTTTAGTTGACCAACTTTTTGTGTCTTTGCTATATATGTAACGATAGATATCTTTTAATATAGATGAGTTTAGAAAAATGGCAGATAAGATCTTTTGTAAAATACCATTCTTTCCCATGTTGACCTTTATTTCATCACACTACTTGCCATCTTCATTTTTTTAAATGACAGAAGGCAGCCATTCAGCCTCTGCCAACCTTCAGACCAACCTCATCAATCCCTGCTTATTTCCTTGTGACCTATTCTTTCACACACACCCATTTACTCCTCTGATTCTTCTATCACCCATCTGCTATGAGGACAGTGCACAGTAGACAATTAAATTACCAACCAACATATCTTTGGGGATAGACACAAAATGCTGGAGTAACTCAGTGGGTCAGGCAGCATCTCTGGAGAAAAGGAATAGGTGATATTTCTGGTCAAGAACCGTCTTCAGACTGAGAATCAGGGAGAGGGAAACGAGAGATATGAAAAGGTACAAAGAACAAATCAATGAAAGGCATGAAAAGAGCAAATCAAAGTCAGCCAGATGATCAAGGAAAGATGCAGCCCACATTGGTCCATTGTTGGCTGTGAAGAAGGTGACACTGAGTGGATACAAACAGTGAAATTCAGCAGGACGACATTGAAACTAGTAGGATGACTAGGGTGCGGGTGGGACGGTGAGAGGGCTACTTGGAAGGGCTACTTGGAAGTTAGAGAAATTAATATTCATAACACGGGGTTGTAAGCTGCCCAAGTAGAAAAACATTTCAGAAATCTGTAAGAAAGAAATATGGTGGTATACTAAGTGCACTTGGATCGCAGATCAGAATCAAAGGCAGGTCACTGGACTGTGTAGTATCAACAACTTGCTGAATCACCGGACTGCTCCAAGTCTGCTGTTCCTTTAACATAGAGATGCTTAACACAAATGAAAAAGCCTATTCCCATCAACTCTACACTGGCTAAAATAGCACAATAACTGAAAGGGAAGTTCTAACAGAAGAAATTTCTGTCAGTGTGTAATTCACTGATCCGCAATTTACATTCAAAAGCAAAACTGGCTACATGCAGGATCAACGCCCCCAAAAAGTACATAGTTGCAAAACAATTATCCATTTACAAAAGAGAAGAATGAAATCACTCAGAAGCACAGGAATCTGCAGACCTTTATGCATCTGCTCAAATTCTCTCAGTGTCCTAGCCTTGAGCATTTGGTTTCAGAATTGGCAACTGAAGAATTGGATTAAATCCAGTCAAATGTTTATATGTCATGAGATAGCATATTGATAGCCGTGTTGGATTTCCCTTTCTTCAACCTTCAGCTGATATTCTTTCCTGCCAGACTTTGTTGAAAGTAAGGCTAACAACACAACTGGGCTGTTAATGAACAGTGGTCTCTCTCTGGATCCTGAGCAATTTAGGAACAGAGAAGAGTAAAGATAAATGATGGGGCAGAAAATTAAAAGAGAAAATATTGGAAATGTTCAGCAGGTCAAATGACATCTATGGAGCAATAAACATCAATGACCTTTCATTAGGGGGAGAAGGAAATATGGTTAATTTGAGCATTACAAGGGATTTGGGCCTAGTGCAGGCAAATGGGATTAGCCCAATTTGCCAACTTGGACAAGTTCACCCGAAGAGAGCGTTTTCATGCTGTATAGATCTGTATAGATCTAGAGAAAACTAGAAACATGGAAAATAAATATTACTATTAAAGAGTGGAAGAAAATATGGGAAATGTAAGGGAAAAAGATTGAAGAAAAAAGAGTATGAAAACCAAGAAAATCTTTTCAGGTGTTGAAATAAGATTGCACACCTTCTGGACTTTTGAGATTAAATATTATGGTTGGTATAGAAAATGTATTATTGAGTAATGGATGCAGTGGTATAACAGTTATTTTACTGGACTGGAAATTCAATGGCCTGGTGATCAAGATATATGAATGCCAATACCATGTGGCATCCCGAGAAGTTAAACATATGGAAAAAAGATGGCAGAATTTTAAAAGTAGTTTCAATAATGATGACTTTGATACCAATGATTCATCATAGGATTGCAATATGTTAACTAATGTCGAAGATCGACCCAAAATGCTGGAGTAACTTAGTGGGACAGCCAGCATCTCTGGAGAGAAAGAATGGCTGATGTTTTGGATCGAGGCCCTTCTTCAGACTGAGAGTCAGGGGAGAGAGAGTCTAGAGATATGGAAAGGGAAGGTGTGAAAACAACAGATCAAAGCAGCCGATGATAAGGAATTGTAGAATGGTTAATTGTTAGCTGAGGGGAAGTTGACAAAGAGGCATACATTCAGTAAAATTAATCAGAACAGTGAAACTAGTGGGAGAAGTAGGGTGGGGAATGAACAGAGAGAGAGAGAGGGAAAGCAAGGGTTACTTGAAGTTATAGATTTCATAACACTGCCCAAGCTTATTTCTTAAGCTGCCCAAGCGACCTATGAGATGATGTTCCTCCAATTTGCATTGGATCTCACTCGAACGGTGAAGGAGGCCCAGGACAGAAAGGTCGGTATGGGCATGGGAGTGAGAGTTAAAGTGTTTAGCAACTGGGAGATCGCGTAGGCCTGGGCGGACTGAGCGGAGTTAACTAATGTCATTTAGGAAAGGAAATCTGCTATCCATACCCAATCCAGCCATCATGCAATTCTAGACATACAATTAACGTGGATGCCCTCTTTAAAATCCCTGCAAGTAGTTTAAAATGGTTTTGTGTGAATACAAAAGTGGGCTTTTATACATCCTTAAATATCTATCCATCATCCTGACAATGTTTAATTCATTTCATCAAAGTAAATGCAACATTTTTGGAGCTCTTTTGTAAATTGACAATAAACTCCCATCTCTTCAGAGGCAAATAACAGCATCAATCATTCTTCAATCTGTGGCAATGTGCTAGGTAATTTACACACCAAAAATGAAATACATATTAAACATGTTATCATTTCTGCAGTAAAATCTAAGTCAATTGGGGAAATAAGTGTCAAATGTCCACAGAATAAGGCCCCAAGCTAACAAAATAAATGAAGAAAACTCCACTCATCTACTCATTAGAAATAGACAAAGGCAATGCCTAAATAAGAGATGGGGTCTATCAATCAAGTAGTTCATAACCTGAAAGAAAGGTATTGCAACATAAAGGTGATGCATTCAGACCAAATTCCTGTCCATTTGACAGAATGTAAAGAGTATTACATTGTTGATAAATACACCACATGGTAGAGTTAAAGTCATTTGCATGCCTGGAGTCTAATATTTTCGAGCCATGAAGAGGTTTGGTGGTCAGCAGCTCCACTGCATCAATATGATGCTTGAATGAATATGTAAACATAAAATTGGGGTCAAACTGAACTTTCACTTCACATTCAGTGAAATCTTGGCACTGTGTATCAAAATTCTTATTTTTTGATAACAAGCAGGAATGTAGACATTAGTTTTTTCTCATTTTGAAAAATGCCAAGGAGCAATTTCATGATTTATGATATAATTTGTGATCATTTGTGATCACAAGATACACTTGTGATCATTTGGATTAATTAATTTTATGGGTGTTTCAAAACACACCATATAACCATATAACCATATAACAATTACAGCACGGAAACAGGCCATCTCGACCCTTCTAGTCCGTGCTGAACACGTATTCTCCCCTAGTCCCATATACCTGCGCTCAGACCATAACCCTCCATTCCTTTCCCGTCCATATAACTATCCAATTTATTTTTAAATGATAAAAACGAACCTGCCTCCACCACCTTCACTGGAAGCTCATTCCACACAGCCACCACTCTCTGAGTAAAGAAGTTCCCCCTCATGTTACCCCTAAACTTCTGTCCCTTAATTCTCAAGTCATGTCCCCTTGTTTGAATCTTCCCTACTCTCAGTGGGAAAAGCTTATCCACGTCAACTCTGTCTATCCCTCTCATCATTTTAAAGACCTCTATCAAGTTTCCCCTTAACCTTCTGCGCTCCAAAGAATAAAGCCCTAACTTGTTCAACCTTTCTCTATAACTTAGTTGCTGAAACCCAGGCAACATTCTAGTAAATCTCCTCTGTACTCTCTCTATTTTGTTGACATCCTTCCTATAATTAGGCGACCAAAATTGTACACCATACTCCAGAATTGGCCTCACCAATGCCTTGTACAATTTTAACATTACATCCCAACTTCTATACTCAATGCTCTGATTTATAAAGGCCAGCACACCAAAAGCTTTCTTTACCTCCCTATCTACATGAGATTCCACTTTCAGGGAACTGTGCACAGTTATTCCCAGATCCCTCTGTTCACCTGCATTCTTCAATTCCCTACCATTTACCATGTACGTCCTATTTTGATTTGTCCTGCCAAGATGTAGCACCTCACACTTATCAGCATTAAACTCCATCTGCCATCTTTCAGCCCACTCTTCCAACTGGCATAAATCTCTCTGTAGACTTTGAAAATCTACTTCATTATCCACAACCCCACCTATCTTAGTATAATCTGCATACTTACTAATCCAATTTACCACACCATCATCCAGATCATTGATGTACATGACAAACAACAGTGGACCCAACACAGATCCCTGTGGCACCCCACTAGTCACTGGTCTCCAACCTGACAAACAACCATCCACCATTACTCTCTGGCATCTCCCATTCAGCCACTGTTGAATCCATCTTGCTACTCCACCATTAATACCCAACAATTGAACCTTCTTGACCAACCTTCCGTGAGGAACCTTGTCAAAGGCCTTACTGAAGTCCATATATACAACATCCACAACATCCACATTCACACATTCAATCCATGGGCCTATTTATAAAATAATATAAGCATTTATCGAAGGAAAATAATCATAAATGTGTTCTAAATTGGTTGTATAAAAATTAAAATTAAACTTTTGTAGAATGATTTGAAGAGCATGAAGATCACATAAATGTAACATCTAAAACCATTTATTTTTCATATTCTCTCTCTCTTGCCTTCTTTCTTCTGTCCCAGAATCCCTTCGGATCAAGGATTACTGGCTTCCACTTCAATGTTGGTTCTCAGGTGGTTGAAGAGGCCAGTGTAGGGACCTCAGATTTTGCTACCAATGAGCAGAAGGTCTCGATTGAACAGACGGATGGATAGTTTTGGAAGTGGTGCCCTTCTTCTGTGATTTATGCTGGGGTTGTGTGTACTCCAAATAACATTACCCAAGGTCATCAACGCTTTCTTGAATGCACCATTTTTATCTTCAGTGGTTATAGGCCAGGGATTCCCAGAAGTTAATGAAGATGTTACACTTCTTCAACAAGGCTTTGAGAACATTTTATATTCTCTGGCAATGATAGAGCTCGGAAGAGGGTGTGAGTTTATTGGAGACCGGTATTAGCAACAAGGAATAGTGTAAGAAATTGGCCATTTAGCCCCACCTGTCTGCCCTGCTATTCAACGTGATCATGACTGATTTCTGACAGGTTACAATACGAATATGAATATACAATTAATATGACTAGAAGTCACATGGCCTGTTCCATCATTTAAGATCACAGCTGGTTTGATAGGCAAATGACAATGAGCTGATCTGATTGAAATCGCAACTCTGCATGCTAGTCTATCATAGTAACCCATCACCTAACACCCTTTCCTTGTTCAGTATCCAGCCATCTCTGACTTAAAAATATTTAAAGACAATTCCTTTGCAGAAAAAGTTCCACAAACTTGGCAATCCTCTGAGAAAAGATTTCAGCTTATCTTTGTCTTAAATAATGATCCCTTATTTTTATTGCTGACCCCCAAGTCCCACAAGAAGAACCATCCTCTCTTGTATTTTTCAATTAAATGCATCTCACATTTCTAAACTCCAGTGAAAACAAGACGAGCCTGATCAACCTTTTCTCACACGTAATCAACCCATTTCTGATAATAGTCTTGCGAACCTTCATGGAAGTACATTACATCATTCCTTAAATCCCAGCTGTTATCAGGCAACTGAATGGTCCTCATCAGCTAGAGTGCGGTCCTGACCTCCCATCGACTTCATTCGAGACCTTTGAACTATACTCAATCGGACATCAATGTTATATCTTGCACTAAATGTAGTACTCTTTAAACAGTATGTGCATTGTGCATGGCTTGATTGTATTCACGTATAGTCTTTTCTTTGACTGTACAGCACGCATACAAAAGCTTTTCACTGTACCTCTAATTAAACTAAACTCAATCGGAAGAGCAATACTGTACACAATTCGCCAGACATGGTTTTGCCAAGATTCTACATTTGATTTGGGTTTTCAAAGTAATGGGAGGGAATGTTAAAGATTATTAAATTATTTAATTTATTTGGGGTAATATGAGTAACATTTGGCAATGTCAAATGATCATAGCTTCAGTTTAATTTCTAATTGTCATTCCGCACAACTAACATGCAAAATGGACAGTGAAAACAGATGAAAATACACTGCAAATATTGGGTAGATTTGGAGTGTAGTGCAGAGGATGGGATAAAAGCAAAAGAATAGCTTTCTGAGAAGTCTGTTGATTTCAAATTAGTTCAACTTCAAGTAGTTCAACATCAATGTAGTTGATATCAATTTCCGTCCTGGGATAAATAAAGTTCTATCGTATCGTATCAACTCGAGAGGTGTTATTCAAATTGCATTTGGTAGCACCTGGATGATTGATGGTAATCATGAATATGATGGGTCAAATGCCCTGTTTCCATGCTGTATCTTTCTTTGACTCTGTATAACTGAAACATAACCTTCATACTTTCAAATCAATTCTCCTAGTTATAAATGTTAACATTAGGGGCGACACAGTGTCGCAATGGTAGAGTTGCTGCTTTGGCACAGAGACCCGGTTTGATCCTGACGACTGCTGTCTGTACAGAGTTTGTACGTTCTCCCTGCGACCACATGAGTTTTCTCCGAGTGCTCCAGTTTTCTTCCACACTCTAAAGGCATACAGGTTTGTAGGTTAATTGGCTTCTGTAAATTGTCCCTAGTGTGAAGAATAGTGTTAGTGTATAGGGTGGTTGCTGGTCGGCACAGACACAGTGAGCCAAAGGGCCGATTTAAAGTCTCAAGTTAACATACAGTTCCTTAGCACTTAACTATGTCAAGTTTCCACCAAAACTAATATGTTTTATTTTTCCATAAATAGATCAATTAGTTATGTCATTTGTATTTTGGACCTTCTTTCCACCTGGAGTTTTAGTAAATTCTACTTACAATAAGAGCTACAGAACACAGGAGCTTCTATTTCTTAACAACATGGAACACATCACATGCACAGCGCACGTACCTAGACAAGAATGTCACTACACCCTCTGACCACGATATCCCTCCCTATTTTTTTATATATGTTATCTATAACATACATTAAATGTACCCTTATTTCAAAAGATATAACACTCTTCACTCACAGATTTAACATACCTTTCCTGTTAATTTTGTTAATTTATTTAAATAGGCTGATACAAATTGCAATTCATTTTGGAGGAATATCAATTAGAAATACACATTCTGCATTAAGCCTACAAATTTAAGTTTTCAACCATTTATTGTGATCTCAGCACTCGACAAACAACAAACCAATTACATTTTTTCCAAATAAGATTCAGCTTCCATCATGATTTCTGGTCCGCATGAGTACACAGCATTATTAAACAATGCTGGAAGAAGCAGGGCAAGCAATCAGTGAATTTTGTATTAGAAATGCTCCACAAGAAGTTTCATCAACATGTTAAATGTTTGCCTTTTGAAAGGAGTCAGCTGAATGTTAATAAGGCACTGTCAATGTGTTTCTCTTGTTGCTTTCCACTCTTTAAGTTCTTGCCCCTTTGTTATTTCAATAACCTTTAACATATCTGATTTCCATTTAGCAAAGACCCTTAATTATATGTTTATCATTTCATTAGGATGGGTAATTTCAATTGCGAAGTCTCTTAGCTTTATATTTACAAGATTAGGGTGCACTGGAATAGAAATGAGCTACATAGGAATTTCCTCACACTGACTGTAAATAATCTCTGGTGCTTTCTACCCCAGAGAGTTGTGGATCCAAGATCATCTGGGGAGAGGGTTTGCCCCTGAGTCCACCTTAAACTTTACCTCTCTCACCTTAAGCCTATGCTCTATAGTTTCAGAATTCATTACTCATGGGAAAACATGGTAAGCATTCACTTTATCCATGCCCCTCATGATTTTACATACTTGGGTAGGTTCAAGTTCAAGTTCAAGTTCAAGTGAGTTTATTGTCATGAGTCCCTGTATAGGACAATGAAATTCTTGCTTTGCTTAAGCACACAGAAAAATAGTAAGGCATTTACTACAGTACAGATAAATGTGTCCATATACCATGATATAAATATATACACACATGAATAAATAAACTGCAAATAAAGTGCAAATAACAGAAAGTGGTTGTTAATAATCAGAGTTTTGTCCGAGCCAGGTTTAATAGCCTGATGTCTGAAGGGAAGTAGCTATTCCTGAACCTGGTTGTTGCAGTCTTCAGGCTCCTGTACCTTCTACCTGAAGGTAGCAGGGAGATGAGTGTGTGGCCAGGGTGGTGTGGGTCTTTGATGATACTGCCAGCCTTTTTGAGGCAGCGACTGCGATAAATCCCCTCGATGGAAGGAAGGTCAGAGCCGATGATGGACTGGGCAGTGTTTACTACTTTTTGTAGTCTTTTCCTCTCCAGGGCGCTCAAATTGCCGAACCAAGCCACGATGCAACCGGTCAGCATGCTCTCGACTGTGCACCTGTAGAAGTTAGAGAGAGTCTTCCTTGACAATCCGACTCTCCGTAATCTTCTCAGGAAGTAGAGGCGCTGATGTGCTTTTTTGATGATTGCATTAGTGTTCTCGGACCAGGAAAGATCTTCAGAGATGTGCACGCCCAGGAATTTGAAGCTCTTGACCCTTTCAACCATCGACCCGTTGATATAAATGGGGCTGTGGGTCCCCCTCCTACTCCTTCCAAAGTCCACAATCAGTTCCTTGGTTTTGCTGGTGTTGAGGGCCAGGTTATTGCGCTGGCACCATATGGACAGTTGCTCGATCTCTCTTCTATATTCTGACTCATCCCCATCAGTGATACGCCCCACGATGGTGGTGTCATCAGCGAACTTGATGATGGAGTTCGCACTGTGGTTCGCTACGCAGTCATGGGTATAGAGTGAGTACAGCAGGGGGCTGAGCACGCAGCCTTGAGGTGCTCCCGTGCTGATTGTTATCGAGGCTGACACATTTCCACCAATACGAACAGACTGTGGTCTGTGGACGAGGAAGTCGAGGATCCAGTTGCAGAGGGATGCGCAGAGACCCAGTTCTGCGAGTTTGGTAACCAGTTTGGAGGGGATGATTGTGTTAAATGCCGAGCTGTAATCAATGAATAACAGCCTGACATATGAGTTTTTGTTGTCCAAGTGGTCCAGTGCGGAGTGGAGGGCCAGCGAGATCGCATCCACCGTTGATCTGTTGTGGCGGTACGCGAACTGCAGTGGGTCCAGGTTTTTGTCGAGGTAGGAGTTGATTTGCTCCATAATCAACCTCTCAAAGCACTTCATCACCATCGGCGTTAGTGCCACTGGTCGATAGTCATTGAGGCACGTCACCTTACTCTTCTTGGGCACCGGTATAATTGATGCCCTTTTAAAGCAGGTCGGGACCTCAGACCTCAGAAGTGAGAGGTTGAAAATGTCCGTAAAAACTCCCGCCAGTTGGTCCGCACAGGTTTTTAGAACACGACCGGGTATACCATCAGGACCAGGTGCTTTTCGTGGGTTCACCCCTCTGAAGGATTTCCTGACATCGGCCTCTGTGACTGAGACTGAAATGCCATCACATCGAATGGGGAATCGGGAAGGCACATCAGTATTCTCCCTGTCAAAGCGTGCGTAAAACGCATTGAGCTCGTCAGGGAGTGATGTTTCACCGACATTCGAGCTGCCTCCTGGTTTCGCCTTGTAGGAGGTGATTGCATTCAGGCCCTGCCACAGCTGCCGAACATCTGTCTCATCTGCCACTGTGTGTGTTTCCTTTGAGTGGCTTAGTTCCTTTCTATAGCCTAAGATGTTGTTTCCAGGTTTTTCCTAGAAACTTTCTCCCAGGGTGGAAATATCCAACACTAGAGGGCATAGGTATAAAGTGAGAGGGGGAAAGTTTAGTGTGCATGGCAAGGTCTTTTTTACACAGAGGATGGTGGGGCCTGGAACGTATTGCCAGGGGTGGTGGTGGAGGCAGATACGATATTGACATGCAGGAGGCTTTTAGATAGGTACATGGAAGAGCAGGGAATAGAGGGATATGGATCATGTGCTGGCAGATGAGATCAGTTTAACTTGGCATCATGTCGGCACAAATATTGTGGGCCAATGGGCCTGTTCTTGTGCTGTACTATTCTCTTCTGGTAGGTTAATAGGTCATTATGAAATTACCCTTTAGTTCAGGCCAATGGCAAATGAATCAAAGGGGAATTGATGGGCATGTGTGAGAGAGAATAAGTTGCAAGGGTATAGGGAAGTAAGATGAGGATGAGTGGAACTAATAGGATTGCTTCCCTGGAAGCCAGCATTTACCCAATGAGTCTTCTTTGTTGTCACAATATGTTCCTAACGCATGATAAAATGAAAAATGTTATGGGTATACAAGATGAAAATTTAATGACAAAATAAATACCTTGCTTTTGAACATTAACTACAAATCATGTTCTTGTCATGAACTAAGATCCCTTTATCTAATTTTTCTTCAAGAATAAAATTAACATTAACAAATGGCACATTACAAATGACTGTCATTTGTGAAGCGCTTCATCTTTTTTTTCTATGACTAGTGTGTTTGAACACCGGTTTCAATATTTGATGTGAGCTTTTAATGAACATCGCAGGAACTTACTTTGTATTTGGGGGGTGCTATCAGTATGCTGGTCTCACCGACACTGAAAAGATAACTTTGCCAGTCTTCTATAAAATGCTATTGGGCGAAAGGTACTGCAAGATTATGAGTTTGAAATTCTGTAAATTTCAAGACAAATGTCGTCTGATGGAGCGGGCTGTTATCAGAAACATATGTCAGAAATTGTCTGAGCTTCACATATTGAAAAATTCATGTTACATTTCAGCGATGCAGATGAGGTCCACCCTCTAATGGTGCATATCTCCAAATGACCATAAAGCAAGTGAGTTATCTACTGTTGGAATGCAAATTATTAGACCCCAAAGTTTAGCGCAAAGGGAAAAAATTCAGTTGATATTATATATCATTGGTTGGAGGGATTAAGACTTTTTTCTCTCAGCTGTTCTACAGAACCAAAGCAAATGGAAATGGAAATAACCAAGAGGTTCTGCAAGCTCAAATAATTCAATTTCCAGCCAGATCGGTTCAATTCCAGTGCTGCAGAATATCAGCAAAATGTTGGGTCTAATTATCGTACATAAGAAATTAATATCTTGCATTATTCAACAGATTCCAACCTTTTCTTGGAAATTATGATGAATACAGAACTACATTTCATTTAAAAATCATTGCTGCCCACTTCAAATCATGTATTCTTTTTTTGCTAATTCTACCTCTGACATTCATCTATATCAATGACAATTATAAAATCAACTTGATTTGCCCAGATAATGCCAACATCCAACCATGGGATCTGTTGAGAACTGCTAGATAGTTGCAATATGTGTGTAAGCATCCTCTGCATCAACGCCCGTCTTCTGCAGTGAAGTACAGGACACACTGGAAATCAGATGCAAGCTGACTACTGATTCCAGCCAGAGTTGAGCCCTCACGTTTGGTTTCAATTCACATGAATGGGATCACCATCTTTGACTAAACAATTAATTTACAGTAACTTTGAGTTGATTCTTTTAAACTTTATTTTCAGTCTCCATTCACTGCATATCCATGTGCTTATCTGAAGGCCTCTTTATCCCTGGTAGGAATCTCCACACACCCACCACTCTCTGTTAAAATCTTGCCCCGCACATCTCCCTTAAAGTTTGCCTCCATTACCTTAAAGCTATGCCCTCTGATATTTGATTTTTCACTCATGGCAAAAAAATTCTGATTGGCCATACTATCTATGCCTCTCATAATACTATATACTTCTATAAACACTCCCCTCACCTCCAATAAATTAATACATATTTGTTTGCAAAGTGTATAAATAATAACAAGTACTCATGTCATACTCAATTTTTCACAAAATTAGTGTTATGGTCAGCATATACTTTGTCAATCCTAAACATCAAACCAGTCAAGCTTGCCATGCTATTGTATGCATACAAAATACATAATTTAGACCTGGCATGTTCTGTTTCTATCAAGTAAGTTGTCATTTACACACCAGGATGATGTCTGTATCAGAGCTTCTTCTAATAGATTTCCTCAACTAACGACTCCTATCCATGGTGATAGGGTCCCACCTTCAGCAGTGCTTTGTTCCCACGTTAAAGGCGGCATGTTTTGACAGACATTTTGGGTGGATTAGTTGGGAGCCTTTCGATCCCTATACATACCTCTCCGACATCTTCGACTCTTAAGGAGATTCTGCCAATACAATTTTCATCATGCCTCCCTTCCTACTAATTCTACTTTGGCTCAAAGAAGTGGGAGAAGAGCTCATTGCATCATGAACAAATAGAATTAGGAGTTCACATTTAAATTTTCTCCTTCCAAGATGGATAAGTTAGTGTCTTTTAAAGTGCAGGGAACCCACTACTATTGAGCAGGTGAGGTGAATAAAGTAAACCATCATTGTTCCTCCTCCAGTTTCTTACATTCTTCTTAGACTGTTCTGCAATGAAAATCTATGTCCTGTCTGTTAACAACGTAACCATGCCATTCCTTCTTGCCTCAATTTAAATACAATTCGATGCAGGTTCGAAGCAACACATCTGAATCTGAATCTGAACACGATTGACACCACAATAAGATCCAAATGATCAATCAGTCCGGCCTCTGACTATCACAGAGATGCTTTCCTAAAGTGTGGCAATGCCAGCATGACTGTTTTGCTGTACATTGTATAACATTGATCGACAATGGGAATTTTGTTGGACAAGTAATTTCACAGATACAGTGTGAAACGAGTAAGCAATAAACTTCCAATATCAATCGTTCACTGAAACAAAAGCACATTCCTCTTTGTAATATCAGTTACGTCCAACTACCCTGTCATTCCATCCTAATATGCCACACATAGCCATGAATGCCACAGTTCTCCACAACACCTACTATTGCAGAGTCACCATTAGTTTGTGAGCACTCATCAAACAAAAGATTTCAGAAAAGTATCAATATGGCCATAATGCCCAGTATTAATTTTCATTCTATTGAAAGTTCCAGCATCCATTCTACTTTCCAGTATTAGTTCTTCTGATACTTCCCCAGGACTGAAATATGCTACGGTTTCTGATGTTGAAGATAGATTCATCAGATGTTGTTGGAATACCTTTGAATCGCTTATCTTAACAATACTGTTTCACCTTGATCGTCATCAGGAACATTACATGATAATTCCTGAGCGACAGATGACTCACTTCAATCTTATAAACTTCTTGCTTTCTCCTGAGTGTCGTTCACTTGAACTAATGGGTCAATGTGCAAAATGAATTCCTCCAATTTTAAAAATATTTAAATTCATTTACCTCCATTATCTCTCATTCATCTCTGACTTGCTGAGAGCTCTTGGGATATAAATACTTGCATTCAGCCAGAATGTCTTCTCTCATGGCATGTGTCATAATTTTGATCATATTTTATTTGCCTTTCTTCCACTTTCCCTTCCAAGTTTTGTTTGACATGACTCTTACACGGCCTGTTTTGTACTCAATTGGCATTTTAGCAAAATTATCTCCTCTAATGGAGCACGACAGCGCTATAGTTAGGAAATTGCTGCATATTGATGTTTCATGGTGACCTTCAATCATTGTTCCGTAACACCGATTGAACATCAACATGCACCAATGTTTATAGTCTGAGGTACCCATCTGTTTCAAAAAGGGTATTTAACATCCTGGTGCCCAAAAAGAGTATGGTGACCTGCCTCAATGATTTCCATCTGGTAGCATTTACAACCACCATCATTATTTTTTTTTTAGAGCTTAGTTATGGTACAAGTCAACTCCTGCCTCAGAAATGGATCTGATTCAGTTTCCCTGTCACCACAACAGGTCAACAGCAGAGGTTAAATCATTAACTCTCCAATATGCTCTGGACTGTCCGGATAACATAACAAATATATCAAGCTGTCGAAGCAAGGAACTGCAGATGTTTGTTTACAAAAAAAAACACACAAAGTCCTGGATAATATAGCAGGTTAGGCAGCATCCCTGGAAAACATGGATAGGTAACTTTTCACATTGGGACTCTTCTTCAGACTTCCATCAGTCTAAAGAAGGTTCTCGACCTGAAACATCACATATATCAGGCTGCTGTTCAGGTCAGCATTCAACACTGTCATCCCTCCCAAACTCATCACCAAGGGCCAAGATCTGGGCCTCTGTACCCCCCTTTGCAACTGGATCCTTGATATTCCCATCAGCTGACCTTAAACAGTACAGTTCAGTTGCATCATCTCCTCCTCATTGATCATCAACACATTCCCCTCAAGGGTCCAAGGTGCCACATAAATTCTCAGACAAGAGGACTGCCGATGGCCTAATCAAAGGTGGTGATGACTCGGTGCACGGGAGAGAGATAGAACACCTTCTTGAATGGTACCAGAGCAACATCTCGCTGACTGGTTGCGTTATGGCTAAATACAGCAATCCCACAGGAATGCCAGAAGCTGAATAGATTGGTGGAGTCAGCCCAGTCCATCATGGTCACAGCCCTCCCCCACCACTGGAAGCATCTGCATGAAGTGCTGCCTCAAGAAGATGGCATCTACAACCAAGGATCCCCACCATCCTGGCCATGTTCCCTCTTACTGCTGCCATTGCCTGAAATCTCATACCACCAGGTTCAGGATCAACTACTTTCCTACAACCATCAGGTAATTGAACTGAAGTGCACAACCCTAATACTGCTTCAGCAACAGCGCACTACAGAACAACTCTTCCATTACCATGGACTTGCTAGTTTTCTCATTGTGTCTTATTTGTCTTGGTTCTGCAGTTTTTTTTCATTTTAATGTTTTATGTAATTTATGTACAATGTATGTATAATTTGTTTCAGTTTTGCTAGTCTATGTGCCTGTGATACTACTGCAAGATTTTCATTGTCTGTACCGCCCTGTACGTGCATATGACAATAAATACAACTTGATTTGACATGTCTATTGAATGCATCATTCACCGTGCTCTGTGCACTGATATTTCTGCTTCACTATTTCAAGCTGGATGGGAAATGAACAAAAATTATATTTTATTCCATCAGTCTTCATTGTGCCACTCCTTCAGCTGTTGATCCGTACATTGTATGATACTAAAATTCTGCACCGGTTGAATTTCCTTTGCATTTTTAGAGCACTTTTACGTTGATATGGCAATCTTGTGTCGTTGCTCAAACATTACATTATGAATAAATAAGTTACAGTGAAATGGGTGCGAGAGTAGGATTCGCAATAACAACATTGCCCTGAGAACCGGCAAAATACTAGTTAAGCCAAATGTCCTGCTTCTATGTCATGAGGAAATATATGAAATCTTTCAGGAAAGTTATACAGTCACTAATTTTCCCTCCTGGCCTCTGGTTACAGGTTCCAATCATATAGCCCGGTGGTGCAGTATTTGCAATGATGTTGTAACTTCTCTATTACTTTATAATGCAACAATTGTCCTGGAGGCACAGGTTTCTCGACATCACATGAATATTTCTGCTAACAGAATTGCCTTTTGCCTATGCATTCAGCCTCATAACGAACACCTTCGACCTTGCCCTCCATTTCAAAAATGTTGTTTGTTTGAACAAAACATTTCTATCTTCTGAATGGATGAATTGAAGGTCTCTTGCACTATTCATAAGCACTGAACTTTCTGATACATGCGTTCCGTGCCTGGACTGTAATGTTGTGTTGTATCACTTCAATAATTACCTGGCTTGACTTGTTATCCACACTCGGTTATGCACGTGCTATGTTTTTCTCTTTAGTTTTTAAAGGGGCTGTCCCACTTGGGCGTCATTTGCACGTCATTTACGCGACATCATTTACGCATCACGGCGCACAATGCGCTCGTTGTGATGCGTATGTGATGCGCGCATGGCATGCATTACGCACGCAAGGTGTGCATTACGCGTGCATGGTTCGTGGTGACGTAGACAGTGACGCGTGGTCGCGCGCTGCGCCCCAGGATTTTGGGATTCACAAAATCTTCGCGCCTCACACAGGTGGCGCGCAAATGACGCCCAAGTGGGACAGGCCCTTACTTCTATTCTAACTTGTTGCAATTATTCATGGGCATCATAGATTCATTCTACCAATAGTCATGGTGTCACTTTTAATGGCTATCATTTGTCACTATACTCATCACATGAAAATGTGCGTGTTCAGTGGATTCGTAACCCCTGTTAAAATCCAGTCGAGAAACTCCAGTCTTGAGTGTGAGCATTCAAGGCATGAGCATTCAAGGACACCAAAAATCGGAACAAGATTGGGCCACCTGGTTTGCCAATCACTTTAGACTTTCGAGATACAGTGTGGAAACAGTCCCTTCTGTCCACCAGGTCCACACCAACAAGCAATCAACCCGTACACTAACACTATCCTACACACACTAGGGACAATTATACAACTTTATTGAAACCAATTAACCTGCAAATCTAAACGTCTTTGTAGTGTTGGAGGAATCTGGAGCACCCAGAGAAAACCCATGTGGTCACAGGAAGAATGTACAAACTCCATACAGACAGTACTAGTAGTCAGGATTGAACCTGGGTCTCTGGCGATGTAAGGCAGCTACTCTATTGCTGCACCACTGTGCTGCCCCTATCATAAATCAATATGATCATGGATGATCTGCCCCAAACTTCTACCAATTTTCTGGGCCTGTCCTCATAGCTTGCACCTACACAATCAATTAAAAATGTCTCTATCTTCAAAATACCTCCTATTATAAAGCCTCTTCAATCCTCTGGGTAAAGATGATCATAGATTGTGTGTGTGTGTGTGTGTGTGTGTGTGTGTGTGTGTGTGTGTGTGTGTGTGTGTGTGTGTGTGTGTGTGTGTGTGTGTGTGTGTGTGTGTGTGTGTGTGTGTGTGTGTGTGTGTGTGTGTGTGTGTGTGTGTGCGATGCAGCTCGCGGTTTCCTCGCTGACGGTCGATCCAGCTCGAGGTTTTTCAGGCGAGTGCCCTTGAGCTTGAGGTGGAAGACATTCTTCTGAGTGGGACAGCCCCTTTAGGATATTAGGTGCTTCAATAAGATCATCTTTCATTCTTCTAAACTCCAAAGGGTATATGGTTTATTTGGTCATTTGATCCCAAAAATGAGCCTGTTGAATATAATTTGGACTATCTCTACTGTCAGTTTATCCTTTCAGGTAAGGGGATCAAAACTGTGCACGGAAACCAAATGTGGCCTCAGCAACATCTTGTGCAAGCAACAGTGTGTGTGTGGTTTATTCGAAGACTCCTCACAGACTGTCTCTGAAATAATCTACAAATCACTGTTCAAAGCCGAGAACAGTTAGTCACAGGACACAATCAATATGGAGCTGAATGTTTGAAATAAGCAATCATTTTTTTTGCAAACAGAAGACACCTTTGTGCTTTTTGTCAAGTCGGCCATTCTAATGCTTCCAGCAGTTAATGATGGACAGAAATGTAAAGGCTGTGCTTTCGAAGTCTGTGCTCTTCATCAAAACTAAGCTGCATCTTTACTTTCTAATAAGCTATTAACTGAGCCATTGATTCCATTCTTGCTCATCTGTGCTTGACAATTACATTAGAGACTCATCTGACTCACTGGCTAAATTACACAGAATAACAAGTTCTATTCTAGGTGCTATAAAGAATGAGAACAAATTAAGAAAATTGTATATTTCTCCCATGAGGAGGACAACCCCTTCGAATAGTGACAATCCTGCAATATTCCCCATCCTCGCAAAGTGACCCTGGCTTTTGGATGTTCGATTAATACTGGCATCAGTCCCAAAATACTAAAATAAAGCTATCCATTAAAATGGGTCGGAACCTTCAGAGATGTCTTTGGGTAGGTATGTTGCATGTCCTAACCAATGTTCACCCAACTAATACCATAAACAAAAGACAGATTCATTGTTTGACTTCCCAGTTTTGGAACAATTTCCTTATTTACATTATACAATCAGGCGAAGAAAAATGTTAATTTAGTCACAAAATTGGAACCTTTTAAGCTAAAGTAAGCTACCATTCAAAAACAACCAGACTTTCCCACCTATGGTGACTCACCCATTACAGTAGAGAAGGAGTCCATTCAATTTATCAAGGGGATAGAGATATGGAAGAGGAAAGTGTGAAAATCGACCTTACCTTCGTTTTATCACCTTACACTTTCATATCTATAGTCTCCCTCTCCCCTGACTCTTAGCCTGAAGAAGGATCTCGACCCTAAATGTCACCTATTCCTTCTTTCCAGAGATGCTGCCTGTCCCGCCGAGTTAAGGGGCTGTCCCATTTGGGCGACCTAATTGGCGAGTTTAGAAGAGTTTGAAAATATGACATGTTGAAGACCTCCTTCGACTATGTTGAAGACCAGCTTCAACTAGCTACGACTAGCTATGACTAACTTCGGAAAAATTGGACTGAATAGTGGAGAGTGAAGACAACCTCCTTTGATCTCCTTCGACCTCCCTTCGACTATGATGAAGACTATCTACGACTACCTACGACTACCTTCGATTACCCTCGATTACCTATGACTAACATGCCGACCTACTACGACCTACTACGACTAAACCTACGTAATAAAAGTATTGATTTTTTCCATGGCGACCCTTTTTTACTCGCGAGCATTTTTTAACATGTTGAAAAAAACACCACGACCTAGCTGAGGCCTCAAATACGCGGAGACCATTCTCGAGCATGGAGAGTTACGAAGACCTCCTACGACCTTGTGTCGACCATGCTGCGAGTATGAGTCGAGAGCAAACTCGCCAGAATTCGCGGATTAGGTCGCCCAAGTGGGACAGGGCCTTGACTCCTGCATTTTGTGCCTATCTTAGGTGTAAACTGGGAAGTCAAACAATGAAGCTGTCTTTTATTTCCTTCCACTCTCCAAAGCCGCACAGGTTTGTAGGTTAATTGGCATTGGTAAAAATTTGTAACTGTGTAGGATAGTGCTGGTGTACGAAGTGATCGCTAGTTAGCGTGAACTCGGTGCGCCGAAGAACCTGTTCTCGCACTTCATCTCTTAAGTCTACATTTCTAAATCACTCTGCAAGATGGCTTTTGCTAATACAGAAATGATTAATTAAATGAACTTGGCGGTTCATTGATTGATTTTCATTTAATCCACCTCTTATGCTTTATCAAAATGTACATCAATATTATACATTGATATATATTGACTACTTCAGACTGAATTTATATTACAACTTTACTGGCTATGGAAGGATAACAGCTTCCTTTGAAAGAAGTATCTGCTTATCTGAAAACACCAGCCTGTGGTTCCAGAACACACAAAAAAAAATCAAATTATAGATTTGAACGTGGTATTTCTTGATCATCCTCTGATTTCCTCTCCAAGTACAGGGTCTATAGAATTGGCCATCTTGGATTAATATTAAAAAAATATTGATGTAGTATTTCTTCATTTAAATATTTGAAAAGCCAGTATTTTAATGACTTGGTAGAAAGAGATGGCTCAAAGAGAAAGAGAAAAAAAGGAAAGTAAAAATATTTAGCCAATGTAAAAAGACACAGAAAAAAAAAACTCATTTTGGCAAACTGTGCGTTTTGCCCACTTGGCTGCTCAAAATTAGAAAGCTGACAAGGTTTGGATGTCTGCTTCTATCTCCCTAAAACCACATGTCAGATTTAGCATTTTCCATACAGACTTACCAAAATTACTTTTGCAGTTAAAAGTCTCAAAAGGTGAAGGCCAGCACTAGAATATAGCCCAAGAGGCTGTATATTAGTGTATGAGCACATATTATTGCTGCCAATAACCATTTTAATCTCAAATGATATTGTTTCTGATTATTTTGGAGGAAATTCCAGGTGGTAGTTAAATACACATAAAATCTTTCAAATGGAATTAATATCCTCCTAATACATTCCATTTACTTTTAAATATCACACAGAATAATCTTGAAGAGATTCTCTGAACTATGCAGCTTTAAATTAAGATGTAGGATTTCACTGCAAGCTCTCCATTTGGATTTTCATAATGGAGTTAATAAAGAAATATCTACGCATAAAGAATTCTCATAATGCATTTAATAAAAATAATTCACCTTGGGGGTAGCACGAAAAATAGAGATTTGCTGCAGGAACTCAGCGCGCCAGGCAATATCTATGAAAGGAAATGGACTGTCGACGTTTTGAGTTGACACCTTTCATCTGGACAGAAAGAGTAGAGGGGAAGTAGCAAGGGGAAAGAAATTAGAAGTGGTTGGTGTCAAGATGCAGCAAGTGATAGGTGGATACAGGTGAGAGAGGGTAATTGGTTTATGGGGGTAAACAGTCAGGAGGGGCAGTGAAAGGTGGAAAGAACAACAGAAGCTGGGAGATGATTATTGAAGAACAATAGCTGCATTATCTGGAAAATGGCAACAAAAAAAGGTGAAGAGTGAAGCTGAATAAGGATGGGAACAATAGAGTGAAGGCATAACTCAATACCCATTCATCGGCAATCGGCATTCAGTACTGATCTGTCTGGCGTTTCATTCTCCCTGTGATCATGTGTAGTTCTTATGGCTACTCTGGTTTCTTCCCATCGTCCCAAAGACATATATGTTTGCAGGTGAATTGGCCACTGAATTGAGTGGTAGAATTTGGATGCGCGGAGCAAGGGGGAGGTGAAGTTGTTGCGACGATCGGGAGAATTAATTATGGAATTTGTTTCTCCTTTTCCCAAATCTGACAAAGAGTTTTGAATGTAAAAATGTTTTTTTTTTCTCTTTTTGCAGATTGTGCCTGATCTGCTGAGTGTTTCCAGCATTTTCTAGTTTTATTACAAATCTCTAGCATGTGTTGTTTTATTTTTCATTTTCATAACCAAAACATGGATAAATGGGTTCTTGATTGTCAGTGCCGACTCAGTGGGCTTCTTCTTCTTGCGTATGGCGTGCACAGCCTAAAGTTGTAGGACAACTTGTTCTATTTGATCTTATTTGATTGTGCACGCCAGGTTGAATGCATTCGTCGAAACAGGGCGGACCACGTGAAGGTTGCAATCTCCCACCCCCACTCAGTGGACTGAAGGGCCTGTTTCCAGATCTCGCAATGTTCTTTTTTATTTGTATGGCCGTATGCCAACCCAAATCTCGCTGTACCAATTGGTACAGTGACAATAAATGTAAACTTGAACTTGAACTTGAGTCCCATGAATGCTGAAACAAATAACCACATATTCTTTCACTATACTTATGTCAACAAATCATGATAGATAAAATGCAAGATAAGTAAATATTCCTTGAATTTCTCATCTTGATTGAATTACAAAAAGCAGTCCCTGGTGACAGTGACTTGACTGCTGGCCCCTGCTTATTCCAGACTAACAAGAACATCGGAAAGCACATACATAAGCAATGCAACGATTGATATGCACGTGTGAATTGAAAGAGTGCTGCACTGTCAGAAGTGTTAGTTTCCAGGTGGTACTTTAAACTGTGACAAAATCTGCACCATTTCAAAGAGAAGAGAGAGCTAATGCCAATGCCTTGGCCAATGTTTATTCCCCACTCAACATTGTTAAAATATTTACTCATTATGAAAATACGTTTTGAGTGCATTTGCTGTGCACAAATTAGGTCCCATATGCCTAACACAAAAAAATGGCAAGGCTTGAAAAGCTTTTCATTGTAAATATTTTTTGGACATAGTAAAATATAGGAGAAGGGAGTTGTGACTTAGATACCTTGCTTTCCTTTCTTTATCATTCTGTGGTATGCGGGGTAGGGTTAACAAATAATGAAAGGCCTACATAGAGTGGATGTGGTGAGGAAATTTCCAGTAGTGGGAGAGTCTAGGACCACAGGGCACAGCACCAGAATAAAAGGCATTCCTTTAGAATGGAAATGAGGAGGAATTTCTTTACCCAGAGCATAGTGAATCTGGGAATTCATTGCTACATACGGTAGTGGGGGCAAAGTCATTGGCTATTTTAAAGCAGAGATTGATAGGTTCTTGATTAATAAGGGTGTCAAAGATTACGGGGAGAAGACAGGAGAATGGGGTAGAGAAGGAAAATTAGATCAGCCATGATCGAATGGTGGAGCAGAATAGGCAAAATGGCCAAATTCTGCTTGTGTGTCTTATGGTTTTATGGTTCCATTGCTCTGAAATTAGTCCAAAATGAAGTAACAGCAGAGCACAGCTATTTGGAAATGAATGTCACAGTGACCAGCTGCAACTGAAGCTTTCATAACTCCCCTCTCTGTCAAAATGAATGTTATTTAAAGAAAATATTGATGTATGCATTGCTTACAGCATTTAACAGATCCTGGGCAAATTTATATTTCAAACGCTAAATAACACATAATAAAAAAATTATGTTGCTAATTTGCTGAACAACACATGCCAGCTGCTTTATTACTATTTATTCAATGCTCATTAAATACACCACCCTAACAGATTATCTTTAGGCCATTACAACTAAGTTAGAGTTCCTGCAGAAACCAAGACAGGTCTACATAGACAATTGTCCACGCGTATTCTTCCAATGCACAACAGATTTTATTTCAAAGTCACGTGAGTGACTACGTGAAGAGCCCGCCAGCCCGCATGCGCGTCAATACTGGCGCGGGAATCGGAGCAGTTTGAAACTGTTCTGGCAGGCAAGCCAAATTTGTTTTCAGGAACGGGCCGCTGTGGTACAGCGGGCGCTGAGTGGCTGACGGGCGAAGCCTGTGCGGCTGCCGCCGTTGGAGCTCCGAACGGGAGCAGGCTGCCAGATTTGGAGGCCACCGCGGAGGCACTGTAAGGAGCTGGCGGGATACGATATTGCGGCTGCCGGCGCGGCCAGGTCAGCGATCGCTGCAAAAGATTAGCAGCAGCCGGTGGTTTTAAAAATAGCCGCGGCCAGGACAGCGACCGTCAGGTAAGCTCAGCTGCTGGGTCAGTATTCACTGTGGGGGGTTTTCCTGCAGCACAGCATACGCTGTAGAGCAGCGTATAGTGTATGCTCTAGTTATAGGGTGGCTATAAATAAAGCTGGCAGTTTTTTAATAGTGGTTGCCGCTCGGTCACGTTTGTGACTATCATAGCAGAAAGGATGCAAAGGATACAAAGGATACAAAGGATACAAAGGACATTTATTATCACATACACCAAATAGTGTGGTGAAATTTGACTTGCCATTGCAGCACAGAATGGGGCTCCTCTGGAGCAGGCGGCTGTTCGGAGCATTTTACGGGCAATGCCTGTACAGATTGATGCTCCGAAAGGGAGTCAGCCAGAGGCCTGAGGAGGCAATGCCTGGTTCAGGGTTGGGTTCTATTGCCTCCCCTAAGAAACTCCATTGAGGCTCCAGAAAGGAGCTCCTGGCTTAGGAAGCCTTTTTTGAGCTGTGTCTATCAGACACCTGTGGGAGCAACACCTGGTTCAGGGTTGTGTCATGATAATTTCCACTCAGTAGATGGGACTGTTGGAGATTCTTTTATAAGAGACTCCAACTATGTGGATATCGATAAAGCAGTTGAATCTCTGATCTAATGGGGATATGCTTCTTTTTAATCATGTGAACAAAATATGCTCCGTGTACCGGAAGCATTAACAGGTGGCTCCAGCCATATGCCTGTGACAACACCCGGCAGGGTTGCAATATTTCTCCCGCTCTGTCGAGGGGAGTATCGGAAAGAGGTGACTCCGATTATGATGCCGGCTCAACCGGGTCGTATGGGGGCCTGAGGCCTGAGGAAGCAACACCTGGTTCAGGGTTGCGCTCGATTTCCTCCCCTGAAATACTCCGTTGAGGCTCCAGAAGGGAGCAAGGACTCGGAATCATTAGCAGGTGCAACCTGTCTGGTAAGTACAATAAATAATTATGATTTATACCAATAGCAGAGGACCGCGGCAGTGGGGAAGGCCGATGGCCATCCGTTTCCACTTTGGAGTGGCTGGCAGCGTCGGTCTGCACAGCTAGTTCTGATTCGGCTCCTAGAGGGAGCAGCTTGGCAACCCCGAGTCGGGGCAAAGCCAAAGCCAAGTCTGTGAGACAAGTCCTATCGGACTATTCGGGACAAGAGGATTCTGTCCCCACATCTATGGCAGATGTGATTAGCCGTTTGTCTCAATTGGAACATCTGATGGATCAGATGATGGCACAAAATATGCTCCGTGTTACGGAGGCATGCACAGGCAGTTCGAGTCATACGCCTGTGACAACACCTGGTTCAGGGTTGCAATATTCCTCACACTTGGATGAGGGGAGTGTCGGAGATCAGTATGGAGCTGACTCCGAACATGAGTGTGTGCCTGAATCCCATGCTTTAATGCATGATGTACGAGAATCGCATAAGGAAGAGCTGCCTGCTCTTGCCTCTAAATTTGCTGTTCCCTCGGGGACAGGCAAGCCACTACAAGAGGAGTTGGCCAGCAACATCAGCTACCTAACATCACACCAGCTGAAGGAATGGCAAGCATGGGGCTGAAGATGTGGTCAGACAGGGTCTGCAAATGGAACTTCGCTGAAGCTCCAACAATCAGGTCGACGCGGGTTCAGAGACGCTGGCAGGTAAGGTCTCTTTATTGACCTCCGTAAAACTCCGAAATGGAGCAGTCTGTCGGCCCAGGTTTGGATTTACTGGCAGCATGGGCTGTCTAGCATCTTTTCACTGTCTTTGGAGTAAACAGATTGATGCAGAGACATCGGCAGGGTGCCTTGCATACTAACCTATGTAATTTCCAAGTAGGAACAGCTTGGTTACCCTGGTTCAGGGGAGACCTCCTGGAACTGGCTGGCCATATGGGTCATATTGACCAGGGAAGCACTGCCTCAACATCTGTGATTGAAATTATCAGACTGCTCAGTAGAGGGAAGTAGTTGTAGTCTCCCTTAACACATGGATAAAATTCTGCTCAGTTAGTGCAGTTGCCAGTTCATTGAAAACATCATTGCCATAATTTCTGGGATAGGTAGCTACTAGCAGGAAGCTGGTCTGGCATATAGTATTTTATCTGACCTGCAGGTTCATGTTTGGAGGGATACAAGCCAGATTCACATTGGTTGTGAATTGACAACTATTGACAATGTATCCATGGTTTGGAGGGATATAAACCAGATGCAGACAAATGGGACTAGTTTAGTAAGCTAACTTGGTCGGTATGGACAAGTTGGGTTGAAGGGCCTATTTCCGTGCTGCATTGCTCTTTGAATCTATGATTTGTAGTCATGCCCCCACATATGTATCATGTATATCTGCTGTTGCCTGTCTTGCACAGCAGATTTTCCCCACAAGAGAAAGGGAAGTGTGTCAGTAACTGAGGAAAGTGCGTATATTGTGCTTGGGTGACATGATTGTCAATGTCGAATAGTAGTGGAAATAATAATAGTGTTTGAAGTGCAGTGGGGACTGTGAATGTTATCTCCCAGGCTTGTTTGCTATATTTGTAAGATGGGAGTGTGGTATATTGTGTGGATCTAATGGTAAACATGAAAGGAAATTGCAATTTTAAAGATGCATTCACTTACGTTGAAAATACATGTCAGGCAATTGACATAATACATATGTTGAAAGCCACCCTTAGATATAGAGCACCTCCTCAACTATGGTTTGCCAGTGGAGCATTGCAAAATCTTGGGAAGTTGATTTCTCTCATTTTTAGCTTAAAGATACAGCGCAGAAACAGGCCCTTCAATCCACCGAGTCCGCACCGACCAGTGATCCCCATACATTAACAAGATCCTGCACACTCCAGGAACAATTTTACATTTATACCGAGTCAATTAACCTACAAACCTGTACGTCTTTGGAGTGTGGGAGGAAACCGAAGATCTCGGAGATAACCCACACGGTCACGGAGAGAACATACAGACAGACAGACAGTACATACAGCGGCCGTAGTTGGGATCAAACCCTGGTCTCCGGCACTGTAAGGCAGCAACTCTACTGCTGTGCCACCGTGCCGCCCCATATAACGTACAACATTATTTTCCAGATCAGAATAATTTCTACAACGATTTCTACCACTAGCCCCTAGAGCACCATGGATCCGCTGCAGTTCGCATACCGTCCAAACAGATCCACGGATGATGCGGTCTCCCAGGTTTTGCACACCAGTCTCTCTCACCTTGACAGCCAGAAGGGGGGCGTGTGAGGATGCTGTTCATTGACATCAGTTCAGCTTTCAACACTGTAGTCCCCACCAGACTTGCTGATAAGCTGCTGGAACTAGGACTGAACACTCCCCTGAGTGCCTGGGTCTGGATTTTCTGACCGCCAGGCCCCGGGTGGTCACAATGGGGACATACCTCCAACCCCCTCACCCTGAATACAGGATCTCCCAGGGTTGCATCCTCAGCCCCCTACTGAACTCCCAGTATACACATGACTGTGTGGCCAGGTTCAGCTCCAACTCCATCATCAAGTTTGCTGAGCCTGATCTCCGATAATGATGAGAAGGCCTACCTGGAGGAGGTGACTGACATGGCACTCCGGTGTCAGAATAACAGCCTCCTCTTGTAAGGAGCTGATAGTGGACTTTAGAAGGGCACAACAACCAAGGACATACACGCCACTGGGGATAAATGGGACTACTGTGGATAGGGTGAGCAGCTTTAAATACCTGGGAGTCCACATCATAGAGGATCTGACATGGACAACACACACTGCCGCACTGGTGAGAAAGGCAAGGCATCACCTTTACCACCTCAGGATGCTGATGAAATTCAGAGTCTCTCTGAGGATCCTTAGAAACATAGAAACATAGAAAATAGGTGCAGGAGGAGGCCATTTGGCCCTTCGAGCCAGCACCGGCATTCATTGTGATCATGGCTGATCGTCCCCAATCAATAACCCGTGCCTGCCTTCTCCCCATATCCCTTGATTCCACTAGCCCCGAGAGCTCTATCTAACTCTCTCTTAAATCCATCCAGTAATTTGGCCTGCACTAGCCTCTGTGGCAGGGAATTCCACAAAATCCCAACTCTCTGGGTGAAAATGTTTTTTCTCACCTCAGTCATAAATGGCCTCCCCTTTATTCTAAGACTGTGGCCCCTGGTTCTGGGCTTGCCCAACATTGGCAACATTTTTCCTGCATCTAGCTTGTCCAGTCCTTTTATAATTTTATATGTTTCCATAAGATCGCCCCTCATTTTTCTAAACTCCAGTGAATACAAGCCTAGTCTTTTCAATCTTTCCTCATATGACAGTCCCGCCATCCCAGGGATCAATCTTGTGAACCTACGCTGCACTGCCTCAATCACAAGGACGTCCTTCCTCAAATTAGGAGACCAAAACTGTACGCAATACTCCAGATTTGGTCTTACCAGAGCCCTATACAACTGCAGAAGAACCTCTCTACTCCTATACTGAAATCCTCTTGTTATGAAGGCCAACATTCCATTAGCTTTCTTCACGGCCTGCAGTGACCGGTGTACAAGGACACCCAGGTCTCGCTGTACCTCCCCCTTACCTAACCTAAGCCCATTGAGATAATAATCTGCCCCCTTGTTTTTGGCACCGAAGTGGATAACCTCACATTTATCTATGTTCTACTGCATCTGCCACTCACTCAACCTGTCCAGGTCACCCTGCAACCTCCTAACATCCTCTTCACAGTTCACACTGCCACCCAGCTTTGTGTCATCCGCAAACTTGCTAGTGTTGCTCCTTATTCCCTCTTCCAAATCACTAATATATATGGTAAACAGTTGCAGGCCCCAACACCGATCCTTGCGGCACACCATTCGCCACTGCCTGCCATTCTGAAAATGACCCGTTCACTCCTACTCTTTGCTTCCTGTCTGCCAACCAATTTTCTATCCATGTCAACACCCTACCTCCAATACCATGTGCTCTAATTTTAGTCACCAGTTTCATAAATCCATGCTGACTTGGACTAATCCTTTTACTGCTATCCCAATGCTCCATTATTACCTCTTTAATAATTGACTCCCGTGCGGGACCTTATCAAAGGCTTTCTGAAAGTCTAGATACACTACATCCACTGGCTCCCCTTCATCCATTTTACTTGTCACATCCTCAAAAAATTCCAGAAGATTTGTCAAGCATGATTTTCCTTTCATAAATCCATGCTGATTTGGACTAATCCTTTTACTGCCATCCAAATGCCCCATTATTACCTCTTTAATAATTGACTCCAGCATCTTTCCCACCACCGAAGTCAGGCTAACTGGTCTGTAATTCGCCATTTTCTCTCTCGCTCCTTTCTTGAAAAGTGGGATAACATTAGCCATCCTCCAATCCACAGGAACTGATCCGGAATCTATTGAACAATGGAAAATGATCACCAACGCGTCCACTATTTTTAGAGCCTCCTTCCTGAGGACCCTGGGATGCAGTCCATCAGGCCCCGGGGATTTATCATCCTTCAGTCCCATTAGCCTACCCGATACTATCTCTCGCCTAATGAAAATTTATTTCAGTTCCTCGACCCCCTTAGATCCTCTGTCCTCCAGTACTTCTGGGAGATTGTTTGTGTCTTCCTTAGTGAAGACAGATCCGAAGTACCTGTTCAACTCTTCTGCCATTTCCTTGTTCCCCTATATTAATTTCACCCGTGTCTGCCTTCAAGGGACCCACATTTTCCCTTAACATATCTAAATAAGCTTTTACTGTCCTTCTTTATATTCCTGGCCAGCTTCCCTTCGTACTTCATCTTTTCAGCCCGTATTGCCCGTTTTGTTTCCTTCTGTTGTCCTATGAAAGTTTCCCAATCCTCTGGCTTCCGTCTACTCTTTGCTGTGTTATACATCTTTTCTTTTAGTTTTATTCTATCCCTAACTTCTCTTGTCAGCCATGGTTGCCTCCTACTCCCCTTAGAATCTTTCTTCCTTTTTCGAATGAAACGATCTTGTGTCTTCCGGATTATGCCCAGAAATTCCTGCCATTGCTGTTCCACAATCATTCCTTCTAGTATCCCTTTCCAGTCTACCTTGGCCAGCTCCTCTCTCATGCCTTCATAATCCCCTTTGTTCAACTGGATCACTGCCACTTCCGATTTAACCTTCTCCTTCTCAAATTGCAGATTAAAACTAATCATATTATGATCACTACCTCCAAGCGGTTCCTTTACCTCGAGTTCTCTTATCAAATTTGGTTCATTGGACAACACTAAATCCAGAATTGCCTTTTCTCTGGTCGGCTCCATTACAAGCTGCTCTAAGAATCCTTCAACCCTTCTACTCTGGTGCTGTAGAAAGTATCCTGACCGGAAACATCTCGATCTGGTTTGGCAACAGCTCTGCCCAGGTCAGGAAGGCTCTGCAGAGAGTAGTGTGTTCTGCCGAATGCACCATGGGAACTACACTCCCCTCCCCTCCCCCCACCCCCCCCCCCCCCCCCCCTACCCCCCTACCCCCCCCCCCCTTGCTATACACTTGCTATAGTTCTTTCAATTCATTGCACAATTACCCTAATATCACCCATTGTTAAACTAATGATATACTGTGACCAATCATTAATGTACACCATGAAGTATCTTATTATTCTTATTACTAATTTGAAAATTCCTTTACAAATGTATGGGAGATTTCCATATGTCAGGTCATTCATAACCCAGGGAGCTGTTGAACTGGCTGAAGATCTCTCCACTGTATTCCATGAGTCATTACACTCAAATGAAATGGAGATACAAACTACAAATTTCATCATTCATGCAGTGAGGCTCGGCAACATTCATTACCAAACTAAGTTGGCCCATAGTTGAGGTCATACAGACAGCTATAAATTGGTGGATTTGAAGTAAAACCTTACAGCGCTTGCAGCGCCAGAGACCCGGGTTCAATCCTGACTACGGGTGCTGTCTGAACGTAGTTTGCACGTTCTCCCCGTGACCACATGGGTTTTCTCCGAGATCTTCTGTTTCCTCCCACACTACAAAGATGTACAGGTATATAGTTTAATTGGCTTGGTATATGTGTAAATTGTCCCTAGATATATGTAGGATAATGTTAATGTGCGGGAATCACTGGTCGGTGCGGACACGGTAGGCCGAAGAGCCTGCTTCCGCGCTGTATCGTTAAACTAAATATATAGGTCAGCCCAAACCAGTTAAGGATGGCAAATTTCCTTCTCTGAAAGGCATGAGTGAGCAGGGTAGATTTTCACAACAATCCATTAATGATATTTTTTATTCCATTTAAATATACATTTATTTAATTGTAGATATACATATGTGCACATAAGTATTTAAAAAATACAGAGCAAATATGCTTAGAATCTCTCACAAATAAAAAGATACATTTTATACCCGTTTCATACTTTTTACAGTTAATGCTTTTTAGTTTATTTTGTTGAAACAAGCATCAGCTCTGTTTGCAACTAACTGTTGGACCTTTTAAAACAAAAATAAAATCACTTTCCAGTATATACAAGGAAAATGGGTTTCCAGCTCTTCTGGTCTAAAATGGTGCAGTATTGTGTTTACATTTGTATTTTGTTGTAATAAATATTAACCTAATTATGAGATTCACATCCAGAAATTGGATTACCTATTTAAAATGGGTTGATGGATGAAAGTAACTATTTTTGACAATTAATAAAACTTCACTCCCAACCATGTCAAAGAATACTAGGGACAGCATGCTCAACACAAGCTTGAGGAAAGGCAACTCATCTTCTGACTGGGCACGTTACAGGCATCAGGACTCAATAATGACTACATCAGTCTCAGATAAATGATATCATTTCCATCTCTCTTGTAACCAAGTTTAATGATGTATAAAAAAAAGCAAACACATCCTATTTGATATTCAGTTTTTACCAGAAACTGGCCGATTCTGATGCAAGGTCGTCAGATGCTACCAGATTTGAAGAGTAGGTCCAGCAACATATTTTATTTCAGATTTCAAGCTATTGTAGTGCTTTGTTTCACAAAATTCCAACATTGTTTTTCTTTCTGCCGTTGTTCTCATTCTGCTTACATCTCCTCTACTCAGACGAGTTACAATTCAGAAGTCACACCATCCTCTCTCAGCAAGTACCAGCATTAATTGTGTTATTCAGTCTCTCTTTGCCTCAAAATTAGCCTATAACAGACATGCATTTTAATCTGAAGCCAGACACAAAAAGTCGGAGTGACTCAGTGGGACAGACAGAATCTCTGGAGAAAAGGAATAGGTGACGTTTCAGGTTAAGACCTTTCTTCAGACTAAAGAAGGGTCTCAACCCGAAACGTCACCTATTCCTTTTCTCCAGAGATGCTGTCTGTCCCACTGAGTTAATCCAGCTTTTTGTGTCTGTCTTCGGTTTAAACCAATATCTGCAGTTCCTTCCTACACATGCCCTTTAACTGTTCCTTATATTTTCTCTAAACCACCCTTTCCTTAAAATATATTTAATTTCTAACTTTGGTCAGTTCTCTTTTTTAGAGATGCTGCCTGACCTGCTGGGCATTTTCAGCTACAGGTACACAACCTTTTATCCGAAAGCCTTGGGTCCAGACACTTCTCGGATTTCGGAATTTTTCGGATTTCTGAATGGAAGATTTTTAGCATAGATTAGGTAGGTAGCGCGGGCGGCTTGAAAAGTCTGGAGCGGCTGCCTCCTCCCCGGAGACTGGGGAATCATTGTAAATCATTGCTTAAATGTTAGTCAGTTAGTTTGGAGGGATTTTATGTGGTGGGGGGGTGAAGGGGGAAACTTTAATTCTTAGTCCCCTACCTGGTCGGAGAGGCGGGGAGCGGGCAATGCCTTACCGGGTCGCCGTGCAGTAAGCTCCGGAGCGCTGTGGCCACCGACTCCCAACATCACGGAGCTGGGGCTGCGGGCGTCCGGCCGCGGGCGGCACCGGTTGTAGCTCCGACCCCGGCGAACTCTACCCCTGGCTGCGCGGCGCTCCAAGTCCAGCGCGGCCCGCGGCCGGACGCCCGCAGCCCCAGCTCCGCGATGTTGGGAGTCTGCGGCCACAGCGCTCCGGAGCTTACTGCACGGCGACCCGGTAAGGCATTGCCCACTCCCCGCCTCTCCGACCAGGCAGGGGACTAAGAATTCAATTTTCCCAATTCACCCCCCCCCCCCTTCACATAAAAGCCCTCCAAACTAACTGACTAACATTTAAGCAATGATTTACAGATGTTTAAGTGTCTCCCCGGTCTCCGGGGAGGAGGCAGCCGCTACAGTAGTACAGACCTGGGTTGACTGTGGGTCGTTTCGGGTCAAGTTTGGCGCCAAACGCGAGCTTTGGTGTGCAGACGACATCCTGGAAAAAATGTCCGGTTTTCGGAGCTTTTCGGTTTCCGGAATTTCGGGATAAAAGGTTGTGCACCTATTTTAATTCAAAGTGGATACATTTTAAAACGAAAAGTGAAATATTTGTCAGGCTGCCCAATTGCATTGATGCGTAAACCATTTTGTTTTTATAATTATGTAAATGAATATTAGCAGATGCTTAACCTGTAACCTAAGTGGCACAATTTCAAGGGTATTTTGGCAGCAATTTCCTCATTTCACTAGAGAAAACTCTGCCTCAAATGATCCACTCGTCCATGGTTTCATGTAGTTTTTAAATACTGAATTAATCAAAGGAATAGTTGTTTCAAATAACAGGCTTTCCCTGTCCCATGCTGTGATAATTAAAATCACATAAAAATAGATCATGACAAAGCCTGGTGGATACCAGTGACAGGATGGTTTGATCGGCAGATGGTTGGACTAGAAACTAGAGGTAGTAACACATAAAGTGTGAGATACAGATAAAAGAGGTGAGAATTGCAAGGCCAGATAAAGGAATGTAGGTGAAAGGGCATGGGAGGTGAAATAGGTGTGTGTGTGTGTGTGTCCAGATGGGGCACAGGGAGGAGAGTGGGGGGAAAAAAGGGGGTGGGAGAAGGGGACGGGATTGTATGTAGATCAGTTACCCAGAATTGGAGTCAATGTTCACACTGTGGACCTTACATTTATAAGCAAAATGTAAGGTCCACTTCCTCCAGTTTACGTTTGGTCGCACTCTGGCATTGGAGGGTGTGCAGGATAGTAAAGACCATATTTGAATGGGATGTGAAGTTAAATGGCCAGTAACTGGGAGATGCAGCAAGCCTTGGTCAACCGAATGCAAATGTTCAGCGAAAATGCTTGCTCGTCTATGCTTAGTCTCACCAATATATAGGACTAAGCAGAGACTAGGTGACCTATTCTCCAGCTCTTTGTGTCTACCTTTATAAGCCAACATCTGCAGTTCCTTGCATCACAAATTAGCATCTTTAGTTTAGATTAGTATAGTTTAGTTTAAAGATAAATCATAGAAGCAGGCACACTGAGTACATGCTGACCATCGATCACCAGTTTACACTAGTTCTATATATCCTACTTTGCATCTATTCACTACACAGAATGAGCAATTTACAGACACCAAACATTAACCAAACTATACGTCGTTGCGACGTTGGAGGATAACAGGACCACAGGGAGGAATCCCACGCGGTCATAGGTAAAACGTGCAAGCTCCACATAGACAGCGCCCGACGTCAGGATCAAACCTGGGTCTTTGGAGCTGTGAGGCAGCAGCTCTACCAGTTTCACCACTGTAGTAATCTGGCAGCGTAGACATATTGGTGTAGTTGCCATATTCCTCCGGCAGCAATGCTCTTTTATTTCAGATATCCTTTGCCTTGGGAATTTGGAGTCCTTGGATGCTGAACAATCAGTGGATTTAATTAACATCCTCCTTTTATTGACAGAAATATTGGAATCCTGCTCACCATATTTTTTTGCTTAAACTGTGAGAAATAAACCAATAACATTTGGGAGGTAATTTCCTACTTGCTGGTGCAAGCATTAAATTCAGTATAAACAGAATAGTGCTCAAATAATATTTTCATCACAACCTGACATTTTTAATGAATGATTTGTAATGCACAAATAACAGGTCGCTTTCCCTTTCCCTTTGGTGGCCTTGTTAGAATCAAAAGATAAGTGCACCAGCATCTGTTTTTAAAACTGGAAACAATTTTAACAAACTGCGGAAACTAAGATGGTACAGTGATTGATCGCCTGCATATCAAACGTTTGTCAACTCATTAGTCAGCAATAGTGGGAGAGGCAATGAACAAATATACATTTTCAGCAGTTCATTTATGAATCACTAGCTCAGTTTATACATTTTTCGATAAAACTGAATTTTATCACATCATTTTATATGTCAGGGGCGGCACAATGGCACAGCAGTAGAGTTGCTGCATTACAGCGTCAGAGACCCTGGTTCGATCCTGACCACGGGTGCTATCTGTACGGAGTTTGTACGTTCTCACAGTGACCGAGTGGGTTTTCTCCGGGTACTCCCAGTTTCCTCCCACATTTCAAAGAGGTGCGGGTTTGTAAGTTAATTGGCTTCTGTAAATTGGCTCTAGTGTGTGGGATGGAACTAGTGTACGGGTGCTCACTCATCCGCTGGGACTCGGTGGGCTGAAGGGCCTGTTTCTGCTGTTTCTCTAAACTAAACTAATCAGCATCATGCCATATGTTCCTGCATTGTACATTTGCCTATATTTCTGTTTACATTAATCCACAAATTAACATAAACTTGCATGCAATCCTTTGGCTATAGGATGTACCTTCTGGGGTTAACAATATAAATAACTAAGGTGAGGGAGGTCCTGTCATCAGAATGCCACTGATTGTGAAAATAGCAGAACAAAGTATGTGGCAAAACCTAAGCCACTAAAGTCTAAAGGGCATCTATAATGAAACTTCACAAGTCACAATCATAGATCAACTATGTCACTTTTTGCACCGAGCCAGCATACTCACCTCCAAATCAGAAGAAACAAGATTTTTTTTAAATCATATTACCAAACCATAAATTTCTAACACAGGCTTATTCAAGATCAGCATGTGGTAAGTTTCCAGATATCAGTACATAATACTACACCATTAAAATAACAGATTATTTAGTCGCATATCTCAATACTATGTACAATTTTGGTTGATGTGTTCTCCTTTATTAATAGTCTCAACCCGAAATGTCACCTATTCCTTCTCTCCAGAGATGCTGCTTGTCCTGCTGAGTTACTCCAGCATTTTGTGTCTATATTCAATATAAACCAGCATCTGCAGTTCCTTCCTACACATTTTAAAAGCATTAATTTATGTCTAAACTATTTCCTTAGGTGTAAAACTCCCAAGGGCATGGGAAGTGTGCATTATTTTTTTTCTCCAGCTGGACAACATGGTTTTTTCAACAGAGTTTCCTGTAGTACATGTGTAATCGTGAGTGTGGATATTGTACTTGGGAGTCATTTCGATTAGATTGTGTAACTGTACTCCCAGAGGACACTGCGATACATATCAAAGAACCCTTCAATGCAATGTAGGTATCAATGCTTGCTTTTGCACAAACAGTGGCTTTACATGATGCCTCAGTTGCCTAAATAGTTATACCAATGATCATATGGGACCATAGCAAAACTCAGAAAATTATGATGTAGAATTAGCCTCGGTGGAGCGAAGAAGCACCAAAGGACAGAAAACATTGGTCAATATTATTTATAGGTTATAGACATTTGTGGTAATGATAGAATTGATTATAAAAAAAACACTTTGAAAAGGATTTGACAGAATTTCTGAAATTTTTTGTGAGGATAAAATTGCGAGAAATGATTAGGGAAAATAAGTGGATGAAATTTCAAGGGCCCCTAAGTTAGTGTGCAAACGTCAACTATATGGAATAGACGTTGATATTCTGGAATGGCTTGGAAATTGGCTTGGAAATTGGCTGATGGGCAGGAAGTGGAGGGAAGGGATAAATAGAACCTCCATGGACAGCAAGAGATGACAACGAGTGTACTGCAAGGATCAGTGCCTGAATCCCAGTTATCTACACTATCTATATTACTAAAATTCTGATCTTGACCACTTCCTGTTGTTCTGTATATTGATTTTAGAAAAAACGCTGCCACTTACGGTTGTGATTTTTGGCCATCTTACTCAGAGTCCCCCTCCGCTGCACAGGACAAGAGGATTATTCCCATTGATGAAAAATAAAAGAGTTATTAGTGTTTAAAAAATGTTGAGATTCTCTCTCCTGATGGCCACACCCTTCCGGAGGGACTATAAAAGCCGGAAGTGTTGAGTGCCTCAGTCAGTCTCTGCAAGATGGGGAAGCAAGAGGGTCACGTCTCTCAGTCTGAGCTGTGAACAACACTGAACACAAGCCTACTAAACTGTGAGTGGTTTTACTGACCTGTCAGTGCCCTTAATGTGGTTTGAAAATATTGTTTGGAAATGCTAAAGCTGTGTTGCCTTTCGTTTGGAAATGCTAAAGATGTGTTGCCTATGGTTTGGAAATGCTAAAGCTGTGTTGCCTTTGGTTTGGAAACGCTAAAGCTGTGTTGCCTTTGGTTTGGAAATGCTAAAACTGTGTCACCTAATTAAAGTTGTCTTGCCTAATTAAAGTTGCCTTACCTATTTAAAGTTGCCTTGCCTTCTATATAATTAAAAGTCTAATCTTGACCACTTCCTGTTTGTGCTTTATATTGATTTTAGAAAAAACGCTCCCGCGTATGGCTGTGATTTTTGGACATCTCACTTAGAGTCCCCCTCCACTCATCAGGTGCCGAGGATATTTCCCATCGATGAAAAATAAAAGTGTTATTAGTGTTTTAAAAATGTTGAGATTCTCTCTTCTGTCAATCACACCATGAAGGCCACGCCCCTTCTGGTGGGAGGGGGGAGGGACTATAAAACACAGAAGTGTGGGTGTGGCTGAGTCTCTGCAAGATGGAGGAGGGAGAGGTCACGACTCGCTGTCTTTAATGACCTCACACCCTGCTTAAAATGGTATGAAACTGCACTTGAATTTGGTGGCCTTGCACCCTGCTTGAAGTGGTAAGAAACTGCACTTGAATTTGGTGGCCTTGCACCCTGCTTGAAATGGATTTTCAAGGACTAGCCGTGAATCAACTGCCAGCCCACCAGCTGTGAGTGAGTGAGCTGCCAGCACAACAGGCTTGTGTGACTGAGCTGCCAGCCCAAGAATCCATTTGGCCCACAATGTCCATACTAGCCCTCTGAAAACCAGTCCCTTCAGCCCACAACACCCATACTAGCGCTCCAGAAAGGTGAGATCACACTGGGCTAATTGTGTGCAGTTTTGACATCCTTACAGAAGAAAAGATATAGTCGCCATAGGGGTGCAACAGATTCACCAGGCTTATTCCTCAGGTGGCAGACTGTAATTCCAGCACACCTACAGTTGCATATATTCAGAAGAATGCTAAAAAACCTAATTGAAACATTACAATTCTGACTGGGCAGGATAGACAAGATGTGAGAATGATGTTTCCCCTAGTTGAAGTGTGTAAAATAAATGGTTATAGTTACAGGATATTAGTGAGGGCTTTTAGGATTGAGACAGGGAATGTTTTCACTCAAAAGATGGGGAACCTGTGGAATTATCTACTACAGAAGGCTGTAGAAGACAAGGAGGAGATAAATAGTTACTGGGAGTAATTTAAAAAAAGCAGAATGGAAAAGAGCTGAAACATGATATTTAGAAAAAGAATCAGACATGATTCTATTGAATGGCAGAATAACTTTAAGTGGTCTAATCCTACTTTTTTTATTCTACATAAAAATATCCTGCTTCTCCCAGTCACAGCTGGAGTAATAGTTCTACAGAGACACCCGTGCTGTCAAAGGGAATTGCAACGTTCCTTGAAATGGGACTTCAAAAGAAGAGAAATTTCACTTGTGCATTAAGATGGAAATAAACTCCTAAATGAAAAGGTAAAACCCTTTGCAATTGACGGTCCATGAAACATAGTTCACAGGAACACATATGACATTTAATTTTTGATTAGGCAAAAAAAAGAAAGGGGCGGCACAGTGGTAGAGTTGCTGCCTTACAGCGCCAGAGGCCCAGGATCGATCCTGGCTATGGGTGTTGTTTGTGTGTTCACCCTGTGACTGCACGGGTTTTCTCTGGGTGCTCCGGTTTGCTCCCACATTTGAAAGACTTACTGGTTTGTAGGTTAATTGGTTTCTGTAAATTGTAATTGGTCCCTATGGTGTACGATAGTGTAGTGTATGGGGTGATCACTGGTCAGCGCGGACTCGGTGGGCTGTTTCCATGCTCTATCTCTAAAAGTCTAAAAAGTCTGATAATTGTAGATGTTGCCAATGATTGTTTGGAAATCAAGGCCTGTCATCATTCTGCTGCCAGTTGTCCACAGGGAGGTTTCAGGAATCTCTAGTTCAAGTAAACAATACCACTGTGACTTGTTTTATATGCTTCATTAAGTTAACCAATGTTCCTACCGACAGTGTCAAATGACCGTGTAGTGTAGATATTAAGGGCAGTTGTAACATTGAAGCTTGTGGAGACGAGATTCAGATTTACCTAAGGCAATAAAATAATTCTTAAGCCGATTTCTTTAGAAAGATGAAATGTCCATGCATTCTGCTCCCCAGTGAAATGCAGACAATCACCTCTATCTTCACACATTTTGGAATGGAGATACTGACAGATGGTGTATACAACTATGGTGCAGCCGCAACAGTCTGGCTTTTCTCCTACTCTTTAAAGATGGATATTGTGGTCCTGAAGGAAAAAGCATGTGCCCTGTCTATAATGGACTGGAGGTGTGGTACGGGTTGCAAATGCACAAAAGCACAAGACACGGTTGTCGGTAAAAGGAGTAAACAGTATTGCAGAATTAAATACTTTTAACAGTGCTTGCCAATAATTAAATGTTCTCACATGTCACTGTGGTACCCAACAATACCAGATGTAAAATCGTACAACACAGGAACGAGTCCTGCAGCCCACATTGTTTGCACCGAACATGATACAGTTAAACTGATCTCATCTGTCTGTACATGATCCATATCCTTCTTTTCCTTGCCCTTCCATGTGCCTATCTAAAAGCCTCTTAAATACCACTATTGTTTCTGCCTCCACCATTACCCCTGGCATGCGTTCCCTGTCACCACCACTCTTTGTGTAAATAAATTGCATTGCACATCTCCATGAAACTTTCTCCCTCTCACTTTATAGCAATGCCCTCCAGTGTTGGAAATTTCCACACTGGAAAAAAGGTTCTGACTGCCTACCTTATCATTTTATATACTTCCATCAATTCTCCTCTCAACCTCCAATGTTCCAGAGAAAACAATCTAAGTTTATCCAACCTCCCCTTGTAGATGAAATCCTCTAATTCAGGCAGCAGTCTGCGTAATCTCCTCCGCACCCTCTCCAAAGCCTCCACTTCCTTCCTGTAATGGGGCGACCAGAGCTACACACAATACTCGAAATGCGACTAACTACTCAACTAACTAACTGCTCTACTCAACAGCCAAAAATCTGTAGCCTCCCTTTGATCTGGTATTTTGTTGGTTCACATGCTTGATCAATGGTGTTTTATCATTAATGTTTTATTATTATTAATGTTTAGTGTTTTCGGAGTCATTCATAACTGTCACTGTATGTCATGTTGTTACTTGCGGGCGGAGCACCAAGGCAAATTCCTTGTATGTGAATACTTGGTCAATAAACTTACTTATTTACTTACTTAACTAAAGTCTTATGGAGCTGTATCAAGAAAGAGTATGTGAAGATGTATGAACATACAATGGAAATGAATGAAACTGGGACTGACACATCCATGTCAGTACTGCCTGAATTGGCAGGTATTTCTGCCTCTCTACAGAAACAGCAGAAGAGAATGGCTTTATGAAGGCAAAGAAAAATTGTTATGAACAATAAACAAACTGCTGGTGGATGTCAGAGGATCACATAGTATCTATGGAAGCAGAAGGATGGTCAACATTTTGGGGTAAATACCTGCATTAGGATCAACATACACATTAGGACACAAAGTGCTGGTGTAACTCAGCAGATCAGTCAGCATCGCTGAAGAACATGAATAAGTAACATTTCAGATCAAGACCCTTCTGCAGATTGATTGTGGGGGGGGGGGGGGGGAAGAAGGAAGCTGAAAGAGGGGAGAAGTAGGGCAAAGCGTGGCAGCTTATAATGCACATAGGCAAGGAAGGGTTTTCTTAGGCAGAGAGTTGGGACAAAGGCCAGAAATAAGAACAACAGATGTGAGCTAGGTTTGAAGAGTTATGAATTTACAAGCTAGAGGGAGGAAAGTAGCAGGATGGGGGAGAGGAGAAATAGGTGGGGGATAGGTGGAGCACAGGGGAGGGGGAAGGGCGGAGAAGAAGTGTGGGTGTGGGGGATAACCCATGTGGGGTTATTAGGAGGTTACCTAAAATTGGAGATTTCAATATTCATACCATTGGGTTGTGGGCAACCCAAGAGGAACCTGAGATGATGTTCGTCCTGTTTGCATGTGGCCTCACACTGACAATGGTAAGGAGGCCCAGGACAGAAAGGCAATTATGGGATTGGGAAGGGGAGTTAAAATGGATAGCAACTGGGAGATACAGTAGGCCTTGGTGGACTGAGCGCAAGTGTTCAGCGAAAAGGTTGCCAAGTATATGCTTGGTTTCGCCCATGTACAGGAGACCATATCGGGAACATTGGATGCAGAAGATGAGGTTAGAGAAGCATCGGTGGGACACAGTTCCAACTCATCTTTAAATTCACTGACAACACCACTGTCGTTGGATGAATTTTGGATAATGATGTCAGAGTATATGAGGGAGATCGAGTGTCTGATTGAATAGTGCCAGAGCAACAACCTTGCTCTCAACGTCAGTAAAACTAAGCAACTGATTTTTGACTTTAAAAGAGGAAGACCGAGGAAGACCAGTCTTCATCGATGGGTTGGTGGTGGAGAGAGTCAACAACTTCAAGTTCCTGGCCGTGCATATCTCTGAAGATTTGCCTTGGACCCAGCACATTGATGCAACCATAAAGAAAGCCCATTAACAGCTCTACTTCCTGAGAAATTTGACGAGATTCTGTATGTCAACGAATACTCTCCTGAACTTCTACAGTAGCTTTCCACTGGTTCACTCTCAGGAAGGCCGATCTGACAATGGCGACGTGACTGTAGGTCATAGTGTGTTAAAGTGTGGAAACAGGCCCTTCAGCCCAACTTGCCCACACCGGCCAACATGTTCCATCTCTCCTAGTCTCACCTGCATGCGTTTCGTCCATATCCCTCCAAACCTGTCCTATCCATGTACTTGTCTAACTGCTTCTTAAGTGTTGGGATAGTCCCAGCCTCAATTACCTGTCTGGCAGCTTGTTCCATACACCCACCATCCTTTGTGTGAAAAAGTTACTCCTCAGATTACTATTAAATCTCTTCCTCTTCACCTTAAACCTATGTCCTCTGGTCTTCGATTCACCTAACCTGGGCAAGAGAGTCTGTGCATTTACCTGATCTATTCCTCCCATGATTTTATACACATGGATAAGATCAAGTATAGACGCAACCAAGGTTGTGAGGGTAGATGACTTCCTCCACCGATTTTCTGTACAAAGCAAGCACACAATGCATTGACCTTGTCAGGAAGGGACACATAGTTGCCAATGATATTGCTAATTTCACTTTGTAATGAGGAAGAACAAGAATGTCCCGCCACTTCTACATTATCTCAATGGCAAATATTGAACTCTCCTCGACATCATTGTCTACCCCACCTTCTCCCAAACACATCAACCCAACCCGACCCCCAATACTTCCCTTTCAGCAGATTACTGTATCAATTCACTGTCTCCCCAATAAGTGTTGTCCAAAACAAATGTATAACCCAAAGCATTTTCAATTATATAAAAATGCTTTCAATATGTGCTTCGGAAAATTGCTTTGGAGGTTAACACTACTGCACAAAGCAATTCCAGAATTGTAGCAAACCTACAAGGCTACAAAGCTGGGGGGGGTTTCACCAAATATTTGGTAAAGAAATGTAGCCATGATTTTGAAATGGAAAACCCTTCTTACTTTGAAAATGACAGAGCACAAAAACAGCCTGTCAACTGCCATTGGAACATTATGTTCTCCATTCAGAGTAGTCTCAATTCTCTGTTTGGCAAGCGTAAAGAAATTTAACGCGGAAAAGGGAAAGAGTGTATTGTTCAAGTTAATCTGATGAGGAATAAAGCAGCTACACATTACAAAAAAAGCTTCCCTTTGAGCCAAGACAATATTTGCATTCTATTCAGGGAGAAGGTAATTTCTCTTTACTAATTACGACCATTCAATGGCCAGGTAGAATTGCATTATTAAATGAGTGAATGAATGAATGAATGAATGAATGAATGAATGAATGAATGAATGAATATGTTGAATAAGTTTATTGGCCAAGTATTCACATACAAGGAATTTGCCTTGGTGCTCCGCCCGCAAGTGATAACAACATACAATGACAGTTAGGAATGACACATAAAACATTAAACTTTAATAATAAAACATTATTGTGAATTAAATAAAATACCAGAGCAAAAGGAGGCTACCGATTTTTGGTTATTGAGTAGAGCTACTACTCATGTAAAAAAGCTGTTTTTATATCTGGCTGTGGCAGCTCTGACAGTCTGCCTTCCAGAGGGAAGTGATTCAAAGAGTTTGTGGCCAGGGTGAGAGGGGTCAGAGATGATCTTACCCGCTCGCTTCCTGGCCCTTGCAGTGTACAGTTCATCAATGGAGGGAAGGTTGCAGCCAATAACTTCTCAGCTGATCGGATGATTCGCTGCAGCCTCCAGATGTCGTGCTTGGTGGCTGAGCCAAACCAGACCATGATGGAAAAGGTGAGGACAGACTCTAGAGGACAGACTCTACATGATGGAGAAGGTGAGGACAGACTCTATTTATCTTCTATTAAAAGTCTTCTCTTTTAATAGTAAATTACTGCTTCTGTGCAGTTGTCTCTTTAGCGATGGCAGCCTCACCAAGTCTGACTTTCCGTTTTCTTTTGTTATTTTTAGTGCGTTTAAAAAGTATGTGTTAATGTTCTCTGGTTTGTTTTATGTGGGGGTGGGGGAGGGGTTCGGGGGAAACTTTTTTCAATCTCTTAAGAGCCTTTCCTACTTGGCCGTCATATGCGCGCCATTTACGCGATCTCGTTGTCGCGTTGAGATGCACGGGTAGTGTGTGGCCGACGCTGGACGGTCGAATGGAGAAGCGTGGAGGGGTATGGAGTTGCGCACGGTATCGTGCAGCGCTCCAGGATTTTGTGCACTTCCTGCACGCATAGTAACCAGGGACACCGACAATATCCCTGATCTCCCCCACATGTTGCAGGATGAGCAATGCACGGGGCCGATCTCAACTGACATGGCTTACCCCCAAATTAAATCAACTCACTCCCACTATAAAAATCGTAATCCTTTAAACTGTACCTTTACTAAGAAGCACTGCACCCTTAACTCACTGTACCCTTAACTCACTGAACCCTTAACTCACTGAACCCTTAACTCACTGAACCCTTAACTCACTGAACCCTTAACTCACTGAACCCTTAACTCACTGAACCCTTAACTCACTGAACCCTTAACTCACTGTACCCTTAACTCACTGAACCCTTAACTCACTGAACCCTTAACTCACTGTACCCTTAACTCACTGTACCCTTAACTCACTGAACCCTTAACTCACTGTACCCTTAACTCACTGAACCCTTAACTCACTGAACCCTTAACTCACTGAACCCTTAACTAAAAAGTACGAACAGAAAGCAGAAATACAAACCTGGGGTTACTCCCAATCAGCGGCTTCCTCTAGACCACTTATTTTGAAGTGTGATGGAATGTTACAGAATGGGCAACGCTGCACGAGTCGCTCCAACCGCTCCTGGGCCTCTGTGGAACAAACCCCCGCGCTCGATCTTTAAACTCACCGCCCGGACACTGCACCAGCCGCTCCAACCGCTCCTGGGCCCCTGTGGAACAAAGCCCCGCGCTCGATTTTTAAACTCACCGCCCGGAGGCTGCACCAGCCGTTCCAACCGCTCCTGGGCCTCTGTGGAACAAAGCCCCGCTAAAGAAGACTCTATCCTGGCAAGAACGTTTGATTCCATCAAGTGATTGCATATAATTTAATGAAATTAATAAGAATTCATGAAATATTAACCATCTTTAGGAATCTTTATCAATAATATAAGATCTTTTTTTTTAAATCTCCTTTTTCTGCTTCTGCTCTCCCCATTTGTTAACCACCATTGGAGATTTTCAAATTAAATACATGGAAATTTCATATTTACAGCTTATGCTCAATAAAAACTGGTCTTAGATGATCATAATCCAAGTACAGGTGCACAACCTTTTATCCAAAAGCCTTGGGACCAGACACTTTTCGTAATTCAGAATTTGTCGGTCTTCGGAATGGAAATTTTTTAGCGTAGATTTTAATGGCTGGCTCAGTGGTAGAGTGCTCGGCTCATATCCGCAAGGTCGCGAGTTTGCGCCTTGATCCTGGCAGTTACTCGATCGCGAGTTTGAGTCTTCAGTGTCGTTTTTTCTTGCAGAATAAATGTTTGTATGAAGTACAGTGTAGGAGAGGTGTACTGACTGTGTGGGCAGAACTTTGGAAGTGATTGCCCACCAGTCTAAAAAGCCGCGGTGTCTCCCTGTCCCTGGGATAGCAGGGGGCGATCAAACAGCACAATACCCCCCTCCCCCTCCCCCTCCAACTCCAGAGGAATCCGCTCCCCGATGGGCCGCTACCAAAGATCATAGAGGAGCTCCTCTATGATCTTTGGCCGCTACAGCGACAAGTGGCAGTTCGCCCACAGCCCGAGCTGCGCCCCCTCATCCGCCACCCCAAGAACAAGACGTACCTTGCACACCATCAGCTTCTGCCCCTACGTGTTCCTCTGGAGTTGGAGCGGGGCTGGGCTGGAATTGCTGCTGGCTGTGGGTCTCTGGGATCTCCGTGCTTGCAGTGGGCCTGGGGGTCGGTGGGCGGCGGTGGGAGCTGTGGACCTACGGACCTACCTCCGTGGAGCTAGCCAGCTTCGGAGCGTGGAGAGCTGCGGGGGCGAGCTGCTGCGACCCGACTCCGGTGGATGGTGACACCGGGAGCCCGCGGGTCCCCGGTGGGAGACTGCTTTGCGGGGCACCGGCAACGGCGACTTCTCCCGCCCGAATTACGGGGTTGAGAGCAAACATCATAGAGGTTGAGAGTGACCTGGACGGGGGCCTTACAACGCCCGGCGCGGCTGTAAATTGCCGCGGACTTGCTAGCGCCCGCCGGGGGCTCCAACATCAAGACCGGGGCAGGGCCCTACATCTCCCGGCGTGGCTTTGAGTGGCCGCTCCCCGATGGGCCCCTACGACGCCCCGAGCTGCGCCCCGTCTTCCGCAACCTAGGTTCCTCTGTAGTTGGAGTGGGGCTGGGCTGGGCTGGTGTTGGCTGTGGGTCTCTGGGATCTCCGTGCTTGCGGTGGGCCTGGTGGTCGGTGTCCAATTGGTCCTGGCACGGTCCTGCTGCAATCGCCGACGTGAAGACAGTGCAAAGCCCCCGCGCCGGTGCAATGGGCGGGGAGCTGGAGAGGGGAGGGAAGGGGTCACACACATGGCCGGGAAGCAGAGGGGTGTAGGTGGGGTGATACTGAAGGGAGCGACAATCTGCTGCTGCCTGCCCCGCTGAGTTAAAAAGTTCCCACGCAAGACTCACGAAACACTGTATATCGTGAGTCTACCGTGGGAACTTTTTAATTCAGCGGGCAGGCAGCAGCATATTGTCAATTATTAACCCTCCCGCGCAATATACCCTCATCTTCTCTTTTATGAATGGGGATTTAGTTCCCCTTTCTTCGAGGACCGACCGGAGGTTCCGCTGTCACCTCTGCGGGCCGCCCTCGGTGAACGTTTTCAAGGACCTTTCTTCAAGGACCGAAAAAATGGCCGCTATTCGGAGGTTTTCGTTATTTGGATCTTCGGATAAAAGGTTGTGCACCTGTACCACATGCTCTCTCTTTCAAAGACTTTGTTGTTCTTCTCCAAAATAAGTAGATTAACGACGACAGCATAATCTTAACCTGGTATAAACCTAGCTATTACATATATATTCATTTCAAAACTGGGTTGGTGAATCAGTTCCTTCTCATTGCAGACATGTCCCATTATTTATATTTCATTATTAAAAATGTAATGAGTAAATTATATGCATATTTTTGTAATTACAACACAAACTCAACCAATATTTTTGCAATTACATGATATTTCATTATCTTTCAACTAATTTACATGTGATCATTAAATGCAAATAGCCACAGCTATTTGATTTCAATTACTATGCAAGTTAATTGCAATAAAAATGCAAATATCATTATGGCATTAACTTGTGAAAACTGATTGATATAAGAAAATACAAATGAAACCCAACCAATTGTATCTCATCTAATTCATTTTAATTGCCACTTGCAATGTTCGTTCGTTTATAGTAAGTACAATATGATAGAAAACCAGAAACTGATTGAAGTCATTATTTATTGACATAATTTAAAAAACACATAAGCTAAAAAAAGTGACCTCAATGGTTGTGTGGCAATAAAGTAACATTACTATGTGAATGTGAGCCATTTTTAATTGTTTCAAAATGAATTTCTCATTTTATATTCCTTTAATTTTCCAGGGATATTACTGGTAAATGGTGATGGTTCTGAATGAAACTACCAGCTTCTACCCAATTTGTATGTCAGCAAGTCTGGGACTTCCACAGACGCAGTCAAATCCATAAGTCCTGAACACAACAATGGTTAGCAGCATGACATAAAATCTAGGAATCACATGTAATCCACATTGATCTATTACAAAATTCCCTTGCAAAAGTAGAACTCAAACCTATTGAATATTTCCCAGCACTTACTTTGGAGAAGCATGACACTTGGATGCTGTTCCAGGTTGGATCTGGTACAGCCAATGTAGCCCCATGAATTAAAAAGCATTTCTACTGTGCTAGACAACATTAATGGCTTGATCAACATTTAACATAAAAGTGCCTAAAAAACTGGATCAGAAAAAAATTAATTAGCTCTTGCTTTTAAGCATAAGCACAGTTTGGAGACTAGCGGGGTTCCGCAAGGGTCGGTGCTGGGACCCCAGTTGTTCACAATTTATATAAATGATTTGGAGGAGGGAACCAAGTGTAATATATCAAAATTTGCGGACGATACAAAAATGGGAGGAAAAGTAGGGGATGAGGAGGATAGGAAGAGTCTGCAAAAGGATATAGATAAGCTAGGTGAGTGGGCAACAACTTGGCAGATGAAATTTAATACTAATAAATGTGAAGTCATTCACTTTGGGAAAAAAAATGATAGGGCAAGTTATTTTCTAAATGAGGAGGAGCTGCGTTGTAATGCAACGCAAAGGGATCTAGGGGTATTAGTACATGAATCACTAAAAGTTAGTATGCAGGTGCAGCAAGCAATCAGGAAGGCCAATGGAGTTTTGGCCTTTATTGCTAGGGGGATTGAGTATAAAAACACGGAGGTCTTGCTGCAGCTGTACACAGTATTAGTGAGACCACATTTGGAATACTGTGTACAGTTCTGGGGTCCATACTTAAGAAAGGATGTACTAGCCCTGGAGGCAGTGCAGCGAAGGTTTACAAGATTAATTCCTGCAATGAGGGGATTGACATATGAGGAAAGGTTAAGTAGGCTGGAACTCTACTCTTTGGAGTTTAGAAGAATGAGAGGCGATCTCATTGAAACATATAAGATCGTGAGGGGCCTTGATCGGGTGGATGCACCGAGGATGTTCCCAATGATCGGGGAAACTAGAACTAGAGGACATAGTTGCAGAATAAGGGGGGGCTCTTTTAAAACTGAGATGAGGAAGAACTTCTTCACCCAGAGGGTGGTTAATTTATGGAATTCACTGCCCCAGGGAGCAGTGGAAGCAGAAACTTTAAATATATTTAAGACTAAAATAGATGGTTTTTTAGCTGCCAAGGGGATAAGGGGCTACGGGGAGAGGGCAGGGATATGGACCTAGGTATGGTTAGTATAGTAAGACCTGAGTGATCTCCTGGACAAGTGTCGATCGCCTGGATTGGGGTCGGAGAGGAATTTCCCGGATTTTTTTCCCGAATTGGACCTGGGTTTTCATCCGTTTTTTTGCCTCCCCCAGGAGATCACGAGGTTCTTGGGGTGGAGAGGGGTGATAGCGGTATAAAGGGGAGGGTAGTGTCTTGTGTTCTGTGTCTTGTGTCTACTGTTTGTGGGTAAGTGTGTCTGTTTAGTGTTCAGCCATGAGCGAATGGCGGTGCGGGCTCGACGGACCTGGTGGTCTACTCTCGCACCTACTTTCTATGTTTCTATGTTTCTATGAGAACATGTTATAATGTTAGTGAAAACTGACCAATCAGGAAATTAAACTGGGTACTTCATTAAGACATTTACCTCAACGTTGATGTAATTTCTTCACAGTATGTTGCACTGATAGTCTCATCATTGGCATGCATTTATTTTCTTAACGTCAGAAATTGGTTAAAAAGTGTTCCACAACTATGTTATTGGCATGCAATTCAGCAAGGAGTGTAAAGCAATAGAACCAATAAGATGTAATGAAATGCATATTAAATAATGCATTTAAATCTAAATCTAATTCTTTTATGTGTGGGGGGTGGTGGGGGGGAAGGGGGAAACTGCTTTTCTAAGTCCCTACCTGGTCGGAGGGGTTGCCTTCCTCCGAGCAGCGTCTTCGACCTGTCCTCGCGGCCTACCAGCGGGTCCTGGAGCGACGTTTCCCTGAGGGGACCTGGCCAGAACATCGGCTTTGGCGGCGGCGCAGAACGTCGGCGTTGGCAGCGGCGGCGCAGAACATCGGCTTTGGCGGCAGTGCAGCGCTGGAGCGCTATTGCGGAGCGGGCGATGCCTTTCCTGGGTCGCCGCGCTGGGACTCCAGTATGCTTGGTACCGCCGAGGAAAACATCGTGGAGCCGCGGTTCTGCGGAGCGGCCAGCTGCGACGTTTGAACTTACATCTCGCCGAGATCACCAGTGTGCGGAGCTCCGTCTGGCGTGGTCTGTTGGCTTGGAAGCCGCAGGCTTCGGTGGGAAGGCGGCCGTTCCTGGCACCCCAAGCTGCTGGGGGTTCTCCCGACGCCGGAGTACCATCACCCGGCGAGAACATCGGGCGCCGTGGCGGCGACTGTGGAGGCCTCAATAGGCCCGACTATGGGTGGACAAGAGGATGGGGACTGGATTTTTGTGCCTTCCCCCACAGTGGGAATCACTGTGGGGGGATGTTTTGGTGTTGAATTTCTTTATGAATACTGTGTTGTATTTTTATTAGTGTGCTGCAAGGACATCAGAATTTCCCCTGAATAAGGGGATTAATAAAGTATTTATCTATCTATCTATCTATCTATCTATTACCGGCCTGTTGAGCAAGGTAGGCCCAATGTGAGCTGACAACTGAGATCACACTCAGTGTCCTGAGTGACAGATACTTTTATCATAATACAATTCAGAGTAAACCACAAGTGACTTACTGTATTTAAAATAAGCACTTAGTCCCAACAATATCCCATTAAATCACGCTGGTTTCATTATTTTCAAGATGATGCACTCAATCAATAAATGGTCTTTGGACTGATGCAGTTAATAATCAAGTATTTACTGATTGATTTAATTGAAGGGATGTTTAGTTATGACTGGATACTGACCAGACGCGACTAATCATGTACCTCTTGTATCCAATTAGTTAAAAGCTAATAACTGAACCTTTGTATCTCAACTCCAAGGTGCATCTAAAAATCCTATGCTTTAACAGTGACCACACCGTTGGGGTAAAGGGGCTTTCTCTCTCTCTCTCTTGATGTGGAAAAACCGATCTATGTGCTTGAGATAAGCATTGACTTACATGAGAGATTCCTTTGCTCCACAATACATAGTTCCAACCCAAAAAATTAAGTGGTGTTCATATCATGAAAATAAATGTCATTTAAAATTTAATCCAGACCACCAATATGTCAATTTTGTGCTTTAAATGGAAGCAATGCAGACAGTTAGACTGTTCTTGGGAGGTATGATTGTCCATAACATCATTTATGGCAGGTTCATGCATCAAATTTAACATGTCCTTTTTTTAAACTACAATGAACCAGTGAAATGAAAGGAACCACAAAGGACTGGGTCCATAAACCAAATGTCTTTACTTGGCTCACCTGTATAGTGTCCTACTTCCTGTATCATATTATATTCCTGCAAGGGTGCCCTACATGATTTGTACTCGGTTCATATCTTTGCCAGAGGTATGAGTTCAATCATGATGGAGACTAATTAGGAACTGCTTGTTGAAATAATGCCTGATGGAAATTGATAAGCCATTTTATTTCATACTATACTGAACATCCAGAAACAGCTGTTATGATTTGACTCATTTGATTCCCTCTTGCCTTCCAACATTCTCACAGCCATTTCCTGTTGGATTTCTTCTTATTTTAAAAATTCACTAATTGTCTGTCAATATCTATTTCTGCATGATATATGTTTAGTCAAAAGAAGATGTAACGACGAATAAGCTGCTACAATACTTCCAGGAACTGTGGCTCAGCAAAACAGGTGGATGAGGTGTTTATCAATTAGTAAAATGTGCAAAAGTTGCATACACAATATAATAGAGATGTCACAACTGCTATAAAAATGCTTTATATACCACAGTACAAGAATTTATACGTTTGTCTCAATGATACTCTGTTAACCTTGAATATAAATACAATAATTGTTAACTTTAAGTCAAGTATGGATGAAAGCCTACAAGAATTGAAACATAATTTAGCTGACAGCTTACACATTTTTTCAAATGACGGTCTATGTTTGAATCCTTTACCCTCCTGACATCTTCAAAGAGAAGCATCAAGAAAGCCGAACGTTTTGTGACCATTTGACAGAGGAGGAGAAAATATAGTTAAATGAGCCTAAAGCATAAGATAGCGCCCAAGAATGGAGAAAGCTGCAAGATAAAATAGACCAGATTACCTGGCAGTAAATATATGGGAGATACTGAGTGTCTTGATAATAACAACGGCTTTGAAGGCAAAATCCAGACTAATTGATTTTCAGCAGTCATGGAACTTCAACTCATTCAAAACTTAACTATCCCACATCCCACCATATTTGTAATGTGTTCATTAGGGCATTGAGAAACAGAATATAGATTTGTTTATAAGACTGCACATTTGAGTCCTTAAAATATGCGCCAAATCAAATGTTTGTGAAAATGTTTGTGAAACAGGTTCCCCACGAGATTCCCCTATCTAACAGGATAACAATATAAAATCAAATGAATACAGAGTAAACAGGAACAGCATGTCACACTGCTTCCCTCCATAGTTAAGCAACTAATGAGATAAACAAATTATCAATATTAACTTTTCAGGTGATCCAACATATTGATCATTTGTGTCTGGATTCGAACACAAATAAGCCTCTGATTCTTGGCCATATTTCCTAGAATTTGGTATTTCACTTCCCAAAGTCTGCATTGGATCCAATGGACAATTTAATGTTTATATTATTCACTGTTCAAACTAGATTCATTTCCAGCAGTAATCACTCAATCTACATGAGTATTATGAACATCTACATGAATGCAATACTGTCAAGTTCAATCAAAAATCGGTTCTGAAAACCTCCACAATGATTTCCACCTTCCAGTTGTATGAGCTTGAATTTCTAGGAGCATTAAAAGCACAAATGCATTTAGTCTTGTTAAAACTGTGTTCTTTCTGATAAATACTGCATACTAATGCTCACATCTCAATTGAATCTATTCACTTCTAGATTTGAACAGTTCAAATGTGTTCACGATCTTCATGTTATCTTGTTATCGTTAAAGGATGACGTAATGCACTATGATAGAGCTGCTGCCTTACAGCACCAGAGACCCAGGTTCAATCCTGACTATGGGTGCTGTCCGTAGAGTGTTGGGACATTCTTGCTGTGACCATGTTGGTTTTCTCCAGATGCTCCAGTTCTTTACACTCCCACACTCCAACAGTTTGTAGCTTAATTGGCTTTGGTAACATTAAAGACTGTTCCTGGTGTTTAGGATAGTGTTAGTGTATAGGGTGACCACTGATTGGGGCTGAAGGGTCTGATTCCATGCTGTATCTCTAAAGTCTAAAGTGTAAAATTTAAAAGTCAATAATTCTTGTCGCTGCAGTATTCCAACAAGTTGTCTGTATTTCAGCAAGAAATTGGACAATCAATGATTCTTGCAGTCTTTTGAATATCCCTGCAATACTTGTTCCTTGAATGCTTCCCTAACTATTCTGTGACATCTTGGCTGTTGCTTTTGAAGCTGGGTGATGTGAAGGAATGCTATGTTTAATGTCAGTATTTTTCATTAAGCTTGTGAAACAAGGAGAATAAACTGAGCACCATTCTCAGAAACAAACTCTTTGTGTCAGAAAATGAGATGCATGAACAGACCTCAATTCATCTACAGAATATTTAGTAGTGGTATGTTGGTACATGAACTTACAGGTTTAACCTCAATCCACTCTGAGTATTGATCAGTACCAAAAATATAATTGTCATCTTAAAGTCTCTTAAATGCCTCCAGCACAACCCTGGCACTGCATTTCAGGCACCTGTGTAAAAAAAATTGCCCCCACACAAGTCCTTTAAACTCTGCCTTTCACCTTAAACCATACCCTCTAGTCTCGGGCAGTTTCATCCTGAGAAAATGGTTCCGATTGTCTACCCAACCTATGCTTCATATAATTTTATATGCTCGGTGATTGTTTGCTTCAATTTTGGAAAATATAGTTGATTTCCTAAGCATTTTTATCATCAACAACCTAAGCTGGCCCTTACACATTGGTGCAGTGATCAAGAAAGTGCAAAAACATATTTACTTTCTTGGTCTTTTATCATCAATCACTTGGCATATTACAGACTACAATTTGATACATTATATATTAACTTCAATTTGCTCGTTGTATCATTTTGAATTAGGCAATCTTTTCCTATGTTCATTAGAGACGCATTGCTCCAAAACTATCTCACATTGTTTTCCATTAATTGATGCAAAGCTGGGAGTGGTGATACAAAATCCGGAAGGAATTGTGATTAATATTCCACCATCCCTGGGAATAACTAGCTACAGTATCAGAGTCTGGTGCATTTATCCTGGCCTATACTTTTTCTTTCACTAGTCCATCAGCACCAACCTTCAAAACAAGACAGATGTCCTCTCATTGCAAAAGCATCCACATTCACACTTCAGTTTTGCATTGTGCTTATGTAATTTTCTGAACATTTACTCTACAATAGAAGATTTTGCTTCAATGTTTGTGAAATGAATGCTCTGGGTCACACAAACAATAATCCAGTCCTTGTGAGGATTTCACCCATTGTGGCGAGGAAAATCTTGGATGAAGACTTGAGTACAGAAGAGAGAATGATAATCTGGAGGAGTAGTGCCAGAACAATAATCTTGCCCTCAATGTTAGCAAAACCGAGAGGGTGATAGGAAAAAGGGACTATGCACCCGTCTTCATGGGCTGCACAACAATGGAGGGCATACACATCTCTGTCCCTGGGCATACACATCTCTGCTGCTCTTACCTGAGCCCAGAAAATTGATGCAATCGCAAAGAAAGCTCACCAACGCCTCTACTTAATCATATGTTTGCAAAGATTTGGCACATCATTGAACATTCACTCAAACTTCTGCAGATGTATGGTAGAAAGTGTACTGTGTTGCATCATGGATTGGTTTTGTAATTCAGATGACCAGGAATGTAGGAGGCTGCAGAAAGTGGCGACCATTCCTGGTCCATCACTGGTACCGCCCTCCCTACCCTGACAGGGATCTACAAGGAGTGCTGCGTCAATGCGGCAACCAATATCATCAAAGATCCACGGCACACTGGCCACACTGGCCACACTGGCCAAACTGGCCACACTCTCATCTCGCTGCTACCATCGGAAAGATGGCACAGAATCTTGACAGATTTTACCTCTAGGTTCAAGAAAAGCTTCTTCCCATCACCTCTCAAGCTCTTAAACCACCCTGAACAACCCTAAACACAACCGTACTTCAGCACCAAATTACTAGCGACATTCCACTAGGTTGCACTAAGTACTTTGGCTTGCACTATCATGACCCAATACACAGTGTAACTGATAAATTACTGTATCTTTTTTTTTGTTGCATTTAATGGGACTATAAAGCTGCAGTGCGTAAGAATGTAATTGTTCCAGTCCCAGTGCATATGCCAATGAAACACTGTGAATAGCCCAACAGGGGGCGCTGACCTGTGCGCGGCTGCCCAGCCTGCAGCTGTCTGTCTTTTCATCTTTTTTTTATTTTTAGTTAGTTAAAGTGTTTTTGTTTCTGGAGTTCTAGACTTTTTTATGTGGGGGGTGGGGGGGGGGGGGGGAAGGGGGAAACTACCTTTCAGGGTCCCTACCTGGTCGGAGAGGCAGCTTTTCTCCGGGCTGCAGCTTCGACCAGTCATCGCGGCCTACCAGCGGGCCTGGAGCGGCGTTTCCTGTCGGGCACTGCCCAGAACCACGGCTTCGGCAGCGGCACAGCGCTGGAGCGCTATCGTGGAGCGGGCGATGCCTTGCCTGGGTTGCCGCGCTGGAGCTCCGGTGAGCTGAAGACCGCTGAGGAAAACATCGTGGAGCAGCGGGTTTGAGGAGCGGCCAGCTGCGGGCGGCGGCGCCGAACTTTACACCGGGAGCCTGGGATCTCTAGATGAGATCGCCAGTTGTGGAGCTCCAACCGGCGCGGCCTTGTTGGCTTCGGAAGCCGCGGCCTCCAGTACGGAAGCGGCTGTTCCAGGTGTCCCAAGCCGCTGCGAGGATTCTCCCGATGCCGGAGCAACACCAACTGGCGAGAACGGCCAGGAACATCGGGCCTCCGTAGAGGCAACTGTGGAGGCCTCAATGGGCCCGACTATGGGTGAACTGGGGTTGGGGACTGGACTTTGTGCCTTCCCTCATGGTGGGAGCCATTGTGGGGGGATGTTCTTTGTGTTTAATCTCTTATTAATGTTATGTCTGTATTCTTTCTTTATGTGCTGCACTGGCAAGAAGCATTTCACTACACCTAGGTGTATGTGACTAATAAATAACCTTTGACTTTGACTTTGACTTTGAATGCTTGAGTGTCCAGGGTAATCTGAGTTGATCTATCTCTGCTGATGATGATCAGGTACTTTTTTCAGGTACTATTGGCTATTTTCATCGAGGTTCAACTATGTGCAGGCATGGAAGAGCCTCAATTCTATGCCTCCTAATGCCGTTTTAAAATCTTTTAAAAATTGGACAGCGATACTTCATCCATAATCCCCATACTGATTAGTTATTCCTCTCTGCACTGAGAAATGTTTTTGGGGGGACCTCATTGAAACTTACAGAATAATGAAAGACAGAAAGTGGATGTGGAAAGGATGTTTCCACTGGTGGGAGAGTCTGGGACCAAAGGTCATAGCCTTCATAGAATTAAAGGGCGCTCTTTTAGAAAGGAGGTGAGGAGGAACTTCTTTAGTCAGAGGGTAGTTAATCTGTGGAACTCATTGCCACAGAGGGCTGTGAAGGATGACAGTGGACATTTTTAAAGCAGAGATAGACAAATTCTTGATTAGAATGGGGGTCAAGGGTTGTGGGAAGAAGGCAGGAAATGGGATTAAGAGGCAGAGATCAGCCACGATTGAATGGCGGAGTAGACACATAGTCATAGAAGGATGCAGTGTTGAAACAGGCCCTTTGGCCCAACTTGCCCACATCAACCAACATGTTGAGGTCTTCAATCTCTCTCTATCTCTGGCAACGGTCCCCAAGTGCCTGAAAACAGCCACCATAGTGCCGGTGCCGAAAAAGTCCAAAATCACCAACCTCAACGACTACCGGCCGGTTGCCCTGACTCCAATCCCCATGAAGTGCTTCGAAAGGCTGGTCCTCTCCCATATTAAATCCAGCATCCCTGCCTCACTGGACTCCCATCAATTTGCATACAGGGCAAATAGATCGACAGAGGATGCCATCTCTCTGGCCCTTCACACTGTCCTGACTCACCTGGACAGACAGGGCACGTATGTGAGGATGCTCTTCATTGACTATAGCTCTGCATTCAATACGGTCATCCCCACCAAGCTCACCACCAAACTCCACCAGCTAGGCCTCAGCTCACCGATATGCGCTTGGATCCTGAACTTTCTCACGGAGCGACCGCAGGCAGTGAGACTGGGCCTGCACCTGTCCTCCACCATCACCCTGAGCACCGGCACACCACAGGGTTGTGTACTAAGCCCCATGCTCTACTCCCTCTTCACTCACGACTGTGTCTCTGCATTCGACACCAACACCATCGTGAAGTTTGCAGACGACACAACAGTGATTGGGCTGATCACCAACGGTGATGAAACAAAATACAGAGCGGAGGTGCAGAACCTGGCGGACTGGTGCGCCAATAACAACTTGGCACTAAACACCTCCAAGACCAAGGAGCTGATTATTGACTTCAGGAGGTCCCATTCTGGAGAATACGCCCCAATCTCCATTTATGGGGAAAGTGTGGAGAGAGTGTCCAGCTTTAAGTTTCTGGGCACTCACATTTCAGAAGACCTCACATGGTCCACAAACACCGCCGCGCTGGTCAAGAAGGCACAGCAACGACTGTTCTTTCTGAGGACATTAAAAAAGACTGGTCTGCCCCAACAGCTGCTGACAACGTTCTACCGCTGCACCACAGAGAGCATACTAACGTATGGCATCTCTGTGTGGTATCTCAGCTGCACGGAGGCGGAGAGGAGAGCTCTTCAGCGTGTCGTCAACAGAGCGCAGAGGATCATCGGGACAGAGCTACCAGCCTTGGAGGGCATCTACCACACGCGGTGCCTCAGGAAGGCCCTCAGCATCCATAAGGACTCATCACAACCCTGCCACGGTCTGTTTCAACTACTTCCCTCCGGCAGACGTTACAAGGCCTTCTACGCCCGAACCTCCAGACTCAGGAACAGTTTCATCCCAAGAGCTATAGCGGCTCTGAACCGGCCCTAATGAGTGTCCCCCCACCCACCCCCTTTGGACAGTCTCCCTCAGATGGTCACGTCAATCAATTCAGCTTGTTTATTTATGTATTGTATTTATTTACCTTTCTTGTACATCAGTGGAGCTGCACACTAAATCTCGTTGCACTGACGTGCAATGACAATAAAAGATATATTATTATTATTATTATTATGTCCCAGCTACACTTGTGCCACCTGCCTGCACTTGGTCCATATCCCTCCAAACCTGTCCCATCCATGTAGCTGTCTGTTTCTAAATGTTGGGATAGTCCCAGCCTCAAGTACCTCATCTGGCAGCTTGTTCCATATACCCAACTCCCTTTTTATTGAAAATATTACCCCGCAAACTCCTATTAAATTTTTTTCCCTTCACCTTGAACCTATGTCCTCTGGTCCTAGATTCCCCTACTCTGTGCATCTACCTGATCTATTTCTCTCATGATTTTGTACATCTCTATAATATCACCCCTCATCCTCCGGTGCTCCAAGCCTACTCAACCTTTCCCTGTAGCTCACACCCTCTAGTCCTGGCAACATCCTCGTAAATCTTCTCTGAACCCCTTCAAGCTTGACAATATCATTTATATAGCATGGTGCCCAGAACTGAACACAATATTCCAAACGCGGTCTCACCAATGTCTTATACAACTGCAACATGACCTCCCAACTTCTATGCTCTGTCTGAAGAAGGCCAATGTGCCAAAAACCTTTTTGACCACCTTATTTATCTGTGGCACGACCTTCAAGGAACCATGCACTTGTACTCCTAGATCCCTCTGCTCCACAACACTACCCAGAGGCCTACCATTTACTGTGTAGATCCTGCCCTTCTTAGTCATCCCAAAAAGCAACACATCACACTTCTCTGTATTAAATTCCTCAGCCCACCTGGTCAATCAATCCAGATCCTGTTGCAATCTTTCACAACTATCTTCACTTATATCATCAGCAAAACCACCTATTTATATCATCAGCAAACTTGATAATCTTCCCCTGTATTTTCATATCCAAATCATTGATGTAGATGACAAACAGTAACGAATCCAGCATTGAACCCTGAGACACACCACAGCATCACCCTCTGCATCCTTCCATGGAGCCAATTTGCTATCCATTCAGCTATCTCTCATTGGCCCTCAATGGGACAAATGGCCTAATTCTACTTCCATAACTTGTGAACTTGTATTCCACAGGCACTGAATATTTTTAACACCTTCTCAGAACCTGCTTCCTCAGTCCTGATGGATGAATGTTACGTATATTCTGTTATTCTTGTTCCAGCAAAAACTGAGTGGGCACCAGCCTCATTATATTTGCTGTGAGCCTCTATTTGGGACTCATTACATATCTGCTAGACTCTCGATCAGCAGCCAATGTCCCCTGGCAGTCACAGAGATAGACACTAATCAGCAAACTAACAGGGCGGCAAACCAACACTAACAGGAGACCCGGGTTTGATCCTGACTACGGGTGCTGTCTGTACGGAGTTTGTACTTTCTCCCCGTGACCTGCGTGGGTTTTCTCCAAGATCTTCGGTATCCTCCCACACTCCAAAGACGTTCAGGGTTGTAGGTTAATTGGCTTGGTAAATGTAAAAACTATCTCTAGTGGGTGTAGGATAGTGTTAATATGCGGGGATTGTTGGTCAGCACAAACCTGGGTGGGCTGAAGGGCCTGTTTCTGTGCTGTATCTCTAAAATCTAAGCTTTGTATGAAAGAATATGATTTTTAACATTCATTTTATAATTACTTTTTATTATTATTATATAATTATTATTAACATATAGTTCAGATGTTCTTTAAAAATAATTTGAACAGATTTATATTGCAGTATTAAAACGGTTTCTACTTCTATATCTTATGGTCTTAAGGTTTACCTTGAGCTTATTAGATTGTGCTGACAATCCACAACAGGAGCGAAACTAGGTAAACACATGGACAAAAATGAAAAATTTGCTTCATGAAAAAGCATAACTTCTCTGCTGTCAAATTCACTGCAGCAATTTTAAAGCGCTTATTGTTCTATAGCCATATGGAAAAAAAATCAGTACCAGAGAGGATCATTGACTTTTGTCAACAACTAAATACGCTGCCATCAAAAAAAGATTAAAAACAATCCTCTACAAAAAGGAAAAAGACAGTAAACAGTGAAGCATGAAATGCAGGCTTTAACCCAGGAGTTGGTTAATCAATAGAATTTATCCATGGACCCGCTTACAAAATAGACAATTTCAGGAAAAGAGGAAAAGGGGGAGAGGGGGAGAGGGGGAGAGGGGGAGAGGGGGAGAGGGAGAGAGGGAGAGAGGGAGAGAGAGAGAGAGAGAGAATGAGTTATTTCAGCCCCTCTGAACATATTTAAACCTAACTGTGATCCCAAATTGATCTGGCGAAGAGATGATTGGTCAATAAACTCCTTTAAAAGAACCATGTGACCAAATTTTAATGGAGTTGCATAATAACTCATTGAATCAGATGTACTTGATATATGCATAAAAGTGAAATAAATTATGATATGTCCAATGTTAAGGATTATCATGGTTGGGAACAAGAAATACCAAGATGCCACCACTCTCCATGGTAAAGTAAACCAATGAAACACAAATTACAAGACAGTTGGAGCCCTACTCAGAGAGTGATACAGTGTGGAAACAGGCCCTATGGGCCAACTTGCCCACACTGGCTAAAATGTCCCAGCTACACCAGTCCCACCTGCCTGCATTTGGTCCATATCCCTCCAAACCTGTCCTATCCATGTACCTGTCTAACTGCTTCTTAAACATTGGGATAGTCTGTCTCAACTACCTCCTCTGGCAGCTTATCCCAAACACCCACCACCCTTTGTGTGAAAAAGGCATCCCTCAGATTCCTATTAAATATTTTCCCCTTCACCTTAAACCTATGTCCTCTGGTCCTCGATTCACCTACTCTGGGCAAAAGACTCTGTGCATCTACCCGATCTATTCCTCTCATAATCATATACATCTCTATAAGATCACCTTTCATCCTCCCAAGTTCCAGTCCCAGCCTACTCAACCTCGCCCTATAGCTCAGACCCTCTAGTCCTGGCAACATCCTTGGAAATCTTCTCAGTACCCTTTCCAGCTTCGTACCATCTTTTCTATAACATGGTGCCTAGAACTGAACACAATACTCTAAATGCAGTCTTACCAACATCTTATACAACTGCAACATGACCTTCCAACTTCTATATTCAATACTCTGACTGATGAAGGCCAATGTACCAAAAGCCTTTTTTGCCCACCCTATCTACCTGTGACTCGACCTTCAAGGAGCCATGCCCCTGCACTCCTATATCCCTCTGCTCGCCAACATTCCCTAGACCCCTGCCATTCAATGTGTAGGTCCTGCCCATGTTAGACTTCCCAAAATGCAACACCTCATATTTCTCTGTATTAAATTCCATCAACCATTCCTCAGCCCACCTGGCCAATCGATCAAGATCCAGCTGCAATTTTTCACAACCAGCTTCACTATCTGCAAAACAACCCAATTTTGTATCGTCAGCAAACTTGCTAATCTTGCCATGTATGTTCTCATCCATATCATTGATATAGATGACAAATAGTAACGGGCCCAGCACTGAACCCTGAGGCACATCACTAGTCACAGTTGATTTTTATAACAGTCGTTGAATTTAATTTCACAGCTGAAATGTCAAACCATGAATATCAGGTAGTTGTTTCAATATCCCAAATTATATTCAATTGCATCACTACATTAAAAATGAACTGGCATGCGGTTGACGGATGAAAGTATTGCTTATTGAAAGGAAGAGGTCTTGCCTTGGCAGAATTACAAGATTTCTCAGCGTTTTGCATTTGAAGTTTGATGCAGAACCTCAAAATATAGATAGTATGGCTGGGAATGGTCCATCCATCTTAGATAATAAGGACAGATAATTAATTATTGCAGATTGTTCAAGGTTCAGATTATATCTCTTGTTCTTTCTCTTGCCAATCAATAGCAATCCAAAACAAATGTCTGGCACAGGAAGCTTGATAAAAATGCACTGAAATTAGCTACACACTCCCTTACCTGCAGCCAGTGTCAAACAAATAGTTGAATTTAATACCCAACAGAAGCACGGGATAAAAAGGAAAATCAGAACTTTGAAAGAAGTCAATGGATCAAAATTCATCTGTGGAGGCAAAAGTTATAAGTATATATTTCCCCCACTACCCTATGCCTTTCCCCACACCTGTCCATCTCCTTCCACATATCCCTCCCTCTGGCTTTATACTGTATATTTCATTCCTCTTCTCCTTATCTGACAACCTTTACTGTTTCCTTCTCATATCTAACCTTTGCGCTCCTATCTGCCAATCACCCCCCCACAACCCCTCTCACCTGTATCCACTTGTCATATTTGGTCCTATTCCCACCTCTTTTCCAGCTTTCTCTCACCTACTACAATCTGAAGAAGGGTCCCATCCCGAAAGATTGCCTATCCATGGCCTCCAAAGATGCTGCCTAACCTGCTGAGTAATTCAGTAAAACAAAGGTCTTCTATGTGCCATGACGTTCATTTATACCTTGAGCAGCAACTTTACAAACGTCTGCAATTTATCTATCATCATTTGCAAGTAATCATAAGTTCATAAGAGATAGGAGATAGGAGGCCCATCAAGTCTACTCCGCCATTCAATCATGGATGATCTATCTCTCCCTCCTAACCCAATTCTCCTGCCTTCTCCCCATAAATTGGCTTCAGGTTTTTCTCATCCTAAGTTTTAACAACAGAGGTGAGGAACGTGTTTATGTTGGTTTCATTATAGTTGTAAAGTGACTTACATGATGTGACACTCAGCTAAATTACACAGAAAAGGGGTTATTAGATAATGGTGACTTTGTAGTGCAAAGCAGAAAGATGTTGATTAGCTTTTTACAAAGTGACTAGATTCTATGATCAAAAGAGGGCTTTGCCAACAAGATTAGTCCTGCAGCCAGCCTTTTCTGCAGAAATTCATTCAGGTTCTTGTTGATCCTCTTACTGAGACCAATGGTAAGTGGACTATTCATCATTCAGGATGGACAACACCTTTGTATGGACAAACGTTTGCACCTTGTAGCAAACAACCATAATCAAAAGATCCTGTTGCATTGAACTATGGAGTCATACACCATGTAAATAGGCCCTTCGACCCAACTTGCCTATGCCGACCAAGGTGCCCCGCCTACACTACTTCCATCTGCCTGCATTTGGCGTAGAGCCCTCTAAACATTTCTTATCCATGTACCTGGCTATAGACACAAAATGCTGGAGAACTCTCAGTCTGAAGAAGGGTCTTGACTGGAAACATCACCTATTCCTTCTATCCAAAGATGCTGCTTGTCCCTCTGAGTTACACCTGCATTGTGTCTATCTTCGGTGTAAACCAGTATCTGCCGTTCCTTCCTACACATGTACCTGTCTAAATGTATTTTAAATGTTGTTATAGTAGTTTAGTTTAATTTTAGTTTAGTTTAAAGATACAGCGCAGAAACAGGCCCTTTGGTCCACCGAGTCTGCGCCGACCAACGATCCCCACACATTAATGCTATCCTACACACACTGAGGCCAATTTATACATACACCAAGCCAATCAACCTACATACCTGTACGTCATTGGAGTGTGGGAGGAAACCGAAGATCTCAGAGAAAACCCACGCTGTCACGGGGAGAATGTACTAACTCCGTACAGGCAGTACCCGTAGTCGGGATCAAACCTGGGTGTCCGGCGCTTTAAGCACTGTAATGCAGCAACTCTACCGCAGCGCCACCATAGTATGTGCCTCAAGTATCTCCTCAGGCAGCTTGTTCCATATACCTATCAGCCTCGGTGTGGAAAGGTTCTGCTCAGGATCCGAGTAAATCTTTCTCCTCTCACCTTAAACCTATCCTCTGGTTATTGATTCCCCTACTTTGGTAAAATATTATGTGCATTTACCCAATCTATTCCTTTTGTGTTTTTCTTACAATCCATCTGTTTGTACCCAGGCTTGCCAAGGTTCAAATGATAACACATACACGTAGATTAGATTTAATATTTCGGCCAACAAAATGAGTCATATGCATTATCCCACCACATTCCACTGAAAACACTTCAGCTCGAACTGAGTTTTCAGTAATATATGTAGGTATATGAGCTATTTCTTCATTCATCTTTGAATCTTTCAAAGGCAAAAATATATTTTCAGGATTCATTTTATTATAATCTATCTATACTAATACTAAAACCTTCATTATTATAAAATTATATTCAAAAATCATTACAAAAAATTATTAAAAATTCCTCAACTTTAGAGTGCAGTTAACCAGAATTACTTTAAATAGACAATGAAGAGTCTTAATTTTACCACCATTTTCCCCATAAAATGAATTTACAGAACTTCAGTTTAGTATAGTAAATGCTTAATAAACCAATAAATGCAACTTCAAAATTTATTATACAGTTCTTCAGCATATGTGGTCTAGCATCTCATTTGTCTTGGTCATGATAGCTAAATGCAAAGCAAATCATTTAATGCATTTAAATCCCAATAATTTCAGTCTTTCACAGTTATTGTACCATTTATCACAAAATTCCCTTTACTGCTGTGGTCCAAGAGTAATTATTTTATGATTCTCAACTTTGAAGCATATTGACTAGTTTCTGGCCCAATTAACTTGGCCTGCCTATTGTGTTAAAGTCTGCCAAGTTCATATGGCATTCCATCTTGTACCATTTAAAGGCACACAGATATAGAAAACAATATATTTACACATTATCACAAGCAGTAATTTCTATCTTTAAAACTGAGAATAACCAACGAAAAAGAAAATAATGCTCAGTAATCAATTTTACACAGTGAAGAGCCGTGTACCATGTAAAGAAAATATAAAATGCTACTAGAGATATGAATTTAACTGGCTACATTCATATAAATGTAATTATAAAGAGAGAAGCTGTGCCTTTAAAAGGACATTTAATATGTTGGCTTAATTAACTGTAACAACATCTTCAAAATTTTGAGCTTGGAAATATTAGTTTGTATGATCATAACTATCACAAATATGCTAATTGCTGATTTTCACATATTTTAAATTTGTCCAAATTGCCTCTCTTTGGCAGATTGCCAGATAAACAAATAGTTTGAACTGATTTAAAGTACTGCAAATTTCATTTAAACATCAGCCTTGGATATAACGGAAGATATCTTCTGGATTTGTTTAGATTTTAGAGACACAGTGCGGAAACAGGCCCTTCGGCCCACCGAGTACGCACCGATCAGTGATCCGCGCACATTAACACTATCCTACACCCAATAGGGACAATTTTTACATTTACCAAGCCAATTAATCTACAAGTGTGGGAGGAAACCGAAGATCTCAGAGAAAACCCATGCAGGTCACGGGGAGAAAGTACAAACTCCATACAGACAGCACCCGTGGTCGGGATCGAACCCAGGTGTCCTGGCGCTGCATTCGCTGTAAGGCAGCAACTCTACTGCTGCGCCACCGTGAACGCCCAATGGGTATTTGCAAGTGTTGCCTGCTATAATCTTCCAGCCAGTATTTGTACTGCTGGCATTTTCTACCGCTACTTCTCCTGCATAGTGCAATATTCACATACATTCATCAATATATTGGTGTTTTTACAGGTACACATTTTGTTGCTGTTTATGAATGTCTATGCAACAATTTCCTACCCAGCCACTGCCTCATCACATGCCACTATTAGATACTGAGGTTAGCCACTTCCTCCTCTTGCACACTTTTCAATAGAGAGGAAAAGCATCACAACTCCATCTCAACAATATCAAATTTAATAACTCGTTTTCTGACCTGACTATAACTTCCAGATGGAATGCAAACTTGAGGTTACAATTAAGTCAGGCATTTTCTTATTCAATGGTAAACCAGATTCAAAGGGCCTACTGGGTTACTCTTGCTCCTAATCTGTGTATTTGTATCTTGATATGAAGTCAATAGGCATCCAGGAGAAAAAAACACTCCAAAACACTGGTAATATTTTGCACAAGAAAATGGTTGTGCAGTATACATCTGTTTCAGGACAGCATTGGAAGAGTTCCTCAGAGCAATGTTCTTGATCCATCATAAAGTCAGGTGGGGAATATTGCGGTTGATTATACAGTGTTCAATTCTATTTGCAGATCCTCAGTAAACAAAGCAATCCACACTTGCATGTCGCAATAATGAGACATATTCTGGCATGGGCTGAAAAGTGGCAAATTGCATTTATTCCTTAAACATTTCAGATATTGATCTTCTTAAACAAGAGAGAGTCTAACTGCTTTCTCCGGACACCAAGTAGCATGTAAAATTCTGGGAGTCACGATTCACAAGAAACTAAACTGGAACAGCCACAGAAATACCATAGTTACAAATGCATGTCAGAGGGTGGATGTCCAGCAAGGGACATTATCCTTGATCTCCCAAGGTCTTTCCGCCGTTTATAAGGCACAGGTCAATAGTCTGGAAATATCTTGCTGTTCCTGAATTCTGGAGCTCCCTCCTCGCCAAAAGGACTGCAGAGTTTCAAGGTAGTGACTCACCTCCAGTTTTTTAAGGGAATAGAATGGACGATAAATATTAGTGCTGCTAACATTACTCAGATCTCAAAAAATAATAATTTCCTACTGTTATTTTTGCATTCACCTATAGATCGCATTTCAGTAGTGAGGATTCTGCAGTTACATTGCGCAGTTAGTGATGTTGTGGGAAAGAAAGTACAGTGGACATCAGCTCAACATATCCATGGAATATTGAATAGCTATCTCTGATTAAACATCTACAAGTGTAAGTGCCAGATATAAGTGTAGAAATTGAAAGATACCAGAATAACCTTTTGAAAATATTTTAATGGTTCATGGGGAGGAAAGGTTTCAACATGCAATAAATGGCACTTTCTCCAATACTGATGTTCATTTACACTTACTACACAAAATTCAGTCAATCAGTTTCATGAGCAAAATACAGCTCTGAGCTTTATTTATTCATTGTTTCCATCCCTGGCTAAATTGTTATCTGCATGACTTGTAAAGCCTTTAGAACACTGTCAACCACACTGTTGAGGGACTGAAGTTCCATAGCGGCTATCGAGTGTAAAGAGGGTAACTACCTCCCTTAAAGGTCATTGGATTTAGTGGGCCTTTGAATCAATGCCAGCATGTAACTTGGTTCCTCTAACTCAATTTAGTAGTTTATTTAAAGTTAAAAAAAATCAAATGCTGGAAACCTGAAAATACTGGAAAACAGAAGTCAGAAAGCAGCTATGGAAAAAGTTAACATTTCAGATTGAAGACTCACCGTGGGGATAAGTGAAATCACATTAGCTTTAAGTTTCAGAGAGAGTGTGTGAGGGATGGACAGGACAAACAAAATATCTCTGATAGGATGTGGCAAGGTTGATGTGGACAAAACTATTTTAATAATAGGACATCTAGGAACATGTAAAAGCTGACGTGGAACTGCAAGAAATGCCAGCAGAACACGCAATACTGATGGGAAGAGAAATCTAAATTAATATTACTGATGCACAATCTGCAGCAGACTGAAAGGTTCTGATACAAATGATAGAGGGAGATGTATAAGAGGTTGAGGAATTGCCCGACTGATCAGGGAGAATGGTACAGCTGAATGTTGAGAGGACATCCCGGCGTGTTCATCCAGTGAAGCCATATGGGTACAACGTTCATTTAAGAAGGGCATTAGGAACAAACCAGGATATTATAGGCCGGTCAGCCTTAGGTTAGTGGTGGGGAAATCATTGGAAATCATTGGAAAAGATTCTTAGAGATAGAATGTAGTCATATCTGGAAAAGCATGGACACCAATGTCGGTGGAGGCGCTGCAAGCTGGCAACACGTTAGCTTTTTCAACTTTTTTAATTTTTTTTGTGTGTTTAATTGTATGTTTTTGATTTTTCTTTGTGTGTCTTGTGTGGGGGGTGGTGTGGGGGGGTAAGGGGGAAACCGCTTTGGTCGCCTCCTCCACGGAGTGGCGACTTTTTCCATGTCGCCTCCCCCATGGCCTAACATCGAGGATCGGTGCAGCCTTTCCCAGAGACGCGACCGGGACATCAGCTGTGGGCCCAGCATGGACTCTCGTCGCGGAGCGGGCGAACCCTCGCCAGGGCTCGCTGGAGGGGAGTGCTCCGTTCGCTGGCCCGCGGCAGCCTGAAGCCAGGGTCTGCAGAGCTCCAGCCGGCGCAGCGTCCTGGTCCTGGGATCCCTCGTTGGGGACCCGGGAGGAGAAGAGCCCTGACCGCCGGCCCGCTGCCTACTTCTACCACGGGCGCGGTGTGGACTTCCATCAGTAGCGGGGTCCCTCGCCAGGGATCCCTGGAAGGGAGCTTCGATCGCCGGCTCTGCGGTGCTTCTGGCTGCGGCGGGAACTTTAAATCTTCGACCGCCGGCCCGCGGCCTACACCAACCTGAAGCCGGGGTCTCCGGTGCGGAGGCACCGATTCTGGACTTACCTGGACTTTTGCCTGGGCTACTCATCTGGACGCCCGCAGCGGCGGCTGTGGAAGGTTGGGGTCCCGACCACGGGGGGAAATAGAGGAGGACTGGCCAAATTTTGTGCCTTCCACCACAGTGATGTTTGTGTTAATTTTTTTTATTTTTTTTGCGTTTTTGTGTGTTCTTTTTCATTGTACTGCTGCTGGCAAATTAATTTCACTTGCATTGATTGATTGATTGATTGATTGATTGATTGATTGATTGATTGATTGATTGATTGATTGATTGATTGATTGATTGATTGTTTGGTCTTATAAACTTGATGTAATGTGTAAAGAGATGATGAAGATGCTTAATGAGGTAGTGAATGTTGTCTACCTGGACTTTATAAAGGATTGTGCATGTCCCTCATGGTAAGCTTATCCAGAAGATTAACCCATGGATATTTTGTAGATTGGATTCACAATTGGCTTGGTCATAGAATACAGAGAGTAGCAATGCAGGATGATAATTCTGATTAGCGCTGGGACCTCCAATGTTTATAATGTATATAAATGATTTGGCAAATATGTAGGTAAGCTGATTAGTATTTACAGATGACAATAACAATGACAGAGAGGCAAGTTGTCAAAGGATACAGCAGGATATAGAACAGTGGAAATATGAGCAGAGAAACAGCAGATGGAGCTTAATTTGGACAATGTGTGCAGTGTTGCACATTGGGAGATCAAATGTAAAATGAAAGTATGCAGTAATTGGCAAAATCTTCAGAAGCGTTAATGAGCAAAGGGAACTTGAGGTGCAAGTCTACAACTCCTTGAAAGTGGTAATACAAGTAGACTGAGTAGAAAAGAAGGATACAGCATGTTTAAGAAGGAACTGCAGATGCTGGAAAACCAAAGGTAGACAAAAATGCTGGGGAAACTCAGCGGCTGAGGTAGCATCTATAGAGCGAAGGAAATGGGCAACGTTTCGGGTTGACCCAAAAGGATACAGCATAAGGGTATCAACCAGAAGGGTTTCGACCCAAAAGGATACAGCATACTTGGCAGGTACACAAAATTGCTGGGGAAACTCAGCGGGTGCAGCAGCATCTATGGAGCGAAGGAAATAGGCGACGTTTCGGGCCGAAACCCTTGCCCTTCAGCATACTTGGCAACTGGTTAAAACTGAGTATAAAGGTTGGGAAGCCATGTTGCAGCTACACAAACATTGATTAGGACACATCTAGAGTACTGTGCACAGTTCTGGTCACCACATTACAGGAAGGATGTGGTGGCTTTGGAAAGGTGCAACCAGGAAGTTTACCTGCATTAGATAATATTAGCTATAAGATGATGTTGGAAAAACTTAGATTGTTTACACTAGAGCATCGGAAGCTAAGGAAAAAGCTAATATAATTGCATAAAATTGTAAGCTCAGACACAGTCCTTGTCTCCCAAATGTGGAGGGATATAGATCATGAGTTTGGAAAACTCAAACATGCCAAACAGAGTATGTTGTGTTGCTGCTCAAAATTACATTGTGCCTCTTTGTAACAGGGCAGAGGCCACAGAGATATAGGTCAATGTGGGAGCAAGATGGAGAATTAAAGCAAGTAGTTTGTTAATATCTAAAATGACAGACAATGACTTTCAATCATCTGACAAATTCAATGTATTTTTATAGAGGTGGAGACAATTGAACATTACACAGTTTTTCTTACTATAACATCCTGCAATGTGCGCTAAATGATTGATAATTAATTATTGCTTTTCTCTTTTGGAATTAGGAATACAGCAGTCCTCTGGTGAAGCTTCTTGAATGCTGACAGTGTGCTGCTGAAACATGCTTATCCTTGAGGTCAAGAAAGCTGAATGTACATCTATAAATATTTTATAAGTTTGTGAAAAGCAAAAGGTAACTAGGAAGAGAGTAGATCTGTTTGAGGAAATCCATGTGGGTGAGATCTTAAATGAATACGTTTTCACTGCATTAAGCGGGGAGGAGGACATGGAAGTTACTGCAAGGAACAAAAACAGTGATATCCTGAAGCATAACAACATTACGAAGGAAGAGGTTATTGCTATTGAGGGACTGCAGCATAGGTTCACGAGGTTAATTCCCGGGATGGCGGGACTATCATATGTTAATAGACTGGGCTTATATACTCTGGAATTTAGAAGGATGAGAAGGGATCTTATTGAAACATATAAGATTATTAAGGGTTTGGACACACTAGAGGCAGGAAACTTGTTCTCAATGTTGGGAGAGTCCAGAACCAGGAGCCATAGTTTAAGAATAAATGGTAAGCCATTTAGAACGGAGATGAGGAAAAACTTTTTCACACAGAGAGTTGTGAGTGTGTGGAATTCTCTGCCTTAGAGGGTGGCGGAGGCTAGTTCTCTGGATGCTTTCAACAGAGAGTTAGATAGAGCTCTTAGGGATAGCGGAACTAAGGAATATGGAGATAAGGCTGGAACGGGGTACTGATTGTGGATGATCAGCCATGATCACATTGAATGGTGGTGCTGGCTCAAAGGGTCGAATGGCCTGCTCCTGCACCTATTGTCATGTTTGTCTTGAAGCACATCAGGCTGCTATTCATCAACTACAGCTCTGCACACATCATCATCCCCTCTGAACATCTTCAAACTCAGAGAACTGGGTCTCTGCCCATCCCTATGTAAGTGGATTCTCCAGTTCCTCCTTGGCAGACCACATGAATTGCTAACAACATTTCCTCTTCAATAATCATCCACACAGGAGCACCTCAAGCCTGCGCGCACAGTCCCCTGCTCTATTATTTCTATATCTATGACTGTATAATGAGACACAGTTCCAATGCCATCCTTAAATTCACCAATAATACCCCACTATTGTTGGATGAGTAATGCAAACTAAAGAGTGACAATGTAGGAGAGATATTAAAAATCTGTTGAATGGTGCCAGAACAACAGCCTTGCTCTCAACAAGATCAAGGTTAACTCCAGGAAGGGAAAGGGCAGGGATCCACACACAACCTTGCCTTCACTGATGGGACAGCAGTGAAGTCATCAACTTCAAGCACCTGGGTGTGCATTTCTCTGGAGGTCTGTCCTGGGCCCAGCACATTAACACAATCACAAAGAAAGCTCATTAATGCATCTTACTTCCTCAAAAGATTGAAGTCTGTCTTGAACACTCTCTTGAACTTCAATAAGTATATGGTAGAGAGCATACTGACTAGTTGCATCATAACCTGGTTCGTCAACTTTAAAGTCCAGGATCAAAGGAGACGACAAAGAGTTGGTAGTCGTCACCCGATTTATCACAATCCCCACCACCAAAGGGATTGATGGGAGGTACTGCCTCAGTATTATCAAAGACCCTGGCCACACTCCCATTTCACAATCGGGAAGAAGGTGCAGGTACCTGCAAACCGTAACCACCGGATTCAAGAATAGCTTCATCCTAGCAAGTGTTAGGCTCCTGAACACTACATACAGTAATACTGCCCTCAGCGACCATGATCTTCTGTGGACCATGTCTTGGGTTGCATTCCAGATTTTGGTTTTGCACTATTACAACTACCTAGTATTATGGTTATTTTATTGTACTATGGATTATTATATATTTTATCTGTTTTAATTTTTTTATGAAGCCTATAAGCTACAGAAAGTGTGAATGTCATTGTCCCATTGCTGATTAAATTGACAATTAAACATTCTTTGCATTAAGAAGCGTAAATACCTGGGGCCTCACATGGTGCAGACTAGGACATTGTGGGGAAACAGGATAATGCTGGATCCCTGGCAGATAATTTTATATCCTTGTTTTCCATGGATGAGTTACTGGAAAACTGTAGGCTGGCTAACAATATGTCTATATTTAAGGTGGGTTGCAATGATATGCCAGGATACTACAGGCTTGTGAGCATTACATTAGCGGTGGGAAACAAACTGGAAGATGATTCTGAGTGACAGGATTTAATTGAATTTAGAAAGACAAGAACTCATTTGGGACAGTAAAGCATGGCTTTGTGCATTGAAGATCATGCCTTACAAATTTAATTGAGTTTTTTGAGGAGATGACCAGGAGTACAGATGATGGCAGGGCTGCAAACATTGTCTACATGGACTTTTGCAAGACCTTTAACAAGATCTCACATGGTCTGAAGAAGGGTCTCGACCCGAAACGTCACCCATTCCTTCTCTCCAGAGATGCTGCCTGTCCCACTGAGTTACTCCAGATTATTGTGTCTATCTTTGGTTTAAACCAGCATCTGCAGTTCCTTCCTACACATCTCACATGGTAAATTAGTCCAGAAGGTTAGAATACATGGAATCTATGTATGAAATTTGAATCTTAAAACAATTTTTAACTATCAATTTTAGCTCTATTTCCTATTGAATGAACGTATATAGTAATTCTTCCAGATAGGTTTGAAGACCTTTGATAACATCTGAAGTCTTTGAAATATATATTTAATTAAAACTAACATTACAAAACCTAGTAATTTGAAGAAACATCCAATCTAGAATATTGTAAATTATCTTCCGTGTAAAATCACTTCAAATTACTTATTATTGATTTAATTATCACTCACCTCTCAGAGCATCGTACCACCCCCACTGCCACAACACACATACAAATAAACTACACGAGAAATCCAAAGATTATTTTTATTTTTGTTATTAGTTTTTTTTTAGTTTAAATTAGTTTAGAGATAAAGCATTCAGCTCACTCCTACCATCGATCATTTGTTGACAATGGGTCTATGTTATCCCATGTTCTCGTCCACTCCCCTTTAAATTTTTGGGCAATTTTACAGAAGCCAATTAACCTACAAACCCACACGTCTTTGAGATGTTGGAGGAATCAGGAGCACTCAGAGCAAACACACACAGTCACAAGAAGAACATACAAACTCCACATAGCCACCACCCGAGGCCCCGAGCAGACCCGGTGTATGGGTCGATACATCAGCAGCAGTAATAAGCTGTGGTACTATTCAGTTCAATTGGCATTCCACTAATAATCTCTGCAGGGGCATTTGGAATAAAGGAATTAATACTTGTAATCAAAAAAACTGTTCAAAGGCTTCATTAACTCATTAAAACAATGTTCAGACAGTATTACCAACAAATGGTTTTGCTTTCAATAGAAATCTTCAGAGCACTTGGATAAAAAAACAGCTTGTCATGCAAACACATAGAAACATAGAAACATAGAAATTAGGTGCAGGAGTAGGCCATTCGGCCCTTCGAGCCTGCACCGCCATTCAATATGATCATGGCTGATCATCCAACTCAGTATCCCGTACCTGCCTTCTCTCCATACCCTCTGATCCCCTTAGCCACAAGGGCCACATCTAACTCCCTCTTAAATATAGCCAATGAACTGGCCTCGACTATGCTCATATGCTCTGTTGCTTTTTATTAACGTCTGATCTTTAATTTTAATCAGTAAATGGAGTTTAGATGGAATAAGTAATCCTTCCTTGGTTATCTGCTTTCACCAGAGGGATTACACAGCTTGTAACACTAGAGTTGTTGATGCAACACTGCCCACGCATTGCCTCTCTATGGGTGCTCCTGGGATTTACAGCTATGGCTTTGTGTGATGATTTCAAAGTCTGCTTTTATTGCTGAACCTTAGCAAGCTATTATATGTGGAAATGTATCACATAAGTGAACTGATTGGGCTCAGAAAAATTCTGATGAAGTTATCAACTCTAGAGAATGCAACTTTAAATCTCATTGAACCACTACTTCACACTTGCATCAAAAATCACTCAAATGATGTATTTGGTGGTATACATATGTATTCAGGTTGAACAGATTGAATGAAAGTACGCAGTTTAAATGGTTTCTTCAGACAGACTGATGGAGAGATAAAAAATGCTCCAGTTCTGTGAGAGAAACCTGTGGGAGATATGAATTGTGAAAAAGCGAAGGAGTGAAAAGTACATTGGCAAAAATGTTAAATTTAAAGATGTGCAACCATACCAAATATCACGGGCAATGCTGACCATGAAGGAATCCTGCATAATCCAGTCCGCAGCCCCTGGTGAAGGCAAGCCAGTAATAAACACATTGTGCCAAGTAGTGCTTGATTCGATATGCTTCCAAACTCATCTCTCATCTCCCATCCCCTCACCGCCTCACGCGGGTCCTGTCACCCAGGTCTCCCGAGCCCTGGTCTCCGAGTCGAGCAACTACACAAAGGTGGAGCCACTCGGCCTTCAAGACTGACTGCCTTTGATGGGAGACAAGGCCTGGATTTCTCTCAAAGTCTGAGAAGCTATATCCAGAGCTTTTAAATAACTCTAACAACATTAAACCTTTGGACACAATGATATTTTCCTTAAATAAAAACATGCTAACCTACTAAAACATTGTCAATATGTAACATTGGCCCAGTAGCATGGTGGTAGAGTTGCTGCCTCACAGCGCCAGAGATCCAGGTTCGATCCTGACTACTGGTGTTGCCTATGCTAAGTTTGTATGTTCTCACTGTGACATCGTGCCTTTTCTCCAGTTGCACCGGTTTTCTTCCACATCCCAAAGACGTGTCGGTTTGTGGCTTATTTGGCTTATTGTCCCTAGTGTGTAGAATGTGAAAGTGGGGTAACATGGAACTAGTGTGAATGGATGGTCAGTATGGACGCGGTGGGCTGCAGGGCCTATTTCCACGCTTTATCTCTCAACTAAACTAAATGTAAAATTAATAACTTGCATTTCTCTTACATTAGAAATTACAGCATCGAGAATTACAGCCGCTCTAGCCCCTGTGCTGGAACCTAAAATTACTCAATCGCGGAGCAAGGTAACGGATGTAGCCATCACTCAGCTCACTCCGAATTTTTCCCAGGACACCATTGATCCACAAGATCCCGCTAGCTTTTGCATTGGAACGACTGGCTTCAGCCAGCTACATTCTGCTACATGAAACAATCTAAAACACTTCCAGCACTGTTTGGCAACAATTCATTCATGGACTGGATAGAATCTGCAAGTCAGCTGCAGATTGTTCCATTGGTATGATTTCCTCCTGCCACCCATGAAAAGTACAGCAAGTTATTTCATTTTTTGCGCTCCTGTGTCTAATTGCAAAAATCACCAAATACTGTCAGCGCTGCTTTGATGGTGATACAGAGGTTCAGGTGCACCTCCCTTAACCTCATCTTCTGCATTTTCTGCTCTCTACCT